>NW_026442117.1:2120000-3320000 GCF_026898425.1 Galleria mellonella
TTGTTACATTCAAAGAATGATATAGATGGTAAAGATTAACAATGTGTACACAAATAAAATGCTTAATTGATTACATAAGCTTAATTATATGAAAGCAAGAAAAAGAGGTAACAATGCGCGGCGTTATCGTATAAGTAGTGATCTCTTCCATGCAACCTTAGGATGGAGAGGAATGATTAAAACTGTGTAACAAATATATATATATATATATATATATATATATATATATATATATATATATATATATATATATATATATATATAGAATGGCAAACAAGCTGACGGCCCACCTGATGGAAAGTGGTAACCGTCGCCTATAGACATGAGCAGTACCGTGGACATAACAGAGTATACTGTTTCGCCCATGATACCCCCCATGTGTTGCCATTCATGAGGACTCAGGTGTTATTCCTCTGTACCCAGTAAATTCACGCCATATCCCACCCTTCAAACCGAAACACAGCCATGCAAACACAACTGCTTCACGGTTGAAACACGAATTGGACAGAGGTACAAAGTCTCTCTCTGGTTAATATATATATATATATATATATATATATATATATATATATATATATATATATATATATATATATATATATATATATATATATATATATATATATATATTATATGTGTAATAGTAAGTTTTTTACTGATTGAGTTTTAGCCTATTTATCACTCTCGACATCCCATATTGAGAGGTATGATGCAAGAGTTACGCATTTGAAATTTATTTCAAAGGAGTGCCCATAAATTTGTCCATTTATTCTATATCCATTACAACTACTGTTCTATTTTTATGGTGCTGATAAGGAACACCGTTTATTGGGAAACAGCTACTTAGTACGTTGCCTTGTCAATATGTTTATTTGAATATTATTTAAATTATCCGATAAAATAATAGGCGGCGACGAGACGACACTCTCCGATACACTAATCGTTATGGTCCGTGAGTGTTATCGGATTCTAAATTTTACCGGGTGTTGCGTAAAATTTGTTATTTATGCTTTTTTTTTGTAATACGAAGGTGGTAAATACTATTTATCACGCTTGTAGGTGGGCGGTTGAGGTTGATTTTTGTACGAGATTCCGTTATGTATTTTATATGTGTCTAATATATATAGACACACGACAGATGACTCAATAAATGCATATTGCATATATTTACCAATATATATATACTATATATATATATTGGTAAATATAATCGCATCATTTGTATATGCATTAAACATTTCCGAACGCAATATCCTTCTACCCTCCTTACCTGACCATATTCCCTATTAAAACTGGGATCACATTGGGAGGTAGATGGACAAAATCGGTCTATAATCCAACTGCGCGTCGAGCTGGTCAAGTTCCGCTAAGATCACGAATAAATCTCCGCCAGTTGCGAATTATTCAATCAGCCGCGATCTCCGCGCAACATACAGTGACACCTTATGCAAAACAACAAAAGTGTTGGATAATTTGAAGAGAGAACGAGAATATATATATATATATATATATATATATATATATATATATATATATATATATATATATATATATATATATATATATATATATATATATATATATATATATATATATATTCCACCACGATATTTTATCATGGACAGGTCTATATGTTTCGGGTATTGTTAAAATCTTTACATTATTTCGTAAACAAACCTGGATACTAGTATAATTTAATTAAAAAAAAAAAACCGAAAATATTTTGATTTTCTATTTTTTTTTCTATGTTTAAATTTTATAACTTACATTGATTACTGAGCATTATTAAAATTAAAATAATTTCTCTTACAGGTAATGATCTCTGGTTGACTGTGCTAACTAGAAGCCCATCATTACATCTTCAGGTTGGTACTATCAGGCGAGCCGTATGGTTTTTTGATACTTGCAGTCTTATCTAACTGTGATAGTAATAGAAAATCGTTTTCTGAAGTGAAAACGCAAAATTACTTCATCTTGTTTATGATCTATGTATAATGTATGTACAATGGTAGTTTACCTCTTTACCATTTATAATAATATAGATGTATGGTATATTAGCTGGTAACTTTTTTATTTTTTATTTTCATTGGATGAAAATGGTATGGTAACGCCTGCGCTAACGGGATACGCTGGCGGAGCACCAGTGAAGGGTGATCGATGAGAATGAAAACAGGCCAGTTAGCCCATCATGATGAATTCATTTGAAATTAATCATGATAGTTTTCAGGTGGAACCGCGAGGAGGTCGACCTGGTTGTGTATATTGCTAGCAATGGGATTCTTAGTCTCCATTACCAACAATCCCTTTCCCCCCATTAGCTGCTAACTGTCCACTGTTGAACATAGCCTCCCCTATAAGGGAGGTTTTACCAGTAATTGGTCCCTTAGTCGTCTCTTGCGACACCCACGGGAAAGGAAGGGGTGGCCTATTCTATGCCGGGATTTACATGGCAGAATGTGTACAGTAATCTGAATTTAATATATAAAAAATATTTTAATACAAATTTTATATACAAAGATGTTATTAGTACTCCATAGATAAATCCATAGACTATTGTTTTTTAACGAGACCTGTTTTATTGTTTATGATCTCTCTCTATGATATGATGTCAACGACGTTTGGACCGCCATTAGTTGGAACGTCACTCTAACCTATGACTTTAATATCAAGCTGAAGGGAGACAGATATATTGTTTTTGGTTTATTTTGTGACAGCACATTGAAAAACATGGAACTTGTATTAAAATCCGAAAGTTAAGTGTACCATGTACCGTCAACATGCGCAATCTTTTTTATTAGTATTTTTATCATGGTACAAGCTATCAATTGTGGTTTAGAAATTTAATATATAATAGTACATTTAAATATATACACATAGTGTTAACAGAGATTTAAAAGAGTAACTGTTCAGTTTCTTGCGGGCTCTTCTCAATAGATAACAACTTTCCAAACTCTGCAGTAGATAAAAAAATAACGATTTAAAAGTGCTTGTAAACAAGTTTATTCGAATAAAGATGATTTGAACTTGAATTTAATAAAAAAAAAAAATAGGTATAAGAAACGCTTAAAGTAGATTTAAAGATGTTAAAAAAAATGCAGTTGATAAATATAATCATCATCATTATATCGTCATAGTCGTAGAATACTGACGGATCTTTATATGTATTCTTTGTCAGATCCGTCAGTATTCTACGACTATGACGATATCAGCCTTTAACTAATCAATGCTGAATATAGGCCTCTCTCATAACGGGGAGTTTGTCAGTAGTTGTCACGATTGGCAAGTGGTTTGGCAAGGTTTTGGTGATATTTTAAAAACCTCAATCGCGGGCATTAAGTTCCCTTAGTCGCCACTTACGTCACCCACGGAAAAGCAAGGGTCAAAACTCCGTCAGTTCTAAACAAATTTGGTAAATTGTTTTCTATCTGAAAAGATATACTTACAGATTAGTTTCATGGAAATTTTATCAAAACCAGTTCAGCAGTTCAGTTTTTAAATCAAAAGAACTAGTTTTGTCACTACTGAAGTCGGTTTTTTTGTGAGACATAATCTTTAATTTTTTAAGAGCATCTCTCTCTCTTCAGTCATACACTCTTGACAGAGTGGTCGTGCTTTTCACAATGATCGCCGATGAGGCTCTTCTTCGCGATTGGGGTCCTCGCAATATGTCTCCATCTACTTTTGTTCGCCGCCGAGCGAGAGTATTCCACAATAGACTGCTATATAGATAATTTAATTTAAGAGCATAGTAGAGGGAAAAATAGAGGGCAAAAGACGAAGAGGGATACCGAGGAATAACTACATGGGACAGATAAAAGAAACACTAGGTATCATGTCGTATAGGGAGGTCAAAGCCAGGAATATGGCCTGGGATAGAACTGGCTGGAGGAAGATGCATGAATTAGTTGCACCGACAAGAGAAAACTCTTAAATGAAAAGAAGAATCTTTAATTATTAGTTATTAAGATTAACTATTAATATAAATTACTTTAAATATAATTTTTAAATTTAATTTATCATAAAAATTTCTATGCCTACTGTTAAGGCTGTTTGCCTTAACAGTATTTTACATGTGGACCTACCATCTGTTTGATATATATTGTAACGTTTTTGCAAATAAATGATTAATCGATTTAAATATTTTTCTGTCGACCCTACAAATCTGACACTGATGCCTAAAGTTAAACTGTCACAATGGGTCCTATTTAACACTGCCCTATCACCGCATTGATCAGATAACATTCCCTTTGATCATTTAATGATCGATGACACCATTCTGTGGTCAACTTCACTCCTATTTACAGTTATTTAGCAATATTCATCCCTATTTTAATAGGTGTAAAGTTCATTTTCCTTTCTCTGTTTATTGTAGTGAGTACTAGAAATGTAGACTTACACGATAATATACATATATATTTTGAGTTCACACTTTCTTTTTTTATATAAAACTTGTAGCTTTTTTAAGATTTGAGTACATTACGATTCACAGAGGCTACTTCTTTTATATACTATGTTTTATATATATATATATTGCATACATTGCAGTTACAATATTGTGTTTAAATAAATTGATAAATATTATATACTATTATACATTTTAATTTGAATTATTAATATCGCCTTTATATGCGTATTTAATTTCGGAGTTGCCGGACCTGTATCGAATTCGATAAAACCTCTTATTTATGTCATAGTATGACTCTAGTATTTTACGACTCTTAAATTGGTTGTTTAATTTGAATTATTTTGTTTAATTCCGCTATCATTTATTAGTATATATGTAACATCCAACAATCAATTTCTAACTGCCATTTTTACTTTTAAACGAGGCATCTTCAGGCAAATTACGTGCGTGAAGAAAATGTACGTTGGAGATTGATGGCTGATGTGGAAGGTTGTGGAACTTCTGGTAGTAATAGTGATGGTCAATCTTCGAATGTTGGCAGTCACATATATACTAATGATAGCGGAATTAAACAAAATAATTCTACTCAAATAACCAGTGGACTTCCGTAAGAAACACCTAGGTCTGTAAAATATTTGATTTATTATTATAGAGTTATTATTCACCTATAATATAAAAAAGAATAATTATAAAGTTTAACCCTCCAATATAATTTAAAGACAAACTTGCTGTCCCCAAGTATCGTTTAGAAAAAGTTAATAGGTCTTTTATGGGAATAGGTATAAAAATTTTAAGATACCAAAGAATATGTTGGAATTACCCTTAAATAAATTCAAAACATCTGTTAAATCATATTTACTGAGCAAAGCCTATTACTCACTAAACGATTACTTGAATGACGAGTGTGCATGGCAATAGTTGTTCATGCACTGAATTTTCATTTAATGTTAGACATAGATACCTATATAAATATACATTGTAAATAAACTGGCTTTAAAAAAAAAAGTAATTCAATTGAGTTTCTTGCCAGTTCTTCTCAATTGGATCTATATACCGAACTGGACGGTAGGGAAAAAAATAAAATTATAATGTAAAAATTTGACGTTCATAAGCGGCTAAAATGTCCTACATGAATAAATGATTTTTGAATTTTGAATTTTTTTGAATTTTAATATTTTTTGGTCTAAAGTATTAAATAAAGAAATTCTTAACTTTGATATTTTGCACTCATACAATGTGAGTGAGAAAAACTAATGTTATTATACAACTTTATAAATCAAAAAGTACACAGATTTGTGTTTTTGCATTTCTTAAAAAGATTTTACATTTCACTAGTATAAAAGGATTAATATCGCGTACAAATCGGATAGAATGCACCGTGAAAGATGCACTTTCTTTATTCTCTTTGTTATACCGACGTGAAACGAGATATGTCATCCATTCAACGTACTTTCATCGT
Organism: Galleria mellonella; assembly: GCF_026898425.1. Lineage (NCBI taxonomy): Eukaryota > Metazoa > Arthropoda > Insecta > Lepidoptera > Pyralidae > Galleria > Galleria mellonella. Next base: position 2,125,865 of record NW_026442117.1, read on the forward strand.
ATACGTATACTCATAAAATGAAGCATCAAACACCATTCATTTTTTGAATAGAAATCCTGTGTTATAAAAAAAAAAAAAAACCCTTGCCTCTTATAAAGTTTTCAGTCTTAGTATAGAAAACAAAGCGCCGCCAGCAACACCCGGCGAAGTGAGAACGAAATTCGATACATCTATAATAGTTTTAAATAAATGAATTGCGCGGGAAATGTAATTCTAAAATGGCGGCGTAAAGACTATTATACCGTGACTTTAATAATTCACAGGATCTTTGTATCTTCATTTATATTGTAATGTATGTAATAGTAATACGGTTCAATTTCCATTGACGGTTATTTGTCAAGATTTGAAGCGAGTGTGATATCTTCGCACCTTTTGCAGAGTAGTTTTGTTATTGTAATTTTATAGTTTTTGCACTTAATATCAATCGTTCTTTATAATAAAATGAATTTAAGAGTATTTACAACTAGACCAACGTCAAGAATCGAAGTTTAATTTAAATTCAAGTGATGAAAACTCTAGAATTGTGGTCATAGAGTAATTAAAAATAAAAACTGTAACATTTTAAATTGATCTGCAAGGCAAAGGCGCGCTGACTTATACAGCTATGTGGGCAAACATGTTAATTTTATTTTTATGCAAATTATACCCACTGGATGTCATCAAGTTCCTTATGAACAGCCGGCGAAAGAATTTAACCAATAGTCATAATAAGGTAAGTTCAGATAAAAATGCATATAAAACCCGGTGGTCACCCACGGCACAGTGGCGTCGACCCCAAACCGGCTTCGCTAGGTATAATATGCTATAAAGATTTCTTTGCATGATCTTAATTACTATTTTCGTGGAATATTAAGACAATCAATTTATCGAGTCGCTGTAATTTTTTAAAATCGGTCACATTATGAGTCAGCTGTTCCATCGATCGGTTTAATAGTTCTGGGAAAGCATTAGTGACTTTTTATTTTTAAAATCTGATGGCTATGAAGCTGGTTAGTTTAATACTGATCTAATTTTAATTAGCAATTCCTAAATATGTGTATTTTATATGTGAAAAAAATTATTTTTATTATAATCATCACGTCAGCCCTTAACTGTCCATTGTTGAACATAAGCCTCGCCCGTGGGAGGTTTTGCTAGTAGTTGCCACGTTTGGCAGGCGGTTTGACAACCGCAGTTAGGCTTTAGAGATGTTTTAAGAGAGACGCTGCTGCCCATTCCTCGTCTTCCCTTAGTCAGCTCTTACGACAGCCACGGGAAAGGGCTCGGCTATTCTATTTTTTTTATAGAACTTAGAATGGCAAACAAGTTGACGGTCCACCTGATGGAAAGTGGTAACCGTCGCCTATAGACATAAGTTGTACCATGGACATAACAGAGTATACTGTTTCGCCCATGATACCCCCCATGCGTTGCCATTCCTGAGGACTTAGATGTTATTCCTCTGTACCCTGTAAATTCACGCCATATCTCACCCTTCAAACCGTATCACAGCAATGCAAACACATTTGCTTTACGGTTGACGTTTACGTTAGCTTGTTTGCCATTCTAAGTTGTCGTAAAAAAAAATTATTCATTTTGCATAAGTTACAAGTTGCAAGCGATCGGGATTAATTAAAAATCACTTTTATTGTAGTAAAAAAGTATAAACAGACATACACCCGTTCGTGTTACTAATTTGTAATTATACGATTTCCTTCCAAAGGGCAATAAAATTTTGTAATTTGTTTTTAATCGAACTTCGATTTCATTTCGGTATAACATACACGATTAATGATTCATCTTCAGGAGTAATACACGATTTTATAATTACATTCTTTTTGAATTTAATTTTAAATTCCTGAATTTCTGTCAGCGTCTTATATATTTTTACATTTTAAAGATTTTAATTCGCCATTTATCTAAACCTATCTCTAAAAATATTTTGTTTATTTATTTAAGTTATATAACCAATATAAAAACAAATATCTGCTTTATTTTTCACCCTTCTTTATTATTAATTAGATTTTGTTATTATATTTATTTATTATTTAATTTTTTTATGTAATGCCTCTAATATTTAAAAGTGCATGTTTCCCGTGCTAGAATACAGATTATACGTAGAAATGGCATAGACAAAACAGGTTTATTTTATTGCATTTCATCTTTATTTTGAATAAATTATGGCTGTTTATTTAAATACTCAAATTTATGTGACAATTGTTTCCCGGTCAATGAACTATTTGATTAAAAAAATGTTGTTTATTATTTATTCGTATTATCATATAATATCAACCTTTAACTGTCCACTGTTGAACATAAGCCTCCTCTTTGGGTGGTTTTGTCAGTAGTTGCCACGCTTGGCAGGCGGATTGGCAAACGCAGTTAGGCTTTAGAGATGTTTTAAGAGGAACGCTGCTGCCCGTCCCTCGCCTTCCTTTAGTCGCCTCTTACGACACCCACGGCAAAGGAAAGGGTGGCCTATTCTATGCCGGGACCACACGGCCTTTATAAGATATATCATGATGAAAAGTCGTTAGTTATAAATTAATGTAGTTTTTTTTTTTATCAGAAATAATATACTTACAGATTGGCCCCATAGAAATGGAAATACAATTTTGTACGAGTAGTTTACTTTTCAAATTCAAATAAGTTTTTTCCCAAATGAAGTCGGTTTTTTCCATGTAATTTTAATTTTAACATACTGATTCGTGTGTGCAAATCTGTGGAAAAAATCTATTTATATAACAAATGAACAAACAAATTCACTTTCATAATTTTGTTATTAATATAGGATTCTAACGCACTTGAGAGTGTAATATGTATTATGCATACTGGTACACCATAAACAAACAGAAAGTTACAGCAAAAGCATAGGCTAAAAGATAAGGGGCATAGAGTAAAGAGTATCGTTTCAAAATGGCGTCAATTAAATCGTGCGAGCACAATTAACGTTCAGGGAATGTCCCGATACGATGGTATCGTGTGACCCGGGGCTATCGGGTAGCCGGTTCGAGTCCCGCTACTGTACTGAATATAGTATTTGTGATTTATCGTGGTAACCGTTCCGTTGGTTTTGTTAATTGAAAAGCGTCTTAGTGACTTAGTTTTTTGAAATGTAACAGTGAATTTGGATTTTCGAAAGTACTTTTGGGTATTTTCTCTTAATTCCTTTTCAATTTTTAATTGAAAAGAGAATTCTAAATTGTTACATTTTTTTAGTATATAATACGATATTTGAGTTAATTGAAAACCTATTTATTATTTAGTTTATCTTTAATTGTACGGTTATTACCCTTGTACATTCGACAGTTTTTTTTTCAGCTTCTCAAAGGTTGACTGTAAGAGATCCCTTTATGGGATAAGTCCGCCATTGTATATTAAATCATTTATCAGTGTTCAATCTGAATTATGTACAATAAAGATTTTACAATACAATACAATACCTATATTATTCCCCATACCATATGTTACACGTTACTATTTTTAGATATCTAAAAAATGCTGAAAGTAAACATGTTATATATACATATTAATAAAAAATAGGTTCACAACCAGATATCGCATCACACAAAATAAATATAATTGAGACCACTTTTTTTCTTTTTTTAAGTTTTTTTTTTATTAGAACTCAGTCCTCTACCATTAGGTATATTTACATACATATATATACAGAGATAAAAAATATAAAAACGACAATAAAGTAATGATTAAAACAGTTTATTTTAATGCTACAGAATACCTTTCCGCAGCAGTTATAAATATGTCTTGAAACTGTAGAAAGCCAGTGTACACAGTACAAATAAAAAAAAAACTAAACTATAAACATGTGCAATGAAAAAAGAGCTTTAAAAAGTAAATCCTCAGAGTGAATTTTGCATTTTACCTTATCGTCACATACAACCCTTTCACTTTCAGATTATTCGAGAGACAATGCTCTGTTCGAGTCTTTGGAAGTGACACGCTCCCTTAATACCCGAAATAGTGGTTCGAATTCTCGACACTACAATGGGATCGAATGTGCCATTTGACACTGACTGATGGCCAGATCTCTAGACTTGTTTTTTTTTTTATTATCAGCATCGTGGAAGTTAAAGAAATAAAAAAAAAAATAAGCAGGCATTGCGAATAATACGCGACTGTCCTAACAGTTTATTATCCTGAGTTTAAAAAAAACTAAAATAAAAAAAATATGGCAAATGTTCTAATTTATTCTAATTAATTAAGAAAGAAAGGAAGAAAAAATAAAAAAACTTTAAGAAAGAAAAAAAGAAAGAAAAAATAAAAGATCTTTAAGAAAGAAAGAAAAGAAGAATTTTAGAAATTGATTCTGTATTATGCAGAAAAATGAAACCCAAAAATATACCATATATTTTATCATCATCATCATGTCAGCCGTTAACTGCCTACTAAACATAGGTCTTTCCAAGAAGAAGAATTTTGTCAGTAGTTGCCATGCTTGGTTTGGCAGAATGGCAACTGCAGTTAGGTTTTGGTGATGTTTTAAAATGGACGCTGCTGCTCATTCCTCGATCATTAAGTTCCCTCAGTCGCTTCTTACGATACTCACTATAATTGTGAATGGAATTGTTTTCCAAATTCAAATACAAGTACTGTTTACTTCACAACAAGCGGTTTTTTGCTTTACAAACAAAAATGGAAACTTTAGTGATCACAAACGTAGTATGGGACTAACACGAGAGCAAACTTTATTAGGTTAATAAAGAAAGATTAATAAAACTGCTTTTTTTTTTTACAACACAGGGGGCAAACGAGCATGAGGCTCACCTGATGGTAAGTGACTACCGCCGCCCATGGTCACCCACAACACCTACGGCATTGCAAGTGTGCTGCCGGCCTTTTAAAAAGAAATATGCTCTTTTCTTGAAGGTTATGTTGTCGTATCGGTTCGGTAATACTGCTGCTGGAAGTTGAGAAACTGTTTAAGTCGAAAATCTTACATCTTTTAAAAATCGCTTAAAAAATCAAATTTTTAATAAACGTTTACTTTGGAAATGTATCTCGATCTTCGAAGATTCCAGAATTTCCATTCGTCTTTTCTCTAGACTGTAAATTACTATGAATAAGGATTTATTATCAGAATTATTACAGAAAAATAATCTAATCCTTTCCCACTTCCCACCCCTCCTTTTCCTGTGGATGTCGTAAGAGGCAACTAAGGGAGGGCGAGGGATGGGCAGCAGCGTCTCTCTTAAAACATCTCTAAATGCCTAACTGTGTTTGCCAACCCGCCTGCCAAGCGTAGCAACTATTGGCAAAACTCCCCTTATGGGAAAGGCTTATGTCCAGCAGTGGACAATTAACGGCTATAATAATACAAATAATAATCTAATCCGTATGTTTGTTACAATACATCGTTTTATATGTTAAATATGCATGTAACAGTCTATTGTCTATCCACCTTTATTTTTATTCACAAAATCATGCTACGAAATACATATATCTACGCCCACTAGTACTCGCATCAAATATATAGTACATCCAAGTTGCACACGATATTATATTTTAAAGCAAACGGTTTAAGGTTCAGTTTTTATATACACAAGGAATGTATACGCATCAAAACTTTTGTCGGAATTCACGTTGATATTTTTACGAGACCCGTTGTCAGTGTTCATATAAATTATAATTCTTTAGTTTGATTCCGTACTGGATATCACTTTGTTTCACAATTGTGTTCTATAATGAGGGAGACGGAAAATCTATAAACCACATTAAATTATATCAAAAAGGTATTTTCTCAATTCTCTTTTTTTTCTCTTGTGTTCGTTACGTGATATATTTTTTCAAATTTGATTTTAATAATTTTGCAATCTATGGGATTTATTATTCATAGTTTTTTTTTTTCTCTGGAGCGATATTTATTTGCAGATGTCTATGAATACATTTGCCTAAGATTTATTCTGTCGTGTGATTTAATATTTTTGGCATATATGCTTGTATTTTTTTTTTTTATATTTGTTATTTCATAACTCCGTCACTTATAAACCGATTGGGAAATTTCTAGTCTTATGTCAAAGGATGTAAGTATTTGTTCTGTAGAAATTTTATGAAAACCTTATTAGTAGTTTAATTTTTAAAACAAAATAACTGTTATACGGCCGTATTTATAACCCTACCAAATTCAGATACAAGCTACTTGCATATTTTCTATATAAATAACTGTGTCGAATATATAACGTACTATTGTAAAATTTATTTTCGACAAATAATTGACATATCAAATATTTTCTATACATTAATTAGCCTGATATGAATTGAGGAAAATAGTAACTGATAGCGTATCTTTCATTCTCTTTTTACTAATGATATTTGCATAAGAATAAAGGAGGCAGCCATATGATTTACAGTTTTTATTTTACCATTCCTTCTATGTAATTCCTTGATCTTAGCACGAATCGTGGCGTTTCTGTATGAAATATCCGGGGTGTGGTACTCCTGTATTTTAGTGCCGGATGTGAAAGAACTGCGCTCATGCATGCAAATGTGGGATATAACGATATCTAGTACTAATGTTGAGCAATCAAGGTTAACAACAAAAGCTATTAGTAATCCGTATTAATGCTATTAGGAACACCTCGCCGGTAAATATAAATATACATATATCATATAGCTATATCACTTTATAAATTATATATACACGATTAAGTTTCTCTTGTTCTAAATTTGTTAAAATGTATATATTTTTTTTATACAACTTAGAATGGCAAACAAGCTGACGGCTCACTTGATGGAAAGTGGTAATCGTCGCCTATACACATGAACATAATAGAGTATACTGTGTCATCTAAGACACCTTTCATGCCTCTATAGTAAAATATGAGACAAACAATTAAATTGGGCGAAAAAACAGACTTCAGTTGCGACAAAACGAGTTTTTTTTTATTTAAGAACTAAACTTCTAGAGCGATTTTTGATACATATATATATATATATATATATATATATATATATATATATATATATATATATATATATATATATATATATATATATATATATATATATATATATATATATATATATATATAGTTGTATAAAAAAATCCAAAATCGGTTTATAACAGACGATGTAATTTAAATGTAAGTTAAAAAAAAAAACACAACCTTATTAAAAACCTCCTTTATTTAAAGTTGGTTGAAAAGTAAACTCTATCGACTGAGAAAAAAATAACATTTAAAAATGTTAACATAAACAAGCTCTCTCCAAATATATTCAGAAGCGGCAATATATAATATTTCGTTATCAGATCGCGCGGCCAATATTTGGCTTGAATTATGTTATTGGACCATAACCAGATTACAGCTGGCGGATAACCGGGCACATTGTAATACGAACTTGTTTAATGAGTCCTGTTAAAGTCGTTTGATTGGGTACCTCTGTCCCATTTGTGTTTCAACCGTAAAGCAGTTGTGTTTGCATGGCTGTGTTTCGGTTTGAAGGGTGGGATATGGCGTGAATTTACATGATACAGAGGGATAACACCTGAGTCCTCAGGAATGGCAACGCATGGGGGTTATGAGTATCATGGACGAAACAGTATACTCTGTTATGTCCATGGTACTGCTCATGTCTATAGGCGACAGTTACCACTTTCCATCAGATGGGCCGTCAGCTTGTTTGCCATTCTGAGCAGTACCATGGACATAACAGAGTATACTGTTTCGCCCATGATATCCCCCATGCGTTGCCATTCCTGAGGATTCAGATGTTATTCCTCTATACCCAGTAAATTCACGCCATATCCCACCCTTCAAACCGAAACACAGCCATGCAAACACAGCTGTTTCACGGTTGAAACACGAATGTGACAGAGGTACCTAAGCAATCGACTTTTGTACAAAGTCTCCCTCTGATATATACGATTATAAACTGCTATATATTTTTATAACGACTTTAATGTTAAAAACTGGCGAGGACCGATAAATATGTTAATTTTTTTATCACAAAATCTAATATGTAGGCTGTGATATATTTTTAGTATAGACAATAGATTTCTTTTAATATCGATAAAATAAATTATGTACGTGATAAATGTTTTTGTTAATTAATAGGTATTTTTAATACAATTTATGTTGTGTTGATCCTGCATTTTTTTTTTTGTTTTTGACGGGTGAAAATGGTATGGTAACCCCGCCTGCGCTAACGTGATACGCTGGCGGAGCACCAGTGAAGGGTGATAGATGAGAATGAAAACAGACCAGTTAGCCCATCATGATGAATTCACAAGGAATTAACCATGATAGTTTACAGGGGGAACCGCGAGGAGGTCGACCTGGTTAAGTATATTGCTAGCAATGGAATTCTGTCTCCATTACTAACAATCCCTTTCCCTCCCTGTTGATACTGTTATATGACTATATATATATACGAGGTAACAGACAAACAAAACATTTACAATCGACTTTACAAAGTAGGAGCAAATTCAGTTGTATTTTTTTTTTATATATTTGTTACCACATAACTCCGTGAGTTGGAAACTAATTTGAAAAATTTATTTTTTATCTGAAAGGATAAATTTACAGTTTGGTCCCATAGGAATTTTATCAAAATCAATTGAGTAGTTTAGTTTTTAACTTCAAATACCTAATTAGCAATTATTAAGTGGTTTTGTCATAATTATAGAAGATTTTTTGTGGGACCCAATCTTGAATTATTATTAAGAACTATTGAAAAAGACTACAATAAAAAAAAAAATATCCACCGATTTTCATTCATCTCTAAATCCAATCGTAAAAAATACTATCACTACACTGCCCTAGAATGCAACAAATAATTGCAGATTTACCAGTCGCATCATTCCCATTAAGGGAGAGTAAGCGGAATGCACACAAAAAATGTACAAAAGCCGTATCCATCGGTTACATAACACGCTCGGGTATGGTCAGCAACAACAATGAGCGAGCGAAATTTATTCCGAATGGCGGCCAACGCGCGAATTATCAGCTGTATCATAAAAAGCCTCGGAGGCCCACAAAAAAGTCCGGTGAGTACAAGAAATAATTATTATAATACCATATATGTGGATAAAGACTATCCGGTTTTTATGTCCGATTGTTTAGTGTTACCAATTATTTCTACTCGTAATGGACAAAATGAACTGAATTTGTAATTTAATAATGAAAAAATATAATGAAAATCCTTGTTGAAATTGCTGTCACTTTTATATATATTTATTGCAGTTAAATATTTATTTATTTATTAAAACATTATCATTTACAAAAATAATAAATATAGTAAATTTTAATGAGAAATGATAAAAAATGCGGGATTATCGTTAAGCAGTCTCTTCCAGACAACTTTTGAGTGAAAGGATCTGGGATAATGTTTTTAAATAAGGACATATTAAATAGTCTATGTTGATAAATATATATTATGATGGTATAATGGATTAATTTATATATATTTATTAAATATCTATTTCATTCTTAGTTGTTTATTTCTATAAATGGCTGGGGACGCCATTTTTAGAGGTTAGCTATCATAACCGCTATCTTCGTAAATACATCCTAATCTGCCCATCAATTATAATATATAATTTGTGTAGACATAGACAGATAAGTACAAACGAATAAAAAAAAATTAAAATAAAAAGTCACGCCTAGTCTCTTACGGAGTAGACAGAGAATCTTAAATGTCAAAGCCTCTATCTTTACCTAAGGACCTGTACCTATTATATATTACCTGTAAATTGTCTAGATTTAAATAATATGTTTTACTAGTTGCATCTCGTGGTTTTGTCTACGTAAATCAGTTCATTATATGTTAATTTAGGATATAACCTATCCATGTACAAAATTTAATTCAAATACATTCAGTACTTTTTGCGTAATATTAATAGGATATCGAAATAAGAAGCCACTTAACAATTTGTTTATTTATTCACGAAGAACACTTTAATATAAATTATTATGATCAAAGATGTACAACAGGCTTAACTCTGTAAGAGTTCTCTTCCAGCAAACTCTGAATGGAAGGGAGCATTAATTAATAATGACAAATAAATAAATTGCGTACAGATTATTTTGCTGGCGTTACAAAAAGCAAATGCACTTTTTAATAATGAATGTTGTTAGCTACTTAAACGGGCTTGTTTAGCGGTGAATAATAATGTGGCAACGCCGGGTCGCGGGTTCGTACCCCGCAGCGAGGCGAATGTTTCTGCCAACAGTCATATAAAAATGATGTTACGATATTCGAGTGCATTCTTCATCCTTATAACTTGTAATATGCATGTTGACGATGTAGAGGTTGTAATTGTGATTAACATGTGTGGTTTTTTTATACAACTTAGAATGGCAAACATGCTGACGGCCCACCTGATGGATAGTGGTAACCGTCGCCTATAGACATGAGCAGTACCATGGGCATAATAGAGTATACTGTTTCGTCCATGATACCCCTCATGCGTTGCCATTCCTGAGGACTCAGGTGTTATTTCTCTGTACCCTGTAAATTCACTGTTAGGTATATCCCATTCTTCAAACCGAAACAGCCATGCAAACATAACTGCTTCACGGTAGAAACATGAATGGGACAGAGGAGTCCAAGCAAACAACATTTGTACAAAGTCTTCCTCTAGTAAATGTGATATTTAGAAGTCGGGTAATGCTATCATTCTCTCTTAGTTTGTAACAAAAAGTAAATTAGCTGCGTAATATAATCTGATTGTAAGATTGAAAAAGTTTCAAATAAGAAATCTCTCTCTACTTTACGCAACAGCTGTTAATTATGCACTGCTGGACATGATTCTCTCCTTTGAGAGATTATAGTAGTATTGCCACACTTGGCAGGGACTGACAACAGCAGTTAGGCTTTGGTGATGGGTTTTTTTTAATGGGTGATAATGGAATGGTAACCCCACCCACGCTATTGGTATACACTGACGGGGCACCAATGAGGGATGATAGGTGAGGATGAAGCAGGTCAGTTAGTCCATCGTGACGAATTCAACAAGAATTGTTCACGATGGTTTCCAGGGGGAACCACGTGGAGGTCGACCTGATAGGGCATATTGACAGCAATGTCAAACTCCATTGCTAACAATCCCTTACCCCCCTTGGTGATGGGTTTACCTTCAACCGAAAAATTTATGAACCGATTTTTAGCTCGAGTAACCGATAATTGGTTGGAAAGAAAGGTTCTCGAGTAGCGACTTCGTGTAGACAAGCGCAGTGTAAAAGTGAAGTTAATGAGATAATATGGGTCTTCAAGTCACAAAGATCGGAAAGACGTAAGTCGTCATAACCTTTAACAGATATGTTATCCACTGTTGAACATAGGCCTCACCTATTGCTTGCCATAAGGAACGGTTTTTGAGCCACTTCATCCCATGCTTAATAATGCATGCTTCATTACGTATTTGCAGCATGATGCAATGCATATGAGTATCACAAGCGTTCATGAACTGTGATATTTTTTTTTAAGATAAAAATACAGTAGTAACTCCACCTACGCTATCGGTATACGTTGGCGAGCTACTTAGTTGAGCATAAAAGTAGGTCAGTTTTCTCTATATCGCTAAAGTAGCAAAAAAGCAAGCAAGCACCTGATGGTAAGCGGTTAATGTAGCCTATGAACGCAAAACATGCAATGTCATGGGTGCGTGGTGGTGCAATGCATGGGAAGTGCGTGACAGGGTAAAAAGGAATAGATCTGTCGGATCTCATTATTAAGAATCCTCTCTCTAACTGTAGTTTACTAAGAGACGAATGCTTTAATACAATCAACATTGTTAAAAAAAAGCACCCTTCCTTTGATTAGGCAAACAAAGCAAAATCTCCTCATTAAACTAATTAGCACTGAAAAAAGCGGATTCAGACACGTCGATCAGTGAATTTACGTAATTCCGGGTACCACGTCGCGCGGTGGCGGCCGTATCAAGATGGCCCCAGGTTGTACTAATGAAAAGTGCTTCGGAGCTTTATTAACAGTAATGTATGCAGGTGATCGGCTAGCAGATTGCGAGCCAAATGTCAATGTGTGTACCTTGTGTTGCCAACTAATGAATTAGATTTACTTTTGTTTGGATAAATGTTGAGCGTTTTATAAATACCATTGCATTTCTGATTTAGCCTTCGGAAATGGCAACACATGAGCAGCTCTATGGTATTTTGTGATAGCAATGGAGAAAATAGAGAGTCAACTGATAAAAGTGCTAGTAATGGAAGTCAGTTATTTAGGAATGTATTTTATGATGATCGATTTAGGAAATTCGATATAGGAATCGATATAGGATTTGGCTGAAATGATGATAATGATGGTAGTAATGATAATAAACTAAGACTAGTATATAAACTAGATTTTTATAATAGTGGATAATCAAATACAGATTTTTAGATTGGAATGTCTTATATTATAGGATATAACAGGAACCATATAAAAGAAAAAAAGAGACCTCTTTAGAGCAATAGGACTGTATGAGTTAATAGTAGTTAAAAAGATATTATGCAGACTTCATTCAGATATGAACTATTGCAGTTTAAAGTTTTATATAATCTCTACGTAAACGATAAATTTCGTATCTCAAAAATAAAGATATCCTATATCTTGTCTTTTTCGGTATTTTATGGCTTCCCATAGTGCAGTGGGTTGAGGGTTACCATAATAATAAATTTGACTTTATGCGAAACGCAATGACTCCTGAATTTAACCTCTTATATCGGAGATTGAAGTTTAATGGTGCATCCATAAAAGCGGATATGGTGTGTAACATAAGTGAAATAAATAGGTTTTATGTTGCACACAGGTTTTGCCTGCAGAAATGATGCAATTGTTTCTCACTGGACGTGACGAGTAGAGAGTTTACAGGCGACATTAAAAAAAGGAACTATTGTACTTTAAGGTTTTATTATCAATATTAAGAGGATAGATAGATACTCTTGTTTTCTCCAAAATATTATAATAGTAAACGTATTGTAGATATAAACAATTACAAGAAATGATCATAGTGAGAAAACAATGGGCGGCCTTATTGCTAAAAGCGATCTCTTCCAGGCAATCTTTGGATAAAGTGGAGTAATTATAAACAGTTTGATCGGAGGCACGAGGAAAATTGTGTCATTTTTAAATGCTGATTCGATCACTCGATTCTGTTTTATTCAGTATCTATCTAGTTATAGGTATATATTATTAAGCCTCGCACCATGTTCTTTTCTTCTATTATGGGGAATATAACGCTCGACATGATTATATTTCTTCGTGATTTGAATATTGAAAACCTGACACCACCATTTGCCTAATTTGTCCTTTGAAAATGTTTTCCCCATTTGAAAATATACATACACAAAATTTCCGTTTTGAGTGAGATCCAAACTCATGATCAACAGGGTCTTTAAGTTGGAGTACAGGGACTAGACCATGATGATCTTAAAACTACATAAAAAAATTAATAGAGGAAACGAGCAATCTAAAATTATGTTTCCAGCAAAATTGGTGTAACCAATTACAAACATCCGAGGCGACCGCAAATTGTAAATAATCCAACTCTTACCCACAGACCGCAATGACGAATTGGATGGAAACTTTGTGAGTGGTCCACAAAAAACATGTTAAGGAAATGGTAATGGTGTCTGATTGCCATTTGTCATAACAATCTTTAACGGGTTAAAGTTAACTCAATGTTTTACTGCAAGGTACAAATTTTACTCCAAAAGACGAAGATATTAACTCAGTTCATAGCTATACTTTTTTTTATACAACTTAAAATGGCAAACAAGCTGACAGCCCACCTGATGGAAAGTGGTAACCGTCGCTATAGACATGAGCGGTACCATGGGCATAACAGAGTATACTGTTTCGTCCATGATACCTCCCATGCGTTGCCATTCCTGAGGACTCAAATGTTATTCCTCTGTACCCTGTAAATTTACGTCATATACCACCCTTCAAACCGAAACACAGCCATGCAAACACAACTGCTTCACGCTAGAAACACGAATGGGATAGAGGTACCCAAGCAATCGACTTTTGTACAAAGTCTCCCTCTGGTAAACTATAGGAATTATCGAGAAAACCCACTCATCGGCGGTATCGAGTCTTTTTAAGATAAGGCTTTGCCTCTCTTAGCGCGTTCTATTGACTGTGTATCCAATTGTGGTCTGAGGAACTGTTTCAGTCGATGTCTACTGCTACCTTTTGTCAACTCACCGCCATTGACAGAGAACTCATCATTACATACTAGAATCTAATGGTCGCGTGCACGGTGCAGTTTCTACGGAGTTTCTTCCCGCGAATTGAGCGTTCTCGGCTGTGGAATAAATAGGATCTTGTTTCTGGATTCCTGTACACGGAACCCAACATATGTTAGCTTTGTCGTATCAATAATTAGATCGACTTCCCTCGATGAGAAATCCTTGCTAATTCTATAAACAAGTAATCCGGCTCGACTTTGCAAAGGTAGATGGGATTTTCGAAAATAACATATAGCCTATATTACTCGCTCATAGAGTAGATTCCTATATGTGAAATAATTTTCTAAAACGAATGAGTAGTTTTTTGAGTTTATCTGTAACAAATAAACAATCAAACTTTATCTTTTTATAATATTAGTATAGATGAAAGTATTGATTTATTTATAGTATTTAAACTTTACTGGTCAATAAAATGTGACACAAAATACGGACTTAAGCTAGTGTTTATTTTTATTAACTTTTAGTATCTCAATGAAATAGCTAATCTCTTCATAGTTAAAATTTGTTCTACAAAAAAAAAGAACTCATTTGACGGTGGCAAAACCAGTTACGAGTATTTTGATTTAAAAAGTAAACTGCTTAACCGATTTTGATAAAATGTCTACAGAACCAAACAATAAGTATGTTTTTTCAGATAAAAAAAAGAATTTTACAAATTGTTTTACAACTGATGGAGTTGGGAGGAAAGGGATTAATAGTGATGGCGACTGAGAATCCCATTGCTAGCAATATACCCAATCAGGTCGACCTCTTCGCGGTTCCCCCTGGAAACTATCATGGTTAATTCCTGATGAATTCATCATGATGGGCTAACTGGCCTGTTTTCATTCTCATCTATCACCCTTCACTTGTGGTCCGCCAGCGTATCCCGTTCGCGCAGGTGGGGTTACCGTTCCATTTTCACCCATCAAAAAAAAAAAAAAACTGATGAAGTAATGAGGTAGCAAATGTAAAAAAAAACTACTAAATGGAGAACCCCTTTCATTTTGAAGACGATTGAAAATTAAGTATACATGTACTGTATGGAATGGAGAAGGAGATTTTTACTTTTTATTACGGTCAGTGAATCCCAGTCACGCGGACAAAGTCGCGGGTAAAAGTTAGTGTTATCTATATTGTTACTACCGGCAACCATCTCTGATGTAGGCACTCATAATATTTTAGTCACGTCATAATATTTTTTCGTCATCTAATACGTAATTTACAAAGTCCAATGCAATATTAATACGGACAGATCAAAGCTGCATTTCCATGGTGCCGCTCCATTTATGTTAATTCTGTAGATAACTGTTCATAAGGTTAACGTTTGATATAAAGTTAAAACATTTTAATGGTCCCGGCCGCTCGGCAGCGTCATTTTACTGTCCAAGTCACTTAGGTTTTATTGAACGTTGTAATTTTGTTTCAGCGTCATTTTTTATTGCTGCGTATGCGCAACCAAGTTATGGCAATGCAAAATTTATCGGAGATACGTTTTTAATTAGATACAATAAAAATTAATGATGGAGAAGTTTTTTTTTTTAATTATCTAGCAAGCCTTTAAATATAATTGAAACGACATTTAATTTTGAGTTTAAATTGTTGAGTACTTTTTGATTTCTTTAGTTCTAAGTAGCGTCGTGTTACTGTGTTAATGAATTGAAATTACAATTTTTCGGATTTGTATATTTTAAAAAAATTTGTATGTTATAGAAATTATCCAATTTTACTATTAAAATGCAAACTTGCATACTTTGGACAAATTAAAACAGTTGATATATCCAGTCATCTCATCTTGAATTTCTTTCTAGTAGTGAAAGTGACAAGTTCTTGATTTTCTCTTTTTAAAAAACCTACTTTACTAGTTTTGCCTCGAAGCTTTGTCTGTAGTCGTAACCTGATGTTGAATTATCAACAATCTTTCACAAGATATGAGAGGTTGAATGTTGTTTTTTAAAAACCTAAAACATCCCTCTTAAAACTTATCTAAAAGCCTAACTGCAGTTGCCAAGCGTGGCAACTACTGGCGTAAACTTCCCTTATGGGGAAGGCTTATGTTCAACAGTAGACAGTTAACGCAATAAAAGTTAACAAATAAAATTATTGGTACAACAGCATTATCGAAATATGTACAATAAATGGTAGCGAATTAAATGAAATTGTAACAATAGGAATTAGTCAGTAAAGAATATATTCTGGACTCTTATTTAGCTCTCTTTTCTTATATCACAAATAATTAAAAGCATTTTAGCATTTAAAATGTATAAATTTCATTGCAATTGTAAAAATTTTATTCCCAATTTGGAGTCGGCGTGAGAGATTATTATTGATCGTAGATAAATCTGGTTTCCCCTATCGCTAACATAAAATATCTTTTGTATTTGTCAAAGCGTTAACTCGTACACGCGCACTTTATAATGGGCCGTACGAGATTCCCAATTACAACCATATTCGGCTGAGTTCTATTGTCGGTGGACATGGGCTTAGTTAGCAGTTAAATCGGCTGAGTTGTGCGCTATTGCCATTTTTAAACTACAATTTTCTATAAGTCTTTTCAAAGATAGGAATAATTGTTTAAATGGTTGGATAAAAATGATGGTTAGCAGACGCGTGGTTCGGTAACTAAATAGGATTTTGGATCGATTTTAAACAATTGCAACTTGGAATTTAAGTTTACTATTACAGAAAACTTAATTCATATACAATATATGTGGGAAAAGATACTTGATTATGTTATTTTTGTACAATATCCATTTTTATTTAAATGTAAAATTATATTAATTTAAATGTAAAATTGTATGTAATATAGTGTATACTGACACTTCCCTATGGTTGGAGTGAGAGAGAATGCTTTTAGCATTTTTTTTGCTACATGATAATGGAATGGTAACCCCACCTCCGCTAATGGTATACGCTGGCAGGGCACCAGTGAGGGATGATAGGTGAGATAGGTGAGAGATACTTGGAATTCAGCACGATGGTTTCCAAGGGTATCACGGGAAGGTCGACATTCAATCGATTTATTGACTATATGTTACCTATTTAAAATAATTGTACTTTGTCCCTCTGTTTTTATATATCATTATAATACTTTATAATTATATTTATTGGTTTATAAAACAGTAGACTTGTTATTGCTAATTTGAATTTATTGTCCATTGTATTGAATCGAAATTAGAACACTATAAAAATAAACAGTTTCGTTTTAAACTTTACTATACAGAGTGTTATCAGAATCATTAGTATTTATTTATTTTATTTATTTATATAGAAACCAACGATGTTACATTGTTAGTACAGTATTAATAATTACTGAGACTAATTATAGGTTTCTTATTATTATTTAATAATAAAAAAATTGAGAGTTAGTATCCTTTTTTCTATTTTTTTTTATACAACTTAGAATGGCAAACAAGCTGACGGCCCACCTGATGAAAAATGGTAACCGTCGCCTATAGACATGAGCAGTACCATGGACATAACAGAGTATACTGTTTTGCCCATGATACCCCCCGTCTGTACCATGTAATTTTTATAAATTAATTAATGAAATATATTATTTATGCATTATTTATGTAAGTATGTATCTATATAATACAATTTTACCTTTGGTTGTTAAATTGGCTACACAGGTTACACTCTGGGTTTGTTGTACGCGTCCGTGTAGCGTAACTTCAGGCTGCAGCTGAAAATCAGTGCTTTGCTTTTAAGCAAAACCATCACTGAGCTGTAGCCTATTTGGGTCACTGCGACACACATGGCGAAACCATATTTTCATATTTTATCTTTTGTTGTATATTTTGAAAAGTGTAAATAATTTGATTGTATAAACTCATTTGTAAATTTACGTGTGTCATAAATGGCTCAAATAAAAAGTTTATCTATCTATCTACAATAGAATGGGCATTATTTCATTATTTTTTTCATTATATAAATTTAGTTTTTATTCTCGGTAATGTTTTAGAAATTTTACAAATTACTTCTGTATTATTTTAATGATTGAAGTAATTTTTTTTTTTATGGAATAAAATATTAAATGATTTTACATTGTAACAAATTACATATTAGAGGGCACAGCGCCATATTTCCCACTTGGCAGCGCCGTGACTCGAACCCGCGACCATATTTGGTGTCCACCACTGCCTGGTGCTATCCATTCACTGTTTATTGACAATTAAACCACCTCAACTAGGTAGCGAGATCACGAGCTCTATTAGCATGTATGTCCACTTATTTTATTGGTCACTTTTATTTTGTGCGAACTTGGCTGTACAGATGCCGTGCACTATTCTAGGTTTTTTTTTATTGATAATGTAATGGTAACCTTGCCTGCGCTATCGGTATACACTGGCAGGGCACCAGTGAGAGATAACAGATGAATATGAAAGCAGATCAGTTAGCTCATCGTGATGGATGCAACAATTATTAATCCCAATGGTTTCCAGGAAGAACAGTGTGGAGTTCGACCTGATAGGGATCCCACTGCTAGCAATGGGGTCCCTGTCAGGTCCAACCCGAATTGACAGGGTCCCTGTCAATTAGTCCCCATTACTAACAGTTCCTTGGTAACGCAGTCATATAATAATGAAGTTAGTAGTAAATACGGGTCCATTTTATCAGTTTAGATGCCTTTTAACAGATCAAAATCAATAACTAATTTGTCTCTTATTATCATTGCCATTGCCATTTATAATCGTAAAAGAAACTATCAATTTACTTTTATATATTTTTTACTACGTATAATTCGATTGCTTTTTGCTTGACAAGCAAAATGGCTGACATATGGGGCGGTCATTACTTCTGTACTGTTTAATTGTTACAGCCATAAAATGCTCTTTAAGGGACTTTAAAATACTGGCTATTTTTAATTTGATCGTATTTTCTTTTTGTGAGTTTTACGTGATATCTTTGCTAATTCTGAACTATAATTTCTTTTTTTTTTAAGATGAAAATTCTGATCATTGAGAAATAATCAACAAGTTATTTAAGAGTCGACACTGCTCATACATTGATGATACTGGAAAATAAATTTATGCCACCATTTAGTATCATCAATATAAAAATAAAGGAAATGAATAACTTTAATGCTACACAACTATCTATAGTATGTCTCTGTTTAAAATATCGATATTGATAAGTGTTACAATAGATCTAATTACTAATGATTTAATTACATTATCTATATCTAGCACAGTTTTCAAATTCAATGTCATTTCATTATTTTGCAAAGATTTCATACAAATTTATTTTGTTCGAAGTGACGCTGTTATGATACTGATTATTGTATCCACACTTCTATCTATTTATGACACATTTTTTATTTCTCGTTCTGAATTCAAATAGTTTTTAAATCTAATGTGCCTATTAATCATCTTATCCTTCATCAGCACATTTTATTCGTTTTAAAATAAAAATTTAAAACGAATTGAATCTATTATGCCTATTTATCATTTCATTTATTTTGTTTTATTCATTTTAAAATAAGAATTTAAATGAAGTTATTATTTTTAAGCGACTTTCAAAAGGAATAGTAGTTACTTAAATGGTTTGTATTTCTTTTTATTTCTTAGACTATATACACAGAGCAATGAGTGTAAAAAAAATGACATTATTTAGTCAGCTAATTTGACGTTTGGTTAATTTTTTTTTATTAAAACAAGATCATATTTTTAATTTAATGTTGCCAGTAATTGGATTTAAAATTCCCAACATCAGGTTAGTTTTTTAAATTAGAATCGGGAGCAATTTTTCACATATATTATTTATATAATTTACGATACGTCCATCTTCAAAAAACGATGTATTTTTTTCATAAAACTTTTGTAAAGGTGATGAGCATAATTTTATTTGTCATTTAATAAAAAAAGGAATAAAATAATATAAACACGTATTTGTTCCCCGTTCATCAAGAGTTTCGCGAGCTGTTGCAACCTCGAAGCCCCTATATTAAGTGTTATAAAATTATACTCTCTTTTTGTGAGTCGAAAAAAGAATCATGCAATTAAAAAAAATCTGTTGGTTGCTTGTTGGTCTGCTTGACGGCTGATGTAGTTTATTGAAGTGACAACTGCCTTACTTTTTGTTAATATAATAAAAATTATAAGGGGGGGGGGGGATATCTGTACATGGGTGATAGTTTGGAAGATAGTTGGTTTAAGGGATTTTTATATAGGCAATATGTTTTTTATATTTAATTTGTAATGTTAAAATAAAAAGAAAAAAAGACAAAATAATAATTTTTAAAAATTTCGTTTAGCAAAACCAACTCTTATGGGGGAGGCCTATGTCCAGCAGTGGACAGTTAACGGCTGATCTAATAATAATAATTATTATTATTAATTAATAAAAAAGCAACATGTGTATATAAAATTTATATGTATCAGATTTTATCACACGCCTTATTAAAATCTAGTTAAAAATCTAGCCAAAAATCAGACTGGAAACCGTTGCGTCATTATGTGACTCAGCTTGTGTATATTATGATATTGGTAACTGGAATTGGACTTTATTGTCACAGCTTTTAGTCTAAATTCCTTTGTTTCGTTTAGTGAGATGCCATTGGCTGAGTGGTTATTACGCCTTTTTCCTTGTCCAAATTAGGGTTGCCGACGTCTTTAAAAATTATGCATGATAGTAGCTATTTGTTTAAAATCAAAATAGAAACTAAGTTATTAAAAAAAATTGTTTATAATGAATCAAATCTGCGTTTTGTTTGTTTACGAAAAGTAAATTTCTTTAAAATTTAATAAATAAAATTCATTTAATATGAATATAATTTCTTATAATTGTTATTATCGGGACTTATAATTATATTGTTAAAATAACGATAATTATATATATAATTAACTCTATCCCTCGTCTATGTTTGCGTGACTCTGTACATAAAATATCCTACGTTAATACATAGGATACACAAATTATCCTATGTATTATCATGGGAAATGTTGTTTAGTAGCTTTTGATTTAATGAATAACAAATTTCGATCTATCCATTCATCAATCATTACAAACTTTTGCTTTTATTTCATTAATAGAGTTGTAATGTAAATATATCTTAGTTTTAGTTATAAAATATATTTATTACTAAGTGGCAGCGCTCATAAATACGGGGACGACCTAATTTAACTGCTAGAAATTACGTACATAATCAAAATTGTGGAATTAACTTTGTAAATGAGACGCAAGTCCGTTAAATTCAAATTGCTGTGTCAAAATAGATTTCTGTCATTTTCTTATGGTAGTTCTATGTTTATTTTTTAATTTGTCTTACATTAATTCAAGGATTACTTAAAAAATTTTATGTAAATAATTTTAGTTTAGAAATAGCTAAGAAACTGCCTTTTTAATTCTATTAATCTAATATTATAAATGTTTTTCAATGGATATGAATGAAATTTGGTACACGGGTTGGGTATATTTCATTTTAATACATAGACTTTATATACTAAATTACACAAGAGAAGTGGGAAACAGTTAATGTATAAACAGTACTCTTTTTTAATTAGTTTGATGTAAAATATAACAGTATTTAGCTAATAGGTTTTATTAACACTATATCTTTTATTTCAACAGTGACAACCCTAAGGTTTTATAAGCTCAGCATAGTGCTTAATGGTTGGTGCTGTAATTTCGGTGCTGGAGGGTTGGGGGGGGGGAGGTAATTATGGGGCTGTGTCATTGTCGGAGTAATCCTAAGACAGAAATTGAAAAAATGATATTTCGATTTGCTTAATGGCCGATGATGTATGTACGCCTCTGTTTGACATAATACTACTGTCCTTTTGTGTCTGCAGAGATTTTTATTTACTTTACGTGAAAGTAAATGTACAATATCCATTGCAATCCACAGTATTGAATATACATACGTGAACAGCATAGAATGGGCCAGCTTTTTCTTTCCCGTGAGTGTCGTAGGAGGCGACTAAAGGGAATTAAAGGTCCAGGGATGAGCAGCTGCGAATCTCTTAAAACATTACCAAAGTTTAACTGCGGTTGCTAATCTGCCTGCGAAGCGTGGCAATTATTGGTAAAACCCCCCAATAGCAGGAGGCCTATTTCAGCAGTGGACAGTTATCGGCTCTGATGATGATGATGGTAATGATTGTTCCTTGGTAACGCTAAAATTCAATCCGAATCGCTTAAACCATTTTAAGTCATCACGACTTTGTCTATATTAAACACTTATCAGATTCTGTTAGAGTTAATAGTCTTACCAATTCTGAGTAGATTTTAATATATTTATACTAATATTATAAAGAGGGAAGATTTGATTATTTGTTGGTTTGTAATGCATAATTTCAAAAGCTATTTAACCGATAATAAAACTTATTTCAATCTCCGACCGCTATTCAGTCCACGCACATGCTGCGACAAGTGTTTCACTACTAAACGAGACAACTTCAGGTAAATAAATCGCTACTCGGAGCCTAGTGTTGAGTGTTCAGCGTCCAAACTGCGAAACTAACACCTAGTACAGTAAAAAAAAAAAAAAAAATATCAGAGGAGACACACAAAAACCGAACATATACTCGTATTACAATTTCAAATATTTTCATTACAATATGAGTGATGCCTTTAATTATGAACGATTACCACAGATATTTAGATAAAAAATATATCCCTAACGAGTTTAACCGGTGATATATCAGAGCATCTAGTTCAGAGAAGATCCATCCATAGACTAATATGTTCTTTTTTAATGCCGCGAGCAATAAAAATGTGAGTGATGAACGCGCGTTTGATAAACATGATAGATGAGACACAGACTTTGAGATAGAGTGAGCTATCTGTGGCGAGGGGAGCGGACGATATAATATTTTAATGTTGGCAGTTAGATGTTACGAACGAACGGTAATGGAAAAAAAAGAAGATTATTCAAAAATGTTTAATTCTAAGCATAACTTGAATAAAAATAATTCTTTATTTCTATATTTAATAGAATTTACATATCTTTTTGTGTGCTGTAAGTAATGTAAATAAATTACCTATCTATCTATTTTTTTTTTATAGATGAAAATAGAATGGTAACCCTGCCTGTACTAATGACATATGTGCCCCGCTAGTGTATTTTTTTTAATATACAACTTAAAATGGCAAACAAGCTGACGGCCCACCTGATGGAAAGTGGTAATCATCGCCTATAGACATAAGCAGTACCATGGACATAACAGAGTATACTGTTTCGCCCATGATACTTCCCATGCGTTGCCATTCTTCAGGACTCAGGTGTTATTCCTCTATACCCAGTAAATTCACGCCATATCCCACCCTTCAAACCGAAACACAGCTATGCAAACACAGCTGCTTCATGGTAGAAACACGGATAGTATAGAGGAACCCAAGCAATCGACTTTTGTACAAAGTCTCTCTCTGGTGTATACCGATAGCGCAGGCGGAGTACTCATTCCATCATCATTCATAATAAAAAAAAAAAACAACTTTTATCGCTAGGTTATCTTTGATAATGGTTTAATATCTGAATCTATTACAACTATTATTTCATAAATTTACTGGGTATAGAGGAATAACACCTGAATCCCCAGGAATGGCAACGCATGGGGGGTATCATGGGCGAAATAGTATACTCTGTTATGTCCATGGTACTGCTCACGTTTATAGGCGACGGTTACTACTTTCCATCAGGTGGGCCGTCAGCTTGTTTGCCATTCTAAGTTGCATAAAAAAACATTAAGGCAGGAAATAGTCTTGTATTAAATAATTAAATAAATATTATATAATAATACATATTTTATTAAAGGTGTCCATGCAATTGCGGTGACGACTTTATGAAGCTATCAATACAACTCCACAATGTACGAATAGTTCAAAAATTATTTTGTTATTTAAAATATATTTTTTTTTAGTTCTCCCTGACAAATTGACAAACTTAACATTCAGACATTCCCAATGAGTCTGGCATAGTCACCTAGGTGAAGCCTCAACAGAAATTGGAATAAAAAAAAACAAATATTAGGTTTCTCCTACGTTCTTCTCCGATAAAGACCAGTGTATGCCAAATTTTATGAAGATAGGTCGAAATATTATTTATTAGAGGCAATACTTCTTTAATGGATAAACTTATTTTTGACGTTTATAATATTACAAATTTTTACTCGCACCTTCGTCTACGTGACCGGGATATGTTTACTGGTCACAATAAAATGTACCCTATATCCAACTGTAATAATGTACCTTTTTAAATATTGAAATTTTGAGGTAACCGACATAAAAAATGCAATCTACTTGAGATGTCTTTGTAGTCGGCTGGAAATTAGTGGAATATAGAATTAATAACTGGAATAAATCTTTTCGATTAAAAAATTAATCATAAAAATTGGTTTTTATTTTTTTTGCCAAAAAAGATAGCGGAATTAGTTGCTTCTTTTTAAGACAGGTCGGAAAGCAAATAAAGACTCTCCGAGCGATCTCGCCGTAGACGCATCTACAGTCATACAATCAAATACACGACACGAATAGTCGTGCTCCCCGAACCGTAACCTTGGTTGCACTCACTGTTCATTATTTTCGAAAAAAAAAAACACCAATGATACGAAAATACACTGCTAGGTATGTTAATAGGGCCGAAACCTGGTACCGTGTAATTTGGCTTCGTATCATTACGCCCGAAACGCGGGGATTTGGTCGGATAATGACTATACGAAAAAAAAAATAATGATGGATGAAAAAGAAGCGGCCATTTTTGTCTAGCGGTCAAGTTGAATTCGAATTTGGAATGCTTATTGTTTTATGCGTGATACGTGATGTTTTCGGTCTTAATGTTTGTAGTTGTATTGAGATGTAGTTTTACGTGTCTGTCAATTGGTAAAAAAAATGTTTTTTAATCTTCATTAACATATCAGTAGATAGCTGGGCTACTGCTGAATGTAAACCTCCACCATAAGGAGGAGTTTTGCCAGTATTTGCCACGTTTGGTAGGCAGTTAGCAATCGCAGTTAGGATTTGGTGATGTTTTAACAAGGACATTACTGCCCATCCTTCGATCATTAAGGCCCCTTAGTCGTCTTTTACTATATATCTATCTATTTACTGTATGGATAATCTGGTAGTATTGTTTTATTGTTACCCTATTCCCTTTGGCCGCAACAGAATATCAGTGCTTTGCTCTTTTGAGGGCGAAGCAATAAACTGAGTTGTGGCCATTTTGTATTGTTATGGCGCACGCACAAATGAAAAATTTTATTTAGCTTTATGTATTTTTTTAATCATTTATGTTATCTCGCTTTTTATGTATATCTATGTTGTAATTTGTGTGCTGTAAGTAATGCAAATAAATTATCTATCTATCTATCTTTTATTACTTCCACGGAAAAGGTAGTGGTGGCCCATTCTATACTGGGACCATACGGCTACACACAGATTTTAAATCTTATTTCTTACAAATAAATAAAATTGTAGCTAGACAATATCTAGTTATAGACAGGAGATATTTAATATCTTTTTAGATTCACCGTCATTATCTAGCGAAAAATCCCGGGATGCACTATCTTGTCAGCGAATGACATTTAGGTGACCTCGTAGTCTTCAGGCTAGGTCTGTTTATTGACATAGGTTCGCAAACATTGCTCTGGATTAACTCTCTAACTTCTGTTCTTATCAAGTCTATTCGTATTAAAAAAAAAAAAAAAAACTATAAGACCAAAAGAGGCAACACAATATTTTTTTTTAAATATTGTCCGTCGGTATATTTTTGCCAGTATCACGTAAAAACTTCACTAAATTAGATGCGGTTTCTACAGTTTTATTCCTGAAGGTATTATTTATTTACTTATTCCATGTTATAAAGATATAATATGTTACAATTATACATATATAAATTATTGCTTTATCATCACTTCATAGCTAGCTTTTACCTGCGCTTTTGAGACCTGGATATATTTATTGACTAGAAGAAACAGCGGGTCTACCATGAAATGAATTGATGAATGATTTAATTTCGTGTTTTTGTTTATACCAAAATTGGACCAATGACTCGAGTTTAACATTTCGTTCGTTATACATTCTATCATAAAAGTCCAAAGGAACAGAATTTTAACATTTTTAATACTTCCAAACGGCATGTATTATGTAATTTTAACAACAAATTTGTGTTTCGTTTGACTCTGAAATTTTGGAAAACATTTCATGGTAGGCCCTCAGTATCCTATAGCCTTCTACATTTCATATAGTGCATGTATACTAAATTTCATAGTAATCGATTAAGCCGTTAAGCCGCTATAAGGTAACAAACAAACTCACTTTCAAATTTACAATATTAGTAAGGATTAATGTTATAATGTATAAATTATGTATTTAAATAATACAAAACTCTTCAGAATCATCAATTAAAGTCTAGTTAGTCGACATTCATAAAGCAGAATTCCTTTTGAACAGCGTACATAAACGCCAATCGGTTAGCTATCAACCTATCATACGAGTATACACGCTGATTGCTAACTGGTTTCCTTTGATTTCCAATTAATGTTGTATTCATTTTGATAGTCTGTTAATGGTGATATAAATGACATTATGTGTATACATCAGTTATGTATGTACATAACATCAGTTATTTAAATAAAATGTAAAACTGATCTTACACTGCTTGGTTTGGAAACGTTAATTTGTATTTTGCTAACTGTGCGTTTGAGTTTAGTATGGTAATGATGGAATGGTGATTCATCATTATCAGTATTTCATATCAGTCTTCACCTGTCCACTGCTGGGCATAGGCTTTTGACTATTGGGGTGTTTAGCCAGTAGTTTAGCCAGTAGGCTTTGATGTTTTACAAGGGACGCTGCTGTCCATTCCTGAACCACAAAATTCCCTCAGTTGCCTCTTACAACACCTACACACACACACACACACACACATATATATATATATATATATATATATATATATATATATATATATATATATATATATATATATCAGTATCTGAATCTCCATAAAGTTTTAATATCTTCTTCATGCAGAAATTAATAAGATATTTTTAAAGGTATCTAAGTAACATTGGTTTAAAATTATTTTAAAACGTAGAAGGTTCTGAACGTTATGTGCGTACTGCCTTGTATGAGAAACAATGGGATTCCTAACCACACGCCGTATTTGGTTGAAATAATTCAAATCTTATTCAAAATCGCCAATTCTTTTCATCCCCAGGTTATCGTAAGCTGATTAAGGTAACAAAGTACTGTGTACAAGGGAGAGAAAACTCGAAATAAAACTCTGTACTTAGCTATATAGTCCAATGGCCTAATTACTTAATATTGCCATGGTAACCATATGGTTACCATGGTAATATTTTGATAGATTTTTATATATGATTATGATAGATATATTTTGATTGTTTTTTTTGTATGTTTATTTGTAATAGATAATTTACCGATGCTTTAATATTTTTAATTTACGTATATAAAACTATATTGCTAGCAAGATATATTATTATATTTTAAAAAAACAAAGATATTTACGAAAACGCAGTAACGTAATTTGAAGTATCAAGGATATGTCTATTAAATCTATTCGTCACATAAAATGCTAACTTGTCTCTCTATCTATGTATATACCCGTGTGATGTCAGGGCGGATTACTAGTAATATTATAAATGTAAAAGTAAATTTGTATGTTTATTTGTTGCCACTTAGTATCCTAATGGGATCCAGTCTTTATAAAATTTTGTACACAGGTACAATACGGATAATCGTAAAGAACCGAGAAAATATTATAGGAAGGGGCATCAAGCCCCGAATTCCCATAATAAACCATCGGA
Source organism: Galleria mellonella (assembly GCF_026898425.1). NCBI lineage: Eukaryota > Metazoa > Arthropoda > Insecta > Lepidoptera > Pyralidae > Galleria > Galleria mellonella. The sequence continues at coordinate 2,153,802 of NW_026442117.1, forward strand.
ACCCCACCCAATCTGTAGATAATCACTCACCCACACAGCACCGGACGGATCCTGTTTTTTTTGCCCCCAAAAAAAAAACCACAAAAACCGTCCGACTTCATCGTTACTGGGAAACATAATGCGGCCATAATAATCTACTAATTTCTATCTAATGACACTGAGGAGAGCTTAGCTTATAATTTGGACTTGATACATTGTGAAGGACATACATTTTTTTGTGTTATCCCAATGACATGTTCCCAATATTTTCAAGCAACCGTCGAAAGTTGGTACTTAAATTGTTGGGATTTTTTGTGGTTATGTTACAAAATTATGTCGCCAATGCTCAACTGATATATTTGATTGAAAAAAAAGCAGATTGTTACATATAAATTGGTTGTATGATTTGTTTATTAAGCACGCCTTTCGTGCTATATTATTTTTTCTGTTAATAAAATTATTTAAATGAATAAATAAACACATACCAGCAGATTTCTTTACTGCATTTTTCTTAGAATCGTCCGTAACACACTTTCTAAATGAAATCCAAATTAATTAAACGGAATAAGGTTTCAACTTCAAATATTAGAATAATTTTACATCGCTTGTGAATAATCTGAAGAATTGGGACGTAAAAAGCCCAGTTTAAACTACTTTAGTAACTTTGTCAAGTAGTAAGTAGTTTAGTAGTAACTATTTTAAATGTTGCTATAGATAAAAATTCTATATGGGTAGATTATTTTTTTTTACTAAATTATTTGTCATTAAAAATTACTAACACATTCCGAACTTGGCTTTATGCGACGCCACATTCTTAATAGTCAACGAAGTCTATCATTTAATATAATAAATAAGACGACAAAATAGATGGTTTACAATAACATAAGCTAAGTATTTTCTTAAATTAACCTATATAAAATTCATGGGTGCCATCCAAGGCTGTCATTTAACGTCATTCTAAGAAAGCTAATGTTATTAGTAACACGCTGTCTATAGTTTATATACTAGCTCATGTAATAATCTACATTATTTTCTTTAATTCAGTGTTCGCGTGACAGCCGCTGTCACGACGCCATTTTGAAAAATGGCCGATGATTTCTGTCATTTGTCGCCTGCACTGAGATATGTTTTAGCAACATTGTAGACTGATTGCAAGTAGTCCGTACACATATTATTTTAATTCGAGTGACTTGAAAGGAAATGGTTATTAATGCTACGAATTAAATTTGTATTAAGAACTTACTGTAGTATTGTTTGTACAATGCAGCTTTGAGATGAACAATTGCTATTGTCAATTTTATGTGATTGACAAATCCAACTGAAGTAATTGTCAATCTTGATTAAGAGATTGAATGCAACTGATAAAATAATTATGAGGAGCTGATTGACAAGCCCATTGTGGCAAATTGGAGGTGTCATTTGTTTGTTGTATTGTAATGAAGTTATTATTAAATTAGTGTTATTTGCACTTTGGGGTTGATGCAGAAAGTTTTGTGGCTTTTACACTGCATAAATTTAATTATATATAGAAATATTAATAACAAACATTATTAAAGGAATACGGCGACTTAATTGTTTTAAAATTAATAGGGGATCTAAACTAAATAATAGACTATATAAACTGTAAAAAATCTTATCAAATTCGGTCCACTATTGGGAAAGTAATTACGTATCATTTCTTAAAAATATTCAAATTTATTTAAGAACATCATACATTTGAAATATCTATTTCCATGCCAAATCCCTTATGGGGTGGACAGAAATAACTGAGTGCCAAAGACCTCAGTTTGTAGATATATCTCTTGCATCCTGCAATTTCATAACTTGTCTCATGCATGCATATGTGCATATGTATTCTTTTGGAATACCTTTAAAAAACTCAATTTACTTCAAGGATCATTACATGCGTTGATGAATTTTATGATTCACAATATAATTTATTTCATTAATCCGCCATTTTGTTTACAGCTGCAAATCAAACTTACGCCGGCTAAACGGTCACTGTGAAATTGTTTCAATTATTTAAAAAGCGAACAGTTTTTCTTTATTGGCTGAAGAGACGCCATTTGTGTTCGCGATAATTAAAAATAAATGTTTTGGTAATGTACTGAGGATTGTTAACAATTAATTCTTTAATTAGGAATGTATTTTTTTTTATTATTTTGATCGAGTTTAAAGTTTTTTTTCTCATTCGTTGTACTTGGGATTTTCTTTGACTTCTGTTACTTATAGATTGTACCGTATTTGTTTGTTATTTACTTGGGATGTTTTTATTAGCGTATACGCAGAAATGAACAAGACGTTTAATTGCTGTTTCCTTCTAACTCATGCGGTGACGATAACGTGACTATCGATAGTTTTATTTATTACTTGTTTAGCGACGCAGAATAGAAAGTATATAATCCAGATTTACTGTGCAGAAGTATAGCTTTTAACTGAATAACTTTAAACAAGTATCATCATCATCATCTTGAATTATAACACAACATAAGGTAGAATCCTTTGTCAAACAATTTGGTCTATACCATAATCCTATAATTTTAATTCGAGTATACAAGAAAAAAAAACATATAAAACTAATACTGTAAATGTGAAAGTTTTGTGTATGTTTGTTATTCAAACACGCCTAAACGGCTGCATGGATTTGATTGAAATTAGATACTATTAATAGATTATATTCCAACTTAATACATAAGATAGATTATATATTGATGAAAGCGGGCAAAGCCACGGGGAAGAGTAAATAAAGTAGTGCCACTGAAAATCAGCATGTTCAAAAGAACATAGCACATTTTACCAGAGGGAGACTTTGTATAAAAGTTGTTTGCTTGGTTACCTCTGTCCCATTCGTGTTACAACCGTGAAGCAGTTGTGTTTGCATGGCTGTGTTTCGGTTTGAAGGATGGGATATGGCGTGAATTTACAGGGTATAGAGGAATAACACCTGAGTCCTCAGGAATGGCAACGCATGGGGGTATCATGGGCAAAACAGTATACTCTGTTGTGTCCATGGTACTGTTCATATCTATAGGCGACGTTTACCACTTTCCATCAGGTCGTCAGGGCCGTCAGCTTGTTTGCCATTCTAAGTTGTATAAAAAAAAAAATATAGCGTATAGTCGAGTGACACGATTTTAGTGTTTTTCTTTCTATTTTTGTTTACTTTTGTTTATTGTTAAATATATTTTTTTGTAATTAAATGTAAAATTAAGTAATAAAAAACATTCCTTTTATTCTAAAACAATAAACGAAGGCAGTCCAATTTTGTAATAATTATATTATTGTAAATGTAATTTATTGTACCATTTAAATAATTTGTACTCTACAAGGATATCTAAACGAGAATTTTAATGCGTTCGCAAATTTATTATACATTTCTTCTTCGTTACAGGTACGTAATTGGGATCGTCAATGATAACATTCAATGCAGTAAGTACACCGGCCTGCAACCGTGCGAGAGGACGTTAAGTGGTCGTGAAACTATATTTGTCTAAAGTTAAAGTATGTATGTTTTGTTTTTGCAATGTGCCCAGTGGCGGACTAGGGCCGTCAGGGGTCCGGGGCTGAGTGAGGCCCCTAGTTTAAGTTGATGTAATTTTATAAGCTTTTCCAGGACTGTCAGAGGTCCGGGGCTGGGCAAGGATTTACTAACAATCCTATATCCTATAGAGACATATAGCCCCATTATTAGCAATAGACCCTATCAGGTCGACCTTCGCGTGGTTCGCCCTGGAAACCATCGTGGTTAATTCCAGTCGAATTCGTCAGGATGGGCTAACTGACCAGCTTTCATCCTCATTAATCATCTATCATTGGTGCCCCGCCAGTGTATACCGATAGCGCAGGTGGGGTTACCATACCATTATCACCCATTAAAAAAACCCACCCGCGCAATTAGTATACGCTGGTGGGTACCAGTGAGAATTGATAGATGAGAATGAAAACAAGTTAGTTGGCCTATCGTGACGAATTCAATATGGATTAACCACGATGGTTTCCAGGAGGAAATGCGTGGAGATCGGCCTGTTAAGGTGAATTGCTAGCAATTTGGGTCAGTTAAACCTTATTGCTAACAATCTCTTAATAGAGACTACAAGAGTTTAAAAGTATTTAATGCAATAGTTATTTTAAATTTTCGTCATTTATTGTAAACGGTTTGTCGCATTTTATGTACCTATAATATTAATTTAATTTATATTAAATTCTCGTAAAATATTTATCTACATTTGGTATTATTAATTTAAATTTAATACTAAGAAATAATTTTCAAACGTCCGTCTGTATTAGTACAAGGCGATTAATTTAGAGGACTCAATTAAATTTATAGGTGATGTAAGTTAGTGAAACAAGTTTTTTTCGGTCTGTCCCATATATTAGAATCCTAAAATAAACATATGACATCAATGTATGAAGATAGATTAATACCCGCTGCTGTTGTAAAGGCTAAAAATTGTGAGGATGCATGGATGAATGTTTTTTGCTCTTTTACGTAAAAACTACTAAACGTTTTTTTTTTATGGTTGAAAATGTTATGGTAACCCCGCCTGCGCTAGCGGGATATGCTGGCGGAGCACTAGTGAATGGTGATAGATGAGAATGAAAACAGGCCAGTTAGCCCATCATAATGAATTCATCAGGAATTAACCATGATAGTTTCCAGGGGGAACCGCGAGGAGGTCGACCTGGTTGGGTATATTGCTAGCAATGGGATTCTCAGTCTCCATTACTAACAATCCCTTTCCCCCTACTGAACGTATTTGAATCCAATTAAGCATTTAAGGTATTTTATATAATTATTTATTTATTTGCTTCATATTATTATTTATTTATTTTATTTAACAGTTAATGTTGTAAGACAATATATTTTGTTTTCTAATAATTCTATATTAATACCATAAAGAGGATTGACTTGTTTGTTTGTTTGTTTGTAATGGATAAACTTAAAAATCACGTAACAGATTTTAAAAATTTTTTCAGTGAAATTAAAAAATTTCTGTAGAAAGCTATATGGCTATACGGTAATAGCTTATCTTGGTATAAACATAAACTATTACCGTATGGTCCCGGCATAGAATAGGCTATCCTTTTCTTTCCGGTAGGTGTTGTAAGAGGTGACTAAGGGAGCTTTAATAGTCGAGGGATGGGCGGCAGCGTCCCTTTTAAAACACCACCAAAGTCCAAGTGCAGTTGCCAATCCGCCTGCCAAGCGTGGCAACTACTGGCGAAACCCCCCCAATTGAGGCAAGTCTAAGTCCAGCAGTGGACAGTGAACGGCTGATATGAAGGTGATGAATAATCCAAGTTCAATAAACTAATCAACAGGCGTTTTAAACAAATATCAGTAATTAAAAATGTAAAATGAATTTTTTCTCTTGCCTACTCTAAAACCGGTATTAAATGGCGTACCAGAAGCGCTCGATCCGTGAATGTAAAATGATAATAGTGATATATTGTTCCTTTTGATATATAAATATAAATTATATATATATTTCTTTTTATACATAAATTATCTACACTGAACATAATTAACTTGATTAATTTTTAATTACTATTAATTTCCGACGAAAAATTATTTATTTATTTATATATTAAAATTGTTATAATGTCCTAACATTAAAAACTATATAAATTTTATAGCAATATTGCTTATATATAAAATTACATTGTTAGTAACTATTAATAAATACAGGCAATTTGCCTACTCTAATAAAATATATCACTTGACTGAGTAATATTTTTATGTACAAATACACCTATTGCGCAAGATTCTTTATCTATATTTAAAAAAAAAACATACGATTTTATATTTAATATAATTTACATTTAAATTTACCAGACAACTATTAAAATAACAAAAAAAGAACAGTTCCATATTTAAAAATTCAAAATGGCGTCCGCGGTGCATCCGTTCAACATTACTGACATATTACCATAAACACACGTTCCGTTCTAATATAAATTAATTTCTATTTTCGCAGAAAAAAAAATACATTTACTTCGTTTAATTTCTTCGGACAAGTCCGTAAGCGATGCTTCCGTTATGTGTAATTGGTTATTAATATGACCTATAATCACAGAGTATAAATACCGCTTAAATGGGTGGTCCCAGTGCCTTCAAGGCTCGCTCTCTTACTGCGAGATTAAAAATGTGCGCGATGCTAATTTGTTTCGGGGTCAGGAAATGTCAAATTAGTATTCGTAATATATATATATATATATATAGATATATATATATATATATATATATATATATATATATATATATATATATATATAAATTAATGCTACTTTTCGTTGTAATTTTATAACTCAAGAACGGGCTCACCTATCCAAACCAAATGTTTAGGCTTTGTTCGGACTATTTAGTAGATGGTTTATGTGAAGTTTGCACAAAATCGGTCGAGCGGTTTTTCATTTTTCACATTTTTTGTAACAAATGAATTCAATAAATGGCGGATCATTTTGTTGATGGGGATTTTTGTGTCAAAATCAAACTTTTTTTAAGATGGGGATTGTGCTGTCAAATTGAATTTTTTTCAGTGTTGACAGTACAAGCATGTTGTTATGTCATTCATGCGGTCATTTCATTTTGGACGTGCTTCAATTAAAGCAAATTGTCAGCGATAATTATTGCTTTGTGTTTATATTTTTAAACATATTATTGAGTGCATTTATACAAACGGTGAGTTTTGAATTGTTCAAATATATACTATGTATATGTGTGCATGTACTTTTATTTATTTTATAATTTTTATTTATTCATTAGTACAAATGTGTACATGGCGGACTTAATGCTAAAAGCATTCTCTCCCAGTCAACCATAGGGAAGTGTCAGAATACTCGAATGCGGTAATAGTAATTATTGATATACATACATACTAAAATTACATATATAAACGAATAAATATATATGAATAACAAATATACTTACACATATATGATATATACTATATTATACACGAATATAAAGCACTTTTCTTAGTTTTTTAGCGATTCGTCGGTGTTTCATATCGATTACAGATTTTATTTGAATTAATTTATGAAACAACGGTAAGTTTTGAATTGTTGAAGTGAATTACATATATGCATGTGTGTTTCCTTATTTAAAAAAAAAAATATTGTGTGCATGTAGGTGTTTTATTCTTTTGTAACAGATGGATGCGCGTCGATTTAAAAATGAATCATTTAATGACATTTTTATATACACTGATTGAGTTTTAAAATAGCTAGCACTTAAAGTTTTTTTTTTGTTAAATAAATGAATTTGATGTTAATTTTTTTTTTATTATTTTACTTTATACGTAGCGAAGCACGTACCGGGCTTCTAGTACCTTATACTTGTATGTTTTATTCACTTAAGTACACATATGATAAATTTACATATGCAAAAACTTACAGGTGGCCTAAGAAAGAATTTAGGTTCTGATAATGAAACTAAGTTATTTTTTTTTTACAACCCAAGGGGCAAACGAGCAAGCGGCTCACTTGATGGTAAGTGACTACCGCCGCCCATGATCACTCACAACACCAAAGGCATTGCAGGTGTGCTGCCGGCCTTTTAAAAAGGAATATGCTCTTTTCTTGACGGTTATGATGTCATATCGATTCGGTAATACTGCTGCTGGATGTTGATTTCAAAGAGTGGTTGTGCGTGGAAGAAAGTGCCTTGAAAAATGCACGGTGGAAGTATTTTGTTTCGAAATAGTTTAAGATTATGATCCATTTTACTTAAGCAACTGCGTTTAAGTCTAAGGCGAGATTTTGCCTCCCTTCGTGTGTTCTACCGCTTGTATAACGGATTGTGTTCTGAGGAATTGTTTGAAATGATGCTTACAGCCATCTTTTATTATCTCACCGCTCGCCATCGACAGGGAATTCATCCCTCACACGCTCGAGCCTAAATGGTCACGTACAGTGTGGTTTCAAAGGAATTTCCTCCCACTCACAGGCTATGGAATGAGCTCCCTGCCGAGGCTTTCCCTAGATGCTACAGTATGGGATTTTTCAAAAAGGTTATATTATGGTTTCTTTAGGATCATCGAAGCGCACGTGACACCCCTAGTGTTGCAGGCGTTCATAGTCTACATTGACCGTTTACCATCAGATGGGCTTGTTTGCCACCTTTGTGGTATTAAAAATACAATCTTTTCAAAATGTACCTATTACTATTACTGTATAGACATATAGACATAGACAATTATAGTTTTTTTTTTTATGAAAATTGAAAATAAATTAATAGTAACTAAATATAATGCGGTAATAGATTGTATTTTTATTTAAAAATAATATAATTAATTAATAATAACCGGAGTTTTTCTTACATTTCCAATAATAACTAAAAAAACGGTGCAGTATAAAAATGACGCTGTGACAGACAAACGGAGGGATGGACGGACAAAGTCGCACTATAAATGTTCCTTTTCGGTACGGAACCCAAAAATAAAACAGAATATTCCTCTCTTGAATTACCATAAAATCGTTAAATCTTAATTTACACCGTGAGATAACAAAATCTTCAATTTACGATTAATAAAAGCTTAAAAACAACGGAATGCCGGAGCGACGCGGCGAGTGACGCTCTTTGTTCTATCAAAAAAAAAATATATATATAATAATATAATAACACATAATCATTTTACACCGATGTATTTCTTTGTATATTACAAACAGAAATTAACACTTTTGTTACGGCACTTACGTAAATATTTTGAATGTACGACTCATGGGAAAATTAACTATAACCTAATTGGCCTGTAAGCGTTCGGGTAACGGAACGCACACGATTGATTCCTCTAGAACCTTTTTTTTTATTACTACCTCCGATTAAGGCGATGTATGTCTATTACACCGCCATCGCGGAGGCGAAAGCCAAAATAGATTTGAAAGCCCTCGGAATATCCGAAGTGCGCTTCTGTCCGGCGTTTACTGGGGCAAGGCTCATAAAAGTGTCAGGTGTGGACAGTAGGCCCAAAGCAGACGAGCTGGCATGTATGTGTGTAGTTTATCGTCACGATGTGCTAACTGATCTGCTTTCATCATGACCTATCATCCCTCACTGGTGCCCCGTCAGCTTATACCCATAGCGCAGGCGGGGTTACCATTCTGTATTCATCCATTTAAAATATTATATGTTTGTCATTTGGTCTCTCCTCTTCTCTCATATATAAAAAAATAATTTGTACAAAAAACAACAAATTTTGTTCTACAAACACAACTTAATTGAAGGCAACTTGAAACGTCGTTATTTTTTGTAGTTATATATGTGTAAACAGTTACACTTTATCGCTGCCATCTCACATTTAAAACGTGCAAAATTTCACACAAATTTTATTACTATTAACTTTATTAATTAATGAAATTTGAACGTATTGCTTTAATCTAATTAGTTCAATCAAAATTTCGTTTTCCGTTACACATTTTTTTCTTGTCAAAATATTTTGACATTCGCAATATGTTTTTATTTGATAATGTTTCCGTTTTTATAATTTTTATAAATATTATAATTAATTTAACGTTTATTATTTTAAATTTTAAAAATGGAATTCGTCACGGGTCGCGCGAACTAGTTTAGTGATGTGAACTAAGATGTGACACATCGATAAAATATAATTTATTGACTAGTTTACCCAAATATCAATATTTCAATGTTGGCATAATATTGTGTGTAATTTAATACCTCTGCCTGTATCATCTTTCATTTTGACAGATTGTTAAATTCTAATTTAATTGTAGGTAGTTACATATTTGCTTTGCTTTTGTTCTAGGTAAGTAATAAAATAAAAAAAAAATAAGGAACCATAAGAATAATAGTCATGTAGATTAATAAATTAAATTTTAATTACGAAATTGACCAAAGATAGAGAAGTATCGATTAGTGTGTTAGAGAGAGATGGACAATAACAGATATTAGTCTGATGTCACAGATTACAATTTATAATAAATTGTCTATGCCATATATATAGTAGCTTTATTCGCTTTGCTTGTATTTTTTCCTTTTAATTTCCAATAAACCATTTTCAATGCTTTCTTTTTGTTTACAAGGTATTTTTGAGCAAAATTCTTTATAGGTCAGTTTCGGAATATATTGATCTATAAGTCAATTTATTATTTTATATACATAGGATTTTTTTTTGATGGGTGAAAATGGTATGGTAACCCCGCCTGCGACATTAAACCAGTGAAGGGTGATAGATGAGAATGAAAACAGGAGTTAGCCCATCATGATGAATTCATCAGAATTAACCATGATAGTTTCAGAGAGAATCCAGACAGTATATTGCAGCAATGGGTTTCTCAGTCTCCATTACTAACAATCCCCTTCTCCCCTGGGATATACATAGGATTATATATTCGTCATTAATGTTAAAAAATAGGCAGGCAAAAATAATTATAATTATTATGTATACGGACATTAAACTCAAAACGGAAAAACAGGAAATCGAGACATTCAGCAAAAATTATCAATCTAGATTGATTAGGCATTGGAACGAATTGGTCGCACAATTACAAGGATCGGGAAGCATTACTTTCTCTCGATTAGAAAGACACAGCATCTAAAAAGTGGTAGAAATTTTTACAGACGGAGACTGAGAGCTGATTGATGGATTGGTCTCAGCAGACAACAAGAAAATTTTGACATCCAAACAGTACATTGGATTATTGTTCTATAAGGAACAGAGGACTTACCATGAAATATTTGCCGAAATTTCGGGGACGAACGAAATAGAAATTTGATGTTGTAATTACATAATATTTGCCGTTTAAAATTGTTAAAAGTGTTAAAATATCGTTCCTTTGAACTATTAGGATAGGATTTACGATGAACGAAATGTTAAGCTCCATTTACTGGGTCGATTTCGGTACGAACAAAAACACGATATTGAGCCCGAAATTTCGTTTCATGAACCAGATTGCCAATGAGCAGATTAAAGAAAGAAAAAAAAAATTACTCTATCTTTATGAACATATATTTATTTATCTATATATGTAGGTATTTTGTATGTATATGTGTGTATGTATGTGTAAGTATATGCATAGATGTATGTACTCGTATATATTTATGTATATGTATATGTGTATTTATACGATTAAATATAATGTAATTATTTTAATTTTGTCTAGTTTGTGTACACCGCTCTATCCGCTGACATTGATGCTCCTTTCCACTATGGGTGTTGCTGGAAGAAATCTCTATTAGAGTTAAGCTCGGTTTTGTACTTTTGATTACTTCTGTCATATTCTTATAACTGGTGCGTACAATTACCCGCCATAAACCTAAATTTTATCCCAACCATTTGGACGAGTGGCGGTCCTGCACCGTGCGTTTTCAAGGCACTTCCACGCACAACCACTCTTTGGAATCAACTTCCAGCAGCAGTATTTCCGAACCGATACGACAACATAACGTTCAAGAAAAGAGCATATTCCTTTTTAAAAGGCCGGCAGCACACCTGCAAGGCCGCTGGTGTTATGAGTGATCATGGGCGGCGGTAGTAACTTACTACGCATGCTCGTTTGCCCCCTGTGCTGTAAAAAAAAAAGCCAGCGATTGTCAACATTCGGTAAACATTGAAAAGTTCAATGAACTCCACTTAAACACACTCCGTCTTAACAGCGAGCGGCCCGTACCAAAAACACGTAACAATAATTAGCGATTCGATACCCTCATACGCCTATAACTATCGATATTTTCGTGTGCCCGCTCTGTCATTTACTATTATTTAATTGGTACAAATTGGGTGTAATGGTCCGTGGCCGTGTTGATGACCCCTGCCTGTGTCTCTCCGATGTTCTAATCACAAACAATCGTATTTTTTTTTCTTTGAAATAAAGTCAGAGGTGATGCACCTGTTTTATGACGTAAGTACAAGTAAATTCATTCATAATATATATATATATATATATATATATATATATATATATATATATATATATATATATATATATTTTTAAAATAGTTTAATGTATATTTATTTTAATATTATTTGAATAGAACTTTGAAATCTATAAATTGTTATAAATAAATAAATAAATACTGTATTTCCCATGATACCCCCCATGCGTTGCCATTCCTGAGGACTCAGGTGTTATTCCTCTCTGCTCTGTAAATTCACTGCCATATCCTTAACTCTTCAAACCAAAACACAGCCATGCAAACACAACTGCTTCACGGTAGAAACACGAATGGGACAGAGGTGCCCAAGCAAACGACTTTTGTACAAAGTCTCCCTCTGGTATTTACGCACATGGTAGATGCATCGACTAATAACTGCACGTGTACTCTTATTAACTAAACAATTTTATATAAACGCAATTTGCATATCTATTTAAATGTCACAGCTTGATTTGGTAGTTTTTCAATTATGCACCAGACGTACGGACAGACAGACAATGCGTCCATATTGATAGTACAAGTTAACGTTTGATTAATTATATAAAATTATGTGAAAATAATTACCCTACGTTTAACTGCGGTGTTGGGTAAGGTACCGGTTTCACGGAACTGTATAAGTTACTGGTATTTCCAATAAAGTGAATGTATGCTTTATGAGTTACTAGCTATATACCTCGGCGTTGGTCGTGTGTATTGTGATCAAAAATACCTTATAAGTTACTTCAGGGGATCCCAGATTAAACTCCTGAAAAAAAAAAACAATGAATATATTTTTTTTTAAGAACTCTGTATCCTATAATTTAAGACTGTACAATAAAGTGTTACAAAGAAATAAACAAATCTGTAAAAAAAATCAATATACATATAACTGTTTATTATTAGTTCAGAATTGTTGACTTATTGGTGTAACATAGTACTAAAAAAGTATATATGTAGGTGAATTTACAAGCTCTTCACTTTAAACTAGCGACGCGCCCCGGTATCGCACGGGTGCAATGCTGATACTAAATATACTGTATATATATATATATATATATATATATATATATATATATATATATATATATATATATATATATATATTTAATTTATCGTAACGTACTTATAAGTATGATAAAATTATCAGTATTTCTCTACTATATTATACATATAATATAATATATCCTCTTGAATCACTCTATCTATTAAAAAAAAAAATACCCCCCATGCGTTACCATTCCTGAGGACTAGATGTTATGCCTCCATACTCTGTAAATTCACTGCCATATCCCACCCTTCAAACCGAAACACAGCCATGCAAACACAACTGCTTCACGGTTGAAACACGAATGCGACAGAGGTGGCCAAGCAAACGACTTTTGTACAAAGTCTCATTCTGGTATTAGTAATACAATGTATCTATGTTGACGGACTATTACGTCTTGTACTGTAAGCTTTTACTCGTTAATATGTTACCCAGTAAACCAGTATATATAAAACGCAGCATTAGACAGCGTTTATGAACGTTTTACGACAGATATAAAAGAAATTGTTGATCCATAGCTAATATGTAGTAGATATGGCTTCATTTAGATAGATAGATAGATAATTTATTTGCATTATTTACAGCACACTTTTTTTTTTTTTTGATGAGTGAAAATGGTATGGTAACCCCGCCTGCGCTAACGGGATACGCTGGCGGAGCACCAGTGAAGGGTGATAGATGAGAATGAAAACAGGCCAGTTAGCCCATCATGATGAATTCATCAGGAATTAACCATGATAGTTGCCAGGGAGAAACGCGAGGAGGTCGACCTGGTTGGGTATATTGCTAGCAATGGGATTCTCAGTCTCCATTACTAACAATCCCTTTCCCCCCACAGCACAGATATTATAACATATATAGATATACATAAAAAGCGAGATAAGAGAAATGATTAAAAAAAATACTTAAAGCTAAGTACAATTTTTTCTTTTTGTGCGTGTGCCATAACGATACAAAATGGTCACAACTCAGTTTATTGCTTCGCCCTCAAAAGAGCAAAGCACTGATATTCTGTTGCGGCCAAAGGGAATAGTGTAACAATAAAACAATACAACCAGATTAGTCATCATGTAATAAGAATTATTAACTTGAATAATTAAACCATAACCTAATTTTAGACCAAATTGGTCACACCTCAATATAGTATTAAATAGCATTCCTTTTTAATAATTATAATTTAAATAATATAAAATATATTGCAGACTTTATCCCACCACAAGTGTTCTTTGAACATATTCCTTTACCTCATGTTTGGCCACGATTAAAAAACAATAAAACTCGCCATTTACTAAATCATGAATGTCATTGATTGAACAGATAACATCATCTCACGAATCTATTTGGTAGGCATATAAAATTGTATTAAGTGAAATTTTATAGCATTTTTATAGTCCCCCATCGTGGTACACACATACCGACAGACGTTGTAAATATTATGTACGAGTAGAATACGCGACGAACGCCGGAATGGAGTCGTGAATATTATTTTAATCGATTGCGGCAATCGATAATCCATTAAACGAGATGCTTGTCCTTTTTTTTGTGTTATACATAAATGTCGGATGAATGTCTTTTTGTGAATATCATGACGAGTGAAGTTTATGAAAAAAACTAGTTATTAATCGCGACTTTGTCGACGTAACTGAGACATATTTGTTGAATGGATAGCCTATCGTACCATCCGTCGACTGTCCGCAGCTGAACATGAGCGATATTTATTGATTGAACATTAATACGACATCATAACCTTTAAAAGAGCATTACTCTTCATAAGAGAGCTATGTTGGGGGGGAAGGATTGTTAGCAATGGAGTTCGACATTGCTAGCAATATGCCCTATCAGGTCGACCTCCACGTGGTTCCCCCTGGAAACCATCGTGAACAATTCTTGTTGAATTCGTCACGATGGGCTAACTGACCTGCTTCATCCTCGTCTATCATCCATCATTGGTGCCCCGTCAGTGTATACCAATAGCGCTGGTGGGGTTACCATTCCATTATCACTCATTAAAAAAAAGAGAGCTATGTTGAAGTTTCTTTGCGTGACTGAATCCGAAATGACGATATCAAGGATAAACAAGCTGAAGTGACAATAGGCTGGGCACACAGCTCGAAAAATCAATAACCGATAGGGTAGAAAAAATCTTCAATGGCGTTTTAGTATGGGTAAATGCAGTGTAGGACGATCCCAACTAGATGGAGTGACGACCATAAATGCATTGCAGGGAGTCAGTAGATGGAGGTGGTTCAGGACCGTTCCTTGTGGCCGTCTATGTGAAGAGGCCATATGTTCAGCAGTGGACAGATAATGGCTGAGATCATAATTATGACGATGATTTTTTTTTTTTTTTTTTTTTTATTTATTAAAAGGTATACACAACAGGTTACAATCAATAACATTATATAAAGATAATAGATTGAACTAGATTGAGACCCAGACAGGTGTACACACAGCACGGTTAAAGCAGTCGGCAAACAACGTTAAATTATAAAGTTATATAAAGAAAGCATATGAATGTGGTAAATAACAATGAAGTACATGCAAATAATAAAAATATATAAAACTTTGGACATGTCAAAGAGACTTGATGGCTGATTGTAAAATGCTTTTGAAGGTGTTTAGACGTGAGTTGAAGATATCAATTTGAGGGCATTTAGCTGAAAATTCATTAAAAGTACGACACATACGGATGAGCGGGTTATAATACGGTGTATTGTTCTTGTAAACGCAGAGTGTAAATGTTTCATTATTAATTTACATTTACTGATTAAATTTTGTGAATATAAAACCTAATAAATAATGAAATCTTTACTCAATGTTATAAACTAGATTATTATAAATACCTTGTTTAATTCTAAATTTAAAACTAATAAACTTAAAAAAAAATACTGTTGCATTTTTATATTACTCAATTGTTGAAATAATTCTAAATTCAAAATAGTATTTAATAACATCCATCAATTAATATAGATGAAGGAATCTAAACAAAAAACTTTATTTAATGCAAGTGTAAACTTGGTCAAGTCTCAATATCATATTGCTTGTCCAATCATAAAACTGACTTCTTTCCTGTAATAATCGATTATAATGCCTCACGCATCACTTATCACATTTGCCGTATGCAAATTTGGGAAACACAATATATATTTTTTTATGCATGACTAAGGAGATTAAGTTGAGGATGTCAGGACCTTTAAACGGAATTAAAAACTTTATAGTCCGCATACTGAATTTAATAAAATTGTAAACAAATGGAAACAGAAATAATCTTTAATCAAATAGACTTTTCAAGAAAGAAACTCTTTTAAATTGTAATTTTTTATTATTCTACTTTTGAATTTAGGATGTTGTTATCTATAGAAAAGTACAAAGTCTCTCTCTCCAGAGGGAGACTTTGTACAAAACTCGATTGCTTGGGTACCTGTCCCATTCGTGTTTCAACCGTGAAGCAGCTGTGTTTGCATGGCTGTGTTTCGGTTTAAAGGGTGGGATATGGCGTAAATTTACTGGGTACAGAGGAATAACACCTGAGTTCTCAGGAATGACAGCGCATGGGGGGTATCATGGGCGGAACAGTATACTCTGTTATGTCCACGGTACCGCTCATGACTATAGGCGACGGTTACCACTTTCTATCAGGTGGGCCGTCAGCTTGTTTGCCATTCTAAGTTGTATAAAAAAAAGAACTCGCAAAAAACAAACAAGCTCAACAAGCAAGTTACTCTTTTCAAATTATGTAGTATGGGTACTGTGTCTAAACTTAGCATTGAGTTCAATTTATATGTATTATTAAATGGAAAATAAACAAGCAAATACGAGCAGACCAATCCGCACAAGCAGTACCCGTTCACGAGTAAAGTCAATTGAAAGTTTAAAATTAACTGTTGCATAATAATACCATGTAATCACGGTATAGAAGGCCACCCCTTCCTTTCCCGTGGGTACTGTAAGAGGCTAAGGGAACTAAATAATCGAGGGATGGGAAGCAGCGTCCCTCTTAAAACATCACCTAAGATTGGTAACTGCGGTTACTAATCCGCCTACCAAGCGTAGCAACTACTAGTAAAACTCCCTTTATGGGAAAGATCTAGGTTCAGCAGTGGACACTTAAAGGCTGATATAATAATAATAAAAAAAAATATATTTATATTTATATATTTAAAGGTTTGAGTGTGAACTCACTAAGTACATTAGTCGAATGCAAATTTACATAAGACAATTGAAATGTATGACTTTATATTCACGTCCCACAGTGATTGCTATGTCCACCACGTATGGCAACTCAAATATATCATGTTAATACAGTATTTTAACAGCACAGTTTTAGATAAGGATCTACAGTATAACGAAAACAAAACTAACTAGAAAAATAACTTATTTGACTTAAAATGTTTTTTTTTTTTTATTTATACAACTTAGAATGGCAAACAAGCTAACGGCCCACCTGATGAAAAGTGGTAATCGTCGCCTATAGACATGAGCAGTACCATGGACATAACAGAGTATACTGTTTCGCCAATGATACCTCCCATGCGTTGCCATTCCTGTGGACTCAAGTGTTATTCCTCTGTACCCAGTAAATTCACGCTATATGCCACCCTTCAAACCGAAACACAATGATGCAAACACAACTGCTTCACGGTTGAAACTGTACTTTAACTTTACTTATCAGTTATTATTTGATAAGTTAATTTAAACGTTTGTGAAACAATAATCTCTTGTATGTATTGTTAATTATATTATCGAACTGCAAACACATTTGACTGAATAAAAAGTGATTACCCATATGATTAATGATGTCTCATTCAAACATGATGATTTATTATTTTAAAAAGTTTATACGTCACATTTTGAAATTGGAATAACGGCACCTTTTTAATGCAATAGGCATAGAACCAAACGAGATATGCCGGACTAATATCTTTTTAATACCAAAATCAATGACCTTTTCCCGCTTTTTTTTTCCATCTCGCTTGCGTATCAAACTATGTACCCAATATAAAGTTTGATTATTATCAATGTCGAATCGGGATTAATTTTTAACCGACTTAAAAAAGGAGGTTCTCAATTGGTGGGTTTGTTTATTATACCACTGAGGTAGGATACAAGCATACAGCCCACCTGATGGTAAACGGTTACTGTAGCCTATGAACGTCTGCAATACCTGGGGTATTACGCGCTATTTGTAAACTCAAGTCTAGTTCTTGTTTGTTTGAAAATTGTCACAATATTGTACACCGCTCTGCCCGCTGACATTGATGCTCCTTTCCACTTTGGGTGTTGCTGGAAGAGAACTCTTTTAGAGATAAACTCGCCTTTGTACATTCACTTACCTTTGTCATATTTTCATATACTATCAGTGTGTATAATAATGTATAAATAAATAAATAAAATATGATGGAAAATCTATATTTTAAATAATTATTATGACATATTTCTGTGGCAAATTGAAAACTATTTTCTCGCGAGGAAGCTCGCGGTATTTTAGAATGTATTTATTTCTAATAAGGTCTTATTAGGCATTATTAACAATTGCCTAAGCCTTCTATTTTTAAACTATTTGCCAGTACTCAATCTATCATTGTCATCATCTCAGCCATTATCCGTCCACTGCTGGACATAGGTTTCCCACATAGATTGCCATAAGGAACGGTCCTGAGCCACCTGTATCCACTGACTCCCTGCAATGCATTTCATGTCGTCACTCCATCTAGTGGGAGGTTGTCTTACTGCGTTTGTCCGTACGGGGCCGCCACTTGAGAACCTTCGAGCTTTGTGACCAGTCCATTGTCACACTCAAACTATACTAGTTTAAAAAACAAAGTATACAACTAGTGCAAAAATAAATAAACCACGTAACATTGTCTCCAACATAATGCTGTGTTGAGCCGCCATGTTACTTCGGCCAGTGACTTCGCATTCACACCTTGGAGCCAACATTTGGCATACACGGCCAACATAATTTCGTACTGTTATTGATCGCACTATCACACTAAGGTAAAAGTGTACAAATATTTAAATGTTTGTTGTTATTGCACAATCATTATCATGGTCTCGACGTAGGATGGGCCACCCCTTGCTTTCCCATGGGTGACGTAAGAGGCAACTAAGGGAATTTAACGGCTGAGGGATGGGCAGCAGCGTCTCTTTTAAAATATCACCCGTCTAACTGTGGTTACCAATTCGATTGTCAAGCGTGGAAACTATTGGCAAAATCTCCCTTATGGGAACGTCTATGTTTAGCAGTAGATAACGGCTGTTGGGAATGATAATGTGAATAACATAAAATTGTACCATAATTTAATTTTACGTTTCATTTTTATAAAATAAATTTTTATAACCCTTTTGGAGGGTTTTGCCAGTAGTTGCCACGCTTTTGGCAAACGGATTGGCAACCGCAGTTAGGCTTTAGAGATGTTTATAAGAGGAACATCACAACTCTTAGTCGCCTCTTGCAACATCCACGGGAAAGGGACGGAAAGGATCTATTCTAATATCGAGACCACACAGCTATAGTCGCTTAATGGAGATAATCGCTTAGTATTTGTTTAATAAATAAACAGCCCGCCATAAATAAATTAATAATTTTGGCGTGAATTTACTGGGTACAGAGGAATAACACCTGAGTCCTCAAGAATGGCAACGCATGGGGGGTATCATGGGCGAAACAGTATACTCTGTTATGTCCATGGTACTGCTCATGTCTATAGGCAACGGTTACCACTTTCCATTAGGTGGGCCGTCAGCTTGTTTACCATTCTAAGTTGTATAAAAAAAAAAAAAAAATTACCTTCTTTTTCAGCAGTCTGGTAAAAGAATGCAAGTACTTACACATTCTGCATGTTTTACCGCTTATACAACGGCTTTGAGGCATTGTTACTACTGTTATACAGACTACAGCATGGAATCTTCAAAAAAGGAGTAAATAGGTTACTTCAGGGTCGGCAACACGCACGTAATGCCCTTGATAATACAGGCGTTTATAGGCTACGTTAATTGCTTACGACCAGGTCGGCCGTATGCTTGTTTGCCACCTCAGTGGTATGAAAAATAAGAATAATGACTATAATAGCAGATAAATGTCATCATGAATGGGTGCATCTTTGTAATTCGCGCAGTAAATCCGTCGACTTCAACGTAAGACCAAAGTTGGCACAAACATTTGCGCCAATACACAAGCTCCATTGTAATGCTCACGCGTGCCCGAGCAACTCCTGCGCATAATTGAGTATGTCCATTGTTCGCGCCGACCGCGTCGACGCGCGGCCCTGTGATTTGTAGTAGCGAAGATATTTACCGACTTCGTAAAGTATTATCCACTTAGTTTTGAGTTTTTAACTATAATTCAGTTAGTACGTACACTTACTTGCATTAATACGTAAACACGATAAAAAATGTGATATAATAATGTTATCAATTGTTTCATTAATTTACTCAATCGATTTGTAGACGTTTTTTGATGAATTTTGTGAATGTATGTTTTTTGTTCGAACTGGACGTAATTCGAAATTGAATAAATAAATATTAATTGTCAATCGCCACTATGTTATTAGTACTAAAGTTTTGAACATGACCGTGTAAAATATTTTGCTATGCCAAAGCCAATCTGAGGGCTTTCGATTGATCTTCTGTAATAATCAACTCCTTTTTAATTGTTACTGTATTACTTTCTTTAGGTCATCTTTCGTTTTCTAATGAAAACAGGAATTGGTCTCAGGATTCTTAACTTTTTTACGGTGGTATCAGTCGCTGCACTTAACAATATGTGTGTATTTGAGGTAGACATAGTCCGATGGTCTTATTATCTTTGTGCCATCCAGTGCATTTTATAAAATCTTTGCCTGTCGAGTGAGACTTCGTACGGTGAGGTCTAGCAAACTGCCAGTACATTAATAAACAAGATAGCACCGTTTTCCTCTGTACCTTCTGTATGCTGAAGAGCAATAAGTTCACGCGCGTATAGTCGCTGCTGTCGTAACGCTGAAGATTGGTATATATCATAGAGACTGCTTCAAGAAACGATCCGAGCCAAGATTGTATCCATCCATCGATTGGCTTTAATTCTGTCAAGTCTAATTACTTCACTCCTATTGTTCTTGATGATTTGTTTGTGCATTGTTTTTATGAGTAAATTTTTACTTCAGTTTTGACAAGCCAGTGCTCAGAAATCTAAGCCTTTATGTAGTTATTTACTATCCTTAACAACGGAAGATTCTTATATACTTGTTCTTTTTACTGACGATGTCTTTGTCTTAAAGAGAAACCTGGTATGGCGTCACTTGGTGTGTAGATCTTGGTATTAAAGTTATTTACAACGGACACTAATAACATCTAAAATGTCTCTCTGGGTGGTTTCTCGGTTCATAATTTTTGGCCGATGCCAACATTTAAGTGTACAAATTAAAGTTGCTGCCAAAAATAATTTATCAGAGCGCAGCTCCGGCCGATTATTCACGCTTTTGACAAATGGTGCTGAGCTGGGATATATATTTCACGGATTTGTGATTTGCCATACGGTAAAGTATTGCACTGGATATTGTTCGCAATGTTTTGTGGTATCCGTTTTTTTGTGCCGCAAGTGTAATGTGCGCGTTCTTCATAAGGATGTATTGAAAATTTCGGGGTACCGAAAATTTTAGTTTTTATTTTTTTTTTTAATGATTTTTGATCTGCGACCAGTTCTTTTTAAAGGGGTACTAATAAATTCAAGCGTATAATTGCACTTTGCAAACTTTATTGATCGCGTGTTGTGGGGTTGGATTATGTCTCTAGTTGACATCACACATTCTGATTCTTATACAATTTTTTTTTTTAATTAAAATACTTATGTAATATTATTCGATAACACATTTGTCAGTTTGAACTGAAATTAGGTTTAAATTACTTATTTGCAGTTGTTGCACTGTTGTTTCTTGTTCTTCTAAACAGAAATTGTTTTCTTTGGTGTTACGAGTAGAAATATAAAAAATGACTATTGAAAAATGTTTGTTATTAAGTATTGGATATGGCGTTAATTTATTAGAGGAATAACATCTGAGTCAGGAATGGCAACGCATGGGGGGTATCATGGGCGAAACAGTATACTTACTCTGTTATGTCCATGGTACTGTTACTGTTACCACATTCCATCAGGTGTGCTGTCAGCTTTTTTTGTCATTCTAAGTTGTATAAAACAAAATTAATTTATAAACGAAATAAAACAAAAAATAAACTTCAATATTATGGTATTTTTAAAAATTGAACAACGAAAAATAATCAATATACACCTAAAGCTAATCCATTTGAGTAATTAAAACAAAAAAAAAACACGAATATATGACGTCATACAGCATAAAAAACGTTAAGGTGACAAAAGTAATTAATATTCCATACAATTCTCATCGGATTTTAATTACAGGTGTATGTAACATTTTTTGTTCTAATACTGATCTTAATCAAAAAAGCTGTAACCAAATTAGATGACCGGATATCGTATGGATGCTACATGGCAGCCATTAAAAAGATCTACAAGAATCTTTACTATTATTATAAATGTGAAATGAGTTTGTCTGTTTGCTTATTTGTTACTGTATAACCCCTGAGCAGTCTAATCAGTCACTAAAAAGATAAAGAAAAGATAAAAGATAAATTGGTAACCCCTCTTGCGCTGACAGTATCAGGGTATCAGGGGTAGTCGAGGCACCAGTGAGGGATGATAAGTGAGAATGAAAAGGCGGGTCAGTTAGTCCATCGTGATGAATACGACTGGAATTTAGCATTATATTTTCAGTTTCCATGAGCACCACGTGGAGGTCGACCTGACAGAGTATATTGCTATAAATGGGACATAGTAAGCGGTTATATATTTATTCATTAGTATATATGTATGTGTACATGGCGGACTTAATGCTAAAAGCATTCTCTCCCAGTCAACCATAGGGAAGTGTCAGAATACTCGAATGCGGTACTAGTAATTATTGATATACATACATACTGAAATTACATGTATTAACGAATAAATATATATAAATAAGAAATGTACTTACACATATATAACATATACTATATTATACACGAAATTGAGAATAATATAAAGTACTTATCCTTGTTTACAAAGGCCTGCAATTTCAACCGTGAAGCAGTTGTGTTTGCATGGCTGTGTTTCAGTTTTGAAGGGTGGGATATGGCGTGAATTTACAGGGTACAGAGGAATAACACCTGAGTCCTCAGGAATGGCAACGCATGGGGGGTATCATGGGCGAAACAGTATACTCTGTTATGTCCACGGTACTGCTTATGTTTATAGGTGACGGTTACCATTTTCCATCAGGTGGGCCGTCAACTTGTTTGCTATTCTAAGTTTTATAAAAAAACTAGGAACATAATAAGTATCATACAAAATCTACTTATAGGTCAAACGTGCAAATATTGAAAAGTCAAAAGGTTCAATTATTTAATTTTAATTCTTTTTTGTAGAATTAAAATGCCAATTAGAAAAACATCACAAAATTACGCAATCATCATCTTCCTACCCTTATCCCAATTATTATTTGGGGTCGGCGTAACATGGTTTTATCTATATCACAAAAAGATTTGTTTTTTTTTTACATAGTAATAAAATAATTTTAATTAATATATTTAAATAAATTATTAAATGTAAATAAATTAGTTTTTATTCAATCAATTTATTAGTTATCTAGGTTATTTATACATCAATGTAATTAACATGTGAACTTAAAATATATATATATATCGATTTATTAGTTTTTTTTTATGCAACTTAGAATGGCAAACAGGCTGACGGCCCACCTGATGGGAAGTGGTAACCGTCGCCTATAGACATGAGCAGTACCATGGATATAAAAGTGTATACTGTGTCGTCCATAATACCTCCTCATGCGTTGCCATTCCTGAGGGCTAATATGTGAATTCACTGCCATATCCCAACCCTTCAAACCGAAACACAGCCATGCAAACACAACTGCTTCACGGTAGAAACACGAATGCGACAGAGGTGGCAAAGCAAACGACTTTTGTACAAAGTCGCCCTCTGGTTTTAATAGTTCATAAAAATGTCAGTTTTAGAGTTATTTACTGGTACGACTTGATACAGTAGGATAATTATTGTACTGTATATAACTACACTTGGATATATTCGGAATAACGACCAATTTATATTCTCGTTTCCGTGTTATTTTTCTTTATAAAGCAATTTAAATTCGCGCTCTTGCGTTTTTTTATCAAATCTCCTTATCTCGACTTCGACAAATTCTTTATCTCGGCCTTCGTATTTAACGCCTTAATTACACTGCTGGCCAAAACACAAGCTATCAATTTAACATGAATTAATTAAAGACGTTGTCACCACCGAACGGAGGGTATGCTGTGATTGAGCGGCCGAAGTAAAAAACACCGTTGTAATACCAATTGTTTTGTATACAATAACGTATTTGTACGGTGAAGAATAGTGGTGTTTGTTTTGTGACACGCAATGGGTGCGGTGTATAACGATAGTGTCGGTTTCGTGTGTGAGAGATGAGAGCACTAATTATGTTTCTATGGCCGCGCGCGCAGGGGGCGCGGCATTCCGAGCGGCCGACGAACTCGGCTGTAGAGTTGCCTATTGCATAGATACGACAAATAAATATTTATAACAATATTTTTTGGAACGTAATGTTTTTCTTTTATAGTAAAATTTGAACAAAATGAGTATGGTCAGTAATATATAATAATAATATATAGAATAAGTAATATATTATAACTATTTTTAATTTTTGTAATCATTTGAATGTGAATGGTTATGCAGAAGTAGAAGAAGAAGTTAGCGGACTGTATAAAAGATGACATGCACAGAAATGAGTATTGAGAAACAGATATGAATGGAAGTGATGGAAATAATTGACCCCAAATAAAGATTATGGGACAAGAGCGGAGAGATGATTGTGATTTTGATTACTAAATATACATAATAATTTTATATTATTATATGTATAATATAAATATAAAATTATATTTATATTATTTATTTTTGCTCGCCATAGACAGAGAAATCCTCCCCATAACTTAGAATTTTTAGTGCTATAAAAAAGTATACTCCTAAATTATCAGCTACTGAATATTATCATTTCAGCTATTATTCGTCCACTGCTGGACATAAGTCTCTTCCATAGACTGCCTTAAACAACGGTCCTGAGCCATCTGCATTCACTGACTCCCAACAATGCATTTGAGGTCGTCACTCCATCTAGTGGGGGGTCGCCCTACACTGCGTTTACATACGGGGTCGTCACGTCGCTACTGTATACAGTACTTATTTATTCTTTTTTAATCCATTTAAAATTTTTAAAGAACGTTATAATTTTGATGTGCAATAATCATGCTTAATTATAAAACGACCTTCACATTCAACGTTGAGAGTTGCTTTTTGAAACCTGTATAGTCGTCTGTCAACATGATGCGTGTATTTAGTTCAAAGACTTTGTTAGTCATCGATACATTCATGTTCTGTCATCTTTTTGTGTATTTGTAAGTAAAGTTGGTATTCATTTAATATTTTGAACATAATATGTAACGAAAAGCAAGTCAACAGTGAAAAATTAATTGATCACATTTATTACTTTAGTCTGCGTGGAGCGACTATTTTAACAAATAAATCATGCATTGCAAAAAGTAATAGCAAGTTTAATGATGAAAAAATAAACTGATGGATGACGAGACGTTTCTTAGACAATTTAAATTAAAAATATTTGAATTTAGAACTACAAAAAGATTACGATTTGCTATAAGGTATTTTTTGCGACGTAAAGAAAAATTGGATGGATATTAAGACAAATATGCAAGTAAACCCTATTAATTTCCAAAATAATTATTAAATTTGATTCACTTTTTGTGAGGTAATATTGCCATAAAAAGTACAGATTAATTGAAAACTACCTCCTTTAGAAGTCGCTTAAAATAGCTCTGTTATGGACATGTGATAGTTGTAAACAGTCAGTCGAACTATTAATCTCTTTTTTAACACCCGGCTCCGAGCAGCGGTTTATTAATTTGCCTGAAGATGCCTTCTGTAGATGTGAAACACGTATCGTAAAACATGCGTGGACGAAATGGCAGTCGGAGATTGATAGTTAATATGGTAGGTTGTAGAACGTATGGTAATAATATTAATAGTCAATCTTACAGTTGACAGTCGCACACATACTAACGTTAGTGGAATTAAACAAAATAATTCTAATCAACTAACCAGTGATAAGGCTCTCCGCAAAATAACAGCTTGATCAGTAAAATCTCTTTTTTGAAGTTGACTAAAAAATTATCTTATTTATTTATTTATTCTTTATTGAACAAAACAAAAATGGTACAAAAGGCGGACTTGGAAAAAATAGAAATTTAATTATGCGGTAAAAATTCAAATATGTTGCAGATAAACAATTTACACGTAAAAACAATTAAAATTAGCTCCATTCTAGACATTGTGTTAGTTCTATACAACACGGCAGATGATGTAGTACAGGAGAGCGCGCAAATGTGTTGATCCCGTGATATTACGTGTTAGAGACAACCGCTGGACTCTTGGTATTCATATATATCTACACTAATATCTTATATATAAAATTCTCGTGTCGCGGTGTTTGTTACCAAACTCCTCCGAAACGGCTTTACCGATTTTTATGAAATTTTGTGTGCATATTGGGTAGGTCTGAGAATCGGCCAACATCTATTTTTCATACCCCTCAATGATAGGGGTGACTCACCCCTAAATATTTTTTTTTATTTTTTTTTATTATTTTCATTTTTATTTTATTATGATTTAGCATTGAAAAATACATACAAATTTAAATTTTCATGCTTTTAAGATCAACCCCTGTTGTTTAATCGCGATTTTTATATTCCGCAATAGGGTTCCAACATGGCAATCGAATATAATAATTGTAGGACGATATATTTTCATGTATAGTTCTAGAAATAATGTATATGGTGAAACAACGTTTACCGAGTCAGCTAGTATATACATATATATATATATATATATATATATATATATATATATATATATATATATATATATATATATATATATATATATATATATATATATATATATATATATATATATATATATATATATATATATATATATATATATATATATATAACGAGAATTGTTCACGATGGTTTCTAGGGGGAATCACGTGGTACCCCTATTATAACAATTCATACCCCTCATTTAGAGGTTTAGAGGTCAAACACGTGTCGCAACATGTGCGTGGACTGAATGATGGTTAGAGTTTGATGACTAATATCGTCGTAGAACTTCCACTAATAATAATATTAGTCAATATTCAAGTGTTGCCAGTCACACGCATACTAATGGTAGGGGAATTAAACAAAATAATTCTAATTGTCCAACCAGCTAGTCGATTGCTTGGGTACCTCTGTCCCATTCGTGTTTCTACCGTAAAGCAGTTGTGTTTGCATGACTGTGTTTCGGTTGGAAGGGTGGGATATGGCGTGAATTTACAGGGTACAGAGGAATAACACCTGAGTCCTCAGGAATGGCAACGCATGGGGGGTATCATGGGCGAAACAGGGTACTGCTCATATCTGTAGGCGACGGTCACCACTTTCCATCAGGTGGGCCGTCAGCTTGTTTGCCATTTTAAGTTGCATAAAAAAAAAGAATACATTTTCACTTCAACTTCCCACTCTCAATGGGATCTTACCAACAATCCCACGCATTGTCCCCCCGTCACCGCCGTACCTAATAAATAGACAGAGGTTAACCAAAATCCGTCTTATGGCGACAAGCGCCGTATTAAAATTGTTTCGGCTTTTTACCTGTCACTTTGAGTGACGGACAGCAAAAAAAGTCGAGAGTGTACGCGATTATCTTATTTTTTTTTATTATTATTGTCATTTTTGGATATCGCGTTTACTGTTTCTCCACGGGGCGTTGTCCTGTGTGATTTGTTAATCATTTTAATAGTAATGTTGTTGTTTTTGTCGAGATCTAAGACGATCTAGCTGTGTCGTGCAGCTTCACGATAGGCTTCAAGTAGGTTGTTTACCTTTTTGTATCAAAAACTCTTGCACACTGTAAAAGGACTCCTCAACAAGCCAATGTTTTAATTAATCTTTAAATTTTCTTAATGGCAGTTCTCGTATACTTTTCGGTGTTTTATTATAAATTTTAATTGTCATTGAATAACAATTTTTATGGTAAAGTGTGCTTCTGCAGGATGGTACCTCCAATTTTGTTGGGTCTCTTGATACTAATTTATTATGATAAGCTAGTTTTGTTGTAAATAATTGCGGCTGTGTCTTTACGAATATTCCACATTCCATTATATCAATAGAAGAAAAGAGAAGAATATGTAAATTTTTTTTATTTTTTAAAATACTGTCTAATCTTGTAATCGTGTCGTTATGCTAAATATTCTTGAAGCAATGAGCTTTCAAATGTGAAAAGCATTTTTTATTATTTGACTAGCAGTGCCAGAGATTAGTGCATTCTTTTTTTTTTATTTATTTTTTATGCAATTTGGAATGGCAAACAAGCCGACGACCCACCTGATGGAAAGTGGTAACTGTCGCCAATTGAAATGAGCAGTACCATGGACATAACATCACATTCGTTGCCATTTCTGAAGACTTGGATATTATTCCTTTGTACCCTGTTAATTCACGCCATATCCCACCTTTCAAAATGAAACACAGCTATACAAACAACTGCTTCACGGTAGAAATACGAATGGGACAGAGGTACCCAAGCAAACGACATTTTCCATCAAACGCCATTCAAACAAACAATAAACACTTCCGTTTTATTATATAAGTACATTACTTTATTGTACCTTTTGTCCTCATATTGGATTGTTTAGCATTTATTATGCCTTTAGTTTTAACGTTTTCTTGTATGATGTTTGAATCATCATAAAATTAAAGGTTTTGTTTGACAGATAAGTGGACAAAAAATACAAAGTGTATCTACATCATATCGGTCATTAACTGTTAGCTGCTGAACATAGACTTCCCTCATAAGATGAGTTTTGCCAGCAGTTTGGCCTACACTATAAAGATTTCAACAAGTGATCCTGTGAAAGTAAGGGATGGAGGCTTTGCTCCTCGCAAGGTATTGTTTATCAAACCTGACGACTATTGTAAAATAGTACAACCCGAACTTTTTCTATTATTGACTACTCTATTGTATTATTTATTTATTGTTATTAGTTATGTCTTTATTTATTTATTTATTTTATTCTTTGTTGCACAACATAACTTTGTACAAGTTCTCTACCAGCTTATCATTGGGTAAAAACAGCAAGCGTATGAAGGGCAGATTTTGTTTTTTTTTCTCTCCGTTTGTTACTTCAATTTTATTGGACGGCATTAAAAAATAGATGAATAATAGTAGTGTAATTATTTCACTGAAGTATCTGTTATTTTGCGGAGTGCCTTATTACTGGTTATTTGATTGGTATTATTTTGTTTAATTTCTGCTATCATTAGTAAGTGTATGATTGCCAACATTAAAAAATTTAATATTATTATTATTACTAGAATTTCTACAACCTTTCTTATTAGCCATAAATCGATTAGTAATGTAATTATTGATGTTAATGTACATTAATAAAAAGCAACACTATCTAAACAGTCATGTGTTACATAATTTACTTAAATTAAATTTTTATGTATTAAAAAATATATATTATATTCAATTTAAGTAATAAAATGAACCGAAGTTCAAAGTTTACGCGTCCCACTTTCGTGAAAGATAATAAATCTAAGTTTTAAAATATTCGAACCTTCGACTTTACCGTATTTGTGGCTATAAAACATAATAGTTCTGCTCGTTTGCACACGTCGCTTGGTATATTTGAAGTAATATAATAAATAATATAATTTAATATCTCTGTTTACTATACATATTCTTCTTAACTAGAGGGAGACTTTCTACAAAAGTCGTTTGCTTGGGTACCTTTGTCCCATTCGTGTTTCTACCGTGAAGCAGTTATGTCTGCATGGCTGTGGCTTGAAGGGTAAGATATGACAGTGAATTTACAGGGCACAGAGGACTAACACCTGAGTCCTCAGGAATGGCAACGCATGTAGGTATTATGGGCGAAATAGTATACCCTGTTATGTCCATGGTACTGCTCATGTGTATAGGCGATGGTTACCACTTTCCATCAGGTGGGCCGTCAGCTTGTTTGCCATTCTATGTTGTATAAAATAAAAAAAACATGATTTTTACATTTTTATCGCTTCTAAAGACTACTTATTTTTTAGTTTTCTTTTACAAAATTTTATTTGGATATATAAAGTTATACATCTATACATTAATAGTTCATGTCAACAAGTCTTCCAACTTACAACACCGAGGGAACATACCCAAAAAACTGCCAGCATTACCTGGTTTGCTGACCAATTCTTAAGTCATCAGTAATCACAATAAAACAGTAGGACTTCTTTTTAATTTTGTATATTTTATAATTCCAAAATTATAAATTTGAGAATTTATAAAATACTAATGTCTCAACCCGGCTTCGTATAAACACATTTTTATGTAAAGTATTGATACTATATATATATATATATATATATATATACACAATTCGTTGTGTAATTAGTTGTAGATCTAAGCCATTATTAACCAACATACATACATAGACAGTACTTTATATTTTTTTATTAGATAGATCTCACGGCTTTACCCGGATAATAGTCCTATATAAGATTTTAATCAAACACATTTAACCATTTAAGCGAAATTATATAAAAAAATCTTTACAAATTTCTAATGAATTAGTTCGATAGGTAAGTAGCATTTAATAAATAAATAAATAATTTAAAAAAGAACGTATTAATATTTTTTTTCTGTTGACTGTACCTTGTGATTTGTATGTGAATTTGTATTATGTAAATTTCACCAGAGAAATGGTCGTGCATGGGAAGCGGTATCCACTTTGGCCTATGGAATGGCACTGATTGTATGGTAAGTCGCGGGTTCGAGTCTCGGGTTGCGATATCTGTCATATTTCATCTTATATTCTACTTGTATTATGAAATACTCCTGCTGAACTTTCCCTTGCAAATTCGTCCTTTAAAAAAGAATCCCAATGGAGTACGGCTTGGCTAAGAATCGAATCCTGGAATTTATGCACTTCACCACCACCTACCAGGGGAGGGGGTATAAGGAAAGGGATTGTTAATGGGAATAAGTAGTTCCATTACTAGCAACATACCTTGTCAGTTCGACCTCCTCGCGGTTCCTTCTGGAAACCATCGTGTTTAATTCCAGGTGAATAAATTACAATGGGCCAACTGACCTGCCTTTTCATTCTCACTTATCATCTCTCACTGGTATCCCGCCAGCATATACCCTTAGTGCAGGCGGTGTTATCATTTCATTATCAACCATTTAAAAAAAAATAAACCTCTACCTACAAGCGAGGAAATGGATTATTAGTAAGAGGTTTCTTCAGGGTCGGCAACGAGCGTGTAATAACACCTGGTATTGCAGGCGTTCATAGGCTACGGTAACCGCTTACCATCAGATGGGCTGTATGCTTGTTTGCCACCTCAGTGGTATAAAAAAAATCAAGGTATCTTTGATTTCAATATTGTTGATGACTAAAATCATCAGCATATACTTGAACTTGATCTCGTATAAAGCTTATAATAAAAACATAATAACAAAAAATAATTATTTCGGCAACCACACAATGGAATCATTCTTCGTTAAAGCCAAGATATTGTTACTACGAACTTGATGATTATTGATTGACTTTAAAAAAAAAACGATTATCGTGTAATTGATACACAAAATATTTTTTTTTTATGGTTTGCGGTACAGTATTTAAGGAATCCCGTCCTCGCTATTGGATACGGGTGACGGAATGCCTGTACAAGAGGGTACATGGTGGGCGCTGTTTAGACGCAATATTTGAGGAGCATTAGGAAGGTACTACGGCCGGACACTGCAACAAAAAAGAGTATGTGGTCGGCCCCCGAACTGGCGACCTCTGCTGTCTACCGGTCTCCAATTCGAGAGACGACCGATCACCGGCCGTAAAAGATGACGCAGGGCGTCTATGAAAATACACCAATCATGTAATTGCATTACACTGTGTAAAATGATTGAAAACGGCTTATAGAGAGCGGCAGAAGGGTAAAGCGATTAGGGGCTGCGAAGAAGTAAAAGAATGGTCGATTACCGGGCACGCGACCACTCCGGGCATTGTTACAGCCGCGCGTCCGAGAGTCATAAACCGCTGTGAAATATACACAAAATATTAATTTATTAATAAATATACTAAAACAGCTACTAAAATAGCTTTAATTTAATTAATAAAGTAAGAAAATTAATTAAAAGAATCAAGTGGGGGTAAATCTTATAACTAACATAGAACCAACGCAGGATTAACTCTTAAGACTAGCAAATATAATTGTCTAAAGCTTTTCAAAATTTATTTACACACAAAATATTTAAACATATATGAATTAAGAAATTATTGGAAATATGTCATTGTATTCTTTTTTTAATTAGTTTATAATCGACTTCAAAAGGTCCTGCTCCATTAGAAGTCACCAATAAAATTAAAATTTACAATATCAATTCTCAAACATTACATAACTACACATTAATACCCGACTACGTCAGAAAAACCGTAGATACGATAAAAACACCATTAAATTGATATTATAGATTTTTTTTGGTCTCAAACCGATTGCCCCACTATAGTTTTTTATTATAGTAACATAATGAACATCACAATGGCGCTCGGTAAGAGATATGCTAATTTCAAAAGCTATTACAAATTTGGTTATGGTTCAAATTTAATTCGATGCAATACTTTTCATTTCTTTAACATAATTATATATTAATAACAAATCTTAACTCTTAATGTTTTAACCAGACGGAGACTTTGTACAAAAGTCGTTTGCTTGGCCACCTTTATTCCATTCGTGTTTCAACCGTGAAACAGTTGTGTGTTGCATGGCTGTGTTTCGGTTTGAAGGGTGAGATATGGCAGTGAATTTACAGGGTACAGAGGAATAACACCTGAGTCCTCAGGAATAGCAACGCATGGGAGGTGTCATGGGCGAAAAATATACTCTATTATGTTCATAGTACTGCTTATGTCTATAGGCGACGGTTCCACTTTTCATCAGGTGGGCCGTCAGCTTGTTTCCATTCTAAGTTGCATAAAAAAAAGTGAACTAAATAAAATATTTACGAAATATTATAATCATGTAGGAAGGAGTAGACTCGCAAGCAAATACCTCTTCATAACAAAGATTTATTCGCATAGATTCGCGCTAACCTATTAAAATTTATAATTTAATTGCGTATTAACGTCAAATGTTAAGTAACGAGGAACAGGCGGTCCCGTAGCCGTTTATGCCTCAACATTTTCAACGTTAACCGCTCATAAATTAGACTTACTTTGTACGCTTTAGGTTTTTATTTATATTTTTGCAAAATCGATTAGAGCATTTTATATGTAATAAAACGATGCGTAATACCTTGTCATCTATGAAAGCGGTCGTTTTGACGATGCTATAATAAATCTTATTGCTTTAGTAGCAGAGTTTAATTTAGTGTAGACCACGGTGTAGGCTCGTGTCATTTAGTCGATTTAGCACTGCTTTATCCGAAGTAACTAATTAGGTGAGGCTGCACTTTAGAGTTATGTGCTTGATGAAAGTGTATGTTGCCCATTTAAATTTTATGGGCATTTTAAAGATTTTTAATGGGCATTTATTGTAATATGTTAGTACTTTTTTTTTCATTTTTAAATAATAAAACAGAATCTTTGGCCTTTGCTCCTTATTTTTTTTTTTCAAGATTTACATATATTTGGAGAACAGTTTTGTATGGATGTGAGATATAGATAGGATAAAATGAACTTAAAGTCTTTGAAATGTGGTGCTGATGAAGGATGAAGAAAATTAGCTGTAAAGATCGTTTTATTAATAAGAAGGCCCTACTTAGGGTTAAAGAAAAGAGACAAATTATATCAAAAAACTATTGAGTCACGTGCACGTTAAAACATGGAGAAACCTTAAAATACCCTTTTTGAAAAACTCTTTCTATAAATGATTATTTTTGTTTCTCATTAAACTAGTTAAGACCGCTTATATCAATTTTTTTTTAATATTAGTAAAATTACAGAGAAGAACATAAATAAAGAACGACAAAGAATAAAGAATAAAAAAAATATAGAAGGTTCGTTTTAATATTTTTTAAATATTTATTCTTATTAGTATTTTGTACCTACGTGAAAACGAGTTTGTTTGTTTGTTACCGCTTGACGTTTTAATAATCCATTCAATTGTGCGATGCAGATAGGTTTACGTTACTTTTTTTTATACCACTGAGGTGGCAAACAAGCATACGGCCCACCTGATGGTAAGTGGTTACCGTAGCCTATGAACGCCTGCAATACTAGAGGCATTACGCGCGCGTTCTCGACCCTGAAGAAACGTCTTTACCCCCCTTTTGAAGAATCCCATGCTGTAGTCTCTTGGGAAAACCTATTACTTTTTATCATGACCTGAATTTTATTCGCCATTCACGAAGAAAGTTGCGTAAAAATTGCTCTCTAATTTGCTTTGACGTTTACTATGTGTGATTTATCTTGATCTATTTAGTATATTTATGTTTATGTATATATATATATATATATATATATATATATGTTTATGTATTATAATCTTATTTTTATATTTAGAATATTTTGCATTCTGTTTGATTCCTTTTATGTATTTACTGTGTCTGATTTGCGCCATCTACCTTTCTCTCTGTACTTATCCATTCTTTATGCCAGGTTGTCTGTAAGAGATTGCTTTTAGCGATAAGGCCACGGATTTTGTATATGCACATTCTGTATAAATACTCCTTGTATACATCTCTACTGTGCGCAATAAAGAGTTTATTATTATTATTATTAAAAAAAAGTAGTTTGTAGATAATTGAAGTATTGTTTTATATTATAGAATAGTTCATACAGCTCTTGCAATGGAATTTTCAAATTGTTTGTGCTTTGAAGCTTATTTGCCCTTTTAAATTCCCAATCCTGTCATCAACCTACTAATATGGTAGGCGTTCGGGCGCGTTATTTCTCTGTTCAGTAATAAACCCATAGCTCCTATACGCTGTGATTATATAAATTAAGAAAATTATACCTCGGACGAGGGCAGGAAATAAAAAACCGTCTTCATTACATATTGTGTTAGGTGGATAGTGCTGGATCGTGCCGGTCTCTGCTGTCTCTTTCACTCGTACTTTGAGGGTGAAGGAGATGTGTTTTTTTTTTCTGATTCTGTTTAAATAATTAAATATCTGCATTTAATTATACTTGTAGTTATAAAAAAATATAATTTTTTTTGTTCGTCTCTTATACTTTAAAATTTATTTGTAAAAACTTGAGAGAGCAACGCTACTGCCTATGCTTCGCCCTCCCTTAGTCGCCTCTTACTAAGAGAAAGGAAGGGTGGCTTATTCTATGCCAAGACCACATGGCCATAATAAGAACATAATGTAATATATTGGGGGTTACAGGACGAAGTAAATATTAAAGTTAACGTAAGTCAAGAAGGCGAAAAACCTACCCTTTTTTTATATAACTTAGAATGGCAAACAAGCTGACGGCCCACCTGATGGAAAGTGGTAACCGTCGCCTATAGACATGAGCAGTATCATGGACATAACAGAGTATACTGTTTCGCCCATGATACCCCCCATGCGTTGCCATTCCTGAGGACTCAGGTGTTATTCCTCTGTACCCTGTTTTACGCCATATCTTAAACCTTCAAACCAAAACACAGCCATGCAAACACAACCGCTTTACGGTTGAAACACGAATAGGATAGAGGTACCTAAGCAATCGACTTTTGTACAAAGTCTCCCTCTGGTATGTCGTGTGGGTTGTAGTGGTAGTCCCACACATTCTCTGTTCTCCCACTGACAGTTGGGACGGTCTTTTGAAGATTTTACAATAGAAAAAGTTATATTATATTATATGTACTGAATAATTTCCCATAACACTTCACAGTCCACCATCATACAATTTAATATGCTTCTCAATATCTGCACACGGTATTTTGTATGCAATTTACTGACATCATGCTATCATAAAGGGGGCAGGTTGGTTCATTAATAACCTAGTAACATTCCCCTGTAATAGACCTGGTAGTGGTGTCGACTTTCCATTCCATTTTGGATTCTAACGTTCATAATACAAAGGTTATTTTAAGTATGTGTTCAGTAGAACATAGGCAGCTATCTCTTGTCGTGTTGTTGCGGGCTTAGAAATTAATTAGGTACGCTCAGAGGGTACGTACGTATGGACAGACCGATAGAAAAGTGCTCGGCGACTTTGATACAATCTTTCAATAGAGAAGTGTTGTAATTAACTTACCAGAGGGAGATTTTGTACAAAAGTTGTCAGCTTGGGTACCTCTGTCTCATTAATTATGCAGTGAAGCAGTTGTGTTTGCATGGTTGCGTTTCAGTCTGAAGTTTGGGATATGGCAATGAAATTACAGGCTACTGTATATATATTATTATTATGTACTTTTAATATAAGCAAGTAGGTCAGTTAGCCCATCGTAATGAATACATCTGGAATCCAGCACGATGGTTTCCAGGGCGAAACACATCGAGGTCGACCTGACTGGGTATATTGCGGTGGGAAGGGATTGTTAGTAATGCGGATTATCAGTCCCATTGCTAACAATATACCCTTACAGGTCGACTTCCCCGTGGTCCCCCCTGGAAACCATCGTGCTGAATTCTAAGTGTATTTATCACGATGGGCTAACTGGCCTGTCTTTTCACTCTCACCTATCATCCCTCACTGGTGCCCCGCCAGCGTATACCGTTATGGCAGGCGGGGTTAACATTTCATTATCATTCATAAAAAAAAGACTGTGTATATTGCTAGCAATGCAACTAATTTCGGTATTATTTCGATTATTAACAATCGCTCCCCCCCCCAGCCTCACACCCCAGCAGCAGTAGTTCCGAATCGATACGACAACGTAACCTACAAGAAAAGAGCATATTCCTTTTTATAAGGCTGGCAGCACACCTGCAATGCCGTTGGTGTTGTGGGTGATCATGGGCGGCGGTAGTCACTTACCATCAGGTGAGCCGCATGCTCGTTTGCCCCCTGTGTTGTAAAAAAAATTATGTATTAGATGAAATGGCTAGAAAACAACAAATTTATTGATTTTCATTAAATTCAATATGGCCGCCGTTGGAAGATCACGGATTACTTTAAAAAAAGCTTCGTTTTGAATGAGTTTTTAATTAGACTTGTTATTTAAAAAAATACATTTTCTACATTTATATCCTTTGCCATTTTCCTACCATCTGTCCAGGAGATGTTGAGAGAAGAAAATAACAAAAATAAGTAATTACAAGTGTCGAGTGAAAGACTGAATGATAGAGTGTAAAAAGCAATAAACTCCATTTAAATTATTTTATATTAATATCGAAATATAGCGATCGATGTCACGCATTTTAGGGTTCCGCGTGTTAGAATGGAATAGAAATATTTTTTGCTTAAATATACTAGTTTACAAGCTGCAGTATGATCCCAGCATAGAATGGGCTACTTCTTCTCTTCCCTTAGGTGTCGTGAAAGATGACTAAGGGAATGTAATGGTTTAGAAATAGATAGCAGAGTCCCTCCTAAAATATCACCATAAGTGCAATTGCTACACCGCATTTCAAGCGTGGCAACTACTGGCAAACTCCTCTCGAATGGTAAACTACCATAAGAAACGGTCCCGTTTCTTATGGCAGTTTATGGGGGGAGGGCTATGTTCAGCAATGGACGAATAATAGCTGTGGTAATGATAATAGCAAGCTCTTTTGTATGGTCATTTTATGATTATATTTCTGGATTCAGAATGTCTTATCTGCTGAGAAAAAACCCTCAAGAATATATATATATATATATATATATATATATATATATATATATATATATATATATATATATATATATATATATATATATATATAAGATAATTTTACATTCATCAAAGGCACTGTGATTATAATATTTTGTATATATTCATCATCATATGCTGAATATAGGAATATAGGCATCCCCTTGTGGGGGGCCAGTATTTGCCATGCTTGGCAGGCGGGTTAGCAATCAGTGATTGTTGAGTATTGCCGTTGTTGTGAATGTGAGACTCGACTCTTCACATTTCGTTGGGCATATTGGATTTCAACTTGCGAGAGATATAAATAAAAAATTTTTTGAAAAAAAATTCCTAAATATGGGAAAAAATCTCGTAATAGATATTTTTACTTGTTGTATCTCGTATAGTTTCAGTTTCATTATAAGTAACCACAAATATTATCTTTCACTCGCCCAAATATTATCTTTCACTCGCCCAAATATTATCTTTCACTCGCCCAAATATTATCTTTCACTCGCCCAAATATTATCTTTCACTCGCCCAAATATTATCTTTCACTCGCCCAAATATTATCTTTCACTCGCCCAAATATTATCTTTCACTCGCCCAAATATTATCTTTCACTCGCCCACGAAATACTTTTTCAAGTAACATAATTGTCCGAATCTGCAACCTCAATGCGCAATACGTGTTACATAAAATTTTACACATCCGGCCAAATGTAAGTGAATACCAAAATAATATTTTTTTTTATTATTGTAAAGTATTATAGTAAAATTGCTGATTTGATAATGTGTATATTAATTAAGTTTAACTATATACTTGCAGAAATAATACAATTTTTTTTACCTTAATTTTACCTTACTTAAATGGTTAAATATTTATACAATACGTATATTATTGGCTTCAAATTCTGTCAATTCTGAATTTAAAGATTTGCACAATTTAGACTAGAGCAAGACAGTCTAGATTAGATTTTGTATATATCATCATGTCAGCCTTTAACTGTCCATCGCTGAATATAAGCCTGGAGAGGCTTCGGGGGTTTTGCCAGTAGTTGCTTATACTTGGCAGGCGGATTGGCAACCTCAGTTAGGTTTTGGAGATGTTTTAATTTGGACGCTGCTGCCTGTGGTTTCTAATCTGCCTGCCAAGAATTGTAATTACTGGAAAAATCCCCCAAGAGGGAGACTTATGATCAGCAATGCCGATATGATGATGTACATACTCCTCTCCATCCAAAGGTTGCCTGGAAGAGATTGCTCTTAGCGATAAGGTCGCCCATTGTTTTCTCATTGTGATTATTTCTTGTAATTATTTATATTTATAATAAGTTTACTATTGTAATCTTTTGGAGGAAACAATAAATAGTATCTATCTATCTGTCTACATAATGTCAGTATCAGTCCAGATTCCCCAGATAAGCATTAAATAAATGTATCTATAAATACTTCGAGGCCGACATAACATGTGATATTGGTGTATCCATTAAAAAAATCTCTTCAAACGAAATCCTGTTAGTAAAAATGAATTTAACAATTTTATGAGTACACTTCTCACCACACGATAATGTACCGTACACTGTAATATCTAACTTATAAAAATTATTGGATAAGAAGCCGGAGATTCCTACATGGGACGTCGTTTAAGGAAATTGCAGCGGCTCAGTGCTGACACGAAAACTTCATCAATGCGTGCGTGCGCGCACGGCGGTAAATCGGCGGATGGTACACTCGCGGCCTGAAAAATGGGACGCCCAATAAATTAATATTTTTCTATATAT
The DNA here is from genome assembly GCF_026898425.1 of Galleria mellonella. Lineage (NCBI taxonomy): Eukaryota > Metazoa > Arthropoda > Insecta > Lepidoptera > Pyralidae > Galleria > Galleria mellonella. Next base: position 2,193,405 of record NW_026442117.1, read on the forward strand.
ATATTAATGTAATTTATGAAGTTTTTTTTTTTCTAAAGCAATATTAATTATTGATGTAAATATTAGAAATAAGGATTAGGATACACGGCGGTAAATCAACGGATGGTAAACTCGCGGTCTGAAAAATGGGACGACCAAAAAATTTTTATTTTTTTTATATATATTACTGTAATTTATAAAGTTTTTTTTTCTAAAGCAATATTAGTTATAATTGTAAATATTAGAAATAAGGATTAGGATAAAAATATTTATTTACTATGATTAAGATATAATAAATAATTTGTTTTTTTTCTTTCCTTTTCAGGTATGAATTGTTAAAATATGTAATGAACAATGAACATTCTGAAAAGCACTAACAAGGTAAAATATCATGATTATTTTGAATATTATGTAGTAATTAATGAAATGTTGGTATCTTTTAGCTTTATGTCATTATTAGGACTAATTAAAGACGTTTGGCTATTCATTGGACAACAAGATGGGAGCAAAAGAGACTGATATTGTTATTCGCGATGCCTTCGCCTTACTTTTTTCTTTGATTACCTTCGTATACAACAAAAGCAGTTTGAAAGTTTACCACCAGAGGGTGACACCTTCACATGAATCAAGTAGCTTTAAAGTTTTAGGCTTAGTCATAGAATGAATCAATGAGTTAATGAATAATTAGTGAGTAAATGAATGACTGTGTCAATTAATTATTATTATATCATATCTTAATTGTCCTCTGCAGAACACAGCTTATGGGGAAGGCCCCATAAGAAGAGTTTAACCAGTAGCTGCCACTCTTGGCAAGCCGGCTAGCAAATGCAGTTTGGCTTTGGTGATGTTTTAAGAGGGACGCTGCTGCCCATTTCTCGATTATTAAGTTCCTTTATTCGCCTTTTACGAGACCCACGGGCAAAGAAGAGAAAGTAATTATTATTTACTAGCTTTTACCCATGACTTTGTTTGCATGAAGGGATATGTTCTTCGAGTTGTATAAAATGTAGCCTATGTCTTTCTTTATGCTATTTTATTTGGTTAAGCCATTAAGGCTCTAAAGGGTAATGAACAGACAAATTCAACTTCACATTTATTATTATTTATTCCCATTCGTGTTTCTACCGTGAAGTAGTTGTGTATACATGGCTGTGTTTCGGTTTGGGGTGGGATATGGCAGTGAATTTACAAGGTACAAAGGAATAACACCTGAGTTCTCAGGAATGGCAACAGAGGGGGATATCATGGGCAAATCAGTATGCTCTATTATGTCCATGGTACTGATCATGTCTATAGGCGACGGTTACCGCTTTCCATCAGGTGGGCCGTCAGTTTGTTGGCCATTCTAAGTTGCATGAAAAAAAATATAATATTAGTAAGTATTTTAACGTTATGTACATATTTTTTTTTAATTATGTCAACATTGTTCGTTAATTTAGGATGTAAATATGAATTCCTTGCATCTAACGATTTATTCGCCTCATTTGACATCATAAAAGTACATTGTCGCAGACTTTAATGGCCGCGATGCTATCGGCATACTGTTTAGATACACCCAACATTGAGAAAGTAGGTTAAATGGCCTCTTTATGGCACATTATATGTAATAAATACGTGTAATCACACTTCGCGATGCAAGGACCCCCGTGAACAGTAATGGATGGACGGCGCCGTGCAACATGCAACTGTTGCGTGTTGCAATATTGCAATGTTGCAACCAATATGGCAGTATTAAATTATGGCGTCCCATTTTTTTTATATTTCATACAAAAAGTTAAATTATAGATAGATAGATACTCTTTATTGTTTCCTCTATAAGATTACAATAGTAAACTTATTATAAATACAAACAATTACAAGAAATAATCACAATTAGAAAGCAATCATCATCATCATCATGTTATTTATTTATTTATTTTTTATTGTACACAAATAATTACAAACATATAATATATATTAAATAAAGATGTACAACAAGCGAGCTTAACTCTGTAAGAGTTCCCTTCCAGCAAACCCTGAGTGGAGAGGAGCATTAATTACCAGCGAGCAATGTGCGTATAATAATAGGAGGAAACAGTATAGTTATTTCTATTAAGACGAATAAATATGTTGACATATATACAAAGTGACTCATATGATTAAAATACATACATATCTGTATACAATAATACATGTACATATATACATAAACTTAAATTTCTCTTTAGATACAAAATATGTATATATACATACATAGATATCAGCAATATCATCGTATGTATATTGCTGAATGGTAGGTGAGTATGAAAACATGTAAGCCTGTCGTGACGAATTCTGTAAGAACAAACCACGTTGCGGCAACCGTGTGTAGGTCGACCGGACATTGCTAGTATTGGGGTTTTTACTTACCTTTACTAACAACTTCTTCTTTCCAACAACTTTCAATTCATAACAATTATCAGTTGTCAATATTTTAAAATTGATCATTTATAAACTTAAACATTAAACAAAGATTGCGTCCTACAAAAAAAAACTACTTTAATTATAGCAAAATCAGTTATTTTTATTTAAAAACAGAACTATTGAATCGATTTTGATAAAATTTCCACGAAACCAATCTGTAGGCATATCCTTTCACATGAAAAAAGAATTGTCCAAATCGGTTTTCAACTGACAGAGTTATGAGGTAACAAATAAAAAAAAATGCAACTAAATCGAGTACCTCGTTTTTGAAGTCGATTGCCAAATGACTTAACCCTTCTTTGTATAATGGTGGAAATTTCCATCATAACATTGAATGCCCAAAAAATATTTGAAAGAACAAGTTCACTTTAAGTTGATCGTTTCTGGATACCTTTTTAACGTCCATTGCAGAAAAAAAACATAGCCCGCAAATTTATTTTTTCACATGTTTTTCTTTAATTTTGAATATTAATTATTACAACTTGATTTATTTCGCCAATAAAAAAAAATAATGCAAAGAAGGGTTAAGGCCAGAGCAATGACACGCAACGTGGCCCCGACGAAAGCACCTATCCGTTAGAGGAGATTAGCATTATAGACGATATCGCCAAACTGGCCACAGCTCGCATTTGTATAATAGCTGGTAAAGGATAATCTTCGGTCCAGCTTGACAGTTAAATAGTGACAATTCGCTTCCTAGTAAGCCGTATGCTATATTTTAAGTTACAAAGGGCGAACGGCCGCTTACAGTTTTGCATGCAATAACTTAACGCCGTTGAATTGTATATGTAATATTTTTCATTGTGATATTTTCCGCTAGTTTTGTATTTGTTTATAAAACACGAGTACACTAGTTGATTACTGTGACTTCGCTCGTGACAATCTTTTGTCCCTTTCAATTAAGGAACTTAAGATTTCTTAATTTAATTATTATGTAATGCAAATATTGCTTTTCATGAGGTGGGTTGTATCCTTGTTTGCCATCTCGACTTCCTTTGTTCGAATTTTGTCTTCCTCTTTAGTTAATATTATGGAAACTTTAAATTTATTAATTTAATTATTATTTAATACAAAGGAGGAAGGGGAAAACCGAGGAACAGCTACATGGAACAGATAAAGGAAACACTAGGTGTTATTTTGTTTGAGATTATCAAAGATATGGCCTGCAATGAAGCAAGTTGGAGGAGTATAAATTAATTAGTTTCTCTTACAAGAAGTAACTCTTAAATAAAAATAAATTTTGTAATGAATTTATCCTAGGTGTTGGTAATTTATAAATTAACATAAAAAAAAATTTTTTACGCAACTTAGAATGGCAAACAAGCTGACGGCCCACCTGATGGAAAGTGGTAACCGTCGCCTATAGACATGAGTAGTACCATGGACATAACAGAGTATACTGTTTCGCCCATGATACCCCCATGCGTTGCCAGTATCTAGCTCTTCGGTCACCAGTAACCTCGATGAGTCGCGTTACGATCGTCCGATAAAAATGCTTTATATAATTTGTAAAGTTAGTTCCTTAAAATATGGGATGTATTAAAAGAATATGGGATGTATTAAAAGAATATGGGATGTATTAAAAGAATATGGGATGTATTAAAAGATAGGACAAGAAAACGGCATACTTACTAAACTTTGAGTCTGCGACTGAGCATTACAATTCTGGAGATATCTCGAAATCAGTCTGAAACAGTGGCTCTCAAACTATTTTGTGTCTCGGGTACAAATTATATTATAGTTAATGCATGTATTATCAGTAGTTTATCTTTAATCCGTATTAAAATATATTTTTTTAGAAAGCAAAATTATTTATTGTTGTTATTTTTAATATAATAGATTGGAAATAAATTATTAAATTAAACTTATTGTTAGAATTGGCCAAAATATGGCGTAAGATAAAAACATTGAAAAAAAATTAAAGGAGTTTGATCAAAAAGTATCTCTTATTTATTTTAATTGCAAAATAAATCAGCCATTAAACGATTTGATACTATGACAGGAGTGTAAAGCACAATGGAACATGAAACCAAAAAAAAACTGATACTGACCCCCTAGTAACCCATTCATTAAAACTTTAGGAATCACTGTTCCAAAACAAACATTCAAAGGACACCATACCACAATGTTTATCTCGCCAACTCTTGTCAAACTCTAGTGCCACAGACTGTAAAATATGCAAATTGCCAGCTTATCAATCGCCCCCCGCTTTGCCCTGTTTATGACGTACACAGCACTGAAGCTCGCATGTTTACGGCGAGTGCGCGCCGACAAGTCGCCGCTGTCGTGAGTCATCTGGGATGTTTATGTTATTGCCTACACTGTGGGCCGGGCTAGGCGACACGGTCGAATGATACATGCTGCATTGTTGCCTTTTTCCCCATTTGTTTATTGTGAAAGGTGTTTGGACGCATTTCGAATACGCTATTAGGTGTATTCGAGTAATGACAACTAGAAGACTAGCACAATTTCAATAAAAATATTTTTTCGGAAGTTTTGTCTTTAGTTGCCACGCTCACTAGGCGGTTTGGCAACAGTAGTTAGATTTTTTTATGTTTTTTTTTTATACAACTTAGAATGGCAAACAAGCTGACGGCCCACCTGATAGAAAGTGGTAACCATTGCCTATAGACATGAGCAGTACCATGGACATAACAGAGTATACTGTTTCGCTCATGATACCGCCCATGCGTTGCCACTCCTGAGGACTTAGGTGTTATTCCTCTGTACCCTGTAAATTCACGCCATATCCCACCCTTCAAACCGAAACACAGCCATGCAAACACAACTGCTTCACGGTTGAAACACGGATGGGACAGATGTACCCAAGCAATCGACTTTTGTACAAAGTCTTTAGTTGACACGCTCACTAGGCGGTTTGGCAACCGCAGTTAGAATTTGGTGATGTTTCAAAAGGGACGCTGCAGCCTTTCCCTCGATTTTTAAATTCATTTTGTCGCCTCTTACGACACCCACAGTAAGGGGTGGCCCATTCCAGTCTATAAAGATAGAGGTATAATTTATCTGTCTGAAAGGATATACTTACAGATTGGTTTAATAGAAATTTTATCAAAATTGATTTAGTAATTCAGTTTTTAAATCAATTTAACTGGTTTTGTCACATTTGAAGTCAGTTTATTTGTTATTTTTCAGTATTTATTTATTTATATAGACACAGAGGAATAACACCTGAGCCCTCAGGAATGGCAACGCATGGGGCAGTATTAAGGGTGAAACAGTATACTCTGTTATGTCCATGGTACTGTTCATGTCTATAGGCGACGGTTACCACTTTCCATCAGGTGGGCCGTCAGCTTGTTTGCCATTCTAAGTTGTATAAAAAAACATCGATTTCTCATTAAAGATATGACATGGGCATCCATAGTACATTAGTCATATCAACGGACAGACGGAGCTATTAGCGATCCGATATGAAACAACGACAAATAATGGTGTATCACTTCCTACATTAAACCACATGGTATAAGGCTTGCTAGCCATTTATTAAATACAATAAAACCCATGTACGTTGTCTAAGATTAGGGTTGCCATCCGTCCGGAATTCCACGGATTTATCCTAGTTTGAAGGGCGTCCGGGGGCTGTCCGGCAGGGATTTTTGAAAATTGACCGGGTATAACCCGGACATACTGGGGGAAAGGGATTGTTACCAATGGAGTTTGATAGCCCCATTGTTAGCAATTTGCCCTATTAGGTCGACCTCCACGTGGTTCCTCCTGAAAAAAACCATCGTGAACAATTCTTGTTGAATTCGTCACGATGGGCTAACTGACCTGCTTCATCCTCACCTATCATCCTTCACTGGTGTCCCGGTGATACTGTTATTGCGAGCGGGGTTACCATTCCATTATCACCCATTAAAAAACCCGGACACACTTAATTCGATTTTAATAACAAGCTGTATAAATAAATAAACATAAAAAAAAAATGTAACAACGTTTTTATTTTTGTTACAAAAAATATTTTTTCAGAAGTGTCTGGAGGAAAAATGATATTTCGCTCAAATGTCCGGGATTTTTGCCGTGTTTATCCGGTGTCGGAGATTTAGGTGATGACAGCCCTATCCGAGATGCATGTATGTACCTACTTCATGTCGTATGCTTATAATTTATTTGCATTTGTTTATTTGTTTAACCATTTTTTTTTAATGGGTGATAATGAAATGGTAACCCCGCCTGCGCTAACGGTATACGCTGACGGGGCACCAGTGAGAGATGATAGATGAGGACGAAAGCAGGTCATTTAGCTTATCATGAAGAATTCCACGAGATGTAACCACGATGGTTTCCAGGGGGAATTACGTGAAGGTCGACCTTATTGGTAACATTGCTAGCAATGTGGCTGTTAGACCCCATCGCTAACAATCCCTTTTCCCTCCGTTTAGCTATATTAATAATATGTCGTGCCGTGTGGTCCTGGCATAGAATAGGCCACCCCTTTCTTTCCCGTAAGTGCTGTAAGAGGCGACTAAGGGAGGGCGAGTGATGGGTAACAATGTGGATGGTCGCTCTTAAAACACCTCTAAAGCCTTAACTGCGGTTGTCAATTCGCCTGCCAAGAGTGGCAATTATTGGCAAAATCCTCTAAGGGAGAGTTTTATGTTCACTAGTGGACAGTTAGTCTTTTATTATTGTTAGAGAGGCAAACGAGCAGACGGCCTACCTGATGGAAAGTGGCTACTGTCGTTCGTGAACACTCGTAACACGAGACAAGTCGCTTGTGCGTTTTCAAAAGACTTCAAAAAGAAGGAAGGAACTTCTTAATTCTATTGTATTTTTTTATGTTTTTAGCCTTATAATTACGTCGTACATACTGATTTGATTTTTTTTCTTATTTGAAAGTATATATTTACAGATTGGTTTTAGGTATAGAAATTTAACGAAATCAGTTAAACTTTAGTTTAACTATAGTTTAACTTTTTAATCAAAATAATTTTTGGTTTACTGGTTTTGTCATAATTGAAATCACTTTGTTTAGTGGAACACGATTTTCTGAAACTGCGTTCCGAATAGACGGTAAAGAAAAAAAACAACTATTCCAAAAATACCTAAATCAAAATTTGCTAAAAAAAATATATTCCTTTCTTTCTTTGTCCCGGTCACGGGGGCGAAGTCGCTGTTAAAAGCCAGTTATCTATAATTCGTGTTGGCGAGTTGCAACACAGATCTCAGACCCCTGTACTTTATGTTGTTAGACGCCATGACACGTGCGCTAACAGTTGTATTCTGTTTTTCACATGTCGTAGACGCAAAAAGCATATGATGTTACATTAAAAAGATCGCACCGCGATAATCTTCGCGACAATCCATTTATTTTGTAACTGAACACCCCGTGGTCTTTACGTGATTTATAAGCGATCGCATTTAAAAAATAAAATGTTTTTTTTTGGCGCGCAATTAATATTGTCAATAGCTGTATAGCGATGATTTATCCACGACTCGTGATTATTTATTGCATGTATTACTTGGCTATGATATTGTGGAGTTCTACTGGTAGCGAGTATTGTCTATGGTTGTTGCTATAAATAAAAAAGGTTTTATTTCATCAGTAAAATTAGTTAATTAGTAAACTATATTTGATTAATTAAAAAAAATATATACCGGTAGTAATTAATATTGTCTATGGTTGTTACCATAAATAAAAATGTTTTTTTTTTTTATAAGCGAAGTTACAAAATAGTTTTTTAATTAAATGATTTAAAAAATATTATGTAACTTGTAATAATTTTTACAGAATATTTTAAAGATTTTACAATATTAAAATTTTTAATTAACTAGTGAAATCTATTTTTTTATTTGGAGAAGTTATTTTTTTTAATTATATTAAAATACCATATAACCTCATCAAAGATTTTTATTTAAACTATTGGTTATGTAGTTATAATACATGCGTATGTGTTTCTTTGTGTATACAATGTTTCTTTTATGTAGTAACCATTAGGTAGTTTGTGGTTTTGACACTTAATTTATAAGAATATTATAAAATTTTGATATTAGAATGTGTTCTTTCTTTAATTTTATATATTTATATAGTACCATAAGTAGCCTGTGGTTTCATACTTAATTATCTAATTTCCCTATCACTTTTAGTCTTTAGACTCCTAATTATGCAATCAAATAATGTTGCAGCTTTTTTATTAATATTTTATAACCATGCAACGAATTAGGTAAAGTATTTATTTACATTCAAAACTGTTTTACGACGATTTTGCGTGTATGACGTCCCTTTCTATGACGTAAACTGGTCACAAAATTTCATATTAATAAATTTATATTTGCTTTTTTTTATACAACTTAGAATGGCAAACAAGCTGACGGCTCACCTGATCTAAAGTGGTAACCGTCGCCTATATACATGAGCAGTACCATGGACATAACAGAGTATACTGTTTCGCCCATGATACCCCCCATGCGGTGCCATTCCTGAGGACTCAGGTGTTATTTCTCTGTACCCGGTAAATTCACGCCAAATTGCTGTTAACAAGTTTTGCTAAAGGGGATTAATTTTTTTTATTTTATCAATTCTAATTTAATTAAACACATTAGATATAGAATTAAATAGAAATTGTAAACCTTTTATGTGAGTGTTTTATCTCTCAAATAAAATTTCATTAATGTGTCCAGCTGTCAATTTAGTATGCATATATTAATAATTTATAAATGATAATAAATTAAAAAAAATTAATAATAAATAAATACCTATTTACTTATTTTTTTATACATTTTTCATCTCAACATGAATAGGAGCATTCCAGTGATTGAATTATTTCTGCGTGCATTTATTTTACTTTTATTGCTTGTTTGTTTTATTTATTCTATCTATATTAATATTATAAAGAGGAAAGATTTGATTGTTTGTTTGTTTGTAATGGATAAACTCAAAAACTAGATAACCGATTTTAAATATTCTTTTATCTAGTACCTATATATATTTTTTACCTAACATTTAGCTGGTAGAGAATACCATATGGATGTAAGCTCTCCACTTGTATAAAGTTTTATTGTGCAATAAAGAATAAATAAATAAATATTTAAATATAATTTTCGAAAATTCTAACTAACCGTGCGAAGCCGGGTCGGTTCATTAGTCTAATATAAAAAAAAAATTGTAATTTAAATGAGTACTAATTTGTTGTTTATTACAATGATTGTTTTTTTTTTTTCATAAAATGCCTTAAAGGCGTTTATGTACGACACAAATAACCATTTTTAACCGTAATGCGATGGTTTCCAGCAAGTTAGTGGCGATGCGATAAGCATTATGACCTTAACAAGTTAATTAGTTCAACTGTTACACATTGCCAGAGAAATGGTCAAGTAATCCATTACGCTAAGGTTGTCTTGAAAAGATTGCTCTCAGCAATAAGACCGCCTTACTGTACTTATACAATTGTATGGTTACATTTATTAATTGTCTTGTTTATTTCCTATATTGTATAATGCAAATAAAGTATACTCATTCATTTATTCAAACAAATATATAAAAAAAATTGTATGTAAATATAGAAATAATAATTCATTGCCATATAGTTCTGGGGGCCTACCATGAAATGAAATTCCGAAGTTTCGAACTCCATTTCCTGTTTTTGTTCACACCTAAATCGGGCCTGTAAATGGAGCTTAACATTTCGTTCGTCATAAATCCTACCATAAAAGTCGTTAGGAATAATATTTTCATATTTTTAATGTTTTTAAACGGTAAGTATTATGTAATTTTAACATTAAATTTGTGTTTCGTTCGGCTCCGAAATTTCGGAAAACATTTCATGGTAGGCCTTCTGGTATAGAATAAACCGCCCCTTTCTTTCCCATGGGTGTCGTAAGAGGCGACTAAGGGAGCTTAGTGGTCGAGGGATGAGCAGCAGCGTTTCTCTTAAAATAACACTAAATGCTAACTGCGTTTGCCAGGGGGGGAAAGGGATTGTTAGTAATGGAGACTAAGAATCCCATTGCTAGCAATATATCCAACCAGGTCGACCGCCTTGTGGTTCTCCCTGGAAACTATCATGGTTAATTCCTGATGAATTCATCATGATGGGCTAACTGGCCTGTTTTCATTCTCATCTATCACCCTTCACTGGTGCTCCGCCAGTGTATCCCGTTAGCGCAGGCGGGGTTACCAAACCATTTTTACTCATCAAAAAAAAATTGCGTTTGCCAACTTGTCTGCCAAACGTGGCAACGACTGGGAAAACCCCTTTATGAGGGAGGCCTATGTTCGGCAATGGGCAGTTAAAGGCTGATATGAAGATAATGATAACATTTAAATATGATAAATAAATGAAAATGATTGAAAAAAAAAATAACACATATGTATGTATAATGTATGTTTAATATATAATGTATGTAAATGTATGTTTAATGTATAATGTATGTATAATGGACTCTAATAATTTTCATTTTTTATTTTTATCAAACGCTTACCGAACAGTCCGTCTGTATGTAACGCAGGTATTACGAGGTAGTAACACTTGTTTAAAACACTGTATCAATCTATATTTAGAGCGGCCACTTGCAGTTTGACGTGTAGACGCCATATATAAATTTCGTTGAACTTTTTAACATTTCTGCCACAGTGTAAATTGAGCAGTAGTTTAATTATAAATGTAATTAAAATTTTCTCACGATTTTATTGGATAGTAAAAATAATATATTTTGTAAATGTAAGATATGCCAACAAATTAATTTAAAATGTATTTACAATAAAAATCTAAGTTACAATTATTTATCTAGATACATCTAGATAATCTCCAGCATTTATAGATACTATGAACAGTTCACCGCGTGGTCCCGGCATAGAACACGCCACTCCTTACTTTCCCGTGGGTGTCGTAAGAGGCGACTACGTGAGGGCGAGGGATGGGCAGCAGCGTCCCTCTTAAAATATTTCTAAAGCTGACTGCGGTTGCCAATCCGCCTGTCAAGCGTGGCAACTATTGGCAAAACTACCCAACTAATATACCCAAATAATATAATAACAAGAATATACTGTTTCGCTCATGATACCCCCCACGCGTTGCCATTCCTGAGGACTCAGGTGTTATTTCTCTGTACCCAGTAAATTCACGCCATATCCCACCCTTTAAACCGAAACACAGCCATGCAAACACAACTGCTTCACGGTTGAAACACGAATGGGACAGAGGTACCCAAGCAATCGACTTTTGTACAAAGTCTTCCTCTGGTATAACGTAACTGGATTAAATTGTACATGTTATTAATCTGATGCTTTGTTATTTAATAAATTTATACCTACTTGGTCTATCTTAAATGGAACTCGAATGAAACCCGCAATGTTTTTAGTTGTAAACGAGTCTAGACTCTGTTCACAGGACATATAACTCTTTTTCAAGTGAACTAATTGAAACTTGATCATGCTATTCTGTGGAACCTTATGTGATTGGAATAAGGTTTATATTAGACTGTGAATTCAGAAGCTGCGATGCCATCAAAAGAGGTTGACAATAGCCGATAGAGCGATTTCGTTCAAGAATTTATCGATAAGAGATGGATATCGATTTATCGAATGTTCTTGATCGATCCATCTCATTATCTACTATCATAGGTATCATGACTAGTTTTTGTCAATTCCTTTTTTTAATACCACTGAGGTAGCAAACAGGCATACGGCCCGCCTAATGGTAAGCGGTCACCGTAGCCTATGAACGCCTTTTGTGATGGCTCATTATTAGTAAAAGAATAACAATACTTTTTTTTTATGCAACTTAGAACGGCGAATAAGCTGACGGCCCACCTGATGGAAAGTGGTAACCGTCGCCTACAGACATTGAGCAGTAGCATAGACATAACAAGGTATACTGTGTCGACCATGATACCCCCATGCGTTGCCATCTGTATGTCTGTATGTTTGTTCCGACATTACGTCAAAACTACTGTACCAAAATGGATACGGTTTTCACAGTAATGCCCCTAAAGGCCTTATTTAAAATATTTTATTTTGATTTCTCATCTACATGTGATCTATTACATTGTTTCTCCCATTTTTGAGGTCCACGCGAACGAAGTGGCGGGCAAAAAGCTAGTTTTCAATATGTACAGAGAAACGTCATTACGAATTCGTGTCAGGGAAGCAAGTCTTATCTTCAACACTTGCTCACCAACTTTAACTTCGTCCCAACAAAACTATTGGCATTCAAGTTTGAACCTTAACGTGTACAAATAGAGTTCAGAGTCTCCGGTGTCGGCAACGATGTATCAATTGTACCAACAAACCGCGGAAACTTGATGCGTGGGATGAAAATAATCGGATTGTAACAAGTTGCACAACTAATTTGTGAGCGCGGCGTCGCCTGTAAATAAATTGTAGGTAGTCGGACTACCGTTAAATGGTCGTAAGATATTTAATAAATAAATAAAAAAAAAACATGTTTCTGCCTACCCTAATAGGAGAGAGGCGTGACAGATATGTATGTATGTATGTATGTATAAAAAAAAAACATGTTAATAAATTTAGAAGAGAACAAACGATATAAGGGTACGTTATGAGATAAGATTTTATTTTATCCACAAATTTAACATTTTTTTTAGTAAAAAAATCTATTTTCAGAAATTTTGTAATTTTCGAACTTAAATCTTTTCGAAAAAAAAAAACTTATAGAATAGTTAGTTTATAATTAACGAAGTTACAGTTATATACACATATGTATTATGTTTTACCAGAGGGAGACTTTGTACAAAAGTCGATTGCTTGGGTGCCTCTGTCCCATTCGTGTTTCAACTGTGAAGCAGTTGTGTTTGCATGGCTGTGTTTCGGTTTGAAGGGTGGAATATGGCGTGAATTTACTGGGTACAGAGGAATAACACCTGAGTCCTCAGGAATGGCAACGCATGGGGGGTATCATGGGCGAAACAGTATACTCTGTTATGTGTATAGGCGACTGTTACCACTTTCCATCAGGTTGGCCGTTAGCTTGTTTGCCATTCTAAGTTATAAAAAAAAATGTATATAACTGTAACTTCGTTAATTAAAGAAGTACAGTTTTATCTTAGAAAACCCTCCTTTTTAAGTCGGTTAAAACAAATTATGTTTTGCAAGTATACGAGAGGTCTTGATATTTTTAGCAAATGGAATATTTATAAAAGTTCTTAAATATAGGAATAACTTTATTACCTTAAAAAAAATTGCCTATGATACATAGCCTATGGTGGTATATACTTAGCTATGACCCCATACTAGGCTAAGCCTGTCTCTATATAGTTTCTACCGTGAAGCACTTGTGTTTACATGGTTGTGTTTCGGTTTGAAGTTAGAAATATCCTAAAAGTATAACATTTTTTAGTTTCTATTATTTTTTAATGTGAATAATGAAATGGTTTCACTGTATAAATAATTTTGCGGAACCCTGGTGGCTTTTTTACGGAATCCACTTTAAGAATTGTTGAGATAGGTTATATCCTGGATAGGCTTATATAGGTTCCTTAAAACATGGATAAACCCCGGAGTTACAGCTAGTTGTTAATAAAGCGGCAACTGATTTTAAATTAGTGACCGATCGATCTTTCAATTTCGGTTTCGGCTAGTTTCGGCCAGAAATTTGCCTTAGTTTCGGTTTCGGCCAAAAATTAGCCGAAACTTTCGTCCGCGCCGAATCTTTGTGTGTGTGTTTGTGTTGCGCGTGTGTCTAACTGAAAGTTGTTTTTTTTTAAGTTTACTTCCAAGAATAAGTCATAATTTTAACCTGTTTTTACATTTAAATATATATATCATATTTGTTACATACTTTAATTAGTGTTTATTATTACCCTTTAACTATCTGTGTGTTTGTGTAATTAAATGTACAAAAAATACACTAGATTTCAGTATAGAAGAGAAAATTTAAATAAGTTTCGGTTTCGGTTTCAGCTGTAAAACCTGTTTCGGTCGGACACTATTTGAAACCCATCACGGCGATGAAATTTCACCTGTGACGCCATAATGGTAGAGCAAGCAAAAACAGGAATCCCGCAGGTGTGCGCCGACTCGTCCTGTTGCTAATTGGTCGCAGCCACGACGCCTCCCCATTGGGCGTGGGGCGGTGCGTAATTATTTTAACATCCCCTCTCCCCCCTCTGTCCACCCACATTTTAATTGAAACCACGCGAAATGTCAGCGGTGACAATCGTGTATGAATTTTTATAATTCTTACTAACATGAGTACGAAAGTGAGTTTGTTTGTTGCCCCGTGGCGGTTTAATGGCTGAAGTAAACGTAAAGTTTAGTACACACATGGAGTAGATAAGGACATAAGCAGTTTTTTATCCCAATTAATAAACATACCCCAGTCAAGTAGACGAAGTTGGGGGTAAAAGCTAGTTTTCACATATTATTGCAATGAAATGGTAACTAAGTGAAAATTTTTGAAAAATCAAGTTTACGAGTATAAAGCAAAAGCGATAGTGAATTTAAAACGATAGTTTAAAATTCTCTGTCTGTGTATTGTTAGAGTTTCACGTAAAAATGGTTGGACTATGTATGATGAAATGTTTACAGTTAATTTAACAAAATGTTGGTTAGATTATAGATTATATAGATAGTTTATAATTTAAAATTCTCACAGGTTGATTTTTTTTCAAAGACAACTGTTATCGCGAAACTTAACGTTTCTACTTGACAGTAGATGGCGTTAAAACCATGAAAGTGTATAAAAATGCTATATTAGTATTCTTTATATAGAGTTTACTCATGTATTTAATTTCGGAATTAACAACACGTTATAAAAAAATAGAATACAATATGACTGTCGACATTTATATTGTTAAAAGTTTTTTTATAAGCACACATTATATTTTAATGTAATAACTACTGTTTTTTTTATTCAACTTAGAATGGCAAACAAGCTGACGGCCCACCTGATGGAAAGTGGTAACCGTCGTCTATAGACATGAGCATTGTCATGGACATAACATGGTTTAACTTACATGTAATTATATCGAGAAATTTCGACTAGTTTCGAGACCATTCGGGGCCTTTAATCTTTAGCGGACTGATTTAGTTAGTCAGGCTCGTGCTCGCATCACAGCCTACCAACCTATATGTAAGTACTTAACCGGTAGCTATAACATTAAATTATGACCGCCCATAGTTATGAGTATTATGGAAATTTAATTTAGACGTCAATGTAATATTATAATATTGAGTCAAATTGAAAAATATATCTTTATTAATAAAGTCTATCGCAATAATATAATATTAATAATGCATGTAAAATAATTCAAAGGTCGCATTATCAATAGAAAATCATGGTGAATACCTTTTGAATAATCATCATAGGTTACTGTTATCTGTTCTCTTACTGTTATTGCATCAGGCAAGAAACGAACAGTTCGAATCCATCGTGTAAAAAAATTGTAGTTAATTGAACAAATTACTCGGTTCCAGTGTGTACGGAGCTTTAGGTGCGCGCGCGCATCTAAATCGATCTAGCATGGCGAGCGAGCATGTGGTCGGATTGCAGCCTGTCCTGTTAGATATAGTATGTGAACTTGTTGCCACGTAGCGAAGTGCACACAGGTTTTTATAAAATTATATTTATTTATTATTACATCACAGTATTTATAGATCAACTTATAATTTACGGTAGGCAACGAGTTTTTTTATGCAACTTAGAATCGCAAACAAGCTGACGTTCCACCTGATGGAAAGTGGTAACCGTCGACTATAAACATGAGCAGTGCCATGGACATAACAGAGTATACTGTTTCGCCCATGATACCCCCCATGCGTTGTCATTCTTTCATTTGTGTATACCTTATTGCCTAGATAGCATAAAGAGAGTCCATAACAAATGTTCCAGATGTCAAATGATTGATCAGCGGCAATGATCTATATTTAGTTGCTACTTATATTCCGTGTCTTTGTCAGATAGATTAAAAATAAAATATGCCTTATATGTTATTTATTGTCATATATTATTATTATAATAAATTGGCAGTATGGTCCCGGCATAGAGTAGCATGCCATTCCTAAGGACTCAGGTGTTATTCCTCTGTGTATTTCGAATAGAAGCTACGTCTTTGCATGTAAACATTTTGTGTATGAGACAATAGAATGCGGTGTGTTTCTTCTTTTTTAAAGAGGTGACTTTTTTTGAGACTCAAATATGACTTTTCGAAAAGCCAATTCGATCAAGTGTCCATCCTGAATAGCGCCTCTATAAAATTAGTTCTCAATGATAAAACGTTGGCCGTCGCACGCATACTAATGGTAGCGGAATTAAACAAAACAATTCTAATGAAATAACAAGTGAAATTAAAAGTAACTTGTCCCATACTTTTAGCCTTAGATTATATAGATAGAGCATCGAGCCTCAAAAACGGGTCAACTATTTGTCAGCTAATTGTCAAATTAGCCGACTCGTTTTTCTATCAGCATTCTATATATTTAGGCATATGCAATGTATCTTGACGTATTATTTAATAAATAAAATTAGTGTTTACGCATTTTTTTTTAGTGAGTGATAATGTAATGGTAAACCCACCCGCGCTATCGGTATACACCAGCGGGGCACCAGTGAAGGATGATAGGTGAGGATGAAGTAGGTCAGTTGGCCCATCGTGACGAATTCAACAAGAATTGTTCACGATGGTTTCCAGGGGGAACCACGCGGAGGTCGACCTGATAGGGCATATTGCTAGCAATGGGGCTGTTAAACTCCGTTGCTAACAATCCCTTTCCTTGTTCAATGTTTATGCATTGAAAAGTTGCAGAACAAACATAATAAAAAATATAATAAAAGAAAATAAATATAGAAATTATAAAGGAATCACGCAAAATTGTATCAGAAAGTTGACCCGTTTTTCTCGAAGCATTTCTATGGAGACACTATCTATATAATCTTAGTCTATAACCAAAGTCAAAACAATGAAAATCCGCCTTGTGTCACGCATTTAATTTGTGTTGGCACAATAAATAAAAAAAAATCGCTAATTTGCATTCAACGGGCGTGCTGAAAGGAATTTGAAAAACATACCTCCGGAATTTATAATGCGTGACACAATATGGTTTTTCCCTAAAAATATTCTGCTCAGGCACATTAGTTCTATTAATATTTGGATCCTGTCTTCGAGACGTCCAATTCGACATTTAGGGTCGTCGTTAGATTCGGAAGCGGTCAAGATTTTCAACTAGGAGAAGCGACTTTTAGAAGAACAATTAGGCTTTCTGATGTATAGATAAAAAATAAAAAAATAACCGTTTTCATGGGAATTAGTTTTATTTATTTATTTTTAACTATAACACTTAAGTCGATTGGTACACATATATGACTGTAACTACTAATGAACTGTCAGTTTTCTCATATTGGGTTTGCTGGAAGAAATCTCTATTCGAGATGAGCTCGCCTTTGTGCACTATTATGTTCGTTTTTACATTTCAATAACCTTTTGTGTACAATAAAGAATAACCCCATGAAAATCTAGAAACATATTGTCCAATGGAAAGTGGTAACCGTCGCCTACAGACATGATTACATTATTGTAATCATCGTCATCATACCAGCCTTTAACTGCCCACTGCTGAACATAAACCACCCCCTTGGGGGGTTTTGCCAGTAGTTGCCATGCTTAGCAGCCGGATTGGCAACCGCAGTTAGGCTTTTCGAGATGTTTTAAGAGAGACGCTGCTCCCTTAGTCGGCTCTTACAACACCCACGAGATAGAAAGGGTGGCCTATTCTATGCCGGGACCGCACGACCAAATTATTATAATATGACAATAAATAACATATAAGGCATATTTTATTTTTAATCTATCTGACAAAGACACGGACTATAAGTAGCAATTAAATATAGATCATTGCCGCTGATCAATCATTTGACATCTGGAACATTTGTTATGGACTCTCTTTATGCTATGTAGGCATTAATGTATACACAAATGAAAGAATGACAACGCATGGGGAGTTCATGGGCGAAACAGTATATTCTGTTATGTCCATGCTACTGCTCATGTCTATAGGCGACGGTTAGCACTTTCCATCAGGTGGGCCGTCAGTTTGTTTGCCATTCTAAGTTGTATAAAAAACCTATATTGCTAGCAATTCTTGTTTCATATAAGATTCTCTGCCGATATTTTTCCTCTCAGAAATATTTAATGGACGTAATACTGCTTGATAACAGAGAGATAAGGTAATAGTATACAGAGAGTCGCCGCGTGGTCCAGGCATGGAATGGACCATTCCTTCCTTTCCTGTGGATGTTATAAGAGGTTAAGAGCATATAATGGTCGAAGAATAGGCAGCACCGTCCCTCTGAAAACCAAATCTTATCTGTGGTTGCTAACCTGCTTGCCAAATATGGCAACTACTGGCAAAGTCCCACTTTATGGAGAAGGTTGTAGTGGACAATTAACTTAAGTACTTATAAAACCAGTAATGGTGGTTATAATCTTATTTATCCAAACCTTTTCCCGTTTTTAATGTTCAAAGGCGACAAGGTAACGTAATTATTTTGAATCGTTACTGTAATATTCCATAATTTTAACCGGAATTGCATCAAAGCTCGTGTTGTAAACTAAAAAATATCAAAGAACAAAAGAAGCCAAGGCGCGTAGTGTAATGGAGATCACGTAGTTGCGTCCGATCCCAGATTACACCTCTCGCTTTAATTTGCGGGATGCCAACGAGTGGGAGAGAGATAGAATTAATAATGGTTTAACCGCAAAACTTTGTATCATTAGAGCGTTTTCCAACAACGGGCACAGTGTCTTCCCTGCAAGGGAATTGATGGATTGTTACCGCACAATGGAGTCTCTGTGTCCGTTCTCGCTCCGCGTTCCGATCAGAAGGATTCTCGTGGCGGGAACTCAACAGTACGCACAACAATCATCGCAATTGTAATAACAATTGTAAGAAATAAATGAATTTTCGTTTCTTTTTTTTTGTTGGCTTTCAAATTGGTTTTTATGTGTTTTCCAAAGGGTTCTAGACAATTGGTGCGGTGGGTTGTGATTATGCTTCATTTTGATGGAATTGTGGATATCTGTGGCTGTGTCAAAGCGTGATATCATTACTGTCCTCTAAATGAAATATGAAATTACATCGACGGCGAAAATTGTTCCAGAAGCGTAATCAAGTGCATTATTATAGTAAAAAGAATTCTGTATATGTTTAATGGTCGGATCTTCAGTAGATTTACCAGTATCTTCTATCAGATCTTTATACAACTTAGAATCTCAAACAAGCTGACGGCCCACCTGATGGAAAGTGGTAACCGTCGCCTATAGACATGAGCAGTACCATGGACATAACAGTGTATACTGTTTCCCCTATAATACCACCCATGCGTTGCCATTCCTGAGGACTCAGGTGTTATTCCACCGTACCCAGTAAATTCACGCCATATCGCACCCTTCAAACCGAAACACAGTCATGCAAACACAACTGCTTCACGGTTGAAACACGAATGGGACAGACAAGCAATCGACTTTTGTACAAAGTCTCCCTCTGGTTATTTGTATTATAAACGCATTTCATTATAAACTCTCTTAAACGTAGCTAGTGTTTTTACAAAATGGCGAAGTACTATATTATTTTTATAGTTAAAACGTGTCACAACAATCCTTTTTTGTTAACAAAACTTAGCCAATGTGTGGTCCTGATAGATCATATTGTAAATGTTAAATTGGTCATTTAGTATCCTTGTTTACGGCCGTCCATTGTGCATACAAAGCTATGCATATTAAGTCAGCAATAATTACCTTCTTGTGTGTTTGTTAAAGTTTAAAATTCATTACAATTTCCCATCGACTGTGGTCAGTTTACATTTATTACTGTTTCTGATTTAAAATCTCTTGTGTTGTATGTATGGTGTTTTTAAATGATTTTCAACCGACTTTTAAAAGAGGGTGTCTCAATTCGATTGTATTTTTTTCTGTTTGTCATGTAAAAATTTTTTTTTTACGACTTAGAATGGCAAACAAGCTGACGGCCCACCTGATGGAAAGTGGTAACCGTCGCCTGTAGACGTGAACAGTACCATGGACATAACAGTACACACACATACTGTTTCGCCCATGATACCCTCCATGCGTTGCCATTCCTGAGGACTCAGGTGTTATTCCTCTGTACCCTGTAAATTTTATAAATGTAAATAGATAGATACTCTTTATTGTTTCCTCCAAAAGATTACAATAGTAAACTTATTGTAAATTTTAATAATTACAAGAAATAATCACAGTGAGAAAACAATGGGCGACCTTATCGCTAAGAGCAATCTCTTCCAGGCAACCTTTGGATGGAGAGGAGTAATTATAAACAATTTGGTGGGAGGCACGATGAAAAATTCTGTTATTTCTTAATATGGAGACGTGATATATGTAATAATGTATATATATATCCCTACTCATTATTATGTACTGTACTTAGGATGAAAAGGGATTTAGGTTATTTTTATCTATTATGCAAACGAAGTCGCAGGTAAAAGCTAGTAAATAAATAATTTATAAACAATACTAATAATATTATAATAAAATTCGCAGTCTGTCTGTCTGTCGTTGTTTTCAGAACTAGCGCTCATCACGATGTCTTAAATAACTCGTCATCATCATGTCAACCTTTAACTGTTCACTGCTGAACATAAGCCTGCCCTTTGGGAGGTTTTGCCAGTAGTTGCCATGCTTGGCAAGTGGATTGGCAAGCGCAGTTAGATTTTGGAGATGTGTTAAGATGGACGCTACTGCCCATCTCTCGCTCTCCCTTAGTCGCCTCTTACGACACCCACGGGAAAGGAAGGGGTGGCCTATTCTAAGCTGGGATCACGCGGTCTCTTAAGTAATTGTTCAGCATGATTAAGCACGGCTTAACTCGAGTACGTCGTGTTGATCCGTCGTGTCTTACTTGTAGTGAACTTAGTAATTCTCATTAGACATCTAGTTCATTTAATAATCTGTACCCACGACTGTCTCACTTAGACACTGTTTATATCTAATAATAGTATATAATACTTTAAATAAAAAAAAGACGGTCAAGTGCGAGTCGGACTCGTGTAACGAGGGTTCCGTACAAAATTATCAAGTTAAAAAAAAATTTTCTGAAATAACTACAAATTTATGGTTTTGGCATTTTTTCCTTTACTTGTGCTATATGGCATTGTTTCTTGCCAAATTTCGTGAGTCTAGGTCAACTAGGTACTTCCCGTTGACCTAAACCTATATAGGTTTTGATCCCTTTGCAAATATCAATATATGCGGTATAGATGGAACATAAACGGCCGTATCTTTCGATTGCGTCGGTTTAGAAGCTTGATGTTTCCACTGCTTTAAGAGATTACAGACCTAAGTAAATTTCTTGTGTTAAATAAATAAATAAAATAAAATAATATTAAAAAAATATCTTAATTTTCTATGATTGAAGTCATAAGTAGATAAAGTCGCGAGCGTAACTAGTATTAACATAAACAAACTTTATGAGAACTCATACGTTTTAAGCTAAAACGGTCGTGATCGCTAAGTACCGTGAGATCTGTCTTCGAACGTTATACATAATATATTTGTATTAGAAATTTCATATTTCCCCAGACATTGTTTAAACAATACCGCCTGTATTGTACGTAAAGTATATTCGCTGACCTCCAGAGTTACGAATAAATATTGGATATGCCAATTTTTATATCGATCATCATCATCATCATCATCATACCAGCCTTTAACTGTCCACTGCTGAATCTTGTCGCAGGTAAAAGCTAGTAAATAAATAAATAATTTATAAACATTAGTAGTAATGTTATACTAAAATTTGTAGTCTGTTTGTTTGTCGTTGTTTCCAGTACCAGTGCCCATCAACGATGTCTTAAATAATTCATCATCACCATATCAGCTTTTAACTGTCCACTGATGAACATAAGCCTTCCCTTTGGGGCGTTTAGCCGGTAGTTTTCACGCCTGGCAGGCGGATTGGCAACCGCAGTTAGATTTTGGAGATGTGTTAAGAGGGACGTTGCTGTCCGTCCCTCGCCCTCCCTTAGTCGCCTCTTACGACACCCATGGGAAAGTAAGGGGTGGCTTATTCTATGCCAAAACTTACACGGTAATATTTTTCTCAATAATCAAGACTAATTTGTAACCTTAATTAAGATCGACTTCGAAAAAAGTCGAGAAAAATACCTAGTAGTTACCTATATACAATATCTTTTCCGGCTTTATGAATGAATTAGTTACAACATTTTTTCTTTTAATTAGTTACTTCGGCTTCAATCTCATTAAATTAATACATAAAAGTATATTTTTTGTTCTTTTTAGGTTACCAGACTTTTTTATACCCCGAAAGTGGCAAACAAGCATGCAGCCCGTCTGATGGTAAACGGTTATTATAACTTATGGATGCCTGCGATACAGGGCGTGTCACGTGTGCATTTCTGACCCTGAAGACAAAGTTTGGTTTACACACTCTATAAAAATTGGTTTACAGTAGGCAAATTTTTTTCCTAAGTTGATTAGAATGATAGCAGCGGTTTAGAATGTGACGAGTTCGTAAAAGTTATTGAATTAAAAATAAGTTAAATTCTATTCTTCACACTGTAATGGGATTAAGAGAAGGATTTTTTATTTTATTTTCTATTTCGATTATTTTGAGTTTACTGTATCCAATATGACCGTGTGGTACCGACAAGCGACTAAGGAAACTTAATTGTACAGAAATGAGCAGCAGCACCTCCTTAAAACATCTCTAAACCTGACTGCGGTTGCCAACACGCTTGCCAATCGTGGCAATCACTAGCAAAACTGCTCTTATGGGGAAGGCTTATGTTCAACAATAGACAGTTAACGGTTCAAATGATAATGGTGATGATATCCAATATGTTGCATATAAAACTTTTATCTCTATGGAAATAAAAACTTTAATGTTATGTCATTAAAGTGCATTTTATATTCAAAACTACATTTTCTCAACTGTACACAATAACTTTATTGGTATATCGTGTTTGCCATATCCAATATATGGTGTGCATAAAGTTAATAACTCCATGTTGCCGAGTTTACTTTATAGTTGAAACGTAGCGAACGGTTATGGGCTCCGTAGGTTCCGCTAGCTGGCTGGCGCGCAAACATTTGAAATGTTACCACGACCGTAGGAATAAGTTGTGACCTTCGTTCGAAATATAAATAGGAAAATTTAATATATTTTACCAGAGGGAGACTTTGCAGAAAAGTACCTCTGTCACATTCGTGTTTCAACAGTGAAGCAGTTGTGTTTGCATGGCTGTGTTTCGGTTTGAAGGGTGGGATATGGCGTGAATTTACTGGGTACAGAGGAATAACACCTGAGTCCTCAGGAATGGCAACGCATGGGGGGTATCATGGGCGAAATAGTATACTCTGTTATGTCCATGGTACTGCTCATGTCTATAGGCGACGGTTACCACTTTCCATCAAGTGGGCCGTCAGCTTCCCCAGTAAATTCACGCCATATCCCACCCTTCAAACCGAAACACAGCCATGCAAACACAACTGCTAATAAATACTTTTTATTCTATTTAAAGTAATTTAGTAAATTAATACAAGTTTCATATGAGGATATTACTACACATACAGACATACAAAGTAAGTATCCCTGAACCAACAAAGACGTGGCTGCGTAGACTTTCTAAATGATAGCATCAGTTATAAACTATATAACTATCGATCAATTATATACAGTAATCGTTTTCCTATACTGATATAATTATTGAGTGAGTTTTCCCCATTAGAAAATAATTTTCTATTAGCCTATGTAATTTGTATTTTTTTTTATAACTATGGCTGCCATGTTCATTGCTTTCTCTTTCTCTCTCGTCTGCGAAAAAGTATGCAATATCCTGTTGCATGGCAGAGCAAATATTCCGTGATTACAGTCACACTTACTGAGTTCTAAGACAGATATAAGAATCAAGACAGATACATTTATTTATTTATTTTTACATTAGTACATATTCGTGTACATGGCGGACTTAACGCTAAAAGCATTCTCTCCCAGTCAACCATAGGGAAGTCTACGGGTAGTGTCAGAATACTCGAATGCGGTACTACTAATTATTGATATACATACATACTGAAATTGTATTGTATTTTATTACTTTAATTATATTAAAGGAGTTTTTTTCATACAACTTAGAATGGCAAACAAGCTGACGGCCCACCTGATGGAAAGTGGCAACCGTCATCTAGACTATTTCGCTCATGATACCTCTAATACGTTGCCATTCCTGAGGAATTATATCTCACCATACCTAATATGACCGTGTGGCTCCGGCGTATAACTCCTTCCTTTCCCATAAGTGTAGTAAGAGACGATTAAGAAAGGGCAAGGAATGGGCATCAGCATTCCTCTTAAAACATCTTTTTTTTATACTTATACAACTTAGAATGGCAAACAAGCTGACGGCCCACCTAATGGAAAGTGGTAACCGTCGCCTATAGATATGAGCAGTACCGTGGACATAACAGAGTATACTGTTTCGCTCATGATACCGCCCATGCGTTGCCATTCCTGAGGACTCAGGTGTTATTCCTCCGTACGCAGTAAATTCACGCCACATCCCACCCTTCAAATCGAAACACAGCCTTTGCTTTCTCTGTGTTACAAAATAGTATACGTATTCTTACATAAGAATCAATATAATTTCTATTCATGTGAAATGTATATATGTCTATGTATACCAATGTCCGTCACTGGTCACGACTCCATAACACAGGCTCCCATGGTCGTGCCATCATAAATACGGACGGGTTTGCACGTGTGGAATACGTTATTTTTATTTATAGAATATTACGCCCATAAGTATATCCGCATGTGAGTAGCGAGATCTAGTTATTTTCTTTTAAGCTGTAATATTGCATTTTGATGTCTGAAGGCTCTTTGTTTATTGAAGGAATCAGTTGCCATACATACATACATATATATCTGTCACGCCTGTCTCCCATTAGGACAGGCAGAAACAATGTAACACGAACTATTTCGATTCAAACAAACCTCTTTCGCTTCTTCCACATTCATCAATCTTTTCATACACGCTCGCCGGTTACGGGTATTTTAATTTGGCCTATCTTCAGCACGTCGCCTATTTGGTCGACATACGTCCGTCTACGGTGGCCTCTAGCGACATCTCCATTTTCTTGCTCGATAAATTTCTATCATAATTCTTCTTTCAAATGGCCAAACCAAAGCAACAGGGGTGGGAGAAAGAGATTGTAATGGGGTCAAATATTCCCATTATATATAATATATACCAATATACCCTGTCAGATCGACCTCCACGTGGCTCCCCCTGGAAACTATCGTGGCTAATTCTAGTTGAATTCGTCAGGATGGGCTAACTGTCCTGTTTTCATCCTCATCAGTCATCTATCACTGGTGCCCCCCCCCCCCCCAGTGTATACCGATAGCGCAGACGGGGTTACCATGCCATTATCACCTATTAAAAAAACAACGCAACATTCTCCTTTAGATTTTTTGACATTGTTATCAGCATAATTTTGAGACTCTCTTCCTACCCTTATCCCAATCAGTTGGGGTCGGCGTAATATGGTTTTATCCATATTATAAAAAGATTTGGTTTTTAGTTTTACGACCGGCCACCTGCCTGACGTCAACCCTCTTTGGGAAATAATGTTAAATAAAAATATTGTTAAATAAATAATAATAATTTGTTTAACATTTAAAAAAAAGTTGTTCATAATTCAATTGTGTTTGATTTGTGTGCTATGAAAAAATATATATAAATAAATATAATATACATAAATGTATTAACATATTCATTAAATTTACAGATTTTAATTTAGTTATTTTAATATAGAAATATATATTTAAAGTATTCAATTGTATATATTTATTTAAGAAGAAAAAGGTCTCCACGCGGAAAATATTGCGGAATACTTCCTAAAGTGTCATCCATTAATTGTTTTAGTTTATCTTATCATATTAAATAAGATATTTTTATTAGCCAATTAAGATATTCCCTGAAGTGCAGGGATGCTGTTTTATTAGTTTAACTGCTGATAGTAAGGACATCACGTGCGCAAGGTCAGAGTTCTGGTAGCCGGGGGTCGGGGGTTCGAAACGGTATTGAATTTGCATATAACTGAACTATAGATATCTGAAACTTGGCAGTGTATATTAATCTAGTTACCGCTTCGCATAACTGGTGTGAGTTAAAATAAAATAAAACTATAATCAACTGTAATATATATGTAAGGACATTGTACAAAAGTAGTTTGCTTGGGCACCTCTTTCCCATTCGTTTCTATCGGGAAGAAGTTGTGTTTGCATGGCTGTATTTCGGTTTGAAGGATAGGATATGGCAGTTAATTTACAGGGTACAGAGGAATAACACCTGAGTCCTTAGGAACGGCAACGTATGGGAAGTATGTTTAATATAAGTTATGTCCATGGTACTGCTCATGTCTATAGGCGACGGTTACCACTTTCCATCAGGTGGGCCGTCAGCTTGTTTGCCATTCTAAGTTGTATAAAAAATGAATCAGCCATTATCAGTTCATTACTGAACACAGGCTTCCCCCATAAGACATATTGATATTTTATATCAAATATTCCATTGATATTTATGACAGATCGATAGATTAACGCACAGTTTATAACGGAAACAATTATTGTTCTTAAAATATCACCAAAGACTAATTGCTGTTGCCGATCTACCTGATAAGCATGGCAACTGCTGACAAAAACACTCTTTATGGGAAAACTCGATGTTCAACAGTGGACATTGTAATAATAATAATAATCAGAAATAATAATATATTCAACTACTATACAAAGAATCCAAACAATAAACACAATTGTGATAAAACCTGTTAAAACAAAATTGCTGAACCAATTTTAATAACATTTCTACAGGAATAATAAGTATATCCTTTCAGACAAAAAATAATTTAACAATTCGGTTTGTTATAAACGAAATTATGTGGTAACAGACATAAAAAAAAAAACACAAAGGACTTGAGAATTCTCTCTTTTTGAAATCGGTTGAAAATCAACTACCAAGCTATATAATTGAAAAGTACTCTGAACAAACGAGTACAAGTGCCTACAAAGTTTATGTAAACTTGACTTATAAATGCCGATGCGCGTAGTATTTATAGTTTTACTACGTACTTAACAGTTATCCCGGCTACATGAACTGTTTCCGTTATAAACTGTGCGTTAATCTATCGATCTGTCATAAATATCAATGGAATATTTGATATAAAATATCAATATGTCTTATGGGGAAAGCCTGTGTTCAGTAATGAACTGATAATGGCTGATTAATTTTTTTATACAACTTAGAATGGCAAACAAGCTGACGGCCCACCTGATGGAAAGTGGTAACCGTCGCCTGTAGACATGAGCAGTACCATGGACATAACAGAGTATACTGTTTCGCCCATGATACCCCCATGCGTTGCCATTCCTGAGGACTCAGGTGTTATTCC
Organism: Galleria mellonella; assembly: GCF_026898425.1. Lineage (NCBI taxonomy): Eukaryota > Metazoa > Arthropoda > Insecta > Lepidoptera > Pyralidae > Galleria > Galleria mellonella. Next base: position 2,221,245 of record NW_026442117.1, read on the forward strand.
TCTGTACCTAGTAAATTCACGCCATATCCCACCCTTCAAACCGAAACACAGCCATGTAAACACAAGTGCTTTATGGTTGAAACACGAATAGGACAGAGGTAACCAAGCAATCGACTTTTGTTTTTTGTATATAACTTATTTGTAATTCCTACTTCCATCTTGCTTACATTGTATTTATCTAATATATCATATGTATTTAAGAGGAAACCAGTTGCATCGAGATTGAAATGTATCGATAGGGTTGACACATTTGCAGTAAGCCATTTTAAGTTGTATTAATATAATTTTGTTTACCGGTTTTTTTTATATAAAATGTAAAATATTTGCATGCCTACATCCTTTAAGGCAATTAAACAGGTGCCAAAATAATACCACGTGCCTTGTTATAATTTTAAACTGTTTAATGCAAATAAACTCATTGCATTTCATTTCAATTATTTCCACTTTTTGTTACAAATTTAAATTGTTCGACTTGTATGAATAAAGTTTTTGTGAGCGGATTGTGTGCATGATAGAAGGGTATCATAATAAATAATTTATAAATATTTATTTTAAAGTTGTGTTCGTTTATTCGCAATTTCTTCTGATTCAGGGGGCCTACCATGAAATATTTTCCGAAATTTCGGGGACGAACGAAACAGAAATTTGATGTTAAAAATACATAATACATGCCGTTTAAAATTGTTAAGAATGTTAAAATATCGTTCCTCTGGACTATTAGGATAGGATTTATGATGAACGAAATGTTAAGCTTCATCTCCTGGGTCGATTTCGGTGGGAACAAAAACACGAAATTGAGCCCGAAAATTCTAAATTTCATTTCATGGTAGACTACCAGGAATTGCAAGATATGGATATTCCGATCCACAACAAAAAGTAACCTAATTTTTCTATATACTAATAGAATGTCAAATTCATTAATGATTGGTAAAGCCTATTAGAACTTTCATACTTGTAATTTTAGTAAGGATATCGAACTACTTTATTTTTTAATTTGACAGGCAATGGGGTCGATTCTGAGTCGCCATTTACCTAAACCTATGTCATTATCTAATACTTTAGTTTGGGGGAAAAGGGATTGTTAGTAATGGAGACTGAGAATCCCATTGCTAGCAATATACCCAACCAGGTCGACCTCCTCGCGGTTCCCCCTGGAAACTATCATGGTTAATTCCTGGTGAATTCATCATGATGGGCTAACTGGCCTGTTTTTATCAACTATCATCCTTCACGGGTGCTCCGACAGTGTATCTTGTTAGCGCAGGCGGGGTTACCATACCATTTTCATCCATCAAAATACTTTAGTTTGATAGTTTCCCAAAAATATTGTTTTATGGACTAACATAAACTAAATTTGTAATAATTTTCTAAATCAATAAAAAATTTTGTTTACATTTGATTCTCAGAACAAAAATCATTTATCATATCAAATATAGATTTAGAGAAATAATTTTGCAGAATCGATACCAATCCTGCTTTTACTATTACAGTATAAACTTTAGTTAATTTATTAAGTACAGTAAAGAGGGTCATCTATTTCCACCTTATGGGGCCGCAGGTACGGGCCTTCGAGTAGTAACTCTCTATTCGTAGTATAATAATAAAGCCTTTATTCGCTGACCATAATTTTAAATTTACATACTTACTATAATATTACTTGAAAAATTAAAATGAAAAAAATATTTATTTCGTAACATTTTTTCGTTTTTTTTTCTTCACAATATTATTTATTACTAGCTAGCTTACAAGCATCCATTTTGTTGATCAGGTTGTCTGTCGACATAGATCTCCCCCAATTGCTTCCACTTCTCTCTATCCCTGGTTGACTTTCTCCAACCTTTAGGTAAATCGTCCCATCTTTTGATTTGCCCTCCTCGTTGTGTTTTCCCATTTCTAGGATACCATTTTATTACATCCTTCGTCCATTTTTCTTAGTTCTAATTATATGGCCAGTCCAATTCCATTTAAGTTTTTTAATTATACATCACTATCATACCTACTTGTACAACAATTAGTCCATTACCTTAAGGTTGTCTTGAAAAGATTGCTCGCAGCAATAAGACCGCCTTACTGTACTTATACAATTGTATCGTTGTGTTTGTAAATTGTCTTGCTTATTTCCTATATTGTATAATGCAAATAAAGTATACTCATTCATTCAATTTTTCTTGTTTTTCTTTTTTTATAATACGTCACTGATATTTTTTGTTTTTTCTTATTTTTAAATCTCTATCCGTAGTAAGGACTTTTGAATGTTGTGCCAACCCTGCACGAGAGATACGTCACGACTCACGGTTTTCTGCATAACTCGGAATAGAGGCGTAAAGAAGTCTATGAACCTACTCGCACCTGATCACTGGCGCAACTAAACCTTAGATCACGTATGATTTAATGTGGTAATAACACTCATTAAAGCCAGGTGTTATTGTACAACAGAACACCTATTTACATCAAAATACGTGACTAAATATGTTCTAGCCTTTGTCTAGAAATATCCTGTATATTCTGATTGCATTCGATTCGTTATAAACCGAGTTTAATTGTTGTTAATTAAAGTCGGTTCAAAACTGACATACTTTACAAGTGACTTCAAAAATAACATACTTTATATGTAACCATATTTGCCGTTAATTGACTACTACTTGAACATAGGTCTCCCTCTGTTGGGGGGATTTGTCAATAGTTGCCACGCTTGCGCTTTTTTTTTGTTGGATGAAAATGGATTGGTAACCCCGTCCGCGCTAACGGGATACGCTGGCGGAGCACCAGTGAAGGGTGATAGCTGAGAATGAAAACAGGCCAGTTAGCCCATCATGATGAATACATCAGGAATTAACCATGATAATTTCCAGGGGGAACCACGTGGAGGTCGACCTGATTAGGTATATTGCTAGCAATGGAAATTTTAGTCTCCATTACTAACAATCCCTTTCCTCCCGCCACGCTTGGGATGGTCACATAGCTCGAACAACCGTACGGACAAACGCAGTGAAGGATGACCCCCTCACTAGATGGAGTCACAATGAGCCACATGCATCCACTAATTCCGTGGCTCAGGACCGTTCCTTATGGCAGTCTATGGGTGAGGCCTATGTCCAGCAGTGGACGAATAGTGACTAAAATAAAAAAATAATGCCACGCTTGGCAGGCAAGTTGGCCACCGCAATTAGGCCCTGAATATGTTTTAAGTGGGACGTATTCCTTAATCATTAAGTACCTTTAGGTCCTTCTTTAGAAGGGGTGGCCTATTCTATGCCGGGACCACAAGTATAGACATATATACATACATAAAACACATACGAACTGAGAAATCCCTTTTCTTGAATAGAATAAAGGTCAAACAAATATACGCACGTTCGGTAGCTTGCTTTTACTCTATGTATGGATTTTATGCAGCATACATCCGCCATTTCGTGCACTGTACGAAAACGCAAAACAAAATGGCCGCCGCCCATTTCGGTTACAGGAAACGCGTATCTGTCAACGAGGCTGCATCGCAAGTGGCTATTGTATGATAATCGTTAGGCACCGGCGAAGTTTAAAGCTGGGCCATGAAACGAGCGTCTCACGATTACCACAGCCCGCTGATTAGCAAGACCGGTCGGTGGGGAAGTTGTTACGCGTCGGTGTCGCTTACTGATGTATGATTTACGTGGCGGCTCCATGTGCTGTTGTTACATTTTATTGATACATTTATTTCCACTTTGATATAGTTTCTTTTAGTTTTACATTTCTTTTAGTAGATACCTATAGCGTAGTGTTTAACAGTTACATATGTAATAGAAATACTTCAAGATGACATAAATAAATGATGTAATATTATGCAATATAATTATCATTAAAATATATAGACAGATATATAAATATATAAAAAAAATATTATAGTAATACATATATTACTATATACAATACAAGATAATATTTAAATATAATTCATTTGACTTTTTATTAATTTGTCGACTAAATACTTATAGGTACAAATTGACAAGTGTAACGTTTCCGCTGTCGCTACCGCTGGTGCCCCGCCGTTTTTATGGCCACATCCTAATTCCCGTCGTGATTCGCATTATTCCCTTATTGGATAGAAATATGGAATTATTGTTATTAAAGTCGTTTTGTGTTCTAACTTTGTAGTTTATTAGAGGAGTAACAATCATAGATTCTTCCAATGAGCTTATCTTTTTTTTTTAATGGATGTAAGAAAATGGTAGCTCCTGTATACGCTGGCGGGGCACCAGTGTGAGATGAAAGCATGTTAACTGGCCCATCATGATGAATTCGTTAGGAATTAATCACGATGTTCCCCAGGGGATACGAGTGGAAGTCGGTCGACCTCATAGGGTATATTGCTAGCAATCAAGCTTAGACCCCAATAATATCTCATTAATCTTTTTTTCGGCTTAGGTTGTCATAAGGAATGGGGGCATTTCTTATGGCAGTTTAGAATTGACAGGATGTTGCTGGTAGTTGCCACGCTTGACGAGAGGATCGACAACCAATTTGTAGGCACATCCTTTTAAATAAAAAAAAATCCAAATTAGTTCCTCCTTCTTTTTTGAAGTTGGTTGAAAATATATTTTTTTTCTGTATGTGTTTTATAATAATCACTGCGTGCGCGCGCACTCACACACACACACACACACACACACACACACACACGCGCACACACACACACACACACGGACGCAGGAACGCACTAACATAAATAAAGTTTAAAGCGTACTTTCTTCAAACTGGCATGAATGCATAAGAAGTAAATTGCAGACAATGGTTAGGGGTTCAAATGATTAAAAGCACTAATGTCGACATCCGGCGCGGCTTGTGACACAACGCTTTGCGCGTGGTCGGCCGATTTGATTTGCAGATGAACTTGCAGTCTAAGCTGTGTGTGGCACAAGTCACAAGAGTACGAGTGTTTTTATATTAATTTTTATTATTCCATTTTTTGTTGTTTTATAATATACTAGTTCTTACCTGTGACTTCGTTCGCATGACCGGGATATGTTTAATGACTGGATTTAAAGGTAATTCTATATACTTCTCCATCCCATACAGTATATGTGTACTAAATTTCATAGTGTTTGTTTAAGTCATTATGGTGCTGTTAGGTAACAAAAAGGTATAGAGAAAGACATAGGACTTTTAAAAAGGCAGTAAATATACCTATGTTAGACGGAGGAAGTAACGGATAAAAGCTAGTTTTTTTTTTATATTTTTATTCTATTCCTTATTAATATAGAACTTCGAATAAATAAACGGATGAATACATTTGGATGAAATATGTACCCTATAAACACAGTATATAGGGATTTTGGATTTTGTATACATAACTACGTAAATCGTCACACATTATTTCAGCCGTTAACTGTCCACTGCTGAACATAAGCCTTCTCCATAAGTAAGCTTTGCCAGTAGAAGCCACGCTTGGCAGGCGGATTGGCAGCGCTTTTAGAGATGTTTTAAGCTGCTGCTCATTCCTCTATCATTAAGCTTCTTCAGTCGTCTTTTACGATATTCACGGGAAAAGAAGGAGTGGCCTAATCTATGCCGGGACCACACGGTCAACTATGTAATTACGTAGGTGCAGTTACGTAATTACATAGTTGCGAGGGATGGGCAGCAGCGTCCCTCTTAAAACATCTCTGAAGCTTGACTGCGGTTGCCTATCTACCTGCCAAGCGTGACAACTACTGGCAAAACCTCCCAAGGGGGAGGCTTATGTTCAGCAGTGAACAGTTAAAGGCTGATATGATGATGAAGACAATAACTAGCATATACTCTTCTTCATAACAAACAATACGTGTTTATAAAAGTTTATGACAATTGGTTGAGTCAATTAATGCGTCATGAAGTTACAAATAATCAAACTCATTTTACTCATACTTTAATAGTATAAGTGAGTATTAAATATGGCGAACTAACTCTTAATTGTATAAAATAGATATATTTATTCGTAGATTTTATTATATAGCCATGGCTCAGTATCAGCTGGCTGTCATAAGCATGTCGCGTCATGAAACGAGAATGGCGTGACTGAATCGCTTATAACTGGGGGGAAAGGGATTGTTAGTAATGGGACCTAACTGATCCACTGCCAGCAAAACACCCTATCAGGTCGATTCCCACGCGGTTCCCCCTGGAAACAATTGCGGTAAAATCTGGCGGAATTCGTCTCGATGGGCTAACTGACCTGCTTCATCATCACCTATCATCCGTCACTGGTGCCCCGCCAGCGTATACCGATAGCACACGCGGGGTTACCATTCCATTCTCATTTATTAAAAAAAAAAAAATCGCTTATAACTTAGACCGGTCGTAGTATTGAGTTAAATCAGTACTCAAGACAAAGGCACTACATTTTGCCGTGGCTCACCTCCCACGAGATAAATTAGCAATATTTAATAATTAATATTAATTTTAAATAAGTTTTTGTAAGGAGACATCCGGTTGTTTTAAATATTAGATGAACGTTTCTGTGGTACAATGGATTGCCATTGTCTGCGTTCGGTTCTCAGTTGAGACAATTTTGGAAATCATTTCTAAATAGGTTCGGATAAATGCTTTTTTGGTTTGGGCATATAGGATATCGTTTGTGGAACTCACTCCCTACCTCTATATGGCGCGCTCAATCGTTGCCCATTTTTAAAAACTTAGTTAAACCCCACTACCTATCCTTATAATCACTTAGTCCTACGTATTTCCAGTTTTATGTGTGTTATATATATGTGTATGTATATATATGTATATATTTGGATGTATGTGTTTATTTATGTATGTGTACATGACTATGCTGTCACAGATATTATTTTTAACAGATCTATTTCTTCTAATGCACCACCTACCTACTTATGCTTTAATTCATTCTACCCAAAGGTTGTCTGGAAGAGATTGCTTAGCCGCCTTTTGTACTACACTATACGTATTGGAAGTTGTTCAACGAATCCTGTTATGTTGGTGCAATAAAGTGTTAAGTAAATAAATAAATAAATATGCCGTGTGGTTCCAGCATAGAATAGGCTACCTCTTCCTCTCCTATGGATGTCGTAAGAGACAATTAAGAGAGTTTAAAAGATGAGAGAACAGGCAGCAGCGTTGTTCTTAAAATATCATCAAAGCCTAACTTCGGTTGCTAACTCGCCTGCCGAGTTTGGTAATTACTGGCAAAACTCTCCTTATGGGAAAGTCATATGTCCAGCATTGGACAGTTAGCGATTGATATAATAATAAATGTAAATAATTCTGTCTATTATATAAAGCTGAATAAAAATTCTTATAAATTATTTATTACATAATCGTTTATAATGTATGGTTTATTAGGTGACACTGGCGAGCTGACAGACGGACGCGAGTTTAAGTTGTAGTAGTAGATAATGTTAAGTAAACACATCAGGCGGACATTGTTTGTTTTGTGATCACTTTTTCAATTATCTAGGCGCCTTTTCCATCTCTTTTATTGTCGGGGTCAACATAATATTTTTGTATGATTTATGTCTAAATGTGAAGCAATTGTCTAATTTATTTTATCATAAAAAAATACATTTATGTATATGCATATACATATGTGTATACGTATACCTATACATATACATGTACATATACATATACATATACATATACATATACATATACATATACATATACATATACATATACATATACATATACATATACATATACATATACATATACATATACATATACATATACATATACATATACATATACATATACATATACATATACATATACATATACATATACATATACATATACATATACATATACATATACATATACATATACATATACATATACATATACATATACATATACATATATATACACACACACACATACACGTATACATATATACTTACATAAAATCACTTTTAATATGTAAAAATGCTTATTAATTTTTTTAACACCTTAAAACTATTCTTATTTCTTTTCTCTTAACATTGAAATTTAAATGTTCATTTTACAGGTAAGCGGAACTCGTTCCGAGCCACTCAGACGCTGGTATGTAAGTACAGAGAAAACAAATACTTAATCCTCATTTAGTTTATTCCATTTTCAATAATTTTAAATATGACATTAAAAACAATAATGCATGGTACAAAATATCTGTATACGTCCATTAATGACCCTTGCAATTATGTTTTTATAACCCGTAAATGCCGTATGAAATAAAATTTATTTAATATAATAATATCCTTATACTATTAAGCACCTATTTACTGAGAGAGAAGAGATCAAAGTATCAAATACTTTATTTATAGCTGTTTTGAGTTGTTTATTTTGTGAATTTATTATTTTAAAAATATCGTATATTTAAATGTTTTTTATAAGTACTATTGCTACTAGTCATTCCGTGCATCGATATACAAAGATAGAGGCGTTTTTTGTTTGAATATAGTTTTTTTAATGAATGAAATGAGTAAGTAAATTGATAAATAGATTTAGATATTTCACATAACGCCATCTAGCTACAATTTAAGCAATGCTTTGTCAGTATACATATATCTGTTTATGTATAGACCACAATAACCTCGAAGAAGTGAGCTTAGAGCCAGAAACCCGGGGCAGTTGCCCCCGGAGTCAAAGCTGGGGTAAAGGAGAATTCTCCGAGGCCCCTACCAATCTTCCCCACGAGGGGCTTGACGACGTTGATTGATCGATTGATTCTCTATATGTATTTATCATATATGTATTAAAAAAAACGAACAGAGTTTCGTTCTTTCGGTCAAACTGTTTATAATTACCTCTTAACTCTTCTTCATCCAAAAAGTTAATAAGTTTACTAATGTAATTTTTTGAAGGAAACAATAAAGAGCATAATGTATATAATATATAATATTTTGACTTATTTGTCCTCTATCGTGTGACAGAGTACAAATAACTCAAGTCCAACGACTCATCTTTACAAGACGAACGTGTGCGCATACTAACACACATTGTTCGATAAATAATAATTGAATTGTTGAGTACCTCAACCCACAATGACTGCCGTGTACAGGCATTAAGATATGCTAATGCCCTTGTATAATGCATCATATTATTATGCAACGCATTGTCCGGATTTATAAAGCAACACTCACTTTTATGTGTGCACTCGTGTAAAATTACATTTATTAATTTGTTGCTTTATTACTAAATAACATAAAAATTGTAAAACTTTCGAGATAAATTCAAATTTTTCAAAGTAATATGTGCGTAATTGTTCATTAGGTTCTATTCTCACACGGGTTATTAAATAATACTCATTAAATAAATTTTACTGGATAGCGCCATCTAGTCGTAAACTAAGCTTCGCTACTCATTAATGTAAAAAAATATATATACATATATATTATGACAGAAGAGGATTTCAACACCAAGCTGATGACCAAGCCACTTAACTACGTCATCGTTAGTACGTATCATAGGCGAAACAGTATACTCTGTTATGTCCATGGTACTGCTCATGTCTATAGGCGCGGTTACCACTTTCGATCAGGTGGACCGTCAGCTTGTTTACCATTCTAAGTTGCATAAAAAAATACAAACGAACAATCAAATCTTTCCTTTTTTAATATTAGTGTAGAAGTATAGACAAAATTATTTTTTTTTTAAATAAATATAAAGTTAAAATAACTTTATTAAATTTTTTCGCAGGAACTGCATCAGTATTCCTTTTCCCCATATCTGAACTGGCTGTATTAGGTACTAGTATGGGCCAATACATATTCAATAGCATGGTATTGCATAATTTGCCATTTTATTAACAACAATGGTCCATGGGACGCTCATGGGCATTGCAGGGTTAGGATGTGGTACAAATTACAAGTTACGAGCAGCAAAAAAATTATAAAATAGGTTTCAGTCTTTTTTTGATCAGAACATATTTTTTAGAAATAATAGTAATTAAAAATAATATTTTTTTTGTTGTCGTTATCAAAATAAAGTTTTACAAATATTTTCGAATTTATAAAGATGATAATAATGATTTATAATGTCCAAATTTTACCAAATTTCAATAATCTTCAGCAGTTAAATTCACTGCCATATCCCACCCTTCAAACCGAAACACACCCATGCAAACACAACTGCTTCACGGTAGAAACACGAATGGAACAGACGTGTCTAAGCAAGCGACTTTTGTACAAAATCGCCCTTTGATTTAAATCTTTTGTCAATAATGAAGTCATTTCTAAACAAACGAGAGATATAAAATGTTATTTCTTTATAATATACAGATAAAAAAAGAGGGAACACGTTGCTTTCTACAGTATGTGCGTGTAATTTTCTCAAACTCGACGAAAACTACTTTCCCAACTGGATTGTAAATATAACCGTTAAACAAATTACCATTTCCTAAATTAGTCTGAATGAGATCCGAACTCCAAATACCAATTAAAAAGTCGCAGTGTCGTATCGCTTTACACTTGCGTTATCGGACAACTATAAAACGAAAATAATGGCTGCATACTAAAAGTACTATAAAAGGCATTTAGGCATGTTTAGTTACTGTAGATATTAGGTAATGGACGGATAGACATATCTATTATATATAAATAACGATAGATAGATAGATGAATAACTTTATTTGTAAGAACGTTGATTTTATAGATCTTATGGTACTTTTAAGTAAAAGACAATATTCTGACTTAAAAAAAAAATATTTAAAATTTTTATGAAGCATTTATTTATATGATTTTGTATATTAGATTATAACAGAAATGTAATCAGACGGACTTATTCTTTAAAGTTAAGTCAACTTTGAGAACCCGAAAGGAGAAAGCATGTATAAGGTGCAAAAATAATACACACGCACACGCACACGCACACGCACACGCACACGCATTATTATTTATTTATTGTATTGCTATCATTATTATATTGCTAGCAATGGGATTCTCAGTCTCTATTACTAACAATCCCTTACCCCCTATACCTGTATATTAGGCTCTTCAAGAATTTGGTAAAGTGTCGGTATAGAATGGTCCTTTCTTTTCCGTGTGTGTCGTAATAAGTTAACAAAGGAGTTTATTGATTGAGGGATGGGCAGTTGTTTATTTTAAAATATCAACAAAGCCTAACTACGTTTTCCAATTCGCCTGCCAAGCATGGAAACCTATGGGCAAAACACTCTTAAGGTGGAAGCCTATGTCCAGCAGTGGTCAGTTAATGGCTGATATACCAGAGGGAGATTTTGTACAAAAGTTGATTGCTTGGATACCTCTGTCCCATTCGTGTTTCAACCGTGAACCAGTTGTGTTTGCATGGCTGTGTTTCGGTTTTGAAGGGTGGGATATGGCGTGAATTTACTGGGTACAGAGGAATAACACCTGAGTCTTCAGGAATAGCAACGCATGGGGGGTATCATGGGCGAAACAGTATACTCTATTATGTCCATGGTACTGCTCATGTCTATAGGCGACGGTTACTTCTTTCCATCAGGTGGGCCGTCAGCTTGTTTGCCATTGTAAGTTGTATAAAAAAAATGTTAATAAATAATAATAAGAATTTGTTAGAATACAAGAAATCTTTATCATAAACACCCATCGTATTAAACTAGAAGTGACTTGATTATATTTCATACTGGCTAAAGTTATGCTAAGCTTGTCACTTTAAATTCAATTAAAAGTCAAATACAATTTTAATGAAATAAAATCAGATATTAGTATTTTTACGTTCGTCCAACCAATCAGAAGGCGCGCACTGTTTCTTATGCGATTATCGAATTCTGATAGCTCGTTCATGGAACGTGAACTGCTTTGAGCTTTACTTCATCAATTATAAAGATCAAAATAGTTCAAATGCGGTTTTTCAGTAGTGGAACAGTATAAATTAATATTATTGATACACTTCTATGGTGGTCTAGTCTTCGCCGGTCGTCATTCAACTTTCTAAAGATCGGGTGCAAATTAAAAACATTATCGATAAATAATGTGCCGCCTGCGTTGACAGGGTCGACAGTGAAGCGAAGTTATCGATGTGCGGCGTACCGATTTAATTACTTATTCCTTCAACGTCCCTGTTTAAATGAATTAATAACTCGATTAATAATTGGAGTCGTAACTCGTAGACTTGTTGGCATCTGTCATGATAAAATTAACTCTATGTATATAAGGGGGAAAGGGATTGTTAGTAATGGAGACGGAGAATCCCATTGCTAGCAATTAACACAACCAGGTCGATCTTCTCGCGATTCTCCCTGGAAACTATCATGGTTAATTCCTGATGAATTCATCATGATGGGCTAACTGGCCTGTTTTCATTCTCATCTATCACCCTTCACTGGTGCTCCGCCAGCGTATCCTGTTAGCGCAGGCGGGATTACCATACCATTTTTACCCATAAAAAAAACTTTATGTATATATATTTTTTTATGCAACTTAGAATAGCAAACAAGCTGATGGTCTTACTGATGGAAAGTGGTAACCGTCGCCTATAGATATGAGAAGTACCATGGACATAACAGACTATACTGTTTTACCCATGATGCGTTGTCATTTCTGAGGACTCAGATGTTATTCCTCTGTACCCTATAAATTCACTGCCATATCCCACCCTTCAAACCGAAACACAGCCATGCAAACACAACTGCTTCACGGTAGAAACACGAATGAGACAGAAATACTCAAACTCCCTCTGGTAAAATGTTATTAATGAATTACTTTACGCAGCAATGAATCTAGTACTAGTTAGTATTGTAACATGCTTCTGAACTCTAGCGAACAGGGTTTGCGCGCGGCCGCTTCCTCGACAAATCGCTTTCACAATTGATATACAGCTCTTTAATGCTTAAATTAGCTAGACCCATTTACCAGTGCGTTACAGCACGCGTTTCCTACTTGACCCCGACTTTCACCAGACCTGGGAACTGACACGATTCACTTTCACGACGCATTCATGTGCATCACATAGGCAGTGGGCAGTGGTATTGAACAATATTGTACATTTAGGTGTTTGTAGGATTTGAAAATTGAAAGTAAGGGTAGATATTGCATAGGAATATGTATATATTGCAGTTACATTATCTATACGTATATTGGTCCAAAAATAAGTATATTAAATATTGATTATCCAATATATTAACTTGATTACAATGTACCTACTAGAGTGCCGCGGCATCCTTGCAATCTATTTAAAAATGCAGCTTGCCGAACAAACTTGGGTCGCGGATCACCTCTCGTCCGCATAACGCGTCTGTACGAGTATAACGATATTGTAAAAACCAAGCCTGAATTTTATATTCACAACGATAATCACTCTGTATTCATGGCTAAATTAAAGTGTTGATGTACTTCCCCATTACATTATATTTATTTATAATTTATAATAATTTAAATACAATTTCCATTATTTATATTATATTATTATTCATATTGTTAATATCTTTACTCATATAATGACATTTAATAATTTAATTATATTATAATGTTTATCAAACACAAGACATGCTGTGGTTGCCTATAAATGTAGGAACAGTTAGATCTAATCTACCAGTGTATTGTATTGAAATGTTTAGCTGTATCTTATGTTGGTAATCCTATAAATAAATAAATAAATAAATATAATATCTAAAAGAAGAACCGGTTTGTAATGAATATAGATATCGGAATGGAATTGTCGGTATCTAAATGGATGATCATTTATGTCCAGAAGAACTCAAAGTATCTCTAATTGAAAGTATTTATTTTTTGTTTAGTTCTCAACTATTTGCTTTTTTTATGGAATAAGAAATGGTAAGGAGCTGACGGCTACATAGATCACATAGACAGAATAGCATCATCATTAGAATCATGTCCCAACCAGGTCGACCTTCTCGCGGTTCCCCCTGAAAACTGTCATGGTTAATTCCTGATGAATTCATCATGATGGGCTAACTGGCCTGTTTTCCTTTTCATCGATGACTGGTGCTCCGCCAGCGTATCCCGTTAGCGCAGGCGGAGCACCAGGGATATTTACACCAGCGTTACATTCCCTGTAGGTATACGTAACTATACAACCGTAGTAACTATACGTACGTATATGTACTTCACTATACATACATATATGTATATATGTACTTCACTATAAATTATGACGACTTGTTACTATGAAGATAATTTACCTAAGTACATAATATTCTCACAGATAATATTGGCATCTTGAACTGTAGTGTTGAAATTGACCTATGTATCGGCAAATAAACAATTATCATAGGGATTTGTACTAGAGCTCGAGGTACACACACACACACACACACATATATATATATATATATATATATATATATATATATATATATATATATATATATATATATATACACGAACATAACACACTTAACATGTCTAAAATGTGATGAATACACCTGGAATTCAGCATGATGGTTTCCAGATGGGACCACGTGAAGGTCGACCTGATAGGGTGTATTGCTAGCAATGGGACTCATAATCCGCATTACTAACAATTCCTTTCCCCCCTAGGTAGGTTAGGTTTGGTTTGGTTTTTTTTGGTTTCGGTTTTTGTTTTTATAAAATATTCACACTTATTAACTCATATTGGTAAATCCTAAGATTTATCAATGTGCAGGCTTTTACAATAATATTACATATCCAACATATATATATATATATATATATATATATATATATATATATATATATATATATATATATATATATATATATATATTATCCTGTTACATATTTACTAGCAAATCGTCACGAATAGATATAATTTTCAAAAATAATATATTACCTATGTTATTGGCTAACAATGTAGCTTTCTCTGGGTGAAAGAATTTTTAAAATTGCTTCATTAATTTTTGACTTTACTCATTAAAAACAAACAATGTAATCTTTCCTCATTATAGGTATAATATTATAATTTTTATTTTATCAGCCGTTAACTGTCCACTGCTGAACATAAGCCTATCCCATAAAGGGAGTTTTGCCAGTAGTTGCCAGATTTGGCAGGCAGGTTGGCAACTGCAGTTAGGCTTTTACATTGTTTTAAGAGGGACGCTGCTGCCTATCCCTCCACTATAAGCTCTCTTAGTTGCCTCTTAAGACACCTACTGGAAAGAAAGGGATGGTCCATTCTATGCTGGGACCTACATGGTGATATATAATAATAGTACAGATAAATTCGTATGTAAATTTGTCTGTTTATTACATTTTAAATAATTTAGTTTTTAATAAAAAAACCTAAGATGGATGGTTCATATACCTGTGACGTCATTTACACGTCAAGTGACCAGTTTGTATTCACTTCTCTCTAAATGCTTTGTATTGCCTCAAAACAAGATCTAACGAGCTGTTTACGCAATTGTACGATAAGTGAAGGGTTCTGTTTCTACTTATCGCCGGTGACAATTGTGTTTACAAGATTATTTGTTTTGTAATCTGAAGACATTATTCATGTTTGGCTTGCTAGCGTTCGTTGAGAGAGTAATGGTATTCCAACACAGGTAAATAGATTACAAATCTTTGTACACTGTCTTTCCGTAGATAACTTAAAACTATTATTATTGCTAGTGTTGGCAAGATAATTATTTATTTAAACATTATTGAGCAATAAAATGTGCTACAAGAGGGGGATTTAATGCTATAGACATTCTTCACCAGCCAATTATTAGGATGTACAAAGAAACTCGATTGCGGATTAAATAATAAAGTGATTTATATTTTAATTTAAATATGATAAATTATACACACACACATATACGTTCGCACGTACACACTTATACACACACACGCACGCACGCATACGCGCACACACACACACACGCACACACACGCGCGCACGCACGCACGCACGCACGCACGCACGCAATCACGCACGCACACACGCACGCACGCACACACACGCGCGCACGCACGCACGCACGCACGCACGCACGCAATCACGCACGCACACACGCACGCACGCACGCGCGCACTCGCGCACGCACGCACACACACGACCGCACGCACGCACGCACGCACGCACGCACGCACGCACGCACGCACGCACGCACGCATGCACACACGCACGCACATCTATATATGAAGAAACACTGTTCACAAGTGTTATTATGTACCGCGACTTCATCCGGTAGGGTAACGAAATTCAGGTTTCCGTACTAACTTGACTGTTTAACGAGCAATCTCAGAATGCGAGGTTACATATATTTTGTCGTTTTTTTACTCATGTCTATTAGGAAATAATGTTCACAGTTTTAATTAAAGTCCCTTATAAGGATTATTTTGTTTACTCTATATCTACAATCAGCCTACTAAAATCCTCAGTTGGACAGACCTCTTCCAAGGCACGCCACTGAGCATGATTTTCGACTTTTCGCATCTAATTACTACCTGGAAACCTAACTTCATTGACGATCCATCTTGTCGCAGCTCATTCCACAATTCGCTTGCCAATTGACGGACTCCACTTCAGAACACATTTGTTTTATAACAAGAAGGTGACAATCATGTATTCAGCTCCATTGATGGTAAACGGTCACTGTAGCCTATGGACGTCTGCAACACTAGGTGGGTCACGTGCGAATGTAAAAATGAATGTGCAAATGTGAATTATCAAATTTTTAGACATAGTAATTAGTATGTTTTGCAGTGTGGTCCCGGCCTAGAATAAGCCACCCCTTCCTTTCCTATGGGTGTCATAAGAGACGAGTAAGGGAGGGCGAAATAATGGGTAGCAACGCTTCTCTTAAAACATATCAAAAGCCTAACTGCGGTGGCCAATTCACCTGCCAAACATGACAATTACTGATAAAATCTCTCAAGAAGGGTTGGCTTATGCTTAGCATTGGACAGTTAAAAGCTAATATCGTGATGATGATATGAGTGTGATGACCGTGTGGTCCCGGCATAGAGTAGGCCACCATTTCCTTTCCCGTAGGTGTCGTAAGAGGCGACTATGGAAGGGCATGGAATGGGTAGCAGCGTCCCTGTTAAAGCATCTCTAAAGCGTAACTTGCCAATCCGCCTGCCAAGCATAGCAACTACTGGCAAGACTCCCCTTACGGGGATGGCTTATGTTCAGCAGTGGACAGTTAAAAGATGATACGATAGAACTTATGAACTTCTAAAAAAACCTGACTTCTTACTATAAGCAGATATAACCCAATTAAACCGCAAACCTGGTTTGCACCGTTAATAGGAGGCGTGAAGCACATATCTAAACATGGCTAGTTAGTCTCCCGATCCTTGCAAGCTACGTAATCACCATTGACATGTGTGGATCCCTTCTTGTAAGTTCGAACAGTTAGAATGATCGAAGTATTTTAACGAGGTAACCTGCTAAGCCTTGTTTGTGGAAATAGTAAGGCGTGGATAGATTCAATGCAAGCGATTTCTTGTTACTGGCGATCGGTAAAAAGTAATGTAGTGATTTTCATAGCGTTGATTGCTGCAACAGTGAGTGTTCCTGTGACACTGTTTTGTCTAAGTTGATATATGTATTAGAGAGTATGTGCGTAATGGTTAGATATTAGATTTCATATGACAGAATTCTAATATATTATGTTATTTAAAATTACACATAATGTTAACTGAGACTTAAAAGAGTAACTGCTAAGTGCTGAGAGAACTTTCCTGATCCTGCATTCGTAAGCTATGCCGTTTTAAAAGTGCTTGTAAACAAGTCTATTTGATTTGATAAAGATGATTTGAAATTAACTTAAAAGACATAAATAAAAGTGGTTTTCTATATATGTGTGAAGAGACAACTAAACTATGTTTGTCATTTTGTTTCGTTTCGTATTGTTTCGACTTCATTCAGAAGTCTTTTTTAGGGTGAATATGGTTCTTTCATTTACAAATTTTGGTTTCGTGCTACGCAGACCGAAGAATAAATACATGGGACAGATAAAAGAAACACTAGGTGTCATGTCGTATAGGGAGATCAAGGATATGGCCTGGGATAGAGCTGGCTGGAAGAAGATGCATGAATTAGTTGCACCGACAAGAGGAAACTCTTAAATGAAAAAAGAAAGCTACGCAGAGGTCCTGAATATGTTAATGACAACAATTAATTAATGATGTAATTATGTCAGAAATGACATAATTGATATAACTTATTTCAAATAAATAATTAGAATATGACTCTAAAATAGCGTTTCAGTTGCCAATAAAAATGTTATTATGGATACCAGTTTTATTCTTTTTATATTTTCATTCCACTGTTTATGTTAATAAGTTCTGAATAAATTTCAACGTAATTCAAAATGTTTTTCTTGTCATAAATATTGTGATGGCAATATTTAATTTCTATTCATTTTTACGTCAAAGACGTTTTTGCGATATCAGAAAGGAAATTTAATTGCGACCTACTTATATAGACTGCAGGATATTTTTATGTCCGCAATGCTAAAACTAAAACTTTTTGCCAAAACTAGTCAATTACACTGAGATGAATTGGCATATAATATTTTGGAAATAGATTGTATTATCTAATGATAATAATAAATATAAATACTATACAGTCCCATTGATATCCTGGTCATAATGCTACTGGTGTAATACTGACGGTATTCTGTTTTATGAGAAGAGGTATCTGGCAACGAGAATCTTAGTTTACAGCCCAAAAGACCCAGAGATGAATTAGAAAAGTCCATTTTATAAATTAACCTAACCGGGAAGTTTGAATTTTAGATAGATAATTTACGAGAACTGATTCACGTAAAGGCTGTGGGAAATAACAAGTATTTATTAATGAAAATATATTTGTTTGTTTGTTACATTTTATCGCCTTAACGTCTTAAGCAGTTATCATGAAATGTAATATGAATTAATGAATGGTTTATTTTTTCTTCACAAAAGGTAGTATAAAGTGACAACTTGAGGTACAATTAGATATGTAAGACCAATTTTGTGTGAGACTGTTGCTTGCAGTAGGTTTTGAAGAACCTGTGTTACGAGTCACCAGTATATTATATGTATGTAGTTTTAGTTAGTGTATAAATAAATATAATATGCAACTTTTTATCACGATCATACAATATATTCCGATTGCGTGGATAAAGTCGCGGGCAAAAACTAGTGAAACTCATAAATAAATTATGTATTTAAACACTTACAGATGTAATGCATATCTATTAATCGTCTACTTATATGGTCAATGTATTCTCCTGTCAATATTTTTATTATGAAAGTTATTATATATACATATACATACATATCTGTCACGCCTGTCTCCCATTAGGGTAGGCAGAAACAATGGAACGCCAAATGCTTCGATTCAAACAAACCTCTTATTATATATCATGTCACAATTATATTACTAACGGATATAAAAGACTAGAGGGATACCAGATAAAGGTAAAAATACCAGAGGGAGACTTTATACAAAAGTCGTTTGCTTCGATACCTCTGTCCTATTCGTGTTTCAACCGTGAAGCAGTTGTGTTTGCATGGCTGTGTTTCGGTTTGAAGGGTGGGATATGGCGTGAATTTACAGGGTACAGAGGAATAACACCTGAGTCCTCAGAAATGGCAACGCATGGGGGGTATCATGGGCCAAACAGTATAATCTGTTATGTCCATGGTACTGCTCATGTTTATAGGCGATTGTTACCACTTTCCATCAGGTGGGCCGTCAGCTTGTTTACCATTCTAAGTTGTATAAAACAAAAAATAAAAAAATAAAAACTTTTGTTTATTTATATACTTACGTATACCATATCAGTCTTTAACTGTCCACTGCTGAACATAGGCCTTCCCCATAAGGGGGTATTGCTAATAGTTGCCACGCTTGTCAAGCGGGTAGGCAATTGCATTTAGCTTTTGGTGATGTTTTAAAATAGGCGCTGCTGCTCGTCCCTCGATCATTAAGTTCCCTTAGTTGCCTCTTACGACACTCACGGGAAAGGAAGGGGTGATTCCATTCTATGCTGGGCCACACGGTACTTAATATAGATATTAGATTATAACGAAAATTTATATAAGCAAATGTATGTATCGCTAGTTTATTAGTAATCATTCCATTCATATTTTTTATTTTTATACCAGTGACAGACTTTGTACAAAAGTCGTTTGTTTGGGTACCTTTGTCCCATTCGTGTTTCTACCGTGAAGCAGTTGGATACGGATAAGAATAACACGGGGTTGCACGTATATATGTATGTACGTATATACGTACGGGCAACCCCAGTGTAAGACAACCTCCCACTAGATGGAGTGTCGACTTAAAATGCATTGCAGGGAGTTAGTGGATGCAGGTGGTTCAGAATCATTCCTTATGGCAGGCTATATTTAGAAATAGACAGAGAATGACTGTGTTAATAATGATGTTTTATACACAGACATCACCTAATTACAATTTTATAATTAGATATTAAAAACATTTTATATTAATAATGTAGAGTAAAATAAAAATAATTTTAAATGCATTTAAAACGAACAGGTCAGGTTAAAGGGTAAAATACCCTCTGTTAATTATAAATTATCAATTATAAAGTATATTATTATCGTTAATGGAAACGCTACAAGAATACAGTCCATTCATAAACAGCTAGGTTCTAGAGATTCGTATCTAGATATTTCACGAAAGGCGGTCACGCAGTGCGGCAGGAGGTGAAGGAGGAGGTGAATGGGAGGAGCCCTCTTATAATAACTGATCGCAATCGACAATTATTGTAACTGTACGCTTATTAAATAGTTCCACGATGATTCTCTTCATATTTGCTTATTTGTATTCCATAATGTGATTTCTAACTACATGGGACAGATAAAAGAAATGCTGTCTTTTTTTTTATCGGTGATAATGGTATGGTAACCCCGTCCGCGCTATTAGTATACCCTGACGAGGCACCAGTGAGAGATAATAGATGAGGATGAAAGCAGGTCAGTTAGCCCATCCTGACGAATTCAACTAGAATTCACCACGATGGTTTCCAGGGGGAACCACGTGGAGGTCGACCAGACGGGGTGTATTGCTAGTAATGGGGCTATTTAACCCCATTACTAACAGTCCCTTTCCCCCCAATACTAGGTGTCATGTCGTATAGGGAGGTCAAGTATATGATTGCCTGGAATAGAACTGGCTGGAAGAAGATGCATGAATTAGTTGCACCTACAAGAGGAAACTCTTAAATGAAAACAAAAATGTGATTCCGGCATGGAATAGGTCATCCCTTCCTTTCACGTGGGTGTCGAAAGAGGCAACTAACAGAACTTCATGGTCAAGGAATAGGCAGCAGCGTTCCTCTTAAAACAAAACCGAAAGATAACTACAGTTGGCAACCCGCCTACCAAGTGTGGAAACTACTGGTATAACCCCCCTTATGGAGGAGGCTTGGGCTTAGCAGTGGGCAGTTAACGGCTGAATATCATAGTGATCACGCGATCTATATAACAAACGTTACAGAACTTGTGAATTTTTGTTTAATTTTAATAATAGTGTTATTTAAATTAAACATTTAAATAAAACACACGTCATTTAATATCAATTCATTTCATATCTTATTAACGGTGAATTTTTTATGTTAATTTAATTTTTATTTTTATAGAAATGACTGTGAACAGTTAGATTACGTTAAAACCTTTTTACGACTTTTATGATGTTATTGGAGATAATATAAAATATATTTCGCAGTAAAAATATTGAAATATGATTAAATAATTGAAATCAGATAGGTAGGTTCATTCAGATATTATTTCATTTATCGAGGATAGAGATAAATAAATGAACTTATTCATAAATATTCTTAAATTGTAATTTTTTAAATTATGATTCTGTTGATGGGTTTGGATTTGAACAATTACAATATGTTCAAAACTTTTACGACTTCTATGATATTATTGGAGTTAACATAAAATATGTTTCGTAGTAAAAATATCGAAACATGATTCAATAATTGAAGTTAGGTAGGTAGGTTCATTCATAAGGGATAGATAAATGCACTTATTCATAAATGTTCTTAAATTGTAATTTATTAAATTATGTTTCTGTTGTTAGACTCGGAAGATTATTTACATTATTTTTTAAGAAGAATTCTAAACTAATAATAGTTCATAATTAAGTATAAGTTTATTATTTAATTTTTTTTTTTTTGTGGAATAGTTTTATCAAATATATCAATATAAATATAATTAATGTTAGAGAATGTACCTTTTTATGATTTATGTTACAATGTAACATAAGAACAAAATTTAAATTTGACAATCTATCTAATATTCTAGTCTACAAGCAGCACCCGTTCACGAGTATGACGGAGAGGCTAGCTATTATTGCGTTTAACTGTACAACCATGTTTTACCACTACGCCACGATCGTCGATTAATTATGGAAGGTTACAAAGACCCGCTAGCATAAATTAAAATAAGATGAAAACATTGCTACCGACAAGAATAACGTTCTCAAAATGGCGCCTAATAATCGCTACTCAATTATACAGTTAGACATATTAATATAATAGCATTAATTAGATTCCATCTATATGTATCATTGATATGAGATTAAGGCTTAGCGCACATTGCGATACGATATCACGCTTTTATTTCAAAACAACATGTCAACTAAAATCGTAATATGCGAATAATTTCGGCAGACATTTTTCAAGTATAAGGTTATAAGCAATACTAGAAGTAATACTTGTGTTTTGTTGAACTTTTCAAAAGATTTCGGATCACAGTATCAAGCGATTTTATTAATCTCTCGTTCATCAAATCAGGGCATACCATCTAAGAAGCCTATTTGATGGCAGAAATAGGTGAGACAGAGATAGATAGTAAGATTACTCTATCTTTACTCTTCACTCTTTCTTTAATTGCTATTTTAAGTAAATGTAAGGCAAAATTTCATGAAAGAGTAATGAAGTAATCCTGTTTTAAAGACTATATTTCTCCTTTCCTATAATAAAATGATTTAAATTGGTATTTTGTAATTAATGTATAGTTTAAAAATATAATAATAGTTCGTACGTATAATTAATAATCTAATATTATAATTATTAAAAGGAAATTTGGATCATAATAACTGTAAACTATGGGTATATAGCTGAAAATAAAAGATTTATTATTATTATACTCTGTTATGTCCATGGTACTGCTCATGTCTATAGGCGACTGTTACCACTTTCCATCAGGTGAGCCGTCAGCTTGTTTGCTATTCTAAGTTGTATAAAAAAAAATCCTTTAACAATCCACTGCTGAATATAGACTGCCATAAAAAACAATCTTAAGCCACTTGTATCATGGTCATGTGTCTCTGACACAATGTGTCTAGTAAAATTATAGATAAGCGACTTTGTTTGCTTAGTGCGCGATTAGCCTACACATGCGAGCTCACTTCGCGGACACAATAGCCCACTTATTTATCTCGATACTACTACCTATTACAAATCGATAAACATCACTCGTGACACTACGAAACTTTCACTGAAGTGCGAATCGCGAAATCGATCCGGCATTATCGAATAAATCACTGTAACTTTGATTAAATACAGTACTTGATATGTTTATTGGTCGGATGCTAAAAACTGGAGCACTTGACGATATCTCGCTCTGTATGTGGTTGTTATACATCATTCGGTAGGTAGTTTTGATTTGCTTTAGGGTTGGCAAAAACGAATAAATTTAATTTTAAAAATAATCATGCTACCAATTAAATTCAAAACATAAATAATTCTACAGTATTTTGTAAAGTATAATACTACCCCAGTATGGCTTATATAGATAAAAATAATTTCGTTTCATTGATACTTTCAGAGAAGTTGAGGCATTACGTTTTTTATATATATTCATTACAAAAAAAAAATCACATTTAAAATGTGTAGATTTAAAGAGGAGAGATAGAACATTTTATATAGCTTTCGTGTATACCGATTAATAGAGTTAGGATTTAGATTTATTTGTCAGGTTAAAAAAGTTTATATTTTTTAACTTTATGTATAAAAAAAAATTAAGGTAGTAATGCACATATTTTCTGTAATAGTTTATATATTATTATATTTTTATGCAGTTGTCAGAGAGAACGAATATTTCTTGTAATTACAATTTAAAAGTGACAACCCTACATTTTTTTTACACTATACAAATTGAGTTGTTATTCTGTGTCGTGTATTTATTATGTATCCATGTATAAGGGGAGACCAGTCTGTTAGTTACAACTATGATTTGTCAACGTCACAAATTGATAGTGCAGCTAACTGTTTCTTAATTGATGGTAGTCTCTGATACTATGTAATGAACTAGATTCCGTGAGTTCTTGTGAAATAAGACTATAAAATTATGTAGTGAACTCGACGGAAAGGCTTTAATAGTCCGAAGTTTAGCATTAAACATATATATATATATATATATATATATATATACATTGTGTATTGTAGGCATTCAGTGGATGCAGGCTCAGAACTGTTCCTTACATTGTTGATTTATAATAGACATAATTAATTTTTATTTACTTTTTAAACTTTTTTTTCTTTTAAGAGTTGTTCTCTTGTATGTGCAACTAATTTATGCATCTTCTTCCAGCCAGCTCTATCCCAGGCCATATCCTTGACCACCCTATACGACATAACATTTACCAGAGGGAGACTTTGTACAAAAGTCGATTGCTTGGGTACCTCTGTTCCATTCGTGTTTCAACCGTGAAGCAGTTGTGTTTACATGGCTGTGTTTCGGTTTGAAGGGTAGGATATGGCGTGAATTTACAGGGTACAGAGGAATAACACCTGAGTTCTCAGGAATGGCAACGCATGGGGGGTATCATGGGCGAAACAGTATACTTTGTTATGTCCATCGTACTGCTCACGTCTATAAGCGACGGTTACCACTTTCCATCAGGTGGGCCGTCAGCTTGTTTGCCATTCTAAGTCGTATAAAAAAAAAGCCAGAATCGAACTCACGTTCCTTAAGTAGATCACGATACTGTCAGTCACCGATATTATTCGTGAAATTTAACAAGTCTGAACTCGAAGACCCAGTATAAAATATCCTGCGTGCCCTGGGTTGTCGTTTCCAGAAATTGAGCTTCTTGTAACCTTTTACATTGAGTCAGATGCGCAGTCTTTTTATATTTTTGTTGATTTAGCGCAGTAATATATATATATATATATATATATATATATATATATATATATATATATATATATATATATATATATATATATATATATATATATAATATATATATGTAAGTGACAATGACGTAAGTTGTTACAGCGATAAAACCACTTTTTGTACTATTATGCATATATTTTTTTTAATCTATGCTGTAAGTTACTATATGGTATTTCACTTGAATTATTTAATTGCTTAATTTCTGATACAATAAACAGTTAAATAAATAAAAAAAAACTATTCTATTAAGCAACTATAAAGAAAATAACAAGTGCAAGAAAATTTGCAATTTCGAAATACATACGCAATAAACTACATTAAAATTGCATCTAAGATCGTATACATTTATTCAGTTTGCTACAGTTGGGTGCATTAAATGCGGAGCAATAAATCTAATAGGGTTCCTAGACATTTTGTTAGTTTAATTAACTTGTCAGGAGTGTGGAACGTTGCCGCAATGCCTGACCGACTGACGGAGCGAATGTGAAACGCTTCACATCAATTATACGTTTAGGATTAACTCACACTTACGGATACGTCGAGAGGGAGGAAAGAACATGTGCTTTCTACTTGCTGTCTTCGTGTCTATGTTGAAATAAATCTGTTTCCTTTACTAATACTTAAATTTACTAATGTCCTATAAATATTATATATGTTAATATTTCGCTGTGTGGTCCCAGCATTCCTTTTCCTAATCTGTGGGTGTCGTAAGAGGCGACTAAGGGAACTTAATGGTCGAGGGCAGCAGTGTCTCTCTTAAATCATCTCCAAAGTCTAACTGCGATTGCCAATCCCCCTACCAGGCGTAGATATTAAGGGCCAAACCCCCACCTCCCTTCCCCCCATTACGAAGATGATTATGATTAGCAGTGGACAGTTAACGACTGATATGCTGATTATTTGATGATGTGAAAGCTTATAAGGACTCTTTAAACATCTCCAAAGCCTAACTGCGATTGCCAATCTTGGTAGGGACCAAGCATGGCAACTAGTAAAACCCCCCAAGAGGAAGGCTTATGTTCAGCAGTGGACAGTTAAATGCTGATATAAATGAGAGATATTGAATGTAAAATATTTCTGAAAATTGATGACTTGGACATTTCTATACTTCGTTATGTACGCTTATAAATATATTTTTTTTATACAATTTAGAATGGCAAACGAGCTGACAGCCCACCAGATAGAAAGTCGTAACCGTCGCCTATAGACATGAGCAGTACCATGGACATAACAGAGTATACTGTTTCGCCCATGATACCCCCCATGCATTGCCATTCCTTAGGACTCAGGTGTTATTCCTCTGTACCCTGTAAATTCACGCCATATCCCACCCTTCAAACCGAAACAGCCATGCAAACACAACTGCTTTACGGTTGAAACACGAATGGGACAGAGGTACTCAAGCAAACGACGTTTGTACAAAGTCTCCCTCTGGTAAATATGTGCCATTTTGAATCTAAATAACCAATTTCCTTAAAGAACAGATCAATCAAATGTTATTTCCCGTTGTAGTTGTCTTCACGATTGTGACCTTTCTAAGGCATCAATAAGGGTTTAAAGAGTTAACTATATAATTTTCATATATTGCTTAGTTCATATGGAATTGTAATTTGATTGTGACATGACGTTTATGCTTGTCTATTTATCTCGGTAAGTAATTGTTATATCATCATCATGTCCTATATATACCCTAGGAGAGTTTTGCCAGTAGTTGCCACGGTTGGTAGGCGGATTGGCAACCGCAGATAGGCTTTGGAGATATATTAAGAGGGATTGCATGATGTTAGTCGCTATACTGGCGGGGAACTTTGTGTAAATGCTATCTGCTTGGGTACCTTTGACCCAGTTGTGTTTCTGCTGTACTTGCTTGTGTTTAATTTCAAAGGGTATGGCAATAATGTGACAGGGTACGGAAACGGGTACGGGTTACATCTTAGTTCTCGGTACAATGGGTGTCACAGTATATTTTATGATGTCTTTCGTGTGGCAAACAAGCATATGGCCCATACAGACCACATAAGCGGTTACCGCATTCTATGAACGCCTGCAATACTAGGGGCATTACGCGCGTGTTGCCGATCTTAACGAAAGTTTTTTAATTCTTTTTTGAAGAACCCCATACTATATTGTCTTGGAAAAACATGCCTATAGATCTTTCTGTCTTCTATTTGTGGTATATCTATGTCTAGTGACTCCAGGCCCCCGATAAGTCGTCAAAGATTATACTCAAACTATTTTATTAGTATTTTAATGCAACCATTGGCGTTTATTAAGCAATCATGTCGAAATAACTGCACAAAACTCGATCGATTTTACAAACACCCACATAATGCGTTATTTATATAGGTGTAATGCTATGTATCCATGGTTTCAGTACGTTTAGTGCTCGATTAAGTCAAAATTATTAGATCAGTAGTGTGATGTTGGTATTTGTCGCATTTAATGTAAATTAATGAAGTTTATTCATTTAATGGAACACCAACAGCATATTGCATTATAACATATTATAACAAACATTAAATACAATATAATATTAATGCACATGCCTATTAAAGGTATTTACAGCATTTGCTTTAACATAATTATACAGTATGAAATGAAGTAAACAATTTTAAGTTAATGAAGTAAATATGTAAAGGAGAGAAATATGCAAAAATCTATTAAGGTAGTTGTAACATATTTAATCTAAACACAGGGATAGTACTACGAATGTCACAGTATACACTGCACCGTCTGCAGTGTCCTTCATGCATACCATTTCTGAGGACTAGGATGTTATAACTCCGTAAGTAGTCTAAGTAAGTATCAGATAAGTAAGATATAGATAAGTAAGTACTCCGTAAGTACCAGAGGGAGAGTTTGTACAAAAGTCGTTTGCTTGGGCACCTCTGTCCCATTTGGGTTTCTACCGTGAAACAGTTGTTTCGGTTTGAAGGCTGGAATGTGGCAGTGAATTTACAGGATACAGAGGAATAACACCTGAATCCTCAGAAATGGCAACGCGTGGGGGGTACCCGGATATGGGGAGTATCGGTACGAAACAATATACTCCGTTATGTCCATGGTATTGCTTATGTCTATAGGCGACGGTTAGCACTTTCCATCAGGTGGGCCGTCAGCTTGTTTGCCATTCTAAGTTGCATAAAAAAAAAGTCTGCAGAGTGAGATATATTTTAAAATTTGTATAAAAAATGCGGGTAAATATAATTATATGACAATGTATTCGTATTATTTTCAGTCTATTAAAATACTGTTTAAAAAAAAATATTTCTCATACTTATCCGTTCAATTAAGCAGGCATTCGTCCAGCCACCTGCCCGCTCGACCCACATTCTCGGCAGATTTATAGCGTGCGCTCGCGCAGCGCGGATTTCTCTGCCTATTCTGTGTAATAAATAGGTATAATTATGTGATATATTAGGAAAGGGAGAATATGACTAGGTTTCGCTCGCAATTTCACGTGGAACGCTGTACGCTATCTTTGTTTATGGGCTTTCTGATGCAACGTATCGATTCAGGGGAAAGGGATTGTTAGCAATGGAGTTTGACAGCCCCATTGCTAGCAATATGCCCTATTAGGTCGACCTCCTCGTGCTTCCCCCTGGAAAC
The DNA here is from genome assembly GCF_026898425.1 of Galleria mellonella. Classification (NCBI taxonomy): domain Eukaryota; kingdom Metazoa; phylum Arthropoda; class Insecta; order Lepidoptera; family Pyralidae; genus Galleria; species Galleria mellonella. Next base: position 2,249,891 of record NW_026442117.1, read on the forward strand.
CATCGTGAACAATTCTTGTTGGATTCGTCACGATGGGCTAACTGACCTGCTTCATCCTCACCTATCATCCTTTACTGATGCCCCGCCGGTGTATACCGATAGCGCGGGTTACTATTTCATTATCACTCATAAAAAAAAATGTATCGATTCTGTGTAAGGATCTAAATTTTTCAATGTGGTAGTTATAAGAATTTAGACAGTGAATATTTGGAAGCATAATTGGAAATCGATTAAAAATAATTCCGTGATACTGAAACAAACATACAGCCAGACAGACAGAGACGGGCTGACAAAATTTCTAAAATTTATTTTTTTGTCGTCTGTTGGACTTATCAACATTTCTCATATTATTTTTTATATATGTTCCATATGTACAGACAGACATGGATTAATTATAATTTATTTCAATTTAATTCAATTGTATTTATCATATTGTAATAATATGACCTATATTAAGCATTAAGCCTAAACATTTGAGATACAGTATTAACATAAGCCTTGGAAGGGCATAGCAATCACATAAATAAATGTTACATAATATACATACATTCGTTTTTATATTATACATATAAAATAGATTAACATAAAATAAATAAAACATTATTAAATTAAAATAAAACAAAAAGATACAAATACAATTAAATTTTCTCATTGATAAATTTCTTGCAGTGTATATTATTACATTTTATAATAAAAAAAAAAAAAGTTTTTAAAATTATTTAAAACTTTGTAGAATAATTTTCATTTTTTTTTTTCATTTAGTGGGATTCTAGTGTATATTTTAATTGACATTTCTGTAAGGTTCTGAATGGAATAGTCGTGATTTCAAAAATGGATTTATTAATAAGATTAATTGGCTAATGCAATTAATCTTGTTTAATAAAGTCACTCACGAAATTGTCCTATTTTCGTCCATTAAACGATTTTCAGACGGTAATTGCGAAAAAACCCTCTCTCTCTAAACGTTCCGCAATAAATCATTCTTCATTACTAAACGGCCACTTTTATAACATAAATAGACATAATTGCCCGTATTGCCTAATACAGGAACGTTATGATTATGAGTGATAACTTACGACTGAACCGCATTGGTTAATATCTCTTTAAAATGTTAGCAAAAACACCATTATCCAGTTCTTAGTTATTATATAAATGTCTACTTAGTGAACACTTAGGCTCGGTCTACCGGTTCGGTTAACGTCGGCTACGTATTGAATTTAATGTTTTTGTCAAAAGAAAAATCAATTTTGAAATCTTAACTATAATTTGTAATTATTAAATTCAGGAATTCTTCTAACGAACAAGAGTTTACTTTGCAAATAATCATCATCATCATCATATCATCCCTCAATTGTTCACTGCTGGAATGATGAAACATGGCGCACTCCATTACTTAAACATCAAACTTATTGTTGTAGGATCACATCACTAGCATATATGGGACATCACTAGAGGTGGACACTGATTGGTTGATTAATAGTATTAAGAAATAATGGCTGTCGGAGTAATGAATAAAGGTTATACAATAATTAAATAAACCGTCTATTATTAAAAGACTATAAAAATATATCACTTATAACTATACTACTACGTTTATGCAAATAAATAATTGATTAATTGATTTTTAAACATAAGCCTCCCCTTTGATGAGTTTTGTCAGTAGTTGCCATGCTTGGCAGGCGGATTGGTAACCGCAGTTAGGTTTTGTAGATGTTTTAAGAGGGACGCAGTTGGCCATCTCTGACCCTCTCTTAGTCGCCTCTTAGGACACCCACGGGAAAGTAAGGGGTGGCCTATTCTATGCCGGGACTACACGGCAAATAATTACTACATATTATTAGTTATGATATAATTAATTATTTACCGTAGGGAGATAGAGAGAGAGAGAGATAGAGAGAGAGAGAGATCGAGAGAGAGAGATAGATAGAAGAGATAGACTATTGCAATGGGTATCAATATCAATTGCAATAATATTATAATTATGAATATATCTCCAGAAGTGGTAACAATGGGCTTCAAAAAGAAGAGTTTTTCAATTTGGTTGCATTTTTTTTTGTTAATCCATAAATTATAAATTTATTTGGAAATTTATTTTTATTTATCTGAAAGGATGTACTTATAAATCGGTTCCATGGAAATTCTATCAAAATTGTTACAATATTGGTATACTCGTAGTTTTTTAATCAAATTAACTAATTTTTTTATGGAATATGATTTAAAATTATATGAAGGCGATATCGGCATCCAATGTATCATCATCATCATTTCAGCCTTTAACTGTCCACTGCTGAAAATAAGCCTTTACCATAAGGGGAGTTTTGCCAGTAGTTGCCACGCATGGCAAGCGATATTAATAAATATTAAGAGGGAGAGATATTTTAAAAAGGAAGGCTGCCCATATTTTACCATTAAGTTCTTCTAATCGCCTTTTGACACTCAAAAAAGGGAGGGGTGGTCTATTCTATGCCCGGACCACACATCCAATCCGAGAAATTCAAATGTGTAAATGTTTACAATTCTCAAATTCTTTCAAAGTTTTCAAATTTGATTAATTTAAAAATATTCCAATTTTAAAACTACTAAATATGAAACTATAAAACTTAGTAATAAAACTACGAAATTTAGCTTTCGGCCTCGAATAACACTTATTTATCGTCACTTAGAAAATCAGTGTGGGTAAACGGCGACTTAGAAACTTCTAAGGGCAGAGGGCGCCACCTTACACGATCAACAGTCATATACTTTATTACAGTCTTAAAGATAACAAGCACATAATATTATAATTTCTAAATTTTATGTCTCATCAAATATTTTTCCCTATATGATTAAAGATAAAAAACACTACGCCAATTATAGCATTGCATTATTTATGTATTATTTATTATTGTTTTATTTAAAATTTTAATTTTTAAACTAGGTTAATTTCTCAATTGATCTGTATTTCTTTTTGTATTTTACTTGACGTCTTTGCTGATTTTAGAAAAAAAAAAAATTGACAATACTTTTTTGTAATCGACAGGATTTACTTCTGTACTGTAAAACCCTATTCATTACGAAGTCTACTTAGAAGCAGGCGATATCGCGTTCTAAATTCAAATGTTTTAAATCAAATATAATTTACATACATATATCAACTCATATACTGTGTGGTCCCGGCATAGAGTAGGCCACCTCTTTCTTTCCCGTGGATGTCGTAAAAGACGACTAAGGTAGGGCGAGGGTTGGGCAGCAGCGTCCCTCTTTAAATATTTCCAAAGCTTAACTGTTGCTAATCCGCCTGCCACGCATGGCAACTCCTGGCAAATCCCCCCCAAAGGGAGGCTTATGTTCAGCAGTGGACAGTTAAAGGCTAATACAATACGATATGATACAGTAATAATATGAAATAAAGTAACTTAAGTACAGTTAAGGTTTAAAAACTAAAATGCCACGATTTAGAAATATCAAATATCTATTGCTTGTTTTCAAATACACAAAACGTATCTGATACATTAATATCGGCTAATTCACTTAGCCATAGATATCTTGTTGCAGACCGCCATTAGAATTATCTACCTTCCTTATAAGTGAACCAATAAAATTATTGTTCGTAACTCAAACGCTAACTTAGCGCTAATTCGATTTATTTGCTTGAAAACTAGAACGCTTGTCTATGCCTTATTTTATTGCGTACCAGTTTTTTACCATAGACAAAGTAGATAGGTGACTTTTTGGATTATGGGAATGCGAGACTCCTTCATTTATTACCCATCATTGACTATTTGTTATTAATTTGTTTTTAGTATATACATAATATAGATTGGCAAAAAAGCTGAAGGATTACGTAATAGAAAATTGTAACCTTTACTTATAGACGTGAACAATACCATGTTTATCAAAGAAAACACTAAAATGCCCATAATATCAGTGCTAGCAATATACTCTATCAGGTCGACCTCCACACGGTTTCCCCCGCAAACTATCGTGGTAAATTCTTTTCGATGAATTCTTTGCTATGGATTAACTGACCTGTATTTATCCTCACTTATCATCTCTTACTGGCACCCCGTCAGCGTATACCGGTAGCGCAGGCGGGGTTACCATTCCATTACATTATCTCGATTGTGTAATAAACGAGGGTACATGCGTCAGAAATGCCAGTAGCGGTCAGTGTCGCGGTAGCGATGCGCGTGGACAGATGTTTTACTGCGGAGTGTGTATGTGTAATCGAGTCATTGACAGCAAGTTAAACAATCCTTAGTTTAACAACTTATGTGTTGCTGTTCCAGAAAATTAAGATAACAATATTTTCATCATCATCATCATTATACCAGTTTTTAATCATCCGCTGCGGGGGGGAAGGGATTGTTAGTAATGCGAGCTATCAGTTCCATTGCTAGCAATATACCCTGTCAGGTCGACCTCTACGCGGTTCCACCTGGAAACCATCGTGGATAATTCTAATTGAATTCGTCAGGATGGGCTAACTGGCCTGTTTTCATTCTCATCGATCACCCTTCACTGGTGCTCCGCCATCGTAACCCGTTAGCGCAGGCGGAGTTACCATTCCATTTTCACCCATCAAAAAAAAAAAAACATCCGCTGCTGAACATAAGCCTCCCCCTTGGGGGGTTTCGCCAATAGTTGCCACGCTTGGCAGATGAATTTGCATTCGCGGTCAGGCTTTAGAGATGTTTTAAGAGGGACGCTGCTGCCCATTCCTCGCCCTCCTTAGTCGGCTCTTACGACACTCACGGGAAAGGATGGGGTGGCAAATTTTATGCCGGGACTACACGGCTATTATATTTTGCTTCAGTATATTTCCTTTACCAAGTCCCCACTCTTTAAACTGGAATACAGCCATGCAAGTACAATTGTATGTATTATTATGTGTTCATAGTTCTTATTCAAATGGTTTATTATTTTTTTTTACAGGTACGTATGCGGCGGTTTGACTATCAGACAGCAAATGGTATGTTAAAATTTAGAAGAATTCCTTAAAAAGAATCAGCCTTAGTCTGCAAAGATTACATCGAACGAGATTTGTTTAGATTCCCGAAGGTAAATTTTTATTTATCATGTTATAAGTATTCATATATTTTAAATAGGTACAAGATATAAAGAATTAGTGAGATCTGTAATAAATTTGATTACACTGGACCGAAATTGCATACAGTTTTTATTATATATATATATATATATATATATACCTTGAGTATCTTTCTAACTTTCTACTTACATAAATTGTAAATGTTTGCCGGTTAAAATTGACGATTGGAACAATACTTTTTTTAAATAAAATACAACCTATATTATTGGGTGATAATGTACGCTTTTTGAAGTGTTTTTTTTTTTATTAGTCAAGTATTTTATTTTTATTTTATCTATTATAAAAACAAAAATAGATCTTTCTTTCTTATAACATTGTTATAGATTAGACAAAGTCTCTTTATCACTGGTTCTAATTTTATTTACTTTTTGAATTATAAATGTATTTAATTGTGAATTTCTTACATATAATATAGTAATATACTGCAATGTCGTTTTGTGTTCTATTTATCTGTACATTTTATACAATGACAATAATTGATTGTATTCGGAGCAACCAACAATATTGGTTTATTGGTACTTGTCAAGTACGTACAGCCATATTTAAAGACATTCTAGGAAACTTGTAGCTATATAAAATACGACATATTTTAAACATATCATATTATTATTTTACATAGTTATTACATTTTATTGTTTTATCTCTCTCACAAGTTTTACAGTGTCATATATGCATTATATATACATGTGTGTATAACACACTTATATTTTTTTCATGTGGCTGTCTGTTTTCTATTAAATTTGTGGAGAAAGTAATATATTGTCTTAATGTATCTCGTAATCATTATATTTATTATTATTTCAGCCGTTAACTGTCTACTGTTGGACGTAAGTCTTCCCCATAGGGGGAATTTTGCCAGTAGTTGCCGCGCTTGCCAGGCGGGTTGCCAAACCACAGTACCATTATATTATCTGTGTAAAATTTAGAAATTATTAGTTTTGTTATATATACACATATATGAATCTATTTTAATATATTTATGGTAAAAAAAATATGTTATTATTTTATAATTTAAACATTATATTTGTCTTTTATACTAAATAATATATTAAAATAATAATAATAATGCTTTTGCCGGGGGTTAGTTTGCCATCTCCTCTTCTTAAGAGGGGAGATGTGAATTTTCTAAAAATTTTAATAATGTTAATAAATATTTAAATAAATATATATTGTAAATTATTAATTACTAATTAACAGTCTAAGATACTATGAAGACGTTTTGAATTAGTTGTTTTTCTCATCTAGCAATCGAGAATCCTTGTCGACGGTTCTCGGAGTTGGTGTGAACATAAAAAGTTGTCCGCTCGATTCCGTTAAAGAATTCTAAGCGTGCCGCAGTCTAGACTCGCAGACGTGTCTGGTTAACTTTGATTGCCTTCAATGCGACTTAGAATAACGGTTCCTGAATTGACAAAGACAGCTTTTAATGTACCATTTGAGGGTATTAGCAGTCATAAAATGCTATTTATTTCTAATTAGACGTGATTCCCGTTTTTCGAATAAATTCATGGATATAGACATATAATGGCCCATCCCTTTTTTTCTAGTGGGCGTCATAAGAGACGACTAAGGTAACTTAATGGTCGAGGAATAATCAGCAGCGTCCCTCTTAAAACATCACCAATACCTAGCTGCGGTTGCCAACCCGCCTGCCAAGCGTGGCAACTACTAGCAATTGTTGATACAGGTAAAATCAGTCTATATCCTTTCTATCCCAAATGTTACGTATTTACTAAATTAGTTAAGCTTTAAAGCGCTAAGAGGTAACAAACAAACAAATTTACTAATTAATTTAATTTAAATCACCATCATTTCAGCCATTACCCGTCCACTGCTGGGCATAAGCCTCCTCCATAGACTGCCATCAAGAAAGGTTCTGAGCCACCTGCATCCACTGACTCCCTGCAACGCTTTTCAGGTCATCACTCCATCTAGTGGAGGAGTCGTCCTAAACTGTGTTTACCCCGTACGTTTATAATATTAGTAAGGAATTATTTATATTTTCATTCTTAATAAACCGAGTTAATATGAAAAGATCTAAATTTGTCATCTTTGGATCATTATTTCTTTAATAAGTCTTTTTTTTTCACTGCACTGCAGAATACCTTTTACCAGAGGGAGACCGTACAAAAGTCGATTGCTTGGGTACCTCTGTCCAATTTGTGTTTCAACTGTGAAGCAGTTGTGTTTGCTTGGCTGTGTTTCGGTTTGAAGGGTGGGATATGGCGTGAATTTACTGGGTACAGCGGAATAACACCTGAGTCCTCAGGAACGGCAACACATGGGGGGGTATCATAGGCGAAACAGTATACTCTGTTATGTCCACGGTACTGCTTATGTCTATAGGCGACGATTATCACTTTCCATCAGGTGGGCCGTCAGCTTGTTTGCCATTCTGTTGTATAAGAAAAAATAAACACCTTTTTTTTAAATGCTAATGATTTTAAATTCAGCCTGCATTAACAAAGGTCTTTTTAAAACCACCAAACAAACTTTAATTACTGTATTATAACTTAGAATTTAAACAGAGAATGTTTTCGCCTCTAAAAGTCCAACAGATGTAACAAGCTGTAAAGGTATCGGTAAACGAGAAAGTGAACATGAAATTTATGGGAGTGTGAATTACGAAAGATCCAACTTGGTTCCCTATCTAAATGTTGGACAGCAATATATTAAGTGAAGAGCTCATTTCCTACCCACATATAAATACGGTAAAACCAAAGGTTTTTTTTATCAAAAACTGGATATAGATATGGTTTAAAATTTCATGCTGGTACATGTGGAAGCTAGAAAGAGATTGTTTTTATTATAGCACGACATGTGAGTATATTATGGTGAACGAACACAGAGACGACATGGTCCATGAATACGACCAACTGAAAAGAGAATGTTCCAGTCTCAATAGTTGGCCGCACTATGCTGGCTCACTAAGTGCTTTTCTCTGGAGGAGGAGGATCTGAAGTTATAAGACTTTATATAAAGTAGTGTCATATGTAAATATATATATACAACTTAGAATGGCAAACAAGCTGACGGCTGATGGAAAGTGGTAACCGTTGCCTATAGATATGAGCAATTCCATGGACATAACAGAGTACTGTTTCGCCCATGATACCCCCATGCGTTGTCATTCCTGAGGACTCAGGTGTTATCCCTCTGTACCCAGTAAATTCACGCCATATCCCACTCTTCAAACCGAAAACAGCCATGCAAACACAACTGCTTCACGGTTGAAACACGAATGAGACAGAGGTACCCAAGCAATCGACTTTTGTACAAAGTCTCCCTCTGGTAAAATATCCCTCTGGTATATATATATATCTGTCTCTTTTGCCTGTTTCTGCCACTATGCAGCAAATGTTAAAAGCTGTAAGATAATATTATAAAGAAATTAATGAAAACTAAGATACTGGCTGTTTTTGTGACATTGCCCGCGTTGAATTACTACATAAATTATTTTATGTATAAAGCGGATACTGAAAATGCATTCCGAATGGGCGATAATGGAAAAAACGACTATTCAAAAATGCTTAAATCTAAGTCGACTTGAGTAAAAATATTTCTTTCTTTCTTTCTTTTAAATTAAGGATATAACCTACTTGTGTACCAAATTTCATTAAAATGCGTTCGTTTGAACGTGATTTTATAGTAAAAATACCAAACTTATATTCATTTTTACAAACTATATATTTACTTTTGTATTTATAACTAGCGACCCGTCCCGGCGTCGCACATGTGGACATTTTTAACATTTCCCTTCATTGCTCTGCTCCTATTGATCGTAGCGTGATGAAAAGAATACTATAATCTGCCCATGAGAATGAAGAATAATTGTACCAAGTTTTGTTAAAATCCGTCTAGTAGATTTTGTTTCTATAACGAACATACAGACAGATAGACAAAAATTTTACTGATTGCATTTTTGGCATCAGTATCGATCACTAATCACCCCCTGATAGTTATTTTGGAAATATATTTCATGTACAGAATTCTACCTCTCTACAGATTTATTATAAGTATAGATTGGCTATATATCGCAGCTTCTCTTGCGTGAACTAGTACGTAAAATGTCCTATTTGCTAAGTTAGGACATAACCTTAGATTATATAGATAAAGCATCGTGCCGCAAACAAGGGTCAACTTTTTTAATATAAATAAATTTCAAATTAGATGCCACGTTTTTTTATTAGTATTCTATATACTAATGTAATTTGACGTATAATTTAATAAATAAAATTAGTATTTATGCATTAAAAAAAGACAAAATCAATACAGATTTAATAATCACTCATAACTATTTATCACGCAAAATTGTATGAAAAAGTTGACTCGTTTTTCTCGAATCATTTCTATGGAGACACTCTATCTATATAATCTAAGGATATAACCTATTACCAAATTTATTTTTCTTTCAGTAGTTTTTGTGTGACAGAGTAACAAACCATTCATTTATCCATTTTTATGAACTTTTGTATTCAATAATATATCGAGATATGAAACACAGTTGTTCTATTTGTACTAAATTATTCATTTTGCAAAAACATCATATTGAGTGTTAATTTTCAAACATTAACTCGGTATCTTTAAATCTTGTACTGTCCCAATAAACATTTCTATAATACGAGGTGTAATAATAGAGAAAGCTAAGCCTATTTCTATCATCCTCTCGCTACGGAACCTGTTATTATTGAAACCGCCTCGATACTGCAGTTTGCATTTCTCGACAACTCATAATCCGGTCTTGGCACAGATTTTGCATATCGGCGAAGTTATGAGTTATTTACAACTAGCAACCCGAGGGGGGGAAGGGATTGTTAGTAATGGAGACTAAAAATCCCATTGCTAGCAATATACCCAACTAGGTCGGCCTCCTCGTGGTTCCCCCTGGAAACTATCATGGTTAATTCCTGATGAATTCATCATGATGGGCTAACTAGCCTGTTTTCATTCTCATCGATCACCCATCACTGGTGCTCCGCCAGCGTGCCCTAAAAATGCTATTATTAGTTGCTTAATAAGATAAAGGCCTTATGATTTCTTTAGGTGTTCGTGAACCACAATTAACTGTGACTGAAACGAATAAAACGTACGAGCAGGTGTTGCGGATATATAGATACGAGTAAGGCGTTATCGCGTACCTAATGTATGTAGGGCCGATCGCTTCGATAACAATACTGTGCAGTTACAGTAAATATTTCGGATTGTTTTAATGCTTATACTGTTATACATTAGGGGTGAGTAATATATAACAATATGTATATATTGTAGTCGTAATATATATATATATATTATTTCAGTAAAAAAAATATTTTATGCATGATAATTAAATGGTATCCCCGCCAGCGTTATCGATAGAAGATGGCGGAACCGTGATGATAAGTGAGCATGGGAATTGATCAAGCAAGTGGGTATATATGTATGTAATGAATAGAATAAGAAATGAAACATTTTAAGACACACACACACACACACAAACAATCTCTATCTCTCTCTTTCTCTCTCTCTCTCTCTCTCTCTCTCTATGTGTGTGTGTGTTTGTAAATATTTAACAATATAAATTTAATTAAATAAAATAATATTAATAATAATATGGCTACAAACTCTGTCGGCTCATATGTTATGACCACGAATAATATAGTTAATGATGACAGATGAAGAAAGTGGTCAACACAAGAATTAGAAGAGCTAATGTTTTGTTTCTTTAAAGCAAGATCAGGAGGACCAGGTTACATAGGCAGACTATACGAATTTTTTACGGAAAGAAACCATAATAATATTATAAAATTTAATAAAAATTAACAACGCAATACAAATTTTGGCCTATAATTATTATCATAATTTTCCTCAAATCTTTAATATTGTACAAAGTCTGGACCCAAAAATGATAAACTTACTAGTCCCTATGCTTATACTTATTCACTCACACATATACAGAGACACACAAACAAACATGTATTTTGTTAACACACAAGAAAATAATAATGGCTCATTATCACTTTACCTTCTGTAATTCAAATGGGTACTAACTGCGTAAACAATGAGCTAAGCTACTTTTATCGCTGATTGTACATGCAGGCAACAAGGCGTCCACAATGCAATTTACATACAAGTAACACTATAATCCACTCGTTGATAGACACTTGTTAACATTCAGCCATTTTGATTTCCATAGATTAACTAAAAACAATTCAAGATTTAACGTCACAAAAAATAGACTTCAATCAATTAAAATGGTATAAAACCGACGCGCTAGTAAATCTTATTGATCAATCATAAAAAAAAAAACAAGTTCTCAATCGGTGAAAAAATCAATAAAAAAGTGAATAATTAATTAAGTCACTTAAAAATTATTTTAAAAACAAAATTCTAGTAGTGTAATTGGATATTTTTGGATATAAAAATGAAAATAAATTTTTATGCCTCTGATGGTTACTTGACATTTGGACATCAGGACACCTCTTGTTTTAATTAATTCTCGACGGATATGGCGTTTTTTTTATGGATGAAAATGGAATAGTTACCCCGCCTGCGGTATCAGTATACGCTGACGAGACACTGGTGATAGATGATAGGTGAAAATGAAGGCAGATCAGTTGGCCCATCGTGAAGAATTTGACAAGAATTAACTACGATGGTTTCTAGGGAGAACAGCGTGGAGGTCGACCTGATAGGACCTGATATTGCTAGAAATGGAGCTTTTAGAACCCATTACTAGCAATCCCTTTCCCCCTCAGCTATTTGGCGTTAGAAATTGTTGCATCATTATTTTATTATTATTACGTGTTATAGTGTAGGTTCTCTATTGATCTATACCAGAGGGAGACTTTGTACAAAAGTCGATTGCTTGGGTACCTCTGTCCCATTCGTTTTTCTACCGTAAAGCAGTTGTGTTTGCATGGCTGTGTTTCTGGTTTGAAGGGTGGGATATGGCGTGAAATTACTGAGTACAGAGGAATAACACCTGAGTCCTCAGGAATGGCAACGCATGGGTGGTATCATGGGCGAAACAGTATACTCTGTTATGTCCATGGTACTGCTCATGTCTATAGGCGACGGTTACCACTTTCCATCAGGTAGACCGTCAGCTTGTTTGTCATTCTAGGTTGTATATAAGAAAAAAAAATTGAAGTTATGAATTTCCTCGGATTTCAGATGCTAACCATCCAACATGGTTGCATCACATTTACGCAGATTGTCCTGATTACGCAAACTGTGCGTTACGTAAATGTATGAACTTACTATAATGTCCCAGAGAATCTATATACATACATATATATACCTAATATCTAGTCACAAACTGGTCGTTACTCCTTTCACATTACTTTAATTAAAATCTATGTAATCGGTGATCGTTTACGTAATTTGATTAGATAGATAGATAGATAATTTATTTACATTACTTACAGCACATAAATTACAATAAAAGAAAACATACACATAATACACAGTAAAAGAGATAAAGGAATGAAAATAAAAAAACCAACAAAAAAAAAAGAAAACATACATACATACATATCTGTCACGCCTGTCTCCCATTAGGGTAGGCAGAAACAATGGAACGCCAAATGCTTCGATTCAAACAAACCTCTTTCGCTTCTTCCACATTCATCAATCTTGTCATACACGCTCGTCGGTTACGGGTACTTTTAATTTGGCCCTTCTTCAGCACGTCGCCTATTTGGTCGACATACGAGTACGTCCGTCTAGGGCGGCCCCTACCGACATCTCCATTCATTCTTGATCGATAAATCTCTTTCGTAATTCTTCTTTCATCCATCCTCTCCAAATGACCAAAAAAACATGATGAAAAAAAAGAAAAAAAAAGAAAATATATAAACTAACAATTTCCTTTCTTTCCCTTCCTTCATGCGTGTGCCATAATAACACAAAATGGTCACAACTCAGTTTATTGCTTTGCCCTTAAAAGAGCAAAACACTGATAATCTGTTGTGGCCAAGTGTCAGTCGCGAAACTCCTTATTAAAAATAATAATAAAAAGAAATATAAATAGAATGCATTGTGTATGTCCATTACATTCGCCTACATTTGATATTATATTCTGAATAAATAAATAAATAACAGATACCATTAGATGAAAGGTAGTCAGAGGATTAGTGAAAGATACAATGAAATAATTAGGTTTCATATATAACTAGCGATATGGCCCGGCTTCGCACGGGTTTTCAACGAGGCACGGTCTGCATCCTGTCTCTATACCGTTGATTCCCTTCAGTTGTCATAGTGTCACCAATTTATCTAGTTGATAATGTATGTATATTTCTTTTGTATATAGTATATTTTATATTAATTCTTTCTTTATAAAATAGCTAGTAATCCGACTGAAGGGAGCTCATAGTCGAAGGATGGGCAGCAGTCTATCTATCCTATTAAAGAGCTGCGATCTTGTCGGTGGAGCTCTTGCCACTCACTACGATTTTCAGCGAGTCTCTTCACCTCTTGATACGACACGACACCAACTCCTTCCTTAATCTGCCTGATGTAACTGTGTCTCGGTCTCCCTCTTCTCCTCTTTTCTTCTATCTTACCTTCTATTATTGTCTTTATAAGTTCGTCGTGTCGTATCAAGTGTTCCAATATTTTTTCTCTTCTGTCCTCAATAGTTCTAAGAATTTGTCTTTTTTCCTTAACCCTCAGCAGGACCTTCTCATTGCTAATTCGAGGGCAGCAGAATCCCTCTTAAAATATTACTAAAAGCTAAACTGCGGTGACCAATCGTATAACATCACCAAGATCCACCTGCCCAGCATGGTAACTACTGGTAACCCCCTTATGGAAGAGGTCTATATTCAGCAGTATATATATTTTTTAATTTATGCAACTTAGAATGGCAAACAAGCTGACGGCCCACCTGATGGAAAGTGGTAACCGTCGTCTATAGACATGAGCAGTACCATGGACATAACAGAGTAAACTGCTTCGCCAATGATATCCCCCATGCGTTGTCATTACTGAGAATTCAGGTGTTATTCCTCTGTACCTTGTAAATTCATTGCCATATCTCACCCTTCAAACCGAAAATAGTATACTCTGTTATGTCTATGGTACTGGACATAAGAGAGTATACTGTTTCGCCCATGATACTCGCCATTTACGATACTCACGAGCAAGGGAGAGGATATAATCGATTATATGCCTTATATACGCTACAATAAAATCGTGATAAATTCAGACATTGTATGAACCGTGTATTTAATAATTAAATCTGATAACTATTTAATAAATGTCGTGTTTAATGAAGTTCTCTTAATTGAGAGGCTTCGAATTTATGTGTGTGTGTGACTATAGGTTATGAGAAACATTAGTACAGACAATTTCACACTCTGTTAATTAAAGTGATATCTATTTATTTATTTATATATACCAAATATATTATACCAGAGGGAGACTTTGTACAAAAGTCGACTGCTTGGGTACCTCTGTCCCATTCGTGTTTCAACCGTGAAGCAGTTGTGTTTGCAAAGCTGTATTTCGGTTTGAAAGGTGCGATATGGCGTGAATTTACTGGGTACAGAGGAATAACACCTGAGTCCTCAGGAATGGCAACGCATGGGGGGTATCATGGGCGAAACAGTATACCTACTCTGTTATGTCCATAGTACTGCTCATGTCTATAGACGACGGTTACCACTTTCCATCAGGTGGTCCGTCAGCTTGTTTGCCATTCTAAGTTGTATAAAAAAAAATTATTTATTTAATAATTTATTGCACCAATATTACAGGACTTGTTAAAGGATTTTAGGGTAAAAGAGATATAGAGAAGAGAAAGAAAGAGAATAGTATGTTATTTTTATGGGAAGTAACATTTGGTGGGATGACATGAAGCTAGGATTGGTAGCTTTTTTTTTTTTTTTTTTTAGTACGTTTGTTCCGTTTGGAACAGGCTAAGGTCGGAGACCATGCTGCCTAGTCTTCAAAAAGATAAATTGTCTGGAATGATTGGTAGCTATTTTTTTCATAGTGACAGTTGACAGGTTACATACTTTTTATTAATTTTTTTTTAAAACAATTCTTCTATTTGTAAATCAAATTGAACATAAAAAAAAAAAACACATACCACCAACCAAGAGTTGCAAAAGAGAAAAAAAAGTATTAATTTTGGAGTTACTATTTATATTTATTTATATTATATTTGATTGTTTGACGTTACAATTTGACAAACAATATTTGGCCGTACAACTAACAATTGATACAATAAAAACAGAAGCGCGCAAAAAAAAAAAACGAATCAGTATAAAATTTCAATTAACTTTTTAAATAAGAAAAAGTTAACACACAAAAAAGAAGAAACAATTTGCCAACGGTCACGCCTATCTTTAGCATTATATTAGGTATATCTGCGCCTTTTATTCGAATAAAGAGGTTTTGTAGCTTCAGAATAAGCATATTTTTAAAAGAAGTCTTTTTAATTACTTGTTGAGTCAACAAAACCAGCTCTAGTTACAGGTTACTCAATAGTTACTATATTTCATAATGTTAAATATATATATGTGTGTGTGCGTGCGTGCGTGCGTCCGTGCGTGCGTGCGTGCGTGCGTGCGTGCGCGTATGGGTGCGTGCGTGCGCGTTTGCGTGCATTCGTGAGTGCGTGCGTGCGTGCGTGAGTGCGTGCGTGCGTGCGTGCGTGCGTGCGTGCGTCCGTGCGTGCGTGCGTGCGTGCGTGCGTGTATGGGTGCGTGCGTGCGCATTTGCGTGCATTCGTGCGTGCGTGCGTGCGTGCGTGCGTGCGTGCGTGCGTGCGTGTGAATAATTATTTCAGTATGTTGCTTTAATTATGTCACATATTTTTCACCACATCTGCCCTTCATACGCTTTCTGTTTTTACCCAATAGTTAACTGGTAGGGAATGCCATATGGCATTAAGCTCGCCACTTGTACAAAGATTTATTATGCAATAAAGAATAAATAAATAAATTGTCCATGTTTTCGTGAATTCAAATTCTGTTTTCAACCTATTTTTAAAAAGAATAACTTTGAGTCAACTACATCAGTATAAATAAAAATATAATGTATAATGTATGGTGACCCATATCATCCAATTATTCTTTCAGCTATTAAATGAGAAAGGTAGTGGTGAGTTATTCTATGCTGGGACTTACACGGCGCTCAGTTATATATACATACATTTATTACAAGGAGACTGAATAAAAGTCGCCTACTTGGGTACCTCTGTCCCATTCGTATTTTTGCCGAGAAGCTGTTGTGTTTACATGGCTGTATTTCTATGCTATGTACTAGCGGGGCACTAGTGAGGGATGATAGGTGAGGATGGAAAGACAGATCAGTTAGTCTATTGTGATTCCAGGGGCGACCACCTGGATGTCGACCAGATAGAGTATGCTAGCAATGGGTCTAGTAGTCTACTAACAATCCCTTTCTCCCCACGCATGAAAAGTATCGTGAGCGACACAGTATACTCTGTTATATCTATGTTATTATTCATGTCTCTTGGCTACGGTTACTAGTTTTTTTTTTTTATAAGTTTTTCCATCAGGTAGGCCGTCAGCTTGTTTGCCATTCTAAGTAGCATAAAAAATATCTTAGTTACGCGAACGAAATCGCGGGTAGAAGCTAGTACGTTACTTATTTTCATTTAATGTCGACAGAATAAAGTACTATCAATCACTCTAGCAGGGACAGTCACATATAAATATGTTAAACGGCAGCTTAAAACAAATATACTGCCGTCACATTGAAATTATTTTGTCACTATAACATTTATACCGACGCCGACTGTACCTTATCGACTATTAGCATACAAAGTCGCGGTCGTGACGAAAAAAGACCGTACCGAAGACGCGGGAGTTGAAAAAGGATAAAAACAATATTATGTTCTCGACTTTGTACTTAGATATTTTAGCTTCGCTACAAAATGTATGCAAGATTCACTATCAACCCACCAAGTGTAAGGGAAACGAGGATTTGTATATGGCCTGTAGGAATCCAAAGTTAAAAATAACATTCCGATTTAAATATTCTATGCTTTATATGTTTTTTTTTTTTATACAACTTAGTATAGCAAACAAGCTGACGGCCCACCTGATGGAAAGTGGTAACCGCCGCCTATAGACATGAGCAGTACCGTGGACATAACAGAGTATACTGTTTCGCCCATGATACCCCCCATGCGTTGCCATTCCTGAGGACTTAGATGTTATTCCTCTGTACCCTGTAAATTCACGTTATATCCCACCCTTCTTGAAACACGAATGGGACAGAGGTGCCCAAGCAATCGCCTTTTGTACAAAGTCTCCCTCTGTGTGCGACCTTCAATGAAAATATTTGGCAGTTTTTATATTCATATATACTTTTATTTTAAAAATAGAATAATATTTACTTTTTTGTTTTATTTTCACTCATGTCTGAAATACACGTCTTCTAGAACCTCTCTTTTATTTAATATTAAAAAAAATTGCTTTAAAAACAACACAGCGTTTTTTTTTTAAATTAAGGTTTGGTGTTCCATAAAAAAGATTTCAATTTTGACAAAAACAGTTATTTCTATCTAAAAACTAAACTGATGAAACGATTTTGATAAAATTTCTACTAAACCAGTCTATAAGTATATCCTTTCAGATAAAAATAAAAGATTCTTCCAAAATAATTTACAGCTGATGTAGGTATGAGGTAAAAAACATAAAAAAAATCAAACAGATTAAGAACGTCCTTCTTTGATGGTGGTAAAAGACTGCATCACCTAATTCGATTCCATAGATCTACATCTATGGTGTTCTATGTGTTTTATTAAAATCATTTGTTGTATTTTATAAATCACTAATGATCCGATTTGGCTCCACACGAATAGATAGGATATTAAAAAACAAGATACAGCTTATGTTATTCACTCATAATGTAGCTTTGTCTATAGATAAAAGACTTTTCAAAATGGGTTGAGTAATTTTTTAATTTATCCATTATGAACAAGCAAATAACCAAATCTGTACTTTTTACAATGTTATTATAGTATAGT
The DNA here is from genome assembly GCF_026898425.1 of Galleria mellonella. Taxonomy (NCBI): domain Eukaryota; kingdom Metazoa; phylum Arthropoda; class Insecta; order Lepidoptera; family Pyralidae; genus Galleria; species Galleria mellonella. The sequence continues at coordinate 2,267,968 of NW_026442117.1, forward strand.
CACAGATATTATAAGGCTGTGGGTATAGGAAAATAAAACCATAAGGTGCAATTAAAACTGTATAAGTATGGTTCCTTTGCCTTCGTACCAAAAAGGAACAATGTAAGCCATGAAATTTATTCTTTTTAAATTGCGCCCAGAGAGAGAGAGACAGACCGTTGTGCAAAATTAGCGTTTACAAATAAAGCCCGGGCAAAATGAATTTTCGAATTTCGAATACCGTTTTTAATTAAACGCGCGTACGGGCGCGGGCGCGTACGCGTCAGATGGTATTATGTTACGTAGGGTGGCTAAATTGATGTTGCTTCCTGAACAGTGTAATTCTTGGAAATGCTAAAATTATCTCTGTAGTATTATTAACTATAGATTTATTCCGTCATGAGAACAGATTATAAATTTTAAATGAAATTGAATTTCGAAACGGAATTAAAAAAAATAGTATTTATTCTATGCTTATAAAATAGATGTTGATTGATATATTATTATATTATGTACAATAAAGATTTTTACAATTACAATTTACAATATATTAATCGAGTATTGGTAAGGGATAATAAATGAGGGTTAAATTAGTTACAATGGACCCACCATTGCGACGAATACATCGACAATCAACCAAGAAGATTTCTAAAACCTCTGTCCCATTCGTGTTTCAACCGTGAAGCAGCTGTGTTTGCATGGCTGTGTTTCGGTTTGAAGGGTGAGATATGGCGTGAATTTACTGGGTACAGAGGAATAACACCTGAGTCCTCAGGAATGGTAACGCATGGGAGGTATCATGGGCGAAACAGTATACTCTGTTATGTCTATGGTATCGCTTATGTCTATAGGCGACGGTTACCACTTTCAATCAGGTGGGCCGTCAGCTTGTTTGCCATTCTAAGTTGTATAAAAAAAACCTTAAGTGTATTTTGCTAGCAATGGGAACTTTAGTTTCTATTATTGCCAATCCATTCTACCATATTTTTTTTTTAAACACATGATAATGAAATGATATCCCCGCCTGCAATTACAGTATACACTGGCGGAGTACCAGTAAAGGATGATACGATATATGAGAATGAAATGGCAAGTCAGTTAGTCCATCGTGATGAATACACCTGGAATTCAGCATGATGTCTTCCATTGGGACCACGTGGAGGTCGACTTGACAGGGTATATTGCTAGCAATGAGAATGGTAGTCCGAATTACTAAAAATTCTTCCACCCCTCCTTCCTTATTGTTGGGTTATAAAAAGTATAATTAAGAATTCGATTTTCAAAACAAAACCATCGATAAGAGAGCTCTTTAAGGCCCACGGTGATGGGCTAAGCAGGGCCCTTAGCCATCACTCTGTGGAGGTATTATATTAAAATGTAAACGTGAGCTTGACGGCCAGTTACCTTTTGACATGCAATTTTCGGCCGTTCATTTATCAAGTTAACTAGTAAAGGGCTCGCTGTCGACATATCGATAACTTTGCGATGGTGGGAAATATATTTATCGAATTTTTAAAAAATGTAGTGTATGAGTAAAAAATAGATTAAGTACTATAAGTCGTTAGCTGATATTAATAACTTAAACTCTAATATCATCTATATTATTATAATAAAGAGAAAATATATATTTTTTTATAATGGTTTGTCCCAAAAACTATTCAACTGATTTTAAAATATTTTTCACCTATATCAAATTACACTATCAGCGAGTAATATAGGCTATATTTTATTTTCAAAAACACTCCGTGCGAAGCCGGGGCGGATCGGTAGTCGAAACTGTAATAACATTATAAATACATTACCATGTTTGATCGTTTGTTCGTAATGAATAAACTCAAAAATTACTTAATTGATTTTAAAAATTATTTCACCTATAGGAAGCTACATTATCAGGGAGTAACTCTCTCTCTTGATTTAAGAGTTTCCTCTTGTCGGTGTAACTAATTCATGCATCTTCTTCCAGCCAGCTCTATCCCAGGCCATTTCTTTAACCTCTCTATAGGACATGACACCTAGTATTTCTTTTATTTATCCCATCAGAGAGAAACATAGGCTATATCTACATTCTTTTCGAAAATTCTAACTACCTGGGCGCTAAACGGGCCTGTTCACTAGCTAGTGCCAATACAAACTGACGGTACGTTTTGAGTAAACGCTAGTCAGTTGCTCAAAATGTACCATCAAAAAACATCTAATTTAGTACAAGTTACGATTTTGTAATTTTATTTTTATCACATTCATTAATTATTAGGTACGTGTGCGAATTTAAAGCACGCTTAATTTTTTATTGTATAAAATTATGTTTCCGATTTGAATGGACAATTTAATGGAGTCATAAAGATTTTTTAGTACGATTCACTATTTAATGTTCAATTGTTATAGAGGTCGTAATATAAATTCGTGCGTGTAATTCATGATACATACGAATTTTTAATATGCCTAGCCTTTTGGGGCACAAAATTGTTTTAACTTTGACTTTACTAATAAATATATAGTTTTATTTCGTCCTAGTGAATGACGTTCGAGATTGCATACATTAACTCCGGGCGTTGTCAGAATTAATTGAAAATAGTGATGTAACATGATAGACCGGCGGTTTATCGATAAATTCCGACATACCGGTAGGCGAGCTGTCAAATCGAGATCGGGTGGGATCAAAACAATTAATCTTTGACTTACCAGATTTTGAACACAACCTTTTTGAAGGATGCCCTGTTAAGTTAATCAATTTGCAAGCGATACGTTGAATGAAAAAATAAATGCACAATACTAAAATGTTTGTTTGTGGGAATATTGTAATAAAAGAAATATGTAGTGTGTCTTGAACGAATGTAGAATTGACTTTGATAAACTGATATTGTATGTGGTATGAATAATTAAATTCATAAGATTTATTTACATTGTTTTCTTGTATGTTTGTTTACAAGTTAACTGTCTATATAATGGATGGCTTTAAATATAAATGTGATATTTATGCTGGACCGTGGTGATGAAAACTCTTCAATAGTAAATTATTATTTTGTCAACCGTTAACTGTCCACTGCTGGAGAGACTTCTCTCATAAGAGTAGGGGGAGGGGGATCTTACCAGCTGCTACAGTACTAGTAAAAAGTAAATCATTATCATATAAGCTGTCTTCTGAACATAGGTATCTCTCAAAAGGGAGTTTTTACCAGTAGTTGCCACGCTTGGTAGGCGGATTGGCAATCGCAGTTAGGCTTTGGTAATGTTTTAAGAGGAACGCTGCTGCCTATCTCTCGACCTTTAAGTTCCTTTAGTCAACTCTCTTAGGTCTTTCCCATAGATTGTAGTAAGGAATGGGTCTGAGCCACCTGTCAGGACCACACGGCCTTGTAAATAATAAATACTATTTATAAATAATAAATAGATAATTCCAGTAAAGTAGTAAAAATTTTAAAATCAGTCAATAACACCTAGAAACATTACGCATTTTATGCCGGTAATAAACGGAACATCTACATATTGTGTTATTAATAGCTAAAAAATATTCACAGGAAGTAAATGTCGACGAACTCACATTACTAATCAAGGAAACTCACAAAATATTAATACTAATGCCGCATCTCACCAACCAAATTTCGTTTCCCGCCATTTTTTCGTATCATCAACCATAATGCGAAACGCCATTGTTTTTTATCCATCGGCATCATTTTGAAAACAATTTTCTATCCCGTGTGATTATGGGTCATTTTGGATGCGTATTAAACTATTATTAATGTATTACGACACATAACCTTGCCAGTCATTATATTTAAGTTAAAATCATCTTTGCGCTTGCGCATTCTTTTAATGGTATGGATGGCACCATAGATGCTTTTTTGCCTTTGTAATTATTTTAATATTTGTTATCTTAATCTTTTTTTTTTTTTTTTATACAACTTAGAATGGCAAACAAGCTGACGGCCCACCTGATGAAAAGTGGTAACCGTCGCCTATAGACATGAGCAGTACTGTGGATATAACAGAGTATACTGTTTCGCCCATGATACCCCCCATGCGTTGCCATTCCTGAGGACTCAGGTGTTATTCCTCTGTACCCTGTAAATTCACGCCATATCCCACCCTTCAAACTGAAACACAGCGATGCAAACACAACTGCTTCACGGTTGAAATACGGACGGGACAGAGGTGCCCAAGCAATCGACTTTTGTACAAAGTCTCCCTCTGGTAAAGAAATACTTAATTAAACAAATCCTGTAGTGTACAGTTACACTATATAATTTGTTATATTATTATCTCTCTCTTATTCCATTATCACATGTCTAGTCGATGTTGGGCTTTCTCCTAGATCATTACTAGATTCTATGGTATCTTGAGTTGTCTTTTTAGATAGTTGGGCTAAGTTAAGTTGGCGTTGAGGAATTAAGAATTGTTGTTTTTGTTGACTATTTTATAATTAAAGATGTTGTGAAGTAAAATTTCTAAATTGGTGAATAGCTTTTATTATTATGTATAAATGTAAAGTAACTGATAATACGCAATCTTTTCATGAATGTTTCTTGCTAATATGTGTTTTTTTTTTCACAAATTGTACAACACAAGAGGATAAAAGTAAAAATAATGATAAATTATTGCTATATCGGTAAAAAATAAACAAAAGTACTCGCTAATAAGAAGCGAAAAAGTCTTGATTCTAGTGCCATCTAGTATTTCGTGTATATTTTTGTTTAGTGACCACCCACCATAAAGTCTTTTAAATCAACACTTACATTATCTGTAAACAATATTTACAATTTAATTTACTAAATACATAAAAATGTATTAGCCGCTGCCATAAAAAAAAAACTGTGGAACAAATTTTAATGTAATGTACCGGTGAAAAATAATTCGAATCATAGACAATACACATGGCGTCCCAAAATCTTTTCTGTTCTAAAAAATAATAAAACCATAGATAATTCAAAGTTCTCAAGATAATAAGCCGGCTTCTGATGGACCAACGTTCTTATTGTTACCGTTATTATTTACTTGGCTTTCACCAATGTAGCCAAGAAAGCACTTCGTCATTCTCATACCTAAGTACAATGGAGTGATATTAAAATTTTGGTAGCATTACGTTATTAACTCTCTCGGTTGTTCTTGAAGAAAACTAAAGCTTATCCACACATTTTGTAATGGAATTTAAGTACAATAAATCTGCATGAGAATAAATACGTACTGAGATTCTAAAAAAATAAAGCAATTCTTTATCTAGATAAGAACTAGAATTATGAGATATTTTAATTCACGGAAAACGTTGGTGTATTATCATTTTCTGGAATAAATAAAAGTATTAGTAATAGAGAATAAAAAAAAATATAATTTATTTACCAAAAATTTTCTATAGTTCTCTAGTGACAAATAAATTTTATACATACCTATCTTAGTACTTGAATTTGAAAAAGAGTGGCTATATATAAGTAAATATTGGTGATACTACGTCTGTATCAAATAGTTACTATTGACTTATATTAAAAAAAAAAAAAACAACATTCCTATTATATCTACTCCGAATTCAAAATTTTAAATCTTTGCAGCCGGCATCAAACTACTATGGCATTAATGTCGTAATATAATTTTGAGGGTTACGTAACAGATAAAAAAGAAGAATCCATTAGAGTAATCTGTGGAATTTAGAATATATTCAAATAGACGCGTGTTCCGAATTCAAAATTATCATTTCGTGTTGAAATCAAAAGCTTCAAAAAAATATTTAAATTGTAATTCAATTCGTAAGCCTACGAGTTCATGTTAGTAATCAATATTCTATCTAAGTGCAGAAAAAGCGTTTCTTTTATCTATGCCCTACTTAATACCTAAAAGGCTGTTCATTATTTAAATGTTAGATGTTACTCTGAAATAAATCCTAATATAAAAATAGTAGATTTTTATTGTTTTTAATTATGCATCAGGGGCGTTATGCACATTTTTATGGTGGTTATTCAATTTATTTGATAGACATAAGAAATATATGAAATACTTGAAATGGGATCTAAAATACAAGGATGTCACGAATTTGAATCGATGCACAAAATTTATTAAGTACTTTTTATATCTGTATAATAATACAATTTTTTGTAAATTGGTGACAGATCTGGATCAAATTGATAACTTCAACTCTGGTCTATATATGTCGCTTTTTAAAACTATTCCCTAATATTTCATACTTTTTATTGTAGAAATTTATTAAAAGTTTTTATCAACGAAAAACATTGTGATATTATATTTTTTCTCGATAATACATTCGTATGCGAATCTCATTTTCCATTTAATGATGTGCTTTATCGATGTTTTATTCAATTATGTTGGCGTCACTGTCCGGCCACCCTGCCGTGTCGATATGGACGGCCAATTGTGCATGAGTCGGCAGTTCACGGCTATTCAATAAGTTCTTCACTCTTAACAGATTGATATCGAATGGGTAACCCGATAAAAACATCACGAGAGTACAACGAACCTTATACTTATTAGTAATAAATGTCAAAATCGACATCGATAAAACTAATTGGCAGACATTCAGATTGGCAATAAACTAATTGGTAAATGTTCGGAAATATTAATAAAGACATTTGTAGTTATAAATTAGTTTGTAAAACAATGTAACTATTAATATCCCGTAGTTTTGGCTATGCGTATTAGAATAAAATGTATTCTAAGATATGTACCATTTTATTTATTAAGTAAAATAATGTAAATACTTTTACAAATTTTCAAATCTGTAATTGTAATAAGATATTAAATTTGACATAATGTATTTTTTACAATAATAGCAATCTAATAAAGTAAGTTTTTATCATAATTATCATAAGAATAGCTATTTGGAAAATAAAACAGTTCATATGCTCGCCAGTGCTGAACGAAAGCACAATTTTGCTTTTTAAATCTTGGAACGAACACGTTTTCCAATTTCAAAACCGCATTCCATTTTTAAAAACAACGCGTACCAATCCCGCGTGGCGCGTAGTGATGTGCGCATTATCGATAACACTCGCTTTCGGATGCGAGTGCAGTGCCCCAACCGACCTCTGGTAACGGTACGAGCCGTCAATCTCGAATCAACTATTTTACTTTTACAGCTGTCAAATGCTATTATCTATTATTTATGATCATAATTCCAAGTGTGAAGGTTCAAAATCTTTTGACAGTTAGTCTTCGAGTGTCGATATTCTATTGTATGTTTGTGTGAAGGTTTCTAGGTGTCAGATAGTTTGACTTATCGAGCGGTCACAGAGGAGAGTCCCCGTCTGAACTTTGATTTGTTTTCTGTTCCTTTGTTTTTACGAGTGGATGTAACATATCCTTTTCTGATAACGACAGGTCAGACCTTGCGTCGTTTAAACTCAATTCAACGAGTACATTGGTTCGTTTAGAAAATCATTGGCCCTTTGTGCGATTTAACTGCTTGTACGTGTCTCAATAAATGTAGAAACTGATGTATCTATTTCTTTTATATACATATACTTGACAACGAGAATCAAATGAACTTACTACGTTTGTCGTTTCCTACAATTGTTTCGGCTTCATCCGGAAATCTTCTTCGGGATAAATATGATGCATATAACGTAGTATCTTGTTTCATTTCAATTGTCGGAAATATATTGCAATTATTCCTATATTTTGATAGTAACAATAATTAATAGCTACAGAAACAATGAAACTTAAAGATGTGAATGTTAAGCTGGATATATTATAAGCTCTGTCCCATTCGTGTTTCTACCGTGAAGCAGTTGTGTTTGCATGGCTGTGTTTCGGTTTGAAGGGAGGGATATGGCGTGAATTTACAGGGTACAGAGGAATAACACCTAAATCCTCAGGAATGGTAACGCATGGGGGGTATCATGGGCGAAACAGTATGTGTGTGTACTGTTATGTCCATGGTACTGCTCATGTCTATAGGCGACGGTTACCACTTTCCATCAGGTGGGTCATCAGCTTGTTTGCCATTCTAAGTCGTATAAAAAAAATGTGGTGTGACAAGAATGGATAAGATCAAGAATGAGTATATAAGAGGAAGTTTGATAACAGCGCCAGTAATACAGAAGATGAGAAGTTGTCGTTTGTCATGGTATGAACATGTGATGCGTAGGGAAGAAGAGAATGTAGTAAGAAAGGTATTACGTATGAATGTGTACTGTTATAAGTGCAGAAGAAGACTCAAGAAGAGATGGATGGATTATGTGAAACATGTTGAGATAAATGAAAGAAGAAATCATATTACGTCGACACCAAACAGATATAGAAATAGAGCAGGAAGAAGAAGCAGAAATAATTAAATTTTTATACGTGCACGAATGCGTGTCAGTGCCAACAGCATCCTGAGTATGATAGCGAGCAGGCTGGACTGTGTGTACGTTAATCACTGCTGCGCAATGTCCAATGGAATTGTACAGCGGTGATTATTTGTATATTATTTAATATATATATATACATATATAATTGTGTGTATGTGTATGTGATGTGTGTATGTGTGTATGTAAATTTACTAACATAAATTTTAAGAATATTGTTACTAATGGACCAAAAATGTCCGAAAATGAAAATTATTGTTATTGTTAATTTAATATAACAACTATTATTGTCTAGTATTTGTCATGGATATTTCTATGTTATAAGATCAGTATAATGATCAATCATATTTTGGTTACATTCTTTTTTTACATGTAACTACGAGTATATATGAAAGCACTAACCGGTCAATCATGATCGACACATTTGCACCGCAAAAGAAAAATGACTATGCAAACATCTGTAGCCCATATTTATGTAACGAGCACAAATCCCATTGAACAAATTCGTTGCTATAAAATATGATAATAGCGTCGATGCGGCCTCGTAAGTGTCGATAATAAAGTACAAATGACCGGCCGTGTAAGAGCGGCAAGACAACCGGCGACAACGCAGTCGGTTACTCGAACTCGCATATCTAGCTAAAGTTTCTCATTCACGAACGACTAAAAATACTGTTAAAAGTAATAATCGCAAATAAGGCACTTCAATACACGGTATTAATTAGTTGCTGCCGTTTAGTTATAATTTCATATAATAATAATTATTAATTTATTTGTTGATCGACATATCGAACATATATCGAAAAACCGACAACCGATGGATAAGAAAGGTTCTTGAGTGGCGGCCGTGTACGGGTAAAGGCAGTGTAGGATGACCCTCCACTAGATGGAGTGACGACCTGAAATGCATTGCAGGGAGTCAGTGGATGTAGATGGCTCAGGACCGTTCTTTATGGCGGTCTATGAGGGAGGCTTATGTCCAGCAGTGGACAAATAATGGCTAAAATGATGATTTATTTTTTAGACGGTACAATAAAATTAGAGTAGTAAATAAAGTCCTATCATATTCTTCTGTTTCCAGCGTAAAGTACTTACATACTTTACAACAATAAATAATCGAATTTAATTGTTATAAGTAAAATATAATTAAGTAAAAATAACAATTGGTGTAAACAGCAAGATATCCTTTGGTAATATAGTTGACTACTTGAATTCGCATGTCCAGTTATAAAGTTTACATTCACGAACGACTAAAAATAATCAATAGATATTTTATTATTCCCATATATAGACTCTGATAATTTATACTATATGAATTTAAAGGAATGTATTTCGAGTTATCTACGTAAAACTTTATGTTTAGTTATTATTAATTTTAATGTAGTGTTACCAGGAGTTTGACGTATGAGTTACATGAGTAAGCACTTGTTAGGTTCACAGTCGTGAGGTCTCGATTTCTTACTTAAATTAAAGTGAACTCAGACTCAAATAAATGGCCGTATAGTAACTTGCTGAGTAGAAGTAGTTAACGGGTGTGTTAATAATGTACAATCATTACGCTGAATTACCTATGTCAGTTATGGCAATTGCGCTCTTTAATCTATATTGTCGCACATATTGAATCGGTTATTCTTATTGTTACTTACTCTGTCATAAACAGGTTTACTGATGGTAAAATGTTATGTAACTTGTTTGAGTATCTACCATGTCTATCATCATATCAGCCTTTAACTGTCCACAGTTGGGGGGGGGGGGGGAGATTGCTAGTAATATGCCCTATTAGGTCGACCTCCACGTGATTCCCCCTGGAAACCATCGTGAACAATTCTTGTTGTATTCGTCACGATGGGCTAACTGACCTGCTTTATCCTCATCTATCATCCTTCACTGGTGCCCTGCCGGTGTACACCGATAGCGCGGGTAGGGTTACCATTCCATTATCACCCATTAAAAAAACTGTCCACTGTTGAACATAAATCTCCCTCTTGGGAGGTTTTGCCAGTAGTTGTCATGCTTGGCAGCAAAATAGGCAACCGCAGTTGGGCTTTGGAGGTGTTTTAAGAGGGACGCTGCTGCCCATTTCTCGCTCTCCTTAGTCGGCTCTTACGATACTATTCTATGCCGGGACCACACGGTAGTTGGGCTCTGGAGATGTTTTAATCAAGTCGCTGCTGCCAATTCTTCGCCTTCTCTTTTCTATGTACCTTATCATGTTTGCTGCAAATTATTGGTTTCGTTTCTAAATCTTCATAAATAAATAATGAGACTTAGAATGACAAACAAGCTGACGGCTTGCCTGATGGAATGTTATAATCGTCACACATAGACATAAATAGTACCATAATCACTGCAGATTGTACTGTAGTTTCCATGGTACTTGATTAAATCGAATAATCTACTTTGCTTACGATTTCGAGAAATCAATAGAATAATTTCAATATTACAGCCATTTGTATTAAGGGGATTAAGTAAAATAAATTGTTATTACATAATTTAAGTAGGCAGATTAATCGTTACGTAAATATTTTGCTTTAATAACTGCGACCGGGCCGGTTTCCGTGTGGGCCGCCTTAAGCTTACATTCTATACCGTTAGGGGTATTCTCTTAATCTCTAATCGCACTATTATGGACAATGCGTCGGATGAATTATGCTCTCCGTTTACAAATGTCATGTCCAAGCTTACACGGTTTTGCATTGTACTCGTTACAAGTAAAGCCTGGAGTTTTGGTTTTAATTGAAAATGTATACGTAACTTACTAGCAATAGGCCAATTTATCGTTTTTATCAATATGTTACTTTACCATCATCATCATCATCATCATTTCAGCTATTAACCGTCCACTGCTGGACATAAGCCTCCCCCATAGACTGCCATAAAGAACGGTCCTGAGCCACCTGCATCCACTGACTCCCTGCAATGCATTTCAGGTCGTCACTACATCTAGTGGGGAGTCGTTCCACACTGCGTTTACCCGTACGCGGTCACCACTCAAGAACCTTTCTTCCCCATCGGTTGTCGGTTGTTCGAGCTATGTGAGCAACACATTGCCACTTCACTTTGTTTATCCTATGTTACTTCACCAGCAAAGGGGGACTTTGTACAAAAGTCGATTGGGTACCTTTGTCTCGTTCGTGTTTCTGTCGTGAAGCAGTTGTGTTTGCATGACTGTGTTTCGGTTTGAATGGTGGGATATAGCGTGAATTTACAGGGTACAATATAATGAGGGAATAACATCTGAGTCTTCAGGAATGGCAACGCATGGGGGGTATCATGGGCGAAACAGTATACTCTGTTATGTCCATGATACTGCTCATGTATATAGGCGACGGTTACCACTTTCCATCAGGTGGGCCGTCAGCTTGTTTGCTATTCTAAGTTGTATAACTTAGAATAGCAAACTCACTAAGGAAAAAAACTCTATCTAGCTACCTAGCCAACACTATCATTCTTAAATAAACGAATTAATGTCCGTATTGAGAGAAATCCATTCCCCTTTGTGGGACGTTTGTTAATAAATTACATTTTAACTCTTTAATTTTTAACTTCGGGATGATATTTAAGTGAATAACCACTGTGCTCTTACGTCTAGCAAAAATATCTTTATAATTGAAACGCAGAATTAATACACCACCCAAGCGAAGGGCGTGGCCGGACCGTAAAATTTTCGCTATAGGGATGCACCTGCATAGTCGAATAATTATCGATACATCATGCGGTACAGCCCTTTTCTTGTCCATGCCCGTCGTCCCGTTTGTGCAAAACGGTGTTTATTAATTTAAATGCCCGAGATAAAGTCGAAACGCGATGCGATTATATCGATTAGTAGGCAATCGCGTTATCAGAATTATACAACTTGACCTAATACCAGGCAGATAGCGGGATCCAACTAGAGACCATTGTTACGGGTCGCAGCAGCCAACTGGCTAATTTAAAGTCAATATTTAAATGAAACGCTCATATATATTTCATGCGTCTTTTGTATTTAAATTGCGTACATAAATGTTTGGTCAAACAACAAATTGGTGGTGAAGTACAATTAATTTGATCATCATCGATCAAATTTTAACCAGAAGGAGACTTGGTACAAAAGTCGATTGCTTGGGTACCTCTGTCTCATTCGTCTTTCAACCGTGAAGCAGCTGTGTTTCGGTTTGAAAGGTGGGATATGGCGTGAATTTACTGGGTACAGAGGAATAACACCTGAGTCCTTAGGAATGGCAACGCATGGGTGGTATCATGGGCGAAACAGTATACTCTGTTATGTCCATGGTACTGCTCATGTCTATAGGCGACGGTTACCACTTTCCATCAGGTGGACCGTCAGCTTGTTTGCCATTCTAAGTTGTATAAAGAAAAAAAATGTTTAACAAAAAAATATTCACTCACATGTTTATATAGACCTAGTGTACGGAGCAAAAAACAATGAATTTTATTTTATAATCGATTTATCGCACGTGTAGATTTGTAAACACGTTTTTATTAAAGCACCAAATCGATTTGATTCGATGTTTTTACGCATGACTCGAGAGATGCTCGGCTCGATATGGCGAAACAGTTATCAATCACTCATATTGTTAAATACATTGTCAATTCGTTTGCACATCACTAAGCGGATTATAAATAAACCGGTGTATAATACATTTTTGTATGGCATCCACTCATACAAATTTTTTTTTTTATACCACAAAGATTTCATATGTAAATAGTATAAATTAGTCTCTTAAAAACTAGTATAAGCATATATTTTATATATTCATCTAATAATTATTGTAAGTATTTTTTTTTTTTTACATAAGTCATTTACATGGGTATCTCTTGCCTTGTGATTCCAGTGTAGAGTGGGCCATCCCTTCTATCCCTGTGAATGTCGTAAGAGGCGGCTAAGGGATTTCTCTCGAGGGATGTACCCACAACATCACCAAAGACTAACTGCTGTTGCCAACTCATCTACCAAACTTGGCAATTACTGGCGAAACCATCCAGTTTTGCCAGTAGTTGCCACGCTTGGCAAATAGGTTGGCAACCTTAGTTAGGCTAAGAGATGTTTTAAGAGAGGCTGCTGCCTATCCCTGGCTCTCGCTTAGTAGCTTCTTATGATACCTATGGTAAATGAAGGGGTGGCCCATTCTATGTCGGAACATATACGACGAGAGACAGAGAGCATACTCGATGCCAAAGGCTTCTATCCTTACATACAAGTTTTGCTTCCTGAACTCACATAACTCGTCTCATACCATACATACACGTCGGTTCGAAGCTCTTTCATGATCTAAACTTTTTTAACATTACATTTTTTTTAATGGATGATAATGGAATGGTAACCCCGCTTGCGCTATTGGTATACGCTGGTGGGACACCCGTGAGGGATGATATCTGAGAATGAAAAGGGAGATCTTTTTTTTTAAATGAATGGTAACTCCGTCTGCGCTATCGGTCTACACTGGCGGGGTACCAGTGAAGAATGATGAGTGAGGATGAAAAGGCAGGTCAGTTAGCCCACCGTGATGAATACACCTGGAATTCAGCACGACGGTTTCCAGGGGGGACCACGTGGAGGTCGAGCTGACAGGGTATATAGCAAGCATTTTTTAATGGATGATAATGGAATGACAACCCTACCTGCAATAACGGTATACGCTGGCGGAGCGGGTTTGACCACGTGGAGGTCGAGCTGACAGGGTATATAGCAAGCATTTTTTAATAGATGATATTAGAATGACAACCCTACCTGCAACAACGGTATACATTGGCGGGGCTGGGGGGACCACGTGGAGGTCGAGCTGACAGGATATATTGCTTAGCAAGTTTTTTAATTGATGATAATGCAAAGATAAACCTAACTGCAATAACGATATAGGGGACCAAGTGGAGGGTGACCTGGTAACAGGGTATAGTACGAGCAGTGGGTCTGGTAGTCCGTTTGACTAACAATCCCTTCCCCCCCTTCCCATTTAAGGTATATTATTTAGAATGCAACAAACAAAGTCTTGAATGCCTCGTGTGTAGTACTGTGGAGAGTTTTGCAATTACAAAATTGTAGTGCAGTAAATAATATTAACACATCGCGATTGAGCCAGCAGGCCAGCTCGACGGCATTTGCGGAAAGCACGAACCCGATATTTCGTTCTAGTGAAGTGTGGCGCCAGTGACGGCAGTTTAATAATATTTTTTTTTATACAACTTGGAATGGCAAACAAGCTGACGGCCCACCTGATGGAAAGTGGTAACCGTCGCCTATAGACATGAGCAGTACCATGGACATAATAGAGTATACTGTTTCGCCCATGATACCGCCCATGCGTTGCCATTCCTGAGGACTCAGGTGTTATTCCTCTGTACCCTGTAAATTCACGCCATAATCCACCCTTCAAACCGAAACACAGCCATTCAAACACAACTGCTTCACGGTTGAAACACGAATGGACAGAGGTACCCAAGCAAATGACTTTTGTACAAAGTCTTCCTCTGGTATTGCTCGAAATGTGGTACAAAGGTCTTAAATGGTAACTGAGCTACACATTTCGCCTTATCTAAAGGCATGCAAATTTAGTTTTAGCACATGTGAGTTAGTTATAAGTGGCTAACATTTTAAAGAAAAAAATTATCAATTACTTATGTCCAATTAATTATTCTAATAAGCTTGTGTAAAAAAAAAAATTACAAATACTGTAAATTGAGATTGAGAAATATTAAAAAATAATTCATAATTTATTCAATAATCTAAGATTATATTTAAATTTAATTAAAAACAAGTTATTCCGATTTAAATTTAAAATGCTGAACTGATTTTAATAAAATTTATATAAAACTAATGTGTAAGTATATCCTTTTAGACAAAAAATAATAATTTTTCAAATCGGTTTATAACTGGCGGAGTTACGAGATAACTAACATAAAAAAATTTTAGCAATAGATCAGTGGAATGAAAAAAGACAGCATTAAATCTCGTAGTGAAGGAATACTAATTAGATATTTTTATAAACCAATATTATGTCCATTGTATATAGGTAAGATCGTAATTTCAAGAAAAGTTAAGCCAAAAAAAAAACCATGAAGCTTCCTGTTCTAGAAAAAAGAGACATTTCTAGTTACGAAATAAAGTTTTTAATAGGTACAAAATTTTAGTAAAATAATTAATTTAACATGTATGTACAGGAGCATCAATCACTGTTCCATACTACATGTTGAAAGTTCATCAAAATCTATCTCTGCATCAAATTTAATTAAAACATGTTAAGCAGTTCTTGCGTTACATTATAACATCTATTCATATTTTTTACAAACTTTCACCTTTATGATACTAGGACAGGGTGTAAAAAAATTACTAAGCAATATTTATTCCCAATATCCGCTCGCACTGAGACTCCGCCCTGTATCGGCTTGTTGCTATTTGATTGCAGATGAAAGAGGGCTGTGCCCTTTCGGATACCGCCGTAATGTTTTACCACATATAGGCTAAATAGGTATTATGAGTTTAACTATATTGTAATGCCTTGTAGTTCGAACGACAATCGAGAAACTAACAATTGTAATTTATTGATAACATTTAAATCGTTTGCCGTATTGTTTGTAATGTAAATTTAATGAGGTTTCCAGTTACAATCGGACATTATACTAATTAATTTTAACCAACTTAGAGAAAGAGGAGCTTCTTAGTTCGACTGCAACTTTTTTTTCATTGGAACTTGGAAATAGGTTCAAAAAGACATAGTTTTTGAGTCTTAAATTTTGTAAATATGGACCGGACCATAAAACAGTATGTTAATGTCTATCAAAAATTGGTTAATCTATTGAATGTTTGGAATCGCTATTAATTTCATTTAGGGGTTGTTTCTATGGATTTGCCTTTTAATACATTTACAACTTTTATTTAAAAAAAATACTTGTTAAACATAGCCTATTACACTGACGCTGCTACCTTATGTGTCACTGTGTGGGCCCAACATAGAATAGACTACCCCTTTCTTTCCCATAGGTGATATAAGAGGCAACTAAAGGAACTTAATGGTCAAGGAATAAGTAGCAGCCATGACATCTACTGGTCCCCCCTCTCCCCTAATAGGTGGAGTCCTATGTCCAACAGTGGACATAATAATGGCTGATACCATGATGATGGTTTAGACATCAATGGACAATCTAATTAAGGTACCTAATTGGATAAAAATTAATGCTGTATTGCTTAAAATGACTTCGTAAATAAGTCATTTTTTCCCCCAAAAAGGTAAAGGATAAAAAATAGTTATTGTGGGTCATCCTTAAGAGATAGACATATACTATCGCGGACTTTTTTGTTGACCTTTTTAAGGTGTACAATACTGTAGTACATTATTTTGATTTATCTCGTGGGGTTCAGCCAGCGTTTGCAATGTAAGCGCAAAAAAATGTGTTTACTTACGACATCACATTAGAAACCTCTAAAATTATCAGTGTTTCTCCACTATATTATGCATGTATTATATATATAAACCTTCCTCTTGAATCAGTCTATTTATTAAAAAAACCTTATCCAAATCTGTTAAATAGTTTTAAAGATCTAAGCATAAATAGGGACGGACAGACGGGAAGCGACTTTGTTTTATATTATGTAGTGATGATGATCTATATGGGGTATGATCTATAAACGATGAAATGTACTGAAGATATCCTATAATTGCATCTTTCTTATACATTCTTCACTAGAGGGAGACTTTGTATAAAAGTCGATTGCTTGGGTACTTCTGTTACATTCATATTTCAACCGTGAAGCAGTTGTGTTTGCATGGCTGTGTTTCGGTTTGAAGGATGGGATATGGCGTGAATTTAATGGGTACAGAGGAATAACACCTGAGTCCTCAGGAATGGCAACGCATGGGGGGTATCATGGGCGAAACAGTATACTCTGTTATGTCCATGGTACTGCTCATGTCTATAGGCGACGGTTACCACTTTCCATCAGGTGGGCCGTCAGCTTGTTTGCCATTCTAAGTTGTATAAAAAAAAAAACATATATATAGTAAATCCTTACTAATATAAATGTGAAAGTGTGTTTATTTGTTTGTCACCTATTAATCGTAGCATTTAGAATTGGAGGAGACAATAGATTTTACAAATAACACATTTAAATCACTTGAATGAAGTCGCAGCTAAAAATTTATGTTTTCATAAATTCACACAATTGTTTCGAACTGAAATCGAAATAGTCACCATATTTACGTAAAACAAGGTACCCGACACTACGCAAAGCACTCATGGTGTAGCTGTACCATCAAGTTTTACAGTACACGTCCAGAGATGGTATTCACTAAGATCACCGTTTTACAGTACCATAACAGTTCGCGTTTCGCTAGATTTATCTTAAAACAGTTATATAAATGTCAGCAGAAGTGGTGCCTAAGTCTGGGGGAATAATTTAATCTGTCCAAAGTCATAAATATTGAACGCATTCCGTTTGTAGAACACCCCGTGTTGGGTGGTACCAAGTGACGAGAGGTAGCGGATATGTAAAAAGAAGACTCTTTTAAAATACTAATGTGTGTAAAATATTTTAATAAGTTCATAACAACGCTTTCCGTATTTAGTTGATTACAATCACTGTGTTTAATTCCTTTGTTTAACACTGTGTGGTCCCGGCATAGAATAGCCCACCCCTTCCTTGCCTGTGAGTGTCGTAAGAGTCGACTTAGGGACGGCGAGGGATGGGCAGCAGCGCCTCTTTTAAAACATCTCTAAAAGCCTAACTGCGGTTGCCAACCCGCCTGCCAAGCGTGGCAACTACTGGCAAAACTCCCCTTATGGCTTATGTCCAGCAGTGAACAGTTAACGGCTGAAATAACAATAATAATAATAACTTTGTTTAATTCTGCTAATATTAAATTAATTATCAACTAACCAATCATATGGACTTCCGCAAAATATCACCCTATTTAATTCAGGAAAATATAATTCATTTCTAATTTTTATCTGTTATATCCGCGTATATTTTGATTATATCCATATTGTTCTATGATTTAGTTCTAATACACTACAACATTCGTGTTTCAACCGTGAAGCAGTTGTGTTTGCACGGCTGTGTTTCGGTTTGAAGGGTGGGATATGGCGTGAATTTACTGGGTACAGAGGAATAACATCTGAGTCCTCAGGAATAGCAACGCAAGGGGGTATCATGGGCGAAACAGTATACTCTGTTATGTTCATGGTACTGCTCGTCTATAGGCGACGGTTACCACTTTCCATCAGGTGGACCGTCAGCGTGTTTGCCATTCTAAGTTGAATTAAAAAAAAAATCATATTTAAAAATCCCCAATGTTGACCCAGAATGTCATAGAAAAAATGTTATTTAATCATTCAATAATACAAAGCCTAGTTTTATAAATAGGTAAATTAATCTCATATTTAACAACAAAAAAATGCTAAAACTAAACTAATTGGACATTAATATACAAAATTAGATATAAAACCTTCAAGAATCTTTGCACTTTCCAAAGGTTAGCTGTTGGAGTTAGCATTAGCATTAAGTCCACCATTTGTAGTGCGTTTTATTGATCAATAAAGTTTAAATAAATAAATAAAATTAACTTTTTTAATTTGTGCTGCTACTACTACTTCTGTTATTCCATATTTTATTTTAAAACGTTTAGTTTTAAGATGCTCTTATTTATTATTTGATATTAAAAGGCTTTATATTGCACAATTTTGTACATATATTGTATAAAATTCTGTACTGAATCGCGTATCATATTTATTCTGTCCCATTCGTGTTTCAACCGTAAAGCAGTTGTGTTTGCATGGCTGTGTTTCGGTTTGGCGGGTGGCATATGGCGTTAACTTACAGGATGCAGAGGAATAATATCTGAGTCCTCAGGAATGGTAACGCATGGGGGGTATCATGGGTGAAACTATATACTCTGTTATGTCCATGGTACTGCTCATGTCTATAGGTGACGGTTACCACTTATCAGGTGGGCCGTCAGCTAGTTTCCCATTCTTAGTTGTATAAAAAAAAAAAACATTCCGCTGCCGCTTTAGAAATCGCTCGCCTCCTTACAATTGCACCACGTTAACACAGTGCCCGTTGAATTGCTAACCGACTTTAATACTGAGACGTTCTCCTTAATAATCGCTCTTTGCATCCTTGTTAAATTTCTTTAAAGCACATAATTTTGTCTGTCCGAAGTGTCTTTATCTTCGGTTTACAAAGCCCAAATAAAATTTTATTTCTGTTTTGTATCTCTTTTATATATACATACATATATCTAAAAGCGGAGAGAGAATGCTGATTGGCCGACTGACTGGTTCATATATCAACACACAGCCGAAACTGCTGAATTTAGAATTTAAAAATTTTGCACATAGGTTCAATATATGGTTGATGAACAAAAGGAAAGATTCTTTTACTTATGAAATGCTACATTATAGATAGATAGATAGATACTCTTCATTGTTTCCTCCAAAAGATTACAATAGTAAACTTATTATAAATACAAACAATTACAAGAAATAATCACAATGAGAAAACAATGGGCGATCTTATCGCTAAGAGCTATCTCTTCCAGGCAACCTTTGGATTGAGAGGAGTAATTATAAATAAGAAACATTATCAGCAACAAATGTAGGCTATGTTTTATTTCGAAAATTCTATCTAAAGTTTTTTTTTATACAACTTAGAATGGCAAACAAGCTGACGGCCCACCTGATGGAAAGTGGTAACCGTCGCCTATAAACATGAGCAGTACCATGGACATAACAAAGTATACTATTTCGTCCATGATACCCCCTATGCGACGCCATTCCTGAGGACTCAGGTGTTATTCCTCTGAACCCAGTAAATTCACGCCATATCCCACCCTTCAAACTGAAACACAGCCATGCAAACATAGCTGCTTCACGGTTAAAACACGAATGGGACAGAGGTACCCAAGCAATCGACTTTTGTACAAAGTATCCCTCTGGTATTAAGAGTTATTAATCATTTATTAAGATCAGAAAAAATCAGTTATTAAGAGCGAAAATATTAATATCTAACTATCTCATCATGAGGGTTAGTGATAGTCAGTAATGAAGACTAGTCAGGTCGACCTCTTCACGGTCTCCCCTGGAAATTATTGTAGTTAATTTTTTTAGATAGATAGATAATTTACTTGCATTACTTACTTACAGCACATAAATTACAACATAGATATACAAAAAAAAAGCGAGATAACATAAATGATAAAAAAAAAATTACATAAAGCTAAATACAATTTTAATTTGTGCGTGTGCCATAGCAATACAAAATGGCCACAACTCAGTTTCTGACCAAATCATCACGATGGGTCAACTGATCAGAGTTCATCCTGACATATCATGTCTCAATGGTATCTCGACGGAAAATCTAATATCACAAGTGAGGCGGTAAAGGGTCACTATTCCAATCTCTTCCCGTAAAAAGCTGTCGTCTTTATTCTTTTTAAACGATTCATAGCCGTACACAGCTCCCTCTGTATTGTATTGCGAGAACTATTCGTATTCCACACCCATGAACTATTTCGAAGCGTTTAATAAAACAATTGTTTACACTGAGCGGTTATTGGCGTGAAATCCCATTACGCTGCGTACGCGCATTTCCCAATATATAATGGCGTCCACATCAAAATACACGGCTCAACTTTGACCCCTTCCAGTTATGGGAGCGTGTGAAAATAGGCGCTTTTAATTGTCTATCAGTTTATAGGTATAGAAGTTATTTAGCTGATTTTTTTAACTTAAGGGATGAGTCGAGGACAAGACTCCGGAACCGGCGTGTGTGCATGAAACGTGATATGAAAGTGACTTAGGCAATGAATGTATGTAAAAAATAAACATCTTTGGAACTTCACAATTCTCTTTGCCTATATTCCAGAAGGCGTTTCGAGAAGATAATTTCATCATCATCACCACCATCTTAGCTATTATCCGTCCACTGCTGGACATAAGCTTCCCCCATAGACTGCCATAGGGAACGGTCCTGAGCCATCGGACTACTTACAATGTATTTGAGATCGTCACTCCATCTAGTTGAGGGGGTGTCGTCTTACACTGCATTTGCCGGTACGGGGTCGCTACTCAAGATCCTTTCTTTACCTACACAATCTAGCTATTATTTACCTACAATTGCGTTGCGTTAAGCCCCAATAGAATGTATTATTTAGACGTCTTGAATAGTTCCCTTTTTTGATGTTAGTAAGTAAAAATTGGGATATATATATATATATATATATATATATATATATGATACAATCTATCTTTTTCACTTGTCTTTTATAATAATATAAAGACACCATGGACAATAGGTAGCAAAAGTTTAAGTATCTTTTCCCAGAGTCATCAAAACAGAATTATTCCACTTATTTATTTGTGGCACGTCTTTATTTCAGATAAGCGTAGTGCGGTTACATCAAACGCTGATGCTTTACCGCTGACGAATGCGTACGAGTAATATGCATAAATTCATTTAAACAAACTTGTATGCGGGACATATTATTTACTTTTACTTAGTAAAGACCTTCGGGGATATTAAGAAAGTTGTACCTACAAATAAGGGCTGAGTCACATTTGAAGAAGAGCAAATGCACCTAGTAATTATTAATTGTGTTTACAGAAAATTTCGAGCGCGTTGTAATGTTGCGCCTGCCTTTTAATGCACTACCGTCTATGAACGTTGGTAAAATTATTTTTTTGCTTTATGTATACCATGAAATAGAAGTAATTAGCTTTTAAAATAATAAAATGTTAGATGAAAGTTTAACGAAATGGATATGCGCAAGAAACTTAGATATTATAATCAGATGCCCATAGTATTGCTCGTGTCTATAGGCGACGGTTACCACTTTCCATCAGGTGGGCCGTCAGCTTGTTTGCCATTCTAAGTTGCATAAATAAAAAAGATTAACATTATTCTATCTGAGGAAGGAGTCAAAATTTTTTGAATGCACAGAAATTACGAAAGTAGATGAAGCAAGATACGGATGTAGATTTTTAGTTCTCTTTGTTTACCTAGTAAGGGAATTTGACATGAAAATAAATTAAAGAAAGTGTGATGAGTATAAGAGAGTTGTTTATTTTGTTACAAAATAACTTGACTAAATCCTTTGGTTAGTCATATTCGTGATGAATAAAGTTTATCAAGACTATCACAACGGTAAACAGCATGCGTGCCTACATGAAAGTTCTCAGTATACTGAGAAACCGCCTATCTACCCATCAAACGTCATAAAGATGCAAAGATGATCATTTCAAAATTATAATTTTATGTTCACAAGTATTATGCGTTCACTCGTTTTATTACCAGGAAGTTATAGCATTTATTCTGTTTTTATATCCGCGTGTAACTCGAAACATCTGTCCAATGAATAGAGTGACATGAATGATTTGATTCCATCAATGTATATCATTGAGAGCTAGAATTGATGATTAAGGCAAGATACATTTTCTGTATAAAATATGACTACAAATAGAATTTTTGTTTGAGATTTCATAATATTTTGTATCAGAAAAAAAGTCTTGAAAACTCGAGAACTCAGGAAGCTATAAATTTTATGATGGATAGATAGATGGAAGCTATGTATATGCATATTATATGCGTATGAAGATTTGTATAGCAACATCGAGTCCTAGTTGTTTGTGTTTTCTATGCATTACTTATGCGAACTTCATATGCATACCAGATTTTTTATGAGGTACAAATATTCTTATATGCATCATCTAATTATATGAATTGATTTTGTACATTTTTGACTCCGAAGACTTGAAAGCAAAGATAGTATAGTCTGATTATGCATAATAAAATACATCGTAAAACAAATATTTCGATGATTTTCAAGTTTTAATTAGATGTAATCTGATAGATATGCATCTGTAATAGTAATTAACGTTCTCTATCAATCTTAATGGTACAGCTTAGTTTAAAAGGAAATCCGTTCAGCTCGTATTAACGATAGCGAATTAAATAACGTATATTAGATGTTGTAAAGAAGTAAAGTAATCCGTTATAATCCAAACTGATTAACTTAAGAGTCTCATAATAAACTTTTATCAATGATTTCCAGTTTCAACTTTATAATCTTTGTTGCGTTGTGATTGTTTTATTTTTAAGAACTATTCACATTGGGAGTTTTTCAATTGATTTACTTTTTTTGCGACTATATTACGCGATTAAGTACGCCATCTATTCTGAACTGATTTTCGTAATTCGTTTTTCAAACGATAGGGTGTACTTTTGTGTTGGTTTCATATTCATTTTACGATGACATACAACTATTTTTTTTAAGCAAAATCGACTTGTAAAGAAGCGATTCCGCGTTATGTATATATTTACAGTATTATAGATATTTGATTATTTTTATATACTATGATACAGTCAGCTATTATTCTTATGATTAGATACAACAAGAAATTAGTAAATGCACTAAATAGTGCCGATATAAATTTATGTGTTTTTTTATGCTTTATCAGTGTGTGTGTAATCACATTACGTGCGTATTTTTTTTAAATCAAAATGTACTTATCATGTCTAATATAACCCACGTCTTATTAACATACTGGAAAAGATCGTAAGTGACTATAATTTATTGAATAGTATGACAATTTATATTTTACGTAGATTTAAAGCCAAACCTGCAACATACATTCCGTCGTACACGCATCGTGATGCATAATAATTTATCACACTATTTCGATTTTGACAGGACAGATAAACAACTTTTTTTAATCAACCGGCTGTGACACCACGTTATCTAAGCGAGTGCCGTCCAAAACATGGGGCAATTCATAAAAATAATGTCTTAATTAGCTAAAATGTTTAAGCGTTGTACTGTAAGGACACATTCAAACTGGACGGAGCGCGTTTGAAAACGGAATTATAGTGACGAAAAACATTAGCACGTATATTAATGACTGCGATTAAATAAATTAATGTGCGTATGGGATTTCGCGCTAAGAAGAATTTGAATTAGTTTTTTCGTTCCATATTTATGATCTTAATAGCATGTTACGATTATTTGGGTAAAATTTATATATATATATATATATATATGTATATATATATATATATATATATATATATATATATATATATATATATGTAAAACATGAAATGAGTTTAATAATTATGTTTCCTGTCGATAGATTTTTCTTTCAATTATAATCTCATGTGGATGAATGGATAATGGCTGAGATAATGATGCTAGTCACATTCTACATTTGTCACAAATAAAAAAATTACTATTCAATAATGCTTATAAATAAGTTTACTTGAATAAAAAATATTTATATTTTATTTTATTTATTTTTGAATTCGTCTGCCTTTAGATAAAGCAAGATGTGTAGCAAGCACCATTGTCATTTAAGAACATTTGCACAGACCACATTTCAGGCAAATAAATTATTATTATTTAAAATCAACTCACTATTTTTCTAGACTAAATATGGCGAGTTGTAGCATTTGTAGTACATATAATGTATTACAAATGTTACAAATTTAAATACAGTTGACTAGTTCTATCATATGGCCTTCATTACGGTAAATCTCTATTTAAATGGATGTGGATGCCTGAGAGAAATATTCTTATATTCTTTAGCTTATTTATTTAAAGCAAGCAGTATCAAATTTTGTACCTATTGGTGAAAACCTATTAGTGACTTCATTGTTCTTATCTTGTAATTATTTATTAATGTTTTTTTTTTGTATGTAGTCTTGCTTTTCCTTTTACAAATAAATAAATAAAACAAATAAATATTTCATTTCATTTCTTTTCATAGGAGAAATTCCTCTAAATAATAATTCCGCCTACTTGTAAACAAAAACGTACACGCCCATTAAAACAGATACAGATTGTCTTACCTTATTAATATAATATTTGCGCATACATTTCTTCATTGCGCATTGAAAACTTAAATGATTTGGATTTCGCAGATTTGACAGTAAAATGTGACGTTGAATCACAAAGCAAAAACGTAAAAAGCCCGCGAACTGACTGGCGTATTAACATAATGTATTCGTATGTCCGCTGGCTTGCTTTAAACGTTTGTCAACTGACTAAACGAAGGTTACACACGGTCATCGAGCAAAGACAAAAAAAGGACCCATCCAGACAGAACAAACCTGGATTGGGGACGGTCGAGATTTATAAGCTGAGATTCTTAGTCGAATTCGCTGAAGAATGACTGTAATATATATATGTATGTACAAGTAGGTATTATATGTATAGATGTACATTACGCTCTTATTACCCACTATGTTATTTATGTTGATATTTAAAAGACGTGGTCACTTACTTTTTTTTTATAAATTTTTGATTTATTTCAAACAAAAAAATGAGAAATATGGAAGTTAAATATACGTATAATAAGTCAAGCGAAAGTACATATTTTTGTAAAAAAAAGTAATAAGGTTTTTTTTACATTTCTTATATTTCGATTTCTGTTATACACACACACACAAGACACACACACACACACACACACACACACACACACACATACTCACACACAGAGAGATAGATAGAGAGAGAGAGAGAGACACACACATACATACATTATCACAAGCTCTTATCTGTCACTTGTATATATAACTTGTATACTTGTATTGAATTGTAAAACGTATCGAAGCATAGATCAAAGTCAGTATTCATATCTCATGTTTATTTCTTCTCTTTCCTTGCCAATAAATATTTGAGTAGCATAAACTATCAATAAGCAGAACAATTGAGAGTAAAAATTCGCTTAAACCACATTTAAATCGTATTTGAATGATAATATATTATGAAAAAGTGTTTGAAGTTCAACTAAAAGCCACTGAGCGCCTTTAAAATGTAATATTTTACTAGTACGCACGTAAAAAATGAAAAAAAAACAGCCAGTTTTCAATTCTATATTTACGTTGTGAATGGACATTTTTACGACCGCCATTGCTACGCTACTGCGTCAGGTGAAGTTATAGTTATAAGCTGTAGCGTTAGCGGAAATATTTCTTTCACGATGCTTCGAATGTCAAACAAGCTGACGACACACCTGATAGAAAATGGCAACCGTAATATTATAAAGGTGAAAGATATTTTTTTTGTTTGTAATGGACGAACTTTAAAAAATTCAGGCGATTTTAAAAGTCTTTCAGCTATATTAAAAATTAATATATATATTAGCAGTTATTTTTTGAAAAAAATAGAGCTATTTTAACTATTTACCAGTGCAAAACCGGGTCGGGTAGTTAGTATTTTATATATATATTACTTATTCTTACTAATAAAATGTGATTATTTATATATTTGTTATCTCATGGTGCTTTAACTGTTCGATTGATCTTCGCGAAATTTGACATATACATATGTATTATTTCAAATAGAGAAAAATAATGTTAAAAGAACTTTTTATTCTGGTGAAACAAACGATCTCGCAGGCATAGATAATATGAATATTTCTTTATTTTATTTATTTATTTATTAAAATCATTATAATATTGTGACAGTAAAAACCAAATAAAAAATATTGATAAATTCTTAAATACAAATTATTTATAATTGTTATTTATTGTTGATAAACGCTTTCGCTCATCACTATAGTACAAATGCAATGCAAACACTATTAAAATTGTACTAAGTATGTATGTATATAAAGCAGTGTTAAAATTGCAATTTTTTCTTATTTTAAAAATTATTTTTAAAGAGAACAGCTACTTCACTAGAGAGAGACTTTGTACAAAAGTCGTTTGCTTGGGTACCTCTGTCCCATTTGTATTTCAACCGTGAAGCGGTTGTGTTTGGATGACTCTGTTTCGGTTTGAAGGGTGGGATATGGAAGTAAATTTACAGAGTACAGAGGAATAACACCTTAGTCCTCAGGAATGGCAACGCATGGGGGGTATCATGGACGAAACAGTGTACTCTGTTATGTCCATGGTACTGCTCATGTCTATAGGCGACTTTCCACCAGGTGGGCCGTCAGCTTGTTCGCCATTCTAAGTTACATAAAAAAAATATACTTGAAACGGAAATAAAGAAAATTCAAATTGAAGGAATACAAGAAATTTTTATATTTATCTTTTTTGGTTGACTTGAAGTAGGTGTTATTTTGCGAAAAATCATACCATTGGTTATTTGATTACAATTATTTTGTTTGTTTCCGCTACCGCTTGTAACTTCCAACACTTGGAGATTGACTACCACTATTACTATCACATCCACAATCTTCCACATTAGCCATCAATCTCCGACTGCTATTTTGTTCACGCACATTTTGCGGCACGTGCTTCGCCTCTAAACAAGGCATCTGCAAATTACTAAATCATTGCTTGGAAACTTGGATTAATATAAAGTACTAATTTATTTAATAGACAAATTTTTGACTGAATTGAACCTATTGTGGGTTATATTTTTGTAATTTTTGTACAGATCTCTGCTTTTTTTAAATTTTTTTTTTATAATATATTGTTAATGTTACTTATTGACAATGTAGCTTCGTATAGATGAAAGAATTTTTCAAATGGATGGAGCACTTTTTAAGTATATTCATTATAATCAAACATACTGTGTAGGTCCCGGCGTAGAATGGGCCAATCGTTCCTTTCCCTTGGGTGTCTTAAGATGCGACTAAGAGAACTTATGGTGAAAACGTCACCAAAAGCCAAATCGCGGTTGACAACCCGCCTGCCAAGCGTGGCAACTACTGCCAAAACTTTCCTCATGGGGAAGGCTATATTCAGGAGTGGATAGTTAACGGCTAATACAACAAACAAACATACAAAAATATCAAATATTTATAATATTAGTATAGTATTTAAAATAAGGTCCAGCTCCATTTGTTGATCCATGGCATACTGCATTGTTCCCCTGGATATATAGAGTTTTAGTTATTAGTTTGCGTATGCGCACATTAATACATTGTAAGTTACAATGGTAGCTACGAAGTCGCGTAAGTGTATTATGTTTCAAATAATATTTTAGTAAAGGTGTTGACAAAGTGATCACGAAGACGCGACGAGCGATGAGCAGACGCGGTAGCGTTTTAAGTATTTTATTTTCATTTTTTTTTTTATTAATAAATGATAAATAAGAACCTATAGTGAAAGATGATAGTTGAGAGAAAGGTTTGTTGCTTTATAATGATGTATTTACCAGTAGACCAAGATGACCGTGTAGAGGTCGACCTAACACAGTATATTTCTTGCTATGTAATCCCTATTATTATAATTATATCAATTGTTAACTTTTTTTTTAACGTCTGGAAAATGCTTTATACAGACCCATACAGCTTGTGGGAGGTGAATAGGTACTGTGGGAATTTCCTCGTAAGGTGAAGTTCCAAGGAAAACTGCGTGGAGGTCGACCTGATAAGATATATTGCTAACAATGAGGCTATTAGACCATTACTAACTCCATTTCCCCCCGCCCCGTTGCTAATAATATGCCCTACTTAGTTGCTCTTCACTTGATCTTGTCTGGAGACCTTCGTGGTTAACTCTTGATAAATTCATAATAGTGGGCTAATTAACCTGTCTTTATACTCGACTATTAATCATCCTTCATTGGTACCTCACCAGCATATACTCCTATGCAGGCAGAGTTAACATTTTTTTATACAACTTAGAATGGCACACAAGCTGACGGTCCACCTGATTGAAAGTGGTAACCGTCGCCTATAGATATGAGCAGTACCGTGGACATAACATAGTATATAGCCCATGATACCCCCATGCGTTGTCATTCCTGAGGCTCAGCTGTTATTCCTCTGTACCCAGTAATTTCACGCCATATCCCACCCTTCAAACCGAAACATAGCCATGCAAACACAACTGCTTCACGGTTGAAACACGAATGGGACAGAGGTACCCAAGCAATCGACTTTTATACAAAGTCTCCCTCTGGTAACGTTCTACTCTCATTCCTTAAAAAAGATCTTTCTCTTATACAAAGAGATCTGTAGCAGTTGTTCAAGTAATACGAAGTAATACTTTGTCTGTGGTATTTTCTTTAAACCTAACAGGAAAAGTCTAAAATTACATAGAGACAATCACGTTAAATCGACGAAAGTAGGTACAAAGGAAATCGTGCACTTGAATGCACCGAAACACCAAGTGCAGAATAAGCATTCAATTTCAATGTATTACCAACTTTCCGTTTCAAATGTAAAGGGTTTACGTTCGATGTACTAGTTTGATGCGGCTCACAATGGTACAGTATTACTGTAGCTCTTTGTACGAACAGAGTTGGATGGGAACACGATGGTAGGTGCAGTCTACCTATCTAGAAAGTTATAAGTCTTGAAGACTTCCCTCGTGCGGTAGTGCGGTGCTTTGCGAATATAAAGCTTTAGAGATTCGAATTCACAGTTCAGTCTATTTAGAAAATGAGGTTGAAACATCAGCTTGAATTGAAAGAGTCTGTCTGATGATAAACAGTGACTGCACCCTATAGACGCCTGCAACATTAGGGATGTCACGTACTCGTTGTCGAATCTGAAGATACCCTTTTTGAAGTCCATACTGTAGTTTTTAGAAGGAACTCGACAGTAAGCTCATTCCACAGCGTTCAAGTTAGATTGCATTTTTGGTATTTTTAATGAGTTTTTTCGAAATCAAAAGATTTATATTTACGAAATTGACTGATTTATGAATAATTTGGTGTTAAATTATTATTTTAGTGTTTAAATTACTTATTTAAAACACGACATTTGTTTTGTGCTGTGCTTGTGCTGTGCTTGGATCATTGTTAAATCAGCCAATATTTGTCTACTGCTAGACATAGATTGCTATAGGGAACAGTCTCGAGTCACCTGCGTCCACTGACTTCCTGCAATACATTTGAGGTCGACACTCCATCGAGTAGAGAGGTTCTATACTACGTTTGCCCGTACAGAGTGGCCACTCAAGAACTTTTTTCCCAAATGTCGGTTTTTCGATCTATATGATCAGCCCATTGCTACTTCAGCTTGCTTATCCTTCGGGCTATCTCGATAAGTTTGGTTCTTCTGCGGATATCCTCATTTCGGATTCTATCACACAACTTCGAGCATAGCTGGTTGAAGAACTTGAAGCTTCTGCATATGGCTAACGGTGTAGGACTGTTTCGGTTCCCCATTTCATTATCACCCATTAAAAAAATGCATTTTGTAATCCGGTAACAAATCGATCGACTTGGGTGTAAATCTGATTATTTGGTGACTACAAAATTAATTGGCATTCGGTAATACCACACCCATTTTGAATTAATGCGCTGTGTTAAATTCAGGCAAAAAAGCACGTCTGACGCATTGATTAATTGGAGCCTACGTCAGACTTAACGACTCTAAAAATATTGAAAATTTTATTTTTAACGAATACTGTGTCTTGTTTTTAAGCGAATTCGAAAAGGAGCTTATCGATTTTCCTTTTTGACATTAGTAAGCGATATGGTCGTGTTGTTTTTGGTATAAAATGGGTCACCCTTTTCTTTCCTGTGGGTGTTGTAAGAGGCAACTACGGGAACTTAATGATCGAGGGATGGGCAGCAACGTTTCACTTTAAAATATAAAACTCACCAAAAGCCTAACTACGGTTGCCAACCCGTTTGCCAAGTGTGGCAACTACTGGCATAACCCCCTTGTGGGCGGAGGCCTACGTTAAGCAGTACACATTTAGCGGCTGATATGATGATGATGATGAAGCTATATTACGCGGTATCTTTAGTAATTCAAAACTGATATAATCAATTCTTTTTGTGACCAATTCTTAAATTAGCCCTTTTAGTGCCATTGATTTTTACTCATATCTACTTAAAAATGCCAAAGAAATCTTTGTCGTGTTGATGTCATTTACCCTTGTCTCTAAAAAAACCGTATCTCCTCCAAAAATTATCCAATTTTAATATTTTTTTTACAGTAAGCTAAACAACGACTGATTTCACGAGCGCTATGACGCTCGTGGCGCTTTTAGTTGCAATGCGCACGAGCGCGATGGCGCTCGTCGGCATTCAAAGGTTTGGTACTGGTTTTCTATATTAATTCAGTTACGATTGAAGGATGTTTTTGCAGATTCAAATTTTGGATTATATACTCAATCAATTGCTATAAAATTTGGTATACACGTACTTACTATATGAGATATACTTACATACATACATATATATATATCTGTCACGCCTGTCTCCCATTAGGGTAGGCAGAAACAATGGAACGCAAAATGCTTTGATTCAAACAAACCTCTTTCGCTTCCTCCACATTCATCAATCATTTCATACACGCTCGCCGGTTACGGATACATTTAATTTGGCCCTTCTTCAGCACGTCGACTATTTGGTCGACATACGTGGGATATACTTGTAGAAGGATATAGTACGTTACTTTTTATCCCAGTTAGTAAACACATCCCGCTCAAGCGGACGAAGTCGCAGATAACTAGTTCGAAATAATTTAAAAAGTTTACAAAATTGATTTAATTGAAAATTAAACTTGGAGCTTAATTTAGGTGAAGTGACGTACATACCACTGTACCGAAGAGTTTTGTCAAGTCGATTGGCGGTGATTTAATGGATTTGTCAACGAATTAAGTAGATCTGTCTTGTTCTTGTTTTAATTGCTAATTAATTATACTGTCACTCAACACTCAGCAAGGCACGCCTGTGTCAATGAATTTAATGAAAATAATTCCTTTAATGTTTTATTGAATAATGCCTTTTTAGGATTCAGGAAAGCATGTTAATGAATAGTAAATACCAGGTCACTCAGAAAGTATTGCGAAAAAAAAAATTTACGTATGCGAAACTGGCCAGTTATAATTTATTTAAAAAATATGATTACTTATAAGTAAAAATAGGTACGTTGTAAATTCAAAACTTCCCTCCACTTTTTTTGCGAGCTAATTAAAATTACCGTTTCTCATTGAAAAATGGATTTGTGTTGAAAACGTACCTATTTTTAATTATAAATAATCATATTTTAAAATAAATTTTAACTGGCTAGTCTCACACACATAAAAACTTTTTCTCGCAACGTTTTTTTGTGAGACACGGTATGCTTTTTTTATTTATGTTCTTAATTATTAATTATATAATTCTTTTACGCTACTATGGTAGCAAACAAGCATATGGTCTGTCTAATGGTAAACGGAGTCGTACCCAATGGTTGCCTGTAACACCAGTGATGTCACGCACGCGTGGCCGACTCTTAAGAAACCTTAATACACCCTTTTTGAAGAACCCTATGCTATAGTCTAAATTAATTTTAAATGAAAATAACGTCTGTTGATGTGATATATTAAAATTAATTAATTTTCTATATTATTATTATTAAAAAAAACTATAATTGTCAATAATTACAAAGGTTCATTTTAAACTTTTTTATTGCTATTTTCAATATCCGAACTAAAATTCAATTTTATAAGGGACGTACCACATGACATTTGCTTATGCAAGGTTTGTTTGTTTATATTTCCCGTTCAACGATCTGAATTCAAATTTATGGACACTGTCACTCGATTTAAAATATTAACTACAATCTAACTTCATTAATGGGTCCAATAAATTCCTGTTAATTTAAACATGAATAATTTTAACATTATAATTGTTATGCAAACATTTATGAGTTTATTTCATATAAATATTGTCAGATAATGTTTAAATGTAAAATTTATTAGTAAACCATATATTTTAGGAACTAGTATTGCTTATGGACTATTAGTGCATTTGATATGTTCATCACGTCAGCCATTAACTCTGATGATCATTGCTGAACATAGTAGTTTTCACGCTTGGCAGACGATGACTTAGTAGAGACATCACTTAATATATCCACAAAAAAAAAAGATTGTGTTCCGATTTTAATTGTGATTAAATCTGCATTTTTTATTACTATGGCACACGGTACGAAAAAAGGAAATTGTTGTTTTATATATTTTGCTTTTTGTTTTTTTTTTTTGTTGCTTTTTTAAATTCTTTTATATCTTTTACGTTCCCTCATAACTCCGTCAGTTATAAAACGATTTGAAAAATTCTTTTTTTTTATTTTAAAGCATATATTTCCAGATTCGACTTATAAATTGAAAATTGATACAGTAATTTAGCTTTTAAATCCAAATAGATAGATAGATAATTTATTTGCATTACTTACAGCACACAAATTATAACATATATAGATATACATAAAAAGCGAGATAATAGAAATGATTAAAAAAAATATAAAGCCAAATACAACTTTTGTGCGTGCGCCATAACGATACAAAATGGTCACAACTCAGTTTATTGCTTCGCCCTCAAAAGAGCAAAGCACTGATATTCTGTTGCGGCCAAAGGGAATAGGGTAACAATAGTAATAGTTCATTACTACAGCGGACAGCAACTGAGGCATTGATGGACGAACGTGCAAATGTGGGCCGAGGCGTAGGCAAGGCATACATACGTGAGTCCATCAATGCCTAGTTGTGGCCAAGGCTTGTATAGTACTTTTCTCAAACAATGCGCGGAAATAAAAAACACAATTTTATTTTTTAAGTTTAATGACGAATAACGAACAATAATAATTTTTCACGCGCCATAATGTTCCTTTGTTTTTTTTTTCAATAAACAGCTTTCTATTTGCAAGCCAGTTCGAAATTTAAATAAAACCTTTTATTAGTTACCTCCTTGGTAGCCATGTTTCGAAGTAAAAGGTCATTCCATTTTTAAATTACAGGACAGATATGAGTTTACATAGTAATTTATCTGGCCGCAAAACACGACAGATATGAATTTTCATACAACTTTTGCCGGCCGCTGCCCGCATGTATCTGGCCAGTACGACAATTTTGATTTATCTCAAAGAAGATTGTCAAAATAATGCTCACATTTCCAAACATGTTTGAGAAAAATAATTTTATTCTATTATATTATATTATATAGATGATTTTTTTCTTTTTATTTTAAACAATATTTCTTAAGTAGGTACTTAGAAATATTGTTAAAAAAAAAACAAGTACCTGTGAAACTGCTTTCTCATACTCCATATATCAAGGCGTAAAATCTAGGCTGAGTTCCAGCTAGACTACCGTTAAGTCTAGATATTCCATCATAAATAGCTAATGCCGGTACGCGTGTCCGTTTGTCTGTCCTTTGTATTTGTGAGTTATGGATGTGAATCGTATATTAAAATCAACTGTTATTTTATGACGGGAACGGTAAAACTCTTTTTTAATTTCGAAAAAAACGTTATGATTATACATTATATATGAATTTTTTTAATATATCTAATGTAAAGTATATACAATAAAGAATTTACAATATAAAACAATGCAATCATCATCATCATTTCAGCCATTAACCGTCCACTGCTGGACATAAGCTTCTCCCATAGACCGCCATAAAGAACGGTCCTGAGCCACCGGCATCCACTGACTCCCTGCAATGCATGTCAGGTCGTCACTCCATCTAGTGGGCGTCGTCATACACTGCGTTTGTCCATACACGGTCGCCAAGAACCCTTCATCAGTTGTCGATTCTTCGAACTATGTGACCAACCCGTTGACCAAAACAATGCAAGAATTTATTTAATTCAAAATAAAATATTTTAAATATAGAACGATTTTGAAAGAAGAATAAATATACTCGTATATCAGTTTAATGTGCTCTTCTTTCACATGAGTAGGGTGCGACAATAGTTATTAATGAAAATACCCATTTACATTTCTCTAAATTGAATGCACTATATTTTCTATACAGGGTCGCTACTCCAGAGTCTCTTTTATAGATCGTCGATTCTTAATTCTTTGTAGCGGACCCAGTATCAGTTTTTAAATTAAGAATATAGCTGTTTTTATGTTTCTATAGCTCGATATGCTACTTGCAGCTACCTTATAGTTTATTTATATATTCAAATCTATAAAATATACCTATCATCGTCATGATCGTCATCGTCATCATATCAGCCATACACTAGTGTATAAATACCATACTTATATCAATAACGTCTATGTAAACTTTGTAAAGGGAACGAAACATCCTAAATATGATATGAAAAAAATAAATAATTCCATATTCAAATCTTGATAAAGCCTGCGTGGGGTGGTAACAACGTTGCCTAAACATATTATAAATAAAAAAAAAAATAATAAAGAACGAGCGGGAAAAGCTGAGGTGTCGGCCGGTCGGGTCATGTCGCGTTATCTGCTCGCGTGAATGCTGATCAATCAAAGTGTTCGAAAATTAAAAATTTAAACAATGAACGCTAAGTGAGTTTGAGTACCATTTATTTAATAACACGTTTTAAATAAAATACATGTTTAGTGACTTATTTTTTTTACGTTCGAAAATTAAATAGCAAAAATTTTCGATTTAAATTTTTAGATGAAATTAATGTTATTAATTTTAAAAAATAACAACAAAATTGTTGAATGCAGTTGAAATATTTAAATGGTATTTAATTTTACTCAAAATGTAATTTGCTCAGTTGCGTTATGTATGTAATTTAGATTTTTAAAACTGATATTTGTTCAAGAATTTTCATAAATTAATGAAATATAATTAATTACGTAGCATATAAGGGTCAAAATTATACCTCATTAATATAATATAATAAATGCTGATTAATATAATATGATAGGTTAGGATGGATATAATGTTTATTACTCTTTCACGCAAAAACTACTAAACGGATTTTAATAAAATTTGGTAAAATGTTAACTTATATCCTAACTTAACACATAGAATAACGCCGCAAGATAGAGTTAATAAAGAATAAATGATAAAGTCCGTTTCTGTTTTTTAATGATTAATACGTATTTAAATCAAGTAATATTTAAAAATAGAAGAACTAAAATGCTAGGTAATTTTATACGACATGACGATCTTTTAAATAGCATATTAGAAGGAAAAATAGAGGGCAAAAGAAGAAGAGGAAGACTGAGGAATAACTACACGGGACAGATAAAAGAAACACTAGGTGTTATGTTGTATAGGGAGGTCAAGGATATGGCCTGGGATAGAGCTGGCTGGAAGAAGATGCATGAATTAGTTGCACCGACAAGAGAACAACTCTTAAAAAAATGTTTAAAAAGTAAATAAATATTAATATCAACAATGACACACGATTCACAGTTCACACTGTACAAAAAATAAAACAAACCATAGAATTCCCAAAGGTTTACCAGAGGGAGACTTTGTACAAAAGTCGATTGCTTGGACACCTCTGTCCCATTCGTGTTTCAACCGTGAAGCAGTTGTGTTTGCATGGCTGTGTTTTGGTTTGAAGGATGGGATATGGCGTGAATTTACAGGGTACAGAGGAATAACACCTGAGTCCTCAGGAATGGCAACGCATGGGATATATCATGGGCGAAACAGTATACTTGTCCATGGTACTGCTCATGTCTATAGGCGACGGTTACCACTTTCCATCAGGTGGGCCGTTAGCTTGTTTGCCATTCTAAGTTGTATAAAAAAAAATAAAAGGTAAAATGGTAAAACGATAACACAATAAAAAAATTCCATTCCCATAACGTTGGAATACCGTCATTACAACCGCATAGTTTTAATAATAAAGCGCTAAAATTTAATTTATAATTACGCGCGTCAACGCGGACAGGGGACAAAAAATGGCGGCTCCGAATGGCGGCCGCGCTCGCGATTGCGCGTAATTACTCAATTGCCAAAATGTGAATTGTTTGTTGCGCTCTTCGAATCGTGCTTTTAATGTTCAGTGGGAACACTGTTTGATTTGTCCGCAGTGTGAGGATTGATGTAGGCGATGCAATAAAGTGCAATTTTTGTACGCTATTTAAAAAAAAAAGAGATACATAGATAATATAATATTAGATAGATAGATACTCTTTATTGTTTCCTCCATAAGATTACAATAGTAAACTTATTATAGACACAAATAATTAAAACAAAATATTACTATATATTAGTACTGGAAACACAGCCATGCAAACACAGCTGTTTCACGGTTGAAACACGAATAGGACGGAGGTACCCAAGCAATCGACTTTTGTACAAAGTCCGTTACCGGTACTTATTGAAAAAAAAAAATTAGAAACAGTGTAAGTAAAATGTGATATTAATTTAATATAGTTACGTTGATTATAATGTATAATATATAGTTACACAATTTAAACTGTATGTTTTCCAAATTCACAAATCAATCTTAATTAAATAACTATTAAGGGTTATTACACAATTTTAATAAATTATACGAAATATTACAATATTTTGCATTCAAAACTTAAGCATTTTAATATTAATTTACATAGTTACGAGTTTAATAACAAAGTTACCAACTTAATTGCAGAAACGTGAATTCTATATTTCAATGTAAAATCCCTAAAAGCGATTGAGCAATTAAGTCTTAAACATAAATTAAGTAAACCGATCTGTATCTAAGTAAACGTCGGAGTTAACAGTCATGTTTTTTTAACGATTGACTTGTGAACATTTAGTAGAAACCAAGAGATTCATTGTTTTTGTTCAAGCAATTAATTTTTTTTTTTTTATATATTACAGTGTGAAAAAAAAAACGAGCAAACTTGTTATAATTCAATTAATGTAGTGAAATAGCTTTATTTAAATTGTATGTCCTTGTTAAAGTATTTATTTTTAATTATTATAGATTTAAAAAAAATATATCAAAAATATTTTACAATTTTTTTTTACAAATTAAAAAAAAAACATACATACATATTTATTTGCATAATGAATAAAAAGTTTTATTTATACAATAGATAGTAGATAGATAGATACTCTTTATTGTTTCCTCCAAAAGATTACAATAGTAAACTTATTATAGATACAAACAATTACAAGAAATAATCAAGCGGGACATACTAAAATGCTATAAAAAAATAAAAAAGTAAATCAAGATTAGTCATAACCGTATTACAACAGTTCTTTTGCTTCAGTGCTCAAATAAAAAAAAAATAGAAAAAACTAAAGATGCAACGAAATTATTTAAAAAAAGAATAACAAACTACAGTTATAAAGAGAATGATTTATTAATCTGTATACTCAAAGTTCTATCCAGTTTTATCCACAGCAAACTTCCCGTGTATTATAAACAAATCGCCCCGATACATCTACGTCGATTAGCACCATAATTTTATGGTGAATTCGACACAGATCGGGAACCATGACAAATGCGGCAAATT
Organism: Galleria mellonella; assembly: GCF_026898425.1. NCBI lineage: Eukaryota > Metazoa > Arthropoda > Insecta > Lepidoptera > Pyralidae > Galleria > Galleria mellonella. The sequence goes on from NW_026442117.1 coordinate 2,306,308, forward strand.
GAAACGCGAACTGAACCAACCATTATTATTTATCTTAAGGACCACTCCTGACTCTAACCGCCTGGTAAACGTTAGGAAGTACACCGAGATTATGGTGTTACTTAAAAAACCATAAATTATAGCAATTGCCGTAGAATTTGCCAGCTGCCTATTCATAATAGTCGATTCGGAGGGGGGGGGGGGAAGGATTGTTAGCAATGGAGTTTGACAGCCCCATTGCTAGCAATATACCTTATTAGGTCGACCTCCACGTGGTTCCCCTGGAAACCATCGTGAACAATTCTTGTTGAATTCGTCACGATGGGCTAACTGACCTGCTTCATCCTCACCTATCATTCTTCACTGGTACCCCGCCGGTGTATACCAATAGCGCGGGTGGGGATACCATTCCATTATCAACCATTTAAAAAAAAATTGTCGATTCGTATGGCATTTTAATAAGATTATAATCATCATGATTATTAATGATTATTATTATTTCAGCCGTTAACTAATGGCAAACAAGCTGACGGCCCACCTGATGGTAAGTGGCAACCGTCGCCTATAGACATGAGCAGTACCACGGACATAACAGAGTATACTGTTTCGCCCATGATACCCCCATGCGTTGCCATTCCTGAGGACTCAGGAGTTATTTCTCTGTACCCAGTAAATTCACTGCCATATCTCACCCTTCAAACCGAAACACAGCCATGCAAACACAACTGCTTCACGGTAGAAACACATCTGAACTTAAACCTTCCCCATAAGGGGAGTTTTGCCTATAGGTATTACGTTTGGCAGGCATTATCTTGAAATCAGCCGTTAACTGTCCACTGCTGAACATAGGCGTACTTAAGGGGGCTTTGCCAGTAGTTGTCATGCTTGGTAGGCGAGTTGGCATCCCCAGTTAGCCTTCGGTGATATTTTAAGAGTGATGCCCATTCCTCGACCATAAAATTCCCTTAGCCAGCTCTTTATGCATGGTAAAGAAAGGGGTGGCCAATTCTATGCTGGAACTACACAATAATTTATAATATATAATTATATACAAATGAATTAATCGTCTTGAAAATTACGCGACTATTTGGGGTGGAGAACGATATAAGCTACTTTTTATTCCGGGCAACCAAAATAAACCCGATTACGCGAACGAAGTCGCGAGTAATAGCTAGTAAATAATATCTTAGTTAAATACATGTATATGTTAGCTTGCATACTATACAATAATTTTAGCGGAAACACTAAAGAATAAACAATCATATGTTTAGACAAGTCATCTTGGTAGCGTATAATTTAATGCCTAACCATCCCCTTCCTCTGAGAAGGCTAATTGAAACAGCCCGCATTGTAGGCCATAACTCCGTTACTCTGAGAGGCTGTCATCGGTGTTATTATCACGTTATCCTATACTAGAGAGAAAACCGAGAATTATTCTGCCACACAGTCACTCGGAAAATGAACCGTAACATCGTTTTATTAAGGTGGGAAGTAATAAAAAGTTGACGCTGGAAGTAAATTGTCTGATTAAGAAAGGGTTGGTTTACCGATGGTGCGTTAAAGATACGGTTACTTATTTATATGAGACGTTGATATAAGTGCAAGTGGCAATGAACAAGCAATTTCGATTCGATTGCGATTATTAAAGAGCTTCTTTATCTAATAATTGTTAATTCAATTGCTGACCACACCGGTGTTTTTAGTTATATAATATGTTAAACAGAAATAACATCTATTCTCAAGTAATCATATCCAATTAAACAGTAATGAGGTCGAAAATTAATATAAATTATGTTGAAAATTATAGTAAATTACGTGCCTGCGGCTTCACTATATAACCGGCGGTAAAATTCACTCAAAACTTTCTTCGTGTAATAATTTTTTTGACGATTACTTACATTTCAAGGTCTTAAAATTACAAATATCTTATTTAACACATGAATTGTAGTTAATAAAATAAGACAATAATAGTTGTAACAATTTTAAAATTTATTGATGATTTATTATTTATTTCCGTCATTTTAACGTTCCTTGCCACAATTGGTCCATTTAAAACTTTGACAAGACTAATTTGTTTCAATATTGTTTAAATTTCGACATTTTATTATCATAGATAGATAATTCTATATCAAAATTACAAGAAATAAAAATGTTTACTGTTTTAATCATGAAGAGTACAAGCTATCTGATCCATTCATGTAATCATTATATAATTTATTTATAGAACAATTTTATTAAACCTTAACTATATGTTAAACTCTAGTTAATTCCTTGTACGGTGTTACTCATATCGGCCGGGCGTGGTAAGCGCGTACTATCGAGTGATCTAGGAGAGCTAACCGCTACCCTCGCTTCGATACGCTTCTGCTGTTATTGATCTACGTTCTATACGGTATACCAGTTATGACTGGTTATACTAGATTTCTGGTACATTCAGCAAAAACATAGATGACAGTTTAAAGCGTCATGCTGTTATTTTAAAATTTATTTTTAATTGTAAATTAAGGATAACTTCAGATACTCGTCAAAAAAATACAAACAACACTATTTTCAAAGACATAAGAGAATTAATGTTAATGTTTAAATTTAACAGTAATTAGTTCTATCCCGCGGTTGCGCTCGTATAAATTAAAACATGAACATTAAGTGTACTCTGTACTAAGGCAGGATATAACCATTCATTTCATTAAAACCCATTAAGTAAATTTTGCGTAAAAGAGGAACAAACGTCCATCCATCCATTCTTACAAATTAAATAAGTAATATATTAATTATATAATTCTAAAAGTAACTTTAAGATAACTTTACATTAAAAAGTATAAATGACTCGTAATCTTAACAAATTTAATATGAGACCAACATTGAAGTGGAATTTAGATTTAATTTTAACATTTTCGATTAAATAAATATTTGATAATAAATAATTCAATAATAATAATATCGGTTCTGAATTATATATATATATATATATATATATATTATATCTTATAATATATATCTTATAAACTAGTAGTTTTTTTAATTTAAATTGTAGAATCATTAATACAGAATTACATTTTAATTTAATATTTAAAGTTTAACTTTTAATATTATTATTTTAATTATATTTATATTTATACGAGTCTTTTAAAAGTAGTAAATTATTATCTTAAACAGAATAAGTGATTAGTTATATAAAAAAATCTGCAATAAAATAAATTAGTTTAGATACATAATAAATCTTTTATTCGTTTATCAGTAATAAGATTAATTCCCGTCTTTATATATCCATTGTCAGATTTAAATTTAGTTGTCAAGTTAATAGTTTAATAACTCATTAACATATGTAAGTGATCGAGTAAGTACATAGTTTTTTATATTTGCTTCAAGTATTATATAAAAATATATTCAAAATTATATGACGAATTTACATATAATTTTAAGACAAAGTCATGTATTTATATATACTTGTATAAATGTATACTTATATTTATGTTTATTTAAAAGGGTGATTTTAATTTATTTATTTTTAATTTATATTAAGAGTTTATTTTAAAGATAATAAACAGGATTTTGTTGATGTTAGTAACCAAGTATTAAACTAACTCCTTTATTCATAAAAAAGTCAATTGTCTTTATAAACCTATTGAATTGTTTTATCTTTTTTTTTTGTATCAATTCTTGTTGTATAAGTTAAATTAGTTTTATAGTAGATTTTAGTTTTTATGAATAATGGCTTAGTCTTATTTATTTCTACTTTTACATTATTTTTTTTTTATTTTGGTATTAAAAATAATACAATCAATTTGCGTTTAAAATTATATAATAAAAGAATAATAAAATATTCTTTTAATTTTATATTAAATTATTTATTTTCCTATTTATTTATAATTATATTTAATTATTAAAGTAATATTTAAAAAATTATATTAAATATAACTATGTATTTAATAAAAGTATATTTTAAATATTTAACTTATAGCTTAAGTTAACTAAAAATCATGTTTATATATTAATTTAAATAACTAAATATAATTATCGAAATCTCTACGTCCATCCACGTTGTCAGCGCCTGTCATTCTAATTATTATTTCAATGTTGGTACCATTCATTTACGGTTGTGTAATAATGGTAATAAACTATGTAATGACTTGTTCCAACCATTGTTGTGAGCTAATTAGAATAGCTTTTTGCGCCATTTCTGATGCGGTGCCGACTTTTTAATGGGAGATCTGATTTTTTATCTATTCTATTCCTGTGAGAGAACAAGCCTTTGGACTTTGTAATACGTTTAAGTGTTCATAAAATGCAGTTTGATGTGTTTGTTGAGGGGAACTTGCTTTATTGTTTAATTATTTTGGAATGTTTTATTGCTGTAGACGTGCCACCGGCGTTGAGGTATATTTTGAAGTGCAGTTGAATCATATTTAGAATTATTAACCGACTACAGAGACGGAAGTTATCAATTTAAACGTATTTTTTATTGTATCTATATAAAATATCTTCTTTATTCGTTTCTCTTTATAAAAAACAAAATCTTTTATAAATCTATGTAAATCATTAGCGTGTTTTGTTACTTCTGTTTGTCTACAAAATATGTTTAAAAGAAAAAGACAAATTACTTATATGAATGATTCATCTTTTATTTTTTATAATTTATATTTTAAATAACTTTTCTTTTATATAACTTTATGACATATTTGAATGGATATATTTAATGGAGTACATATAATAATATATACAATTGGCGAGACGTGGAAATACCTAAAAAGACATGTGTGAAAGATGATATGACCAGAATGGGAGTGAATGCAGAAACGACTGGGAATAGAGAAGAATAAAAGAGAATAACATATTACGCCGACCCCAAATAATAATTGGGATAAGGGTGATGATGGGGATAAGATGATGATGATACAATTCGTGAGATAATTTTAAAATTTTAATGAATGCAAACAATCCAACGATTAAATCTGTCCCCTTGTCTATACTAATGTTATAACATTAGTATAGACAAGGGGCTAAGTTGCACTTAGTACAAATAGTTCACAAATATTTCATATAATTTAAAATAAAATAAAAATGATAAATTATATATATATATATATATATATATATATATATATATATATATATATATATATATATATATATATATATATATATATATATATATATATATTTTTTGTTTATAATTCTTGGAAGGAATAAACACAAAAAATTACCTAACACCATTTTTTTAATTCATTCAACTATATAAAATTATATACGCAGCAAACAATGCGCATAGGCTATTTTTTATTAAAAAAAATGTAAATCCGCGGCGGTAGGTAGTAACTACTATAATATAATAGGTAAAATTAAATTCACTAAGAACTGTAATATCGACATTTCTTTTAGCACAACCCGTCAACGAGACCCATATAGCGTCGATTTGTAGTATAATATACGGAGAAAACGAGTAATAAGACTTGATTGAAATACCATATATGGACAGAAATGGTAACACGCGCTCGCGTAACTCGGTACGTATTGGAAAGTATCCCTTTGGCCTAAATGGAATAATAATAATTTCACTTCGAGTTATTGCAAAGGAAAAAAATTATATTTCTTATTGTGAATTGTAAAATACGCGTGGAGAAACGTTAGAAATTATATCTCTTCCTATCTAAGACGGTATCTAATACATTTATTGAGAATAACTTGTTCTGAATTTTTATTTTCTTTGTACATATAATATTACTAGCCGTTTCCCGTGGGGTTGCTTGCTTCTAACTATGTAGTTCTCGGGGGAAAGGGATTCTTAGTAATGGGGTCAAATATATTTTTTTATACAACTTAACTGTCGCTTATAGACATGAGCAGTGCCATGGACATAACATATACTGTTACGCCCATGATGCCCCCCATGCGTTGCCATTCCTGAGGACTCAGGTGTTATTCCTCTGTACCCTGTAAATCCACGCCATATCCCAACCTTTTAAATTGAAATACAGCCATGCAAACACAGCTGCTTCACGGTAGAAACACGAATGGAACAGAGGTACCCAAGCAATCGACTTTTGTACAAATTCTCCCTCTGGTAAGATCCATTACTAGCAATATACCTTATCAGGTTTACGTCCACATGGATCCCCTTAACCATCGTGGTTAATTCTAGTTGAATTTGTCACGATGAGCTAACTGGCCTGCTTTCATCCTCATCAGACATCTATCACTGGTGCCCCGTCAGTGTATACCGATAGCGCAGGCGGGGTTACCGTACTATTGTCTAAGTAAATCCGGTCTTATATTGTATTATATACTTAAATGATAATTACGTACCTAATACCTTCATAAAGTTTCAGCCAATTCAACTGATCGGTTATTTTATAGCATTTTATATGTGCTTCTTTAGATTCCTATAACTTCCTATCTATGTACCGATTGAAATAAAACAAACCCTAAATGTTAAGTGGAGAAAACTGTAATGCATCATTGAAAACTGCATTGAAATCGGTTAAGCCGTTTCTGAGATTAGCGCACACAAACATACAGATTAACAGACGAAAATTCTAAAAATCATTATTTTGACTTCCATTGCATTCATAAAGCCCAATCAATAAAAGCACAATCAATAAAAATATCAAAAACTTGGACGAAAAACCGGAACTTATAGCAATGAAGCCTTTACCCGAACACGGTAAATACAATATCTGGCCCAATGAATTAAGGTAAAATGTGTCATAAATATGTATATAAACGGTTGTTTTTAGTACGATACATTTCTGTTATCCAGGTTAATGTTGGAATATTAACGATTCCTGCCTTCCCTGGCGTGCAACCGTCGCCTAGTTCCATAATGGGTGTAGTATTCCGCTTTGCTAGTGCTTATGATAATGCTTCGCCATTAACATACAAGTTATACCTGTATTAACGGTAATGAAATCAGGTATTAACATTGCATAAAAACTAAAGAAATTGCTGAATTTGAAGTTTGAAAACAATATCAACATTTTTTTTTTATACAACTTAGAACGGCAAACAAGCTGACGGCCCACCTGATGGAAAGTGGTAACCGTCGCCTATAGACATGAGCAGTGCCACGGACATAACAGAGTATAGTGTTTCGCCCATGATACCCTCCATGCGTTGCCATTCCTGAGGACTTAAGTGTTATTCCTCTGTACCCAGTAAATTCACGCCATATCCCACCCTTCAAACCGAAACACAGCCATGCAAACACAACTGCTTTGCGGTTGAAACACGAATGGGACAGAGGTACCCAAGCAAATGACTTTTGTACAAAGTCTCCCTCTGGTAAATATCATAATTATATTAATTAACATAATTATCATATCAAACTGCCATAAAGAACGGTTCTAAATCTGCATTCACTGAATACCTGTAATGCATTTGAGGTCGTTACGCCATTTAGAGAGGAGTCGCAGGTCAAGAATATTTTTTCCCATTGGTTGTCCCCATTGGTTTTTCCCATTGACTTTTTGTGACAAAATTTATAAATTATTACAATATCGCCCATTAATATGCAAGCTTTACATAATAAGGCAATACATAGCGTGTGAGACATATTCAATCTATTTTTTTATCCGTCTGTCTGTTTATATGTCAAAATGCTTTTTCTCATAACTCCATACTTAGATAATATACAGCATTGTAATGACAAATACAAATACAAATAACTTTATTTTGTTTGAAAAATGGTATGAAAGATACATTTCATTCATTTCATTTATTTATTCAATAACAATTATACAATTGCGTTTGAAATAAGTTACAATATTTTATAAACTAAAAATTAGAGAAATAAACAATAAGGTTAATTAAAAAATAATACAAAAAAAAAACAAAATGATAGCTTATAATAGATATTAGCTAAATTACTTGTCTAACCACAATTAATAAATTCGTCTAATAAATTCGTCTAAAGCACAAACAAACAAACACGTCTATAGCTATAATAATAACAAGATAATAAATAATAAATGTTTATTATCTTCTTGTCCGTCTGTTTGTTTGTGTCCTTTTACCTCATAACTAATATAACGTTTATGATATATCATTTAAGACATCCGGCACCAAGTGTCATTCAGCTAACGCCTTATAAAGAGGTTAATGTCATAATCAGAATAAGCCAAGGCATAATCGACGGAATATTCATGGGATTTTATAGCTAAACACAGTTTCTTTGCAAATAAATCGGCTTTGCTAAATTGGATGCAGTAGTATACTTTGGAATACTGGGCATATATATTATTTATAGTTTTTATATTATTATGAATGAATGAATGAGTATACTTTATTTGCATTATACAATATAGGAAATAAGCAAGACAATTAATAAATGTAACGATACAGTTGTATGAGTACAGTAAGGCGGTCTTATTGCTGAGAGTATATATCTTTTCAAGACAACCTTAAGGTAATGGACTAATTGTTGTACTTGTACTGTATAATTAAAAAGTATCTTTTGCAAATTAAAAAAAAAAAAAATATATATATATATATATATATATATATATATATATATATATATATATATATATATATATATATATGTATATTTATTTATTTACAAGAAACATGGTAAGTGTATAAATGTTACAATAATTATATATATATATATATATAAATCAAATAAAATTATATAATCCCATGCATATTTGTTAAACATGTACCTAATACTAGGACATATATTAATAATTATAGGCACAAGAAAAACAAACTATCATAAAATAAATAATTATATAAATACATAAATAAAGAATGCCAATTTTTTAAATGAAGAAACAATCAGATAGAGAAGAGATAATCTTTCACTTGTCGTTTGAAATTGTCTTTCTTATTTACCTAATTCGAAATTGACACGTATCTCTATTGTTTCCTTCTAGCTTCCCGGCCCTGGTCTTCTAAGTTTCTTTTGCTAATATATATATATATATATATATATATATATATATATATATATATATATATTTCCAATTTCCATTCCTGGTTTCCTTTGTCGCCCACATATACTTTATTATAAGAAATATTAATAGGAATTATCATATTTTTATCCTATCATTGTGCTTTTATTCATTGACCATTTGGTCACCCATCTAATGAACTATACCTGAAGTTGTTTAACCTTAATAATCGATACTAACTCTACAAATACGAGTAAGTAAAACGGCCGAATTTAATTGTATCAGAAGCTACAATAGTATTAATGTACTTATTCATGTATCCTTACTTATATTGTAAATGTCGAAAGTGAGTTTGTCTTAGTTCGTCTGTTTGTTACTTCATACATTGTTTTTATGCCACGATGTGAAAAAAGTGCGTAACCCTGGTACGTAGAGTACGTGCCAGCGCCAACAGCATCCTGAGTATGATAGCAAGTAGGCTGGACTGTGTGTACGTTAATCACTGCTGCGCAATTTCTAATGGAATTGTACAGCGGTGATTATTTGTATACTATGTCAATGTGTGCGTGTGTGCTTGCGTGCGTGCGTGCGTGCATACGTGCGTGTATGTGTGTGTATGTGTGTGTGCGTGCGTGCGTGCCTACGTGCGTACGTGCGTGCGTGCATGCGTGCGTGCGTGCGTGCGTGCGTGCGTGCGTGCGTGCGTGCGCGCGCGTGTGTGTGTGTGTGTGTATGTATATGTGTGAAACACACAAAACGTATATGTCAAACGAAGTCGCGTGTAAAACTTAGTTTTTATAAGTAATCTAAATCTCCTATCTTCTACATAGTTCATGTAGAAGCTGCCATTGGATTGCTCGCACGCCTACATCTTACTAACAACAACATATGAGTGCTTATAGCATGCACAATGATATTAATTCGCACACATTATTTCATAGAAAGCGGTCCACAGACGCCGGTAGTCTCCCGCGCGGGCATCAGTAATGTGGGGTCGCAATGATTTGTAATCATTACGCGGACATCCGTACTTACATCGTAATGATTCGTGTATAATTCATTTGATGACATTAGCCGGTTTTAGATTTTATTATAGATATGGCTTCTGTTTATTAATGACATTGTTTTTTATAATATATTTTGTGTATGTTGGAATTTTGTGTCGGATTTGTTTTATTACTACCGCCATATTTATAAAAACTTAAATCTCATACGAATCTATTTTAACTATTACACTGTTTTGTCACTCATTCAAACTGGGGATTTAGCATGAAAGAAAGAGACAAAGCAGTTCAATAGCTAAATAGGTTTATGAGAAATTTTACGTTTTTATGATTAAAGGATGGAAGGAAAATGAAGGCTAGAGTTTAATGATATATTTTCTTTTAATTAGTATAAATGTTGTTGTAGTTTTATTATAAATTAGCCATTCATATAAAATGAAACTTAACTTCAATGACTTAAGAAAAAGACTAAAAATATTTTTTTAATTATGGTATTTAATAAAGAATTTGTTTTTTTTTTATAAATGGTTATAAAATTTAAAATAACACACACATAAACACATGCGCATTTTTTATATTTAGTTATAATTTCCCTTTAATATTCTGATTTATATATTTAGTTTTTTTCTAATGTTATTTTTATTCTGTTTCAGGTAAAAACGGTGTTCTCGAGTGCATTATTATTACAAGGTCAGGTAATTAACAGAAAAAAGTCCTAAAAATTTACAGCACCATGGCCACCCCACACGTACGGAACCCACGGATCGCATAGCCGAGTGCACTATCCGTTAACGCTTTTGTCCTGTTACTAGTACATAATTGTACTATTTAATGGACACCATTCATTATTCCGAGAGGCATGTGCCGCCATTGTGCCTCTATTCATTATGTATTAACGTTATTAAATACACACAGTGTCTCAAGTTATGTTAAAAGTGTACATGGAAAGACTATTGTTTTGTGCACAATCATATTTGGTCATTGTATTTTAATACATAATAGATAGAAAATGCTCGATTAGTTTCGAGATCAATTCGTGATCCTTAGTCATGAGCGATTGTGACTGTATTTGGTCATTGTTTATAACGTGATTACGCTTATCCAGAAATTGAATGTGACACCCCTGGTATATCATATAAAAAAAGTTTTAGAAAACGGTTAAACAATTTTGAATAAAATTCAGTGCACACTTAAGCCAAAAGCTACATTATAAAATTTATACGCACGCAATCCAAAAATAAAAATACCAGGTCCTTTAATAGTGTTTTTTTAAAGACAAGCGTATTGTTCGCTATAATGTATAAAAACCGTATAATTTATGATTTTAATTAGTTAAAAAAATCAACTTCAGTTAAGAAATTTTAATAACGAATAAAGAAGATAGCAACCCCTATCGATTACAAAAAAAAAGAATTAATGAAATCGGTTAAAAATTCAAAATGTAAATGCACATATTAGGCGAAACAGGGTCTACAATGTACTTTATCCATTATTAACATATTTCATAATAATATTGTAGAATGCAATAAATTGAATTGAATTGAATTGAAAAGTTACATGTTCAGAAAATGTAACAAATACACCATAAAATATAGACAAATTGAGAAAAAAATCCAGATCTTTTCAAGTCTCTTAAAACACTGATTTCTCCTCCATTTAAAATAAAAAAAAAACATTTTGTACCTGTACATAATCTTAAGACTGTTTCCACTTCCAAATTGCGTAAATTTACTGGGTACAGAGGAATAACACCCGAGTCCTCAGGAATGGCAACGCATGGGGGGTATCATGAGCGAAACAGTATACTCTTTTATGTACACGGTACTGATCATGTCTATAGGCGACGGTTACCACTTTCCATCAGGTGGGCCGTCAGCTTGTTTGCCATTCTAAGTTGTATATAAAAAAAAGTACATATTTATCATTAACATGTAACTATCATTAAATTATCGTTATCAATAAATTAAAATACTGAACAGCGTATCACGCGTAATATATTTACATGCAACACTACATTCAGATATCTCGATTAGGCAATGGAATTTCAAGCGAACAGATTACTTCATCGTTCTAATGTCCCGTCAGGCTAAAGTTACACTCGAGGCCATGTGACAGTATGCACCACTAAATCTGCACGAGTAAATGTATAAGTAACTCATTCTGTAAGTCCAATCAAACGTTGAGACGTTATTTTACTCAATCCGTATTCAATATTGAATAAATTGAAGGAAACAACATCGATTTCGAATTGTACGCAATATTTCCATGGGAATTTCTATAGCTTTCGTACGTAGTAAGCTTTAATGTTGAAGATATAAAAGTTTTATAGATCTAAACTAAAATGTAACTATATCGTATAAATTTATAGAAGATAATCATTACAATTTGTAGTGTATTCTAACGCTTTTTATTGCTAAATGGAGTATTATTTGTTTATTATCGGTTAGTATAAACAGAAAAAAATTGTTATTACCTACTAACTATTGCGCTCAATTTTTCACTAACCAGTTATTTTCTGTTCCCGTGGGAATTTCGTAAAATTTGTACAAGTATTGGTTACTTACTTTTTTGTGGTTCTTTTGGGCTTGTAAACCTACTGATTTAGTCTATTTTATTAAATACGAGTAAACAATACAAAAAAAATGTGGTTTTTTTATTATTAATTGGAGAAAAAAAAAGATTTTTCATAAAAATAAAGTAGTCATTCTATATATAAGACAAATATTATTATTAGATGTACTGGGATTTATTTACATACATACATACATATCTGTCATGCCTGTCTCCCATTAGGGTAGGCAGAAACAATGGAACGCCAAATGCTGCGATTCAAACAAACCTCTTTCGCTTCTTCCACATTCATCAATCTTGTCATACACGCTCGCCGGTTTTGGGATTTATTTAATACTTATAAAATATATTTTATAGATCTTCATTTAGCTATAGCACTTGTTGTATATAAAATTGTTTTTCCATATATATATAGTGTTAGTGTAGTTTTACTAAATGTTTTACTAAAAATGGCAAAAGAAATTGCTAATAAAAATAGTTTTTTTCCTTCTAAAGTACCATAATTGCACTGTACTCGTACATACTCTCACTACTAATAATAATCACGATTATTAGAATAATTTTAAACTATTATGAAATAGCAAACGCCACTTTTGGTAAACAAGTTGATCCCGTCTTGACCATACTTGTATGAAAATGCGCAACGACATTTTTGCGTGCGTTTGCATCTAATATTTCACTAGAAAAGCGCATCTTATTTATGTTCTCCGCAGTGAATAAGACGTATCTGTCAGTCCAGTACTGGTTTCGGTCACTAATGATGTGGGACTGGCCTTTTTTGCCGTGTCTAACTAAATAATGCCGACGTGAGGTGGATATTTAAGTTTGGCCCGATGTGTACCTTTACATTTTCAGGTTTAGTGGTTTTCTTCGTTCGATTCTCGCATTGATTCGTTAGTTCTACCATCGTGAGATTGACACGTATATATTTTGAACTGGCGGCTGCGTATTCGTTAAAATTTTATTATATTTCTGCGGGAATGTACGAATATGGATGGACATCAAAAGAGGCCGATTTAAAAAGGCAACGCGCGTACCTTGTTTTTACGACTAAACAATTTATGATTATTGCAAGTTTTTCCTGCTAGTCTATTTTAGTTGTTATTTTGGCGCCAATCTTCTACTTATTTAGTTTTTTTTTTAAAGTCTCTTACACGGTCATATAGCTAGATGCAAGCACATAGATTTTGCTGCTTCGAGTTTGTACAGCAGATTAAGCTATTTGAGGCATTACATCAAGTTGTTTTATTTAACATATATGGTATACTCTGTTATGTCAGTGGTACTGTTCATGTCGACAGTACTCGTATACTCTGTTATGTCCATAGCATTGCTCATGTCTATAGGCGATGGTTACCACTTTCCATGAGTTGGGCCGTCAGCTTGTTTGTCATTCTAAATTGCATAGAAAAAAACATTAAATTTCTTTTTTTTTTTTCCTTTCTTAAATTTCTTTTCATCTTTTCTTCTTAAAGCCTGTGAATTAGTTATTTTGGTAAATTCATGTAAATGTATGTACGTGTATAACATTGACCCTATTTACACAGAGATAGAGAATTGTATTACGTACTTTTTAGAATTTTGTTTTTTTCGTTGTGAAACAGAACTATCTGCGTTCCTGCGAGTATGAACCTAAAACAAAAATGCGGAGCAAAATCCGGTAATATACGTATAGTCATTGGTTTGAATTGAAATCAATACTGAAAATAAAGTCAATAATACTTCTACCATTCTTAATTACACTGTGGTAGTCCCATGGCGACACACTTATTGCTTTGCCCAGAGATTGTTTGCCCATAAATATCCTACTTTGTTATTACCGCACACAATTTCAAGCAAATATTCTTATTAAAATCATCGGCGCTAAATCAAATTGCTTTCGGTTTTCAATTAAACATTTGAATAGGTGCAGTGCATTAATCATTACGGTTAATAGAATGGACTAACCCAGGTTACCACCTACAGTTAAATGTTGCTAGAACTGTCGACATTTTAGAAACTTATAGGAAGAGTTTTGTGAGTTGGTTACGTAAGTGTCGTCTTGGCTGAGATCCTTCTGGCTGAGTTTTCAACCGGCTTCAAGAAGTAACAGGGTTTCAATTTGGTTTTATTTTCTTTTACGTAAGAGAACAAATTTAGAACTCTGTCATTTATTTTTTTATTTTCTATTTTATTTTATACAAAAATCCACAACTCTTAAAAAGTAACTTACATGCTAAGTCTCTTATGAATACAGTCAATAACGGATTTTATTTATATAAACAAAACTTATAATTCCAAAGCGAGGGTAGGCAAGTTAGAGTTGGTGTATGCAAGTAATATAAGTGTATGTATGAAAGAAACCATTTATAATAATAAATGTCCATAATATTAGATTAATTGATATATAAAATAATTAAAATCCATGTTTATAAACAGATTTGAAAAGTTATTCTTTAAAAAGGATAGGTCTTATTAAAACAATATCAAAATCGATTCAGAAATTTCGTTTTTATATCAAAATAACTGATTTTGTTATGAACAAAGTCAGTGCTTATTATTTTTTTTTTGTGAAATTAAATCCACCTATTAAAGAGACCGTTGGAGATATTCTTAAACAAATCAATTTGTCTAATTTAGAACATTTTTAATATAGTTGGCATTAAAATGTTTTTTTTTCTTATAACTTTAATTTTTTCTTAAAGTAAAAAATACTATTTTTTTTTTAATTTGTTAGGTTTATCAATAAACCTATGATTTATTTCTAGGTCTTAATAGGATGCAATGTATATTACATGAGTTTTAGAGAAATAAGCTATTGAAGTGTTTTAAAATAACTAATAAGCAGAAATTAAATCCTTCATTTACTCTAAAAAAATAATTTATAACAAATTATAGAAGCGACCTATGGAGGTCTATTGAGAAATCATTGATCTTTTTTTAATAGATGGAATAAAAAATATATGTAGCAATTAATCAAGTGCGCTCACTTGGCGTCTCCATATCATTATAACTGTCCCCTCTCCATATTTACCTGTTGCTGGCGTTGCTGGTAATTCAATAAATGCTTTCTACAAGCCTCTGGTTGTTTCTAACCGGAATCGTTATTACTATACATTCCAATTGGCACTTCCATTAATAAAATTAGAGTTATCCGGTATAACGGAGCATCGTTGTTTATAGCCGATAATCGATCATTGGTGTGTGGCAATTGATTTTTAATCGATTCTATAATCGGTGCTCAGAAGTGTAAGGTTAACACGAATTGAAAATATGACGTGCAAATAAAAAAATTTTAGTAATTCATAATCACTAACTGGGTTTTTTAAATACTATATCACTACATAGTATAAAACAAAGTCGCTTCTCGTCTGTATGTCCATATGTATGTTTAGATCTTTAAAACTACGCGACGGATTTTGATGTAGTTTTTCTTAATAGATAGAGTGATTCAAGAGGAAGGTTTATATGTATAATACATGCAAAATATTGTGGAGAAACACCGATAATTTCAGAGGTTTCTAATGTGATGTGATCTAATGTGCATACGTGCGAAGCCGGGGCTAGTCGCTGGTATTATATAATTTTTAAATAAAATATTGGTGTAACTTATATTTAACATATAAAAGATTTATTCCCTTATTCATAAAAACAAATATATACTATAAACCTATTTATAACTAAAAGTGTTTTTTTTAATCTCTTTCAAATTGAGAAATTAACACAAGAGATAAAGCTAAAGTACTTCAATATTTAAAACAAGTTTGTAAAAGGTTTGATGTTATTATAAATAAGGAGATTAATTTGTTTTCATGTTGTGTATGTTTATTTTTAATTACTTTTACATTTAACCAATAGATTTTAAATTAGATCTTTATAAAATATTCTTTTATCTCTTCAGACAACATTATTAAATTTATTAATTAATAGGAAAATTTTAGACACTAAACTCTTTTGGAAATACCACTCTAACGCTATCTTTGAAATTATTATTATAAATTTTGTATACTAACATAAATAAAGTTCCTTTGAGTCTAATTTGGGGCTATAAATTGACACGCATATATCATAAGGTTACATCTATTTAATTACATATCTATGATTAAAACACGAAACATCAATTAGAAAGTGACTCATTCCCTTTAGCTGTGTTACATCTAGACTCGCATAGAGAAACAGGGACATTATTAATTATGTTCATAGACATTATGGCAGGACCCTTTAGTTTAGACCCGGTTGTAGAAAGCCTTAGGCCTAGAGGCCTAGTCGGGTCTATAGGGCGAGGCCTACTTTCGAAGAAGGCACTTTAGCTGTAGATTGATTAAAAGTTTTGATTTGATACTGTTATGGGCCCAGATTTCTTTTGCATGTTTAAGATAGGTAATAAATATCTTATGCTATCTAGATGCCACCTTCTTTCTTTTTCTTTACATCCAGCTGGTCTGGAAGATTACATAAGTATCAAGAATATATTTGTATTTTTTTATATCATCATCGTCATGCCAGCCATTACCTGTTCACTGTTGAACATAGGCCTCCCCCATAAGAGATGTTTTGCCAGTAGTTGTCACACTTGGCAGACGGGTTAGCAACCGCAATTAGGCCTTTGGTGATGTTTTAAGAGAGATGCTGCTACCCATTCGTTAACTATTAAATTCACTTAAACTCCTCTTGAGACATCCACGAGAAAAGAAGAGATGATATATTCTATGCCGCAACCGCAAGGCAATCCTCTGGATATTGATAATGGAGAAAAAAAAATCCATTTCAATATTACCTTTACCGGTTGAATATCTATTACACTTTACATTACTGCAGCGGCCAGCAACTGAGGTACTGATGGACGAACGTGCAAATATGGGCCGAGGCGAAGCCGAGGCACACGTACGTAAGTAAATGCCTAGTTGTGGCCAAGACTTGTATAGTACTTTTCTCAAACAATGCGCGGAAATCAAAAACACAATTTTATTTTTTAAGTTCAATGACGAATAACGAACAATAATAATTTTTCACGCACCATCATAATGTTCCTTTGTTTTTTTTTTTCAATAAACAGCTTTCTATTTGCACGCCAGTTCGAAATTTAAATAAAACTTTTTTATTAGTTACCTCCTTGGTTTGCCTAGCCATGTTTTGAAGTATCATTCCATCATTCCATTTTTAAATTACAGGACAGATATGAGTTTACTTAGTAATTTATCTGGCCGCAAAACACAACAGATATGGATTTTCATACAACTTTTGCCGGCTGCTGCTCGCATGTATCTGGACAGTACGGCAATTTTGATTTATCTCTAGGAAGATTGTCAAAATAATGCTCACATTTCCAAGCATGTATGAGAAAAATTTATTTCGATCGGTTGCTTCATTTCGATTTCATCACGAACGTATATATAGATATTAACTATAATATATAAATATTGTTATATATTACCTATTCCTAATCAAACCATGTATATTTTGCTGTCTACAGTACTAAACTCTATACTCTAATAGTCTACTTTCATCTACTTAATATTTGCATAGAATTCTACATTCCCCATACCATTTAGTTGCAAATCAGACAGCACTTGGCAAATTGAAGTAAATTACATTCATACATTAATTTTAATGATTTTGTATTAACTATTAAACTCAGTTTTCACTGTTCACATTAGCTGTAAACTGTACTGACAGATCCAAGTAAGCATCTAGGCCAACTGCAGGCGTTAAATACCCGTCTAGGAATTACAAATGCACTGGGAAATTCTAGATTTAGATTGGGCCTTAATCGCCTTAAGATATAATGGCGTGTCGTTTAGACTTCCCTGTGGGTATTACTTGATTTTTTTATTTATCACGAACCGTTAGTGTGGGGGAGATAATCACTGTACTGTTGCATGGACAAGATCTGATAGAAGACATACAGCAATTTTTTTTTTTGAAAAACGTACAGCTAAATTACAATCAATACATTAACAAATTTATATCTACGAATATGTTAAGCCATGAATCGTTTTCACATTTGCGTAATTATACAATCGATCTGTTTTTATATATGCGAAAAAGAATATGTATGTATAATGATTATAAAGTTATAAATTTTGATGAGACACATAAAAGCAATATAAAGCAAAACAACGTTACTAAAATTGTCAATTAAGTACAGCAGGGCGAGACCCAAAGGGTGATTTTGCCACTTGCAACTTAATTGCATGCTGTTTTGTGTGAAACAGATCATATCTCTCTGGTTACTCCGTAAAATTTTAATATAAAGATAAATAGAATTTCATCTTTATCATCACTTCACTCGCTAACTGTCCACTGCTGAATATAAGCTTTCCCCATAAGAAGAGTTTTGCTTTTAGTTGTCACGCTTGGCAGGCACGTTGGCCACCACAGTTAGGTTTTAAGATCCGCTGCTCTCCATCCCTAGACCTTAAGTTTCCTTAGTCGCCTCTGTGCAGTGAATTTACAGGGTACAGAGGAATAACACCTAAGTCCTCAGTAATGGCAACGCATGTTGGTTATTATAAGCGAAAAAGTATACTCTGTTAAGTCCATGGTACTGATCATGTCTATAGCGACGGTTACCGCTTTCCATCAGGTGGGCTGTCAGCTTGTCTGCCATTCGAAGTTGCGTAAAAAATCAATACTATAGGTGGATGTAGAACAGTATATAAGTAAATGTAGTAAGATATGTTCTATTTTAACTTATCTCTACTGGTCTTAAATCTAGAAAATCCAAACCCGCACAAGATCCGTGTTGTGAATTCAAATACTTAATTGATAAAAATCAGTATTGAAAATTTCTATGCAGCGATATCGATGTCTCGGAATCGATTTGAGCATAAATCTATCAGTGTTAATCAAGCGATGGTTCGGTTTCCGCAGTCTATCAACCCATATCATGGAATCTAATTTGATAATGTTTGTTTACAAAGTCTCACTGATCTGTTACATTTAATTACTGTTAACATGCAATTGTAATTTTCAAATTAGATCATTTCAAAAAATACCTTTCTTGGAAATGATGTAATTTGAATCCAAAACTAGTTTTCTGTTTTTTTTACAACACAGGAGGCAAACGAGCATGTGGCTCACCTGATGGTAAGTGACTACCGCCGCCCATGGTCCCCCACAACACCTACGGCATTGCAGGTGTGCTGTCGGCCTTTTAAAATGGAATATGCTCTTTTCTTGAAGGTTATGTTGTCGTATCGGTTCGGAAATACTGCTGCTGGAAGTTGATTCCAAAGAGTTGCAAATGTTGGTATGCTTTTGCATACTAATATTTTTTAATGTTTAAAAGATAGTATCTATATTAAAGTGAAATATTTAAATTATAATATTTGAAATTTATTAACGTAATTACAATTTGAAGTGACGTGATTATTATTGTTATAAATTAATATTTTTTTTAAATATTCCTATTATTATTTTTATTATATAGAAAACTTGATATTTTCATGAAATTAAAATAAATTTGAATATGATAAATTTGTAATGAGAACGACATATTTTAAAGTTAATTAACTTATTAAATCCAGTTTCAGCTGGACTTGTATATTTGTAAAATATGTATAATAAGGATAAGCAATCTGAAGTGGCAATAGGGTGGTTACATATCTGGATGAACCGATAACCGATGGGAAAGAAAGATGGTGACCCCGTATGAGCAAACGCAGAGTAGGACAACCCCCTCCCTACTATATGCAGTGACAACCTCAAATGCATTACAGTGAGTCATTGGATGCAGGTGGCTCAGGACCGTTCCTTATGGCAAATGGGGGAGGTCTATGTCCAGCAGTGGACGGGTAATGGCCGAAATGATGGTGATGATGATTTGTAATAAATCTCCATATAAAAAGTGAGCGAGCGAGAGGGAAGATTCGATCTCATTTTCTTTATTAATACACTCGTACGAAACCGGGGCTGGTGGCTAGTTTCAAATACCTTTCAGTTTTTCTAGTATTTATAGGGAAGAATATCTACTTTGTCCTCTTCTTACACTAACAGCGTTATTATTACTAATATTTCGAATTGTAATATAATACTCATTAAATTAAGTGGCGTTAAAATTGTCTTCAATGTTCTAAGAATATTTAAACAAGGCATTAATACCATGAAACATCTTATAATCCATTATTAAACAGTAAAAATTTGACATAATGGTTATTTAACGTTAACTTAATAGCCTGTGTGGCTATAAATCATATTCCGTAGTATCAGCCTCGCGTTCTTTCTTAAAATTGTGATATTTTATGAGTATACTAGTGTTTGCTAGAGGACAACTTTGTACAAAAGTCGTCTGCTTGAATACATCTGTCCTATTCGTGTTTCTGCCGTCAAGCAGTTGTGTTTGCATGACTTTGTTTCGGTTTGAAGGGTGGGATATGGCAATAAAATTATAGGATACGGAAGCATAACATCTTAGTCCTCAGGAATATCAACGCATGAGGAGTATCATGGGTGAAACAGTATACTCTGTTATACCCATGGCATTGCTCATGTCTATAATCGACGGTTACCACTTTTCATCAGGTGTGTGGTCAGCTTGTTTGCCGTTTTACATTGCATAAAAAATAATCCTATGCTTATTTCTAGGTTAATATTTTACAATACAATTGTTATTAATCTCCTGTATTGTATTGAGAGTAGTGCTAGTTACTATTCCATGTTAGTAATTCTAAATCTAAATACATAATGCGACCTTTTCCGCGTGTGTTGGTGGCCGCACGCCATCTTTCATCCCGCGGTGTAATGTTTCATTGTATGCAAGCGGGATGTAAGAATGTCTAATGGATATGGCATAGTTGTCATTGTCCTATGCAAATTACGTCATATTTTTTTAAATACACTCTTTTAAGTGTTTCTCTTTAAGAAACATTAATTTTATTAATAAATTTTGATTAAAACTGAGATAAATAAAATGAAATTATATTATAACTAGATTTGATTCAGAGGCCTCATTATTTCAACTGCAGAGAGGACATAATATATGTATGTCCTCTCTACAGTATTGCTGTTAAAGAAATGAACACAGCAGACATTATTTATGGTATGGTAATAAATAATTCTGTGCAATTTATTATGACGGTTAAAAATACATTTTTATATTGAAATCGTTATAAAACAATTAAAATGAGTCACGTGTCCATTGGTAGTTTTATTAACAGAAGGGAGACAATATTTAATGCTTTATAAAAGTTGGTTATTAAGTCATGTAAGTAATCATTTTGCTCATGATGATGATCGCATCAATATATTTCTTTTAATTCAGATTGACTAAATGCCGTATCATTTTATTAATAATCCGTTTTTCACATCACAGCAATGCGCGAGCGCAACCCAGCTCATTCTAATTAAGCAGCCAGCTAAAGATTTATAAGATATGGAAGCATTAGCGAGATTTATACCTAGTACTGAATAATGAGATAACACTAATGGCTTGCTGTGTACTCGGATTCCAAGAGCTGCGATATTTGTTTAGAAATCTAGAAATAATAATTTTGTTACATTTAGTCAACATGTAGTTATGAATAGTAAAGGGGGATGAAGCAAGAGACGTACTTAAGGATATAGATAGCTTAGCTTTCGATCTTAGCTATCTCGCATGGGACTTAAAGGTACAGGTAGGCTGTTACTACAGAACTTAATAGAAATGTAAACGAATGAATAAATGACTCACTTTGAAGATAGTCTGCTGATGTCCAAAAGAAATAAAAAAAATAATTGATTGGATGTTTTGACTCGTTAGTAATTTCTTTTGTTTATTTCAGGCAAAAATATAGCTTTAACAACACTGTCATATAGTGACACAGTTAAGTAATTCATCAGCCAATGAAGTTTACACAGATATTTAGTATAAGTGACGGAAATACACAAAATACTATCGAAAATTACACCAAATGTACCAAGTTAAAAAAAAAAACAAGTCATAATGCAGTTAATTATACTTTTCGGTAAATATATATAATATTTTATATTAAGACAGTGTTTTGTGAGAATTTCAACAAAACTTAGTTGCTTTTCGATTAAGTTTGAAACAGACTTAACTATTTTTTTAATTACGTTGTTAGAAACTTTATAGTTTATTAACACTTATTATATTGAAGTGACAACCAGGGGTGAATAAATATAGTAATATCTATATATTTTAGTTACAATATCTATAAACTGGCCCAGTAACAAATATGTTAAAAAATTTAACTACAAAATAATATTGGATAACAGACTTTTACATATACATAACATAACGAAAGTAGATATCTCACCAACATGGTTGATGACCTTTTTTCCGCCATCAATGCTCAGAAAAACCTAATATATATATATCGAATCGGTATCCATATCATCAATGCCTGATAACAACCAAGAATTGCATGAGTTTGAGTGTTAATAAATGTCACACATTTATAAATTATTCTCTGTACCTTTACTAGGTGGTATTGGAAACCATACAAGCAACGTCTGATTGCACAATCCAGTAACCTGAAACTGGGATCTCACTTATATGAACATACGGCGATTGTAAAACCAAATAGATATGAGGCGTTAAAATAGTGTTTTCTTGTTTAGTGTCTGTATGAGAATTGATGGTAAGTGTGAAAACAAACGATTTAACAACATCGACAGACTGATGATACTTGGTTTATTAATGATCTTTTTAATTTGCTTCATGCATTTCTTTTTATATTTTCAACTGGCATCAAAAAGAAAATTATTTTTAAAGTCGTTTTTTTACGTTTAGTCCCTCATAACTCCGTCAGTTCAATAGTGATTTGAGAGAATGTTCTTGCAGATTGATCTCAGAGACATTTTATCAAAATCGGTTTAGCAGTTTAATTTTGAAATCAAAATAACATATTTTACAACGATTGAAGTAAGTTTCTTTTTTGGGAAACACAATTTTTCAAATTCAAACCATCTTTATTTAATTAGACCTGTTTAACTTTTAAATCGATATTTTTTAAAATTTACTGAAGGGTTCGGAATGTTGTTATCTGTTGAGAAGAGCCCGCAAGAAACTCAACAATTACTCTTTTAAATTTCTGTTAAGACATATGTATGTATCGTCTCACAACACCATCATTGTTATTTGTATGGTCAAAATAAACACACACAAATTTATGTAGCGAATGAAATCTGTGACGTGAATTTAAAATTACATCGGAATCGTAAGAGCGAGTTACTACACCGCCATGCTCTATAATACCATATTTTTTTGCAACATAAAAAACTAATTCGTATCCACTTCGAGTATTTTAAGAACACAAAAAAGTATTTTGAGCCTAGCTCAGCTTTGTTTTTATACACTACAACACTTCAATGTCTTATATCACGAACTCTGCATGAGGTAAATTATTATACATATAAAAATCATCGTGGGTGACATGTCAACAACGTAAACTACCCATATCAGCCCGACCCAAATATAAACAACGGTTCTTTCTAGTTTCGTGCGATTAACTAACAATCAGTATCATATTAGCGTCTCGTTTACAATTCCAAAGATTACCGGTTGCATCATACCCGGTCGGCTCGGGAAATGTGGATAGTTCTCATTTGAATTCTTCGTGTGCAGTGAGCATGGTATTAATTCAATTTATAGTTGGACCATTGAAAGTTGTGTCGATCATAAATATATTAATTATTGCAGCAGTTCTTCCCTGCTTTCAATTCTCAAAAACCTCTTTCTTGGTTTAATGTATATATACTTATACTCGTATATATTCTGTGGTTGAGCTAGACTATTAAAAAGTTTCCAAACTTCTGGTGCTTTTATTATTAGCAAATGTTGGTATTTTAGTCTCTATCTAGACTATTCAATACATAAAACAACATAATAATATAAGTGTAGTGGTAGTATAAATGAGCTTTTATATTTTGAGGTTTATATATATGAAAATAATCTTATTACTTTAAATTGTCTAATCGTTTAAATGAACTCAGATCCATTTACATTTTTAAAATCACTGATAAGTTGATCAGAATTATTTTGTTTGATTCCGCAACCATAAGTATGCGTGTGACTACTAACACTCGAAGATTAACCAACATTATTACTACCAGAAGTTCCAAAATCTTGCATATTATCCACCATTCTCCAACTATCATTTCATCCACTCACGTTTTACCTTTAAATGAATAATTTTCTTGCAAATAATAAATAGAGGATATTGTCTTCCGCAAAATAACACCTATTTTAATAAATCATCTCTGAAAATAGCAACTTTTCTTGCATCCGTCTTCGAATAGATAGATAGGTAGGTACTTACAGCACACAAATAACAACAGACATAGATATTTAGATATAGAATACATGTCTCCTTTCCTTTCCTCCATCACTATCATCTGTTACCTACATTCATTTTGAAATGTTGATGTCATTTAATCCTTTGGTGATCAACTACTAATTACCTTTTAATTCATAATCAGTTATTCTTTTATTCTATTGAAAAATTTAATAGAAACGATATTTTAATTTGAATTCAATAAATTCTTCATTCAGACGGCCACAGTGAATTCCATACTTGAATACATTGTTAATCGTGTGAATAAGACGTCTTTGATACCTTTCAGAATGATCTTCGTTGAAACTTTGATCTTGAACATGACAGAGCACTGTGTCCGAGCTAGGTCTTGTCAGGTTAGTTTTTGTACATTGCTTCTATGATACAACAGTAAGCTGTGAGACCTGTTATGAAAAACGTTGCCAACCGCGTGGGCCGGTTGCCCGCGATTTATCGTCTGCTCGCGTGCTACACACGATTCCTACGAGCGTCGAGAAAAGTTCTTAGTACAAGACTAGTGTCTGTAAATTGTTTGAAGTATTCAAAAAGTATTCAATTGTCTAGGTAAAGTGTTTAAACTTACCAGTGAAAGATTTTGTACAAAAGTCGCCTGCTTGCAGAAACACGATTGGAACAGAGGTACTGTTCCAGTCGTGTTTCTGCTAAGAAGCTGCTGTACTTACATGACTACAATTGTCGTCATCATCGAATCAGCTCTTAACTGTCCACTGCTAAACATAAGCTTTCCCCAGAAGGGGAGATTTGCCAGTAGTTGTCACTCCTGGCAAATCCTGGTCAAAAAAATGGTCCTGAACCACCTGCATTCACTGACTCCCTGCAATGCAATTGAGGTTGTCACTCTATCTAGTGGGGAGGGGGTCGTTCTACACGACATTTGTCCATACTGAGTCGCAACTCGAGAACTTTTATTCTCCATTTCTTCGCTCATTTATTCACTGATCCTTAATTAATTAATTTATAAATTTATGCAGTTTAGAAATGATATTTTGTTTTCTTATGCTAATATTGTCATTAGAACATTAATATGCTTGATGTGTCCGATACTAAAACGGTAAATGCTGTTAGCTCTGAGATATTAGAGAATTCTCTGCATATTTGTAATATGTAATTCTTGTTTCTGATTAATTATATTGTACAGTTTAATTATATAAATAATGAAGATGTACAACTAACTTATTAGTTACTATTTTATTTATTGTTTAGTACAGCAGTTTGTATAAATTTCCCCCAAAGAAATATGGCGGACTTTCATGTAGTGGAGGCTTCTATTTTTTTAATGGATGATAATGGGATGGTAATTATGGCTGCGCTAACGGTATACACTGTTGGGGCACCAGTGAGGGATGATAGGTGAGAATATTTTTTTTTATTATTATATTTTTTTTTAGCAGCAGTTGTGCTTCCATGGTTGTGTTTCGATTTCAAGGGTGGGATATAGCAGTGGGTTTACAGGGTACAGAGGAATAACATCTTAGTTCTCAGGAATGGTAATGCATGGGGGGTATTATGGGCGAAACAGTCTACTCTGTTATGTCCATGGTACTGCTCATGTTTATAGGTGACGTTTACCACTTTCCATCAGGTGGGCCGTCAGCATGTTTGCCATTATAAGTTGCATAAAAGAAAAGGAAAATAGAATATGTTTTATTTGTTGATAAAATACATAAACATGAAAACTTAATTATGGTATTTTCTAATATATATATATTCTATCATGTTTGATTCCGTAAAATTGACTCACTATATTTGTAAATCACCGTGTCTTGGTATACTTTATGGAATCCCGCGATACAGTTTCACCTAGTGCAGGCTCCAATGTACTCATGTTGTAAATTGTAAAAAAGTGTTTTATAAATAAATAAATATAATACAGTAGTAATAATAATTTTCAAATTATACACGTATTACCTAATAATAATTTGTACGCTATATCTTACTAAATAGAATTCAAAATACTATTATCAACGCGTGACTAATCTAACAGAACATAATGATGGAAAATATAAATCACCGCCATTGCCATTTGCATTTAAAATAGTGTTGATTTTTACTCCGACTCTTAATCACATCAGTATCCTTAATTAGAGGAGTTCATTGACCTCGCTACAAGCTAATAATAGGTGTGTATTACCTAGATAGAGCGTCACTAATATTTGATAAGATATAATCTTAGTATTATTATTAACTATAGATAGTATTATTAACTAGCTGTTTCCCGCGGCGCTGCTCGCTCGAATCGGTGTATAAAATATCCTATAAGTTGAAATATGATATACTAGCCGCTCGTCCCGGCTCCGCACGGGTGGAGATTTTTACAACATTTTAAAATGTGATTATTGTGACATAACGATAATAGTTGGACATATAGTTTCGCGAAGTTTTTTATAGTTACGTATTGATATTTTCTTTAATATTGTAGAACATACTAATGTTCTATCGCCAATAGTTTCCGCAGCGTACGTGACGAAAGATATTTCATGGCATTTTTTACACCTTGAGTTACGTTACTAAAGTTTTAGTAGGGATCCCTAATCTTTTCTAGCAATAAATATAGCCTATGTTACTCAAGGCGAATGTAGCTTTCTAATGCTGAAAGAATTTTTGAAATCGGCAAAGTAGTTTTTGAGTTTATTCATTACAAACATACATACACACAAAAATACAAATCTTTCCTCTTCATAATATTAGTGTAGATAACCATAAAGTTTCAGCTTAATTACTGTTACCCAATCCATCTGCCAAGTGTGGCAACTATTGGCAAATTAGGGGGAAGCCTATGTTCAGCAGTGGACATCAACGGCTGACATCCTTATGATGATAGTACTCGTATTTAAAAATAGCTATATCCCGCGGCGTTACCCGCTTCTAACTATGTAGTTCCCGTATATCATTCCCATTGGAACTCTTCATGAATCCGGTCTTATATTGTATTATATACTTAAATAATAATTACGTACCTAATACCTTCATAAAGGTTCAGCCAATTCAACTGATCGGTTATTTTATAGCATTTTATATGTGATTCTTTAGCTTGGTATAACTTTTTTATTTATTAACCAATTGGAAATAAAACAAACACTAAATGTTAAGTGAAGCAAACTGCAACGCATCAGTGAAAACCGAATTCAACCAAATCGGTTAAGCCATTTCAGAGATTAGCGTGCACAAACCTACAGATATAGAGACAAACAGACAAAAATTCTAAAAATCATTGTCTCTGCGTTCATAAACATACTACTCTGTAATGTCTATGGCACTGCTCATGTCTATAGGCGACAATAACACAAAAAACGAATTCAAACAACAATTCATAAAAGAAATCTCTGAAAGAATACCATCAAATTGTAACCACTGACTGATACCCATCAAAATGGGGCATCATCGGAGCATTCTATTCTGAACCGAAATCCAAAGGTCACGCCAAATTTCAATTTAATGTTGCACAACTATCGCGTTTGTCAGTACAGTTGTGCGTTAGCTCCCACAGAACTGGTATAAACCGGGACAGTGGGCGCATGTGTTGAGCTAAAGCGGGGGCGAGAGCGGAAGCTGAGGCGGGTGCGAGTAAATATAAAATGTGTATTTTATTTGATAAGCTTGCTCTTTACCATGTAGAATTGTATTGTTGAACCAAATTTGGGCTTGTTGAGCATCGTGTTCTTTACAGTGATCGTCAAATAACTCTGGATTTCCTATTAAGAATTATCAGCGCATTTGTGTTATATTTTTATGTAATTTATTGTACACAATAGACAAAACTTACAGATTTTAATCTTGTCGAAATTAATATATATCCTTCTGAAATACCTAAAACTATACTGAATGTTTTTTTTTTTTATTTAGAAGGTTATTTTTCTAAATTAATAATTTCAAAAACGACCAGAAAATGTGGCTATAAAACAGTTTACAATTTGATAAAAGCGTCGTGTAACAGATACGAGGGAATTTTAAATATTTTTTCCATAAAAAACGATATCTTTCGTCGTTTTTTTGTGGAAAAAAATATTTTATCATTCATTTAGTACTAGATCAATACGGGAGTAATCTTTATTGATTGAAAAAATATAATCATCGAAATCGGTTAATAATTGAATATCATAAAGCGTAGCTTACAAAAAAAATACCACTAAATTAATAACTTCCAGTTTTTTATTTGCCTAAAGATACGAATTGAGAATCCTCATTCTTTTAATATGACCGGTCAATAGAGCAATTCGCTTATGACTCGCACCGTGGAGTAACACAGTAATTTATGAAATGATAGCCGCGTCAATTAGCGGCGGCCTGTGTACGGTCTCGTCACATTTTATGTTTCATTACATAGGCAATTCTGGACGAGCGGAGTCGGCGGTTGTGGTCGACCGTTAGACATTATATCCGATGCGAATCGTGGGTTATTATTACAAAAAGTAATCATTACTTTGCTTTCTGTATATTTAATATTACTAGATATAATTTACCAGAGGGAGTCTTTGTACAAAAGTCGTTTGCTTAGGCACCTCTGTCCTATTCGTGTTTCTACCGTGAAGCAGTCGTGTTTGCATGGCTGTGTTTCGGTTTGAAGGGTGGGATATGGCAGTGAATTTACAGGGTACAGAGGAATAACACCTGAGTCCTCAGGAATGGCAACGCATCGGTGGTATTATGGGCGAAACAATATACTCTGTTATGTCCATGGTACTGTTCGTGTCTATAGGCGACAGTTACCACCGGTGGGTCATCAACTTGTTTGCCATTCTAAGTTGCATAAATTTTTTTTTTAATGAATATATCTATCCAACATATAAACGAGAAACATTTTTATTATTTCAGCCGTTAACTGTCCACGGCTGGACATAAACCTTCCTCATTAGGGCAGTTTTGCCAGTAGTTGCCACGCTTTGCAGGCGGGTTGGCAATCGTAGTTAGGCTTTTAGAGATGCTTTAAGAGAGTCGCTGCTGCCCATCCCTTGCCCTCCGTTAGTCCTCTTTTACGACACCCACGGGAAAGAAAGGGGTGGCCTATTCTATGCCGGGACTACATGGCGAGAAACATAATAACCCATAAATGTCTGTAGATGGGTAGGAATTGTTAATACTAAAGAAGGTTATCCTCATTGCTAGCAATTAAAACTATCAGGTCGACCTCCACATGGTTTACTCTGAAAACCATCGTGGTCAATTTCTCCAGCAGCATACACCGACAGTACAGGTAGTGGGTAGTAGGTAGGTACCATTATTATTTCCAGAAAAAACGACATAGGCTTAACTTTGTAATGGACTTACGCCAGGGGGGAAGGGATTATTAGTAATGCGAACTATCAGTCACATTACTAACAATATGTTCTATCAGGTCGACCTCCACGTGGCCCCCCTTGAAAACCATCGCTGAAGTCCAGGTGTATTCGTCACGGTGGGCTAATAGACCTACCTGCCTTTTAATACTTGCCTATTATTCCTCACTGGTGCCAGCGTATACCATTAGCGCAGGCAGGGTTACCATTCTATTATAATCCATAAAAAAAAAGAAAAATAAAATGGTCTTACACCAAGGATACCTACTCTTGCGCCACCTACCCACTTCTATCTGTTCTCCTTTAACCAAAGGTTGTCTGTAAAAGATTGCCCTAGCGATAGGTACCTTTATGTGTATATTTCAATCTATATTTATGTTACTGTATTTCACTTGAATTATGTGCAATAAAGAGTTAAATAAAATACCTAAGCGAATAAACAATTAACAAGTGACCATTTATAAAAATATTACTTCAGCTTTATTTAAACACATCGACACCTCCGCGATTGTAATACGATACTTTCGACGGTCGAATACCGTCGATGAGTGATTTAACGATATAACATAACATGTCTTAACGTTGGAATCGTGGATATATTCAACATAAAAAGAAATAATAAAAAATAAAAAAAGAAATCGGCAGATACAAAGATTTTTTGAAAGATTTAAACCAAATACTCTTAGGTGGTACAGTCGGGGATATAATATGCAATTTATTTATTATATAAAAGTGACAATGATGTTTTCTAAATTGTAAAAAAGGTGCATTATAAATATTAGTAAACTTCACAAAAACAAAAAAAAAGGAAGAACGAAGAGTACTTAGAAATAAATCTGCCGTGGTTTTGTTCATTATTTCTATTCTCGATTCATAAACAAACAAGATGTAGGATTTGTCTATGTAATAAGTTACCTACTTAATACTATAATATTATAATATTCTATAAAAATGGCAACTGTAATTTTGTCTGTAAAATCAATAAATAAAAAGAATGAAGAAAATTATTTACAACAATAACATTATTTTTGTTTTCAATTTAACCATATAATCATAGAAAACTAAAACTTTAGTCGAGGTTTTTAAATTAATTTAAAAACAAAAAAAAATCATTTCGTTATTTTAAAAAACAAAAAGTTTGGTTCTAATACAAATCTTGCTACCAATACTGTGAGCTTGATCTGTAATCTCAATTAAATATAATTGATACCTTTCACCTAAATATCAATGTAATGACTGTCAAACGCAACGGTAAGATATACTTACTTCTTTCATAATATATAATTTGTGGCATCATGCATTGCTACTGTTATTATAGCCTTCAGCTATTTTATTTTATTCATAACATATTTTATAGCTTAGTAATTAAATCGAATAAGAACACCTATTTACAATTTTCTAAATTTATTTCCCTATTTTTCTAATAAATATGTCTGATTAGAGCCGGCTGTTGGAGTTTGAAAGACACGTTTGAAAAAGTCATCACCTTCGTACCTGTTTATGTCTCAAAAAAGAAATACGTATATTGATAGTTTACTGTTTGAAATATAACATAGTTAATGCCATCTATTAGACAACAGCCACAATACCTTAATCTTAAGGAATGGCAACATGTAAAAATATTTTATTCATTCCAGCTAAGCTTTTCGGTCAAAAAAAATATAACTTGAAAAATCTAACACACAGTTAAATTAGAACCTCATTAACACCGTCTTCAATATGCTAGCGCCTCGCACGTCTTTAAACATAATCTCTACTAATCTATGAAACAAAAAACAGGTATAGAAACAAGTCTTTGTAATTTAATTTTAATCGAAGCTCAACGCGCGATTATTTCCCCGCCTGTACCCGACCGCGTTGCGACCGCACGCACCGTATCGTGTGTCCTTCCGCAAATAAGTACATTCACACCGTTCATCGGTTGACGTGTGTACACATCGAAGTGTTGGGTACATGGGGATTTTTTTTTTATGGGTGAAAATGGTATGGTAACCCCGCCTGCGCTAACGGGATACGCTGGCAGAGCACCAGTGAAGGGTGATTGATAAGAATGAAAACAGGCCAGTTAGCCCATCATGATGAATTCATCAGGAATTAACCATGATAGTTTCCAGGGGGAACCGCGAGAAGGTCGACCTGGTTGGGTATACTGCTAGCAATGGGTTTCTCAGTCTCCATTGCTAACAATCCCTTTCCTCCCTACATGGGGATTCTTAACACTGTTGCAGACAGGACGTACGGAATGATTTACCCAGAGCCAGGGGACTACACTACAAGCTACGAAATGCTGGAATAATATACCACCCCCAATAAGATTGTCTAATAGTAAACACATTTAAAAAAAAAAACTTAAAATCTTTTGAATTAATAAACAAAAAATTGGAATACCCAATAGGTACGTAGCCGAAATATTTATTGCCTGAATATCTGAATGTGACAGAAAGTGATCTCTGACTACCCCTCATGTAATGGTATCTGTTATTTATTTATTTATGTAGAATATAATGTCAAGTGGAGGCAAATATAATGGACACATACAATGCAGTTTATTTATGTGTATGTATGTATGTATGTATATATATATATATATATATATATATATATATATATATATATATATATATATATATATATATATATATATATATATATATATATATATATATATATATATATATATATATATATATATATATATATTTTATATTGTAAATTTTTAATGAAAAGTTTCGCGACTGACTCTTGGCCACAGCAGAATATCAGTGTTTTGCTCTTTTAAGGGCAAAGCAATAAACTGAGCTGTGACCATTTTGTGTTACTATGGCACACGCATGAAGGAATGTTAACAAAGGAGATTGTTAGATTATGTATTTTGTTTTTGTATTTTTGTTTTTTTATTTGTGCTTTTTTTATTTTTATTCTTTTGTCTCTTTTGCTGTGTATTACGTGTATGTTTTTTTTTTATTGTAATTTGTGTGCTGTAAGTAATGTACTCGTAAATAAATTGTCTATCTATCTATCTATCTATCTATCTATCTATCTACATATATCTTAAACTGCAGGAAATGGTTAAGGTAACACATAGGATCTATGACATTTCATTTCATGGTATTAGGCTGGGGGAAGTACAGAAGATCCTGATGGGTCGACTTGCAACGGCTTAGTTGACCTTATATGCAAACATAAGATAACATGATTCAGGACTTTAAATCCATACAGTTGAGGAGTCCTGAAACTAAATCAATTAAAGAGCCATTCCATTCATGTTTGACCGCCAACACCATATTATGTAAATAAGTACAATTGACGTGTTTACCTAAGAGCTGGGTAAATGAAGATTTTTAAAACAGTTGCCCATGATTCAGGACTTGTAATCTATAAATTTAGGGAATCGTGAAACTAGATCAATGAAATGGCTATTTCGTAGATTTTGTAGTGTTAAATGTGTCATTACTTAATGTAAGAAACAGAATATAAGAAGAAAAAGAAAACTAAACAATTCATATATCAACTTATCTGACTAATATCATAATAGTAGTATAGTATCCTCTTCATTAACAGGAAAAACAATTCCCAAATGTGCCCACATTTGGGAATGGTTTATCCCAAATGTGGATATTATACGTATTATACGTTTAATGAATGACCGATCTCCATGGCGTACGTAGGCACGTAGCTTTGTGTAAATGGGGTCCTGAGTTCGATTACCCGTCAGACCAATTTAGGGACCGTATTTTGTTTTAAATTAACTCAGTTCTAGATGTTTTGTGTTATCCCACCTTGAGGATCAGATGACCGAGCTAAGAAAAATGTTGCATAAAATGTATCCTAAGTATTTACATGCATTTAAATGGTTGTCCCTCTTCTTACCTAGACAAATACAACATACGAGTGAAACAAAGGACACCAAAGGCTTAAAATAACATTATACTTTTTACTTCTTCGAAACTGGGCT
Organism: Galleria mellonella; assembly: GCF_026898425.1. Taxonomy (NCBI): domain Eukaryota; kingdom Metazoa; phylum Arthropoda; class Insecta; order Lepidoptera; family Pyralidae; genus Galleria; species Galleria mellonella. The sequence goes on from NW_026442117.1 coordinate 2,340,253, forward strand.
ATAAATTGGCAAATGAAAGCTTTAATGAACAAAAGCCGGCGAGAAGGTCAACCGAGGCACGCTGTGTACCATCAATTAAAGCAAGTGATACTGTATACAGAATTCTGCATCGGAATTGCCTTATTTTTCCAATAGCTCACAGTGGACTATACTCACATTGCTTGAATAGTAATTAAAAAAAGGGAAAAAACTTGCTACAATTAAGAACTTTAAGTTCAGTGTTGTTAAATTTTGCTCGATTTGGATGCATCGTCATTTTAATGGAACTGCATTGAAATTTAAATGATCGTTCATTAAATGTATACCGAATACTATCTGTATATAAAACTTAAAGAGTCTTTGGAATCGATATGTCTCAATAAACAATAAAACGATTTAAATAAATGAGATGAACGTAACGATAGAGGTCTTTGGTACTCACTTTTTAAAGGCAATAAAAAGTTATTAGTCTTGTATTTAACTACTCCTTATAATACAATGCGGTCAACTTTTTATTACACAAAAAAAAGGCACAAAACATATATATATATATATATATATATATATATATATATACTTCAATAAATTATTCATTATATTTATCTTAGAAATATATGCAGAAACAATATCAGCAATACAAATCAACGATACAGTATTGAAACTCGTTATTTTAGACGTTTCATTACAAATATATCAAAACATTATTTTCTATGTAAATATCGTCTCCAATGAGAAACTGTAGTTACAAAAATAAAAAGAAACAGTTCTATTAATCCGCATGTAGAACCAGAAGAACCGGTTAATTTCAGTATATATTCTACAACCAACTTAGTTCATTTAAAGCAAAATATTGTACCACGGCAATATGTCATCTAAAGGCCAGAGGAATTACGAATTGATTACGATTACACAGGACTCATACAAATTGTTATTGTAAGAATTTGTAGTGGATCCAGAATGGGAATAACTTTTCCAATTAATTATCCAAAAAGTTTTACAAACAATAATCAACTTAAATTCAAAGCTGCAAAGTGTATTGTATCCTGGCGACGCCCCGCGACATTCAACTAATGGGTCTACTCCGGCCTACAAATCTCTCAACCCGTCCTCTGGTATTGTGCGCCAAACTTTTATTTGCTCCTTATACCTCTGTCGCCTGGCTCGACTTTTTCCTTTTAACTCGGACAATTTTTAAATGGCTTATGTTTGATACTATTATTGTGTGCCAATCAGCCTGAATTACAATGTCCTTTAACAACGGCCGAACTAAGAATTTTAGTTACAAATCATTTATTTTGTCTTTTTGTTTCGGGTAAACAAGGCAGTTGTTCGCTTTATTTAGATGAGCACCGAGTTGAATGCAATTCTTGAATTTAAATAACTCGGGTCTTGAGAAACCGTGTAAAGGTATGCCCTTTTGAGAATAATAATATCTCCCTGTATATTTTCGTCAACTGTCTTTCCGTTTGGTGACAGTTTGAGCATGTATAAATATTCTTAGCGAGCAGAAGTTTTGTTTTTCTTTCATCTGATTTATGTTCATCGTTTTAAAGATATTGTCATTTAAAGAACAACGTTCATTAAAGCCATAAACCAGCTCTATTTTGCAAAAGTATACATTTACATGTACTCGTATATATAGATACCTAACCGCCAGATATCTGACCACATTTCATTACTTTTTTGTTGATCACGAAATTGCAATCAATACATCAATTACAACCGTCAGGCCATCCAACTTTTAAAGTATTAGCGTCTCCATTAAAGTCACTAATTGAGATGTGCAGAAACGCTTAAATGTAACACTTTTATAAATTCTTTTTAAGTACCACAGTGTTAACCAGAGTATGCAATAAATCTCATTGTGACCGCTCTTATCTGTTGTAAAGAGGTAGCCGATATAACCTGTGTCAACTTGCTTGAAATTTAAATATAAAACAACTTAACCAGTATCGACTGAATCGCTCGTTTTGTTATTATCTACACTACTTATATTTTCAAGTGTAAATATTATTATTTGAGAATTTCTTTTATACATAGATAATATGTGTGATAAAATTTTGAAATGTAACTTTAATATTGCTAATTATAAAATCATAAAGTTTTATCAGGATCGTCAACCAAATAGCCGATTTCAGAGCAGATCAAGTTTAATTAATTTTTTAAAAAAACATTAAACTTATGCCAAATACAAACACGTCGTGTGTGGCACACAACTCTAAGTTGTTATCAAAAATCTCTTCATTAAAAACTAAAATACGGGGTCGTTGTAACGTCTGCAAGTTCTTTCCGATCGGAAAGATCCTTAATAAGGCTTGCAATGCTGGGACAATCTGGTTCTCTCGGGTTTGCATGCAAGTTAGTTACGTCGATGGTACATCAATCAAGACGACTGGGATCTCTGGCTCAATAATAATAAAGTAAGCCAAGATCTGATTCTGGCATTGTTTCAACAAATGTGCTTCTTGGAAAACGATTGCATTGCGTGCTACACACCAATGATTGGGTTAACAATTTTTCGAAAATACAAACCTGCTTACTTTGTCGAATTAAATTCACAAATTACTAAACGAATCCTTTGTAATAGCAGCGCACTAACATTGTGTCATATTGGATATTAACAAATAAGTTTCTAAAGGTTAAAATGCTTTGCTAAACTATATAAGTTGCTTTGTAGTTTTCAGTACTACTACAATTTGTAATTTGATTACACAACTTCTTGGTATTGATTTAAATATTGTATATTTTTTATCTGTTTCGAGATGACGTTAATATTGATCTTAATATTTGGACAGTGTCAGAGATTATATCGAAGATACCAGTTTATCATGGTTATGGATTTATTATTTTATTAATCACTGAATTTACATTTGACATATTAAATTTGTAGTCACTTTAAAATGTTTTTATTTTCTTATTTATATTACTAATATTATGGTGCTTTCGACAGTAGTCCGTGCATTTTAGGAAGCTACCCATTCCTAAGCAAACAACACTACGTCCAGAGCTCACGACTGCTCACGAAAACAAAACAACCATTTCATTGTCAAATTTTAAAAATGAAGACACAACCTCTCAAGGGAAATTACTAAAACTAACACCGTTAAATGCTTTAGCCAGTCAGGGGATTGAAAACCATAAGCTTATGCATATAAGTCCCAATATTCTGTAATACTTGTTCAGCGTTGCAACGCTCATTTATCTTTGCCTTAGAGGCCGATGCAATTAATCAAGAGCCGTTGTCACGGCGGTAATATACAGCAGATAAAGGTGGAGAGATGATTTCAGGCTAATTATAAAAGTTGTTTCATGAACCTTCTTTTTGGACCCACTTAACACCTACCGGGCCAATTTGTCGATTGTTTTTTTCGCACTCAAACGATTCGGCATAAGTAGCGTGTACTTGAGGCGGTGCAATGTTGCAATTATAAGTACAGATGAAAGGTCATAAAAGAGAGTAAATAGGGTAATAAATTACCAGCATTGTATGCAATCAAAATGCAGGAAGTACAGATGTAAGGGAATAACTAAAATTGTAATAAACCGCGAAGTCTTATATCTAATCGTAAATTTCTTAACATGAATTTTATTTAGATTAATTGGCAGTTTGATAGTTTTGATTTTATGATCTCAATTTTTCGAACTAGTTACCATTCGTATTCATCATCTCATGTCAGCCATTATCAGTCCACTGCTGAACATAGGCCTTTCCCATAGACTGCCGTAAGGAACGGGGCCGTTCCTTTTATTTATACGATACTTTACAATTATTGTTTAGATACCAATTTATTGTGGAAAATCTATTTTATTTATCCATAAATAATTAGTATTGTTTATTCAAATGCTATTAATTTAATTGAAGTGAGGATGTGGAGATAAATATCGTGTTTTCTTCTAATTTCTTTTAATGATCTACATTTCATTTTAACCAACTTCAAAAAGAAGAATTCTTTTAATACGGTTGTATTTTTTTACGTTTGTAACCTTATAATTCTATCAGTTATTTTGAAACAGATTAGTATCTGTAAGTATGTATATATTTTTTTAAATTAATAAATTATTTTCCAAATCGGTTTACAATCTAGGGAGTTATGAGTATAGAAAGATTATAGAATTTTATTAAAATTAAGCTCACTAATTCAGTTTTTTCATCAAAATAACTGAATTTTCTACAACTGAAGTTTTTTTTAAGTAAAGTTTTTAAGTGGACCGTCAGCTTGTTTGCCATTCTAAGTAGAATGGCAAACAAGCTGACGGCCCACCTGATGGAAAGTGGTAACCGTCGCCTATAGACATGAACAGTACCATGGACATAACAGAGTATACTGTTTCGTCCATGATACCTTCATGCGTTGCCATTTTTGAGGACCCACATGTTACTCCTCTGTACCTTGTTAATTTACTGCCATATCCATCCATATGAATTTGGCATGCCATATGAAATCGGTTTTGTGTGAAACTTAATCTTCTCATTACATTAAGTATACGCATATCTATAATTAATGTTATAAACAACCTGACAAGTATCATATTATAGAGAAAGTAGCCATAAAATATAAAAGCGGGCTTGTAAAACTCTATAAAACGGACCTCACAATTTCAACTCACATAGAATTAAGTACCTCATTGTTTTATGCAACATAGCATGGCAAACAAGCTGACGGCCCACCTGATGGAAAGTGGTAACCGTCGCCTATAGACATGAGCAGTACCATGAACATAACAATGTATACTGTTTCGCCCATAATATCCCCCCCCCCCCATACGTTGCCATTCCTGAGGACTAAAGTATTATGCCTCTGTACCCTGTAAATTCATTGCCATATCCTATCTTTCAAAAAGAAACACAGCCATGCAAACACAACTGATTCACAATTGAAAGACGAATGGGACAGAGGTGCCTATGCAAATTATTTTTTGTAACTGTAACACCTATTATTTTCTATTTTTTTTTTTAATTATCTAAGTTTTTTTTATTTCCACCAATTCACAATTTCATTTAGACATTCAAAGGTTGACTAGAAGGGATAGCTTTTATGGAATAAGTCCGCCATTATAATCATTATATTTTTAAGAACTCTGTATTCTGTAATTTAAGACTTTACTGTACAATAAAATGTTACGAACAAATAAACTTTTGTACAAAGTGTCCCTCTGGTAAGCTCTCCCTCAAATTAATTGCATTTGTTATCTCTGTTTGAATAATTAGTTGCAGCTCATTGTTGGTTGTTAGAATCGTATGATAGTCGACGTTTACCGGTTTATAGTAAAAGATTCGGATTTAGTGAAGAGGTATTAAGTGAATACTTTATGAGTACACGGTAAATATTTACCCGATTGAATTATCACCAACAATTTCGTCTTGAACTCTCTCCTCATTTAAGAGTTTCCTCTTGTCGGTGCAACTAATTCATGCATCTTCTTCCAGCCAGTTCGGTCCCAGGCCATATTTTTGACCTCCCTATACGACACCTAGTGTTTCTTTTATCTGTCCCATGTAGTTATTCCTTGGTCTTCCCCTTCCTCTTTTGCCTTCTATTTTTCCTTCTACTATGCTCTTTAAAAAATCGACATGTCGTATAAGGTAGGTCAGCATTTTGCTTCTTCTATTCTCTATTGTTTTAATTAATATTCTTTTCTCATTCATTCTTTTTCCTCATTCGTTAGTTCAACACAAAACTTTAAATTTATATTTTATTTAACTGTATATTTGTTTAAGTTTTCTAAATATTAATAGTTGTAGCACTTCAGCTGTCTGCTGACGACATGCTTTCTTACTATATTGGGTTGACTGGAAGAGATCTCTCCAGAGATAAGTCCACTCTTGCTCACTACATTTATAAATGCATTATATTACATGTAATTTACAAGTGCAATAAAGAATATATTATAAAACTTCGCGGGAAAATGGATCAGTATATGTAAAAAAATTGTCTCCAAAATAGAATAAATTAATAATTAAATACCATTGAAACTATTAATTAAATTTTCATTTCAATAATTAACTGTCCACTGCTGAACATGTCTTCTCCATAAGGGGAGTTTTGTCAGTATTTGCCATGCTTGGCAGGCGGGTTGGCAGTCACGGTTAGGCTTTTAGAGATATTTTAAGAGGAACGCTGCTGCCCATCTCTCGTACTCCCTATATCGCTTCTTACAACACCCACGGAAAAGGAAGGGGTGGCCTATTCTATGCCGGGACTACACCGTCGATCCAATTTCTAGTCGATAAATGATAACATTTAAAATAATTGGCTCCATTGTTTTTATTTCTCAATACAAGTTTGTGTGTAATGTAGAAATAATCATTTTTTATTTTGTTTCAGATGTCCGCAATAGATCCCGACTGCGGAGTCAACGCCATTGTCAACTACACTCTGGGTGATGGTGCAGCTCGATCCCAATTTACCGTCAAATCTGATAGCGGAGAACTCTGTATTGCTTCACCTTTGGACCATGAGATCAGCAGTGAATTCGAGTTTCCCGTCATTGCCACTGATAGAGGTACGTATCGAGGTAATCACATAAATAATAGAGCGATTTATATTTCTCGGTGAAGTTCAGAGTCACGCTTCGCGTACCTCAAATAGTCTCCGTTTAAAAACCCCAGCACATACCTCCGTGTACTACACCAAATCCTTTTCCGTTCAGGCAGTGCGCCTATGGAACTCGCTGCCACCGTCTATACAGAGTGCGCAATCCTTGGCTTCGTTTAAAGGACAAGTCAAATCACATTTTCTTTCACTGTAGTTACTCTTTTCCACTCCTTTGTAATTTTTGGACTAGATTTGTCATATTTCCTTGTGTGTGCTATGTATGTATTTATATGTGTATGTTTATGTATTTTGTATGTATGTTATATGTGATTATGTATGTATATATATATGTATGTGTATGTGTATGTATGTATGTATATATATTGTTATAGTAAGTAGTGTAATAAATTATATGTATTTGATATTTTTGTGCATTACATGTTTTTGTATTTTGTGCACGAAAATTGTTGATTCACTCTTGCGCCACCAGCCCTTTTCTATCTGTTCTCCCTTAACTAAAGGTTGTCTGTAAGAGATTGCCCTAGCGATAGGTACCTTTATGTGTATATTTCAATCTGTATTTATGTTACTGTATTTCATTTGAATTATTCACTTGTCATTGTATATTATTATTTATGGTGCAATAAAGAGTTAAATAAATAAATAAATAATCACATAATACTGGCACATCATATCGGCCGTTATAAGTCCACTTCGGAACATAGGCCTCTCCTTTATTTTATTTATTTATTCAAGGCAAACAAACAGCTAAAGTAATACATAATTATATACTTAAATAGTAATTTGGTAGCCACTAGAATTTGCACAAAATAAAATACAAGTAAACGAAACACAAAATTAGACAATACTAAATTAAACAAATATAAACAAAATTAAACAAACAAATACTACTGAAAACTACAGCAACATTGTCAATAATAATAATGCTCACAAGTTAATAAAACATTTTTTCAGAAAAACTTTAGTATGTTTTGCCCGTAGTTGCCATGCTTGGCAGCCGGGATGGCAACCGCAGTTAGCTTTTTGGTGATGTTTCGAGACAGATGCTGCTGCCCTTCCTTTGACCATTAAATTTCCTTAGTTACCTCTTACGACATGCATATTACTTATACTTAGACAAGCATAAGAAAAGGTCCTGATCCACTTGCATCAACTGACTCCTTGTAATTCATTTAATGTCGTCACTCCATTTAGTGGTAGTTCGCACTACACCGCATTTGCCCGTACGGGGTCGCTTAAGAGCCTTTCCTTTCCAGTGGGTGTCGTAAGAGGAGGCTAAGGGAATTTAATGGTCAAAAGGGTAAATTATGGCCAAATCCTAATTACGGTTACCAATAAGGTTACTAAGCGTGACAACTATTGGAAAAACTCTCCAAGGGGAAGTCCTCTAATCAGCAATAATAATAACGGCTGATATGATAATGTTATAAACGTTTCCTGTCTTAAGATTTTTTTTTAACTTTTTAGTTTCTCACAATTAAGCCATCCGCACACGCGCGCCGTAGCTCAAAAGTGCGGCAAGTTGACTCCGAAATAAATTCAGAATGTGTCCATCGTTCCCTTGCGGACCTTGATTTATGGGGCGAGCAACAGCCAACTATTACCTCGGTTTTTTATTTCCACCAATCGGACCCAGCAAGTTTGTTTCGTTAAGCCGAAATTTCGAATTGAATTTCGAATTAGCTATTTCGGAATTAAGCGTGTGTACGTAACACGTAAGTGGCGACCTGTAGACTGTTTCAAAAATATTTAACGAACTGGTAATCGTATTTTATCGATATTATTATAGAAAAATAAAATTTGAAAAAAATCTAATCAATTTTTTTAAAATTATTTGTATAACTACAATTAGTCAGATTATTAGAGGGAGACTTTATACAAAAGTCGTTTGCTTGGGCACTTCTGTCCGATTGGTATTTCTACCGTTTAGCAGTTGTGTTTGCATGGCTGCGGTTTGAAGAGTGGGATATGGCAGTTACTATAGTAATTTACAGAGTACAGAGGAATAATACCTGAGTCCTCAGGAATGGCAACGCATCAGAGATATCATGCAACTTAGAATGGCAAACAAGCTGACGGCCCACCTGATGGAAAGTGGTAACCGTCGCCTATAGACATGAACAGTACCATGGACATAACAGAGTATACTGTTTCGCCCATGATACCCCCCATGCGTTGCCATTGTGTTATTTCTTTGTATCCTGTAAATTCACTGCCATATCCCATCCTTCAAATCGAAACACAACTGCTTTACGGTAGAAACACAAATGGGACAGGACAGGAGTGCCCAAGCAAACGACTTTTGTACAAAGTCCCCCTCTGATATAGTCGAGTGTATTTGAATCTAACATAACAAGGGCTGAAGCTATTATAGTGAATTAATTTAATAATTGATAGCTTAATTTAAAAATTACAAATATATTATTATAATAAGAATTTCTTTATTTAATATAACAATTATATAATTATTGCTTTAAATGAAAATAACAATTAACTCTCTCCTTTTTAACTGATATAATTATTTATAAGTGCAATATAAATGTATAATTATTTCATCATTAATTTTCATTGCATAGCTTCATAACTACATAATTATGTTGATCGAGTGAAACTTAACACAACAAAAGAGTTTAGCATAATTGCACTTTACTAGTCACGGAACCTTGACAATACTAAAAAGGAGCCTATAAGTGAACACGTACAATTAGGGTTGCCAATTATTTGGATATATCTGGATTTTAGGCTCGAACTTTCACAATTTTTTTATTAGATTTTGTAGTCAAACTTTGTATTTTGTTTAATTTTCTGACTAAATTATATTAAAATACTTTATTTACTTATTTCAATTACTTTATTGGTCGAAAGAAAATATGGTAAAAAAGACGGAGTTAATGCTAGTAGCATTCTGTACCAGTCAACCTTTTGGAGGATTAGTAAATCACGAACGAGGTACTTCATTATTGGGATAATAGATTAGTATTTTTTTATCTTTTTTATATAAGTAATTAATCAGTATCTTCTGAGTTTAAGCCTTAAAAAGGAAATAATTATGCTCACAATTATAATTATTAATGGGGTAGTCAGAGGTATTGATCAGTGTTGCCTTTTAAATATCACGAGACAGGATTTGCCTAATGTGGGGCCAAATCTATCATAAGCCGATCTTGTTCATGTTCAATAAATAATGAACTCAAAATTTGTCGCTCAAATATATTATTTCTTTCTTCCTCCATTGCCGTTACTTATTTAGATTCTCCCCTTTTATACTTTTTGTATCTCTTATTTCATTTTATAATCAAAATGGCTGAACTATTCAAATCTCCGATTGTCCGATCTGCACTTATCGAAATGGCAACCCTACACACAATGTAAATATAACGATTATTTTATTATCACGAACCATGTCCGAGACGAAGCGTTGACAACGGCATAAATCAACTAGCTGTCAATTAAACATCGTATTACAACAATACACAATCAAGACACCAATTATTTATTCGCAGGGGGCCTGTCCACGACCGCTATGGTGAAGATCCAACTGCTTGATATAAATGACAACGTACCAGCATTCGTTGTGAAGGACTACAATGTCTCTTTGAAAGAAGGCAGGATATCATCGAACGAACCCATTGTGGCGGTCTCCGCTACAGATTCAGATTCAGGCAGATTCGGAATGGTCACGTACAGAATTGTTAGTGGCAATGATAATGATGTATTCAGAATTGATAGAGGCACAGGTGATATACTTGTAACGAAGCCGGCGTTGATACAAGCTAATGCTAAATATGATTTGGAAGTATCCGCTACGGACGGCGGAGGTCTGACCGCACCGCAAGGGGCTGTGGTACATATAAATGTATTGCCAGCTGGTATTGGTTCAGCGTTGTTCGATAAACCAAGATACAATTTTCGTATAGTTGAAGATGTAGGAGTTGGAGCTGTTGTTGGTACTTTGAAGGCTACTGTCGGCGACAGAGGTGAGTTCATTTTTATTTTTCCTTCTTTATTTAAGGTATTTAATTCAGAATATGATATAGTAATAAAATGACGTCGAGAAAGGCTTATAATATGTACTCCGAAATACAGTTATTGTATTTAAAAAATTACCAAATATGACTGAGGAATATGGCCGAAATTTTACTATACATGTAACATGAACATTTGCAAAAATATTTGTATGTTATTAGTCAATCACGCTTAAACGTATTGATTAATTTGAATGGAATATTGTACATAGATATTTTATTTTTAGCCGACTTAAAAAAGGAGGATTTCCATGTTACACTGTATATTTCTTTTTTATGTAAGTCCACCGATATCTCTATCAATCGTAGGTAGATTTTAAAAATTCTTTTTTTAGATCAATAGTTAGAATAATGTTAATTCTGATTATAATGTTTACTAATATTGAAAATGTTTTTTTTTAATCTTTCTTACCAAATCAACTACATGTCAAATTGTAAATCAATCACATATTTCGAAATATGTTCCAAATCAAAGTTATTCGGTTTCATGAATACCATCGGATTTCTGATTAACAAACTCTCATCGTATTATGTGCTATAAACTCAAATATGTATATTATTTTAAGACTAAGTGATGGTACCAGTAAGTTTTAACGAAACCTATTACGCGTTAATAAAACATCTCTAATAAACATTCTTGAAATGAAAGCGGCTGTATAAACGTTTAGGGTTACCGTATAGCGAAAGTTACTTAGGGAAAAGGTATATTAATGTTTAGGAAAGGTGAACTACCGTTGAGTCAAATTACCTTATGGCTTCATTTCGCTTTAACAAATTTATTGAAATCGTGCCACTGGGAGATTGGTGTAAATTATAAGCATTAGCGATGTGCCAAGATAAAAACACGAGTACTTTTTTATAAGAAGGAGATCTTTGTTTTTATATAAAATATCTAATAATTTCAAAGGAACAAACAGATCATTAATATAATAAAAGGCCGGCAGCACACCTGCAATGCCGCTGGTATTGTGGGTGATCATGGGCGGCGGTAGTCACTTACCATCAGGTGAGCCGCATGCTCGTTTGCCCCCTGTGTTGTAAAAAAAAAAATATAGGTCAAGATTTAAATATTAATTCCACTCATATATATCACGACTTTTAGGAGTTTCTTTTACAATGAATAGTAATACGATTTGAACAACTTAATTTTACTTCATCAGTTCAAAGATTTCAAAGAGTCGTTGTGTTGTATCTAGATCTGCATATAAAATCAAGCTCAAAATGTGATGATAATGTCTACAAACAATAAGGTTTTGAATATTCTTTTTAAAGATTACTTGTAATTAACACTCGTGATCTTGTTTTATGGGGAATATTTTTAATTATTTGGTTTGGTCATTTGGATAGGATGGATGAAAGAGTTACGAAAGAGATTTATCGAACAAGAATGAATGGAGATGTCGGTAGGGGCTACTCTAGATGGACGTATGTTGACCAAAAAGGCGACGTGTTGAAAAAGGGCCAAATCAAAAGTACCCGTAACCGGCGAGCGTGTATGAAAAGATTGATGAATGTGGAAGAAGCAAAAGAAATTTGTTTGAATCGAAGCATTTGGCGTTCCATTGTTTCTGCCTACCCTAATGGGAGACAGGCATGACAGATATGTATGTATGTATTCTAAATTATTCAAATATATCCCTTCCTCCCGATTTCGTTACAAAACTCCCCTGCTGGCTTAAGATTGCATCCGTACACAACAGTATATGGATCAATATGATGAGATTCATACTAAAACCAAACATTTTGACAGTTCTTACCTTTGTCGAGTTATTAAATCATGGAATTTTCTTCCGAGATTTGTGTTTCCTGTCACGTTTAACTTGGATTTCTTCAATAGTGGCATGAAAAAGTATTTACATAAGCCAGTGTCGTGTAAATTAGGTTAGAAGCAGTCTTGCATTGGATCTACAACCTATACACTTAACATCAGGTAGTTAAAGAGTTAGTTTCGTGCCATTATAAAAAAACTGTCTTTTTTTTTCTTTTTTTTATACAACTTAGAATGGCAAACAAGCTGACAGCCCACCTGATGGAAAGTGGTAACCGTCGCCTATAGACATGAGCAGTACCATGGACATAACAGAGTATACTGTTTCGCCCATGATACCCCCCATGCGTTGCCATTCCTGAGGCCTCAGGTGTTATTCCTCTGTACCCAGTAAATTCACGCCAAAAATGTCTTGCTATAAATGGTTCCTAAATTGGTATAATATATCTATGACATATTTTTATCAGAACAATGAGATTTTTTTTCAATACCGATTTGTCACTAAGAAAGTCAGTCTAAGAAACTATTTTCATATACGCTAAGTCTTTCAACGCTCCGCTTCTAAATCGAACCAAACACCCAAACGTTCGGATACCTATATACAATACGTAATCGCCTATTGTCTAGTATGAAGATCACGACCAGTTGATCTGCGGCCGTGGTACCTTTCGGATGGACCACGTCTTTTGTAAGTTTCTGTACCTGCCGTGCTTTGAATAAATCATTTTAGCCTATAGATAAATATGTTTTAGAATATATTTGTGCGGACAGTATCAACTTTGTTCAGGATGTGCATGGTTAGACGGAAATGGGAATAAATAGAAATGCAGTTATATTTTTCACTGAACGTCTACCCTCCAAGAAAGTATAGTCGAAATTCAAATGTATTAGGTAGAGATTTTGTACAAAAGTAGCACTTGTGTTTCTATCTACGTTTGCATATCTGTTTTTAGGTTTAAAGAGTATTGGTGATAAAATTACAGGGCATGGCAGCATCTTACTCTCTTATATATCTGTTTGAACTATTACATTGTATTGTTACTTTTTTTGTAAATTGAGAATTTGACTGAAAAAAAGAGGCAGAATGAAACACTTTAATAGCTAAAATAGGTTTATGAAATATTTGATGTTTTTTTTTTCTCTGTACCCAGTAAATTCACGCCATATCCCCCCCACTCTTCAAACCGAAATACAGCCATGCAAACACAACTGCTTCACGATAGAAACACGAATGGGACAGAGGTACCCAAGCAGTCGACTTTTGTACAAAGTCTCCCTCTGGTAATAATGATGATACATAGGAACACCAACAGCATATTTTAATATAACATATATAACAAACATTAGATACATATAATACAATATTAATGCACATCTCTATTAAAGTATTTCTTTAACATAATTATACTAAAAATAAATATAAATTAAATTATATATTTATATGTATTATGGGCTATTAATATAAATTATAAATATTCGCTTGTATTAATGTAATCATGAAATTAGATATTCATACGCTAAACAAGTATTATTACCGCTTGTTCCTTGCAAATCTGCAACGTTCCAATAAATGCGTAAATGTACTAATATCGCCGCCATTACCAAGTTGAAACCCGTACAATTCCTGTTGATACATCGTTGATAAATCAGGCGTTGGCCAATAAAGCACGGCACGGACTATCTCACTCGAACGCGGTGCGTTTCACTAATATTTATACTACAAGATTTTCCATAATGGACTCTTTTACACCATATCGTAATCTATATATTAATTTACACCTCTGTTCCATTCGTGTTTCAACCGTGAAGCAGTTGTGTTTGCATGACTGTGTTTCAGTTCGAAGGGTGGGATATGGCAGTGAATTTACAGGGTACAGAGGAATAACACCTGAGTCCTCAGGAATGGGCAATCACTAGTTTTTGCAATAATTTCATCCAATCCAATGGAAACAACAAAAGCTGATGGGACTATTGACCGATGATACCCTAGTCCTCTTAGAGCTATGGGTGGTTGCAAGTATTCAGTATTGTTCTTAGTGCATATGTATAACTCTGTACAATATAAATGAAAATCTAAATGCTTAATTATTTGAATAATTATTAGAATTACCTCAAATTTAAAATTATTATTAATAACCTCATATTTCATCAAATTTGAAAGAAAATATTTTTTTTTGCTTTCAAGTTTAATGAAATAATGTTTTAAATATTTTCATTCTATTTTATTTGAATGAATGAATGAATGAATGAGTGGTTTATTTTCTCTTCACAAAAGGTAGAATACATTTTATTCTACAACTTGAGGTACAATTTGATATGAAGACCAATTTTGTGAGAGACTGGTGCTTGCGGTAGGTTTAAAAGAACCTGTGTTCTTATTTTATTGTTTCCTCCAAAAGATTACAATAGTAAACTTATTATAAATATAAACAATTACAAGAAATAATCACAATGAGAAAACAATCTTATCGCTAAAAGCTAATTTTAGTACCGATCTTGGAAATAGTTTTGTAATATTTATATCAAATATAAATACCTGATTTTATGAATACCTAATTTTTATTATTGATTACTTTTCGATATGAATTGAATCACGACCTAATTTATGTTCAAGAAGTCAATTTAAATATATATAAAAAGCGTGAAAATTAGAAATTTACTTTTAAATTACATTTAAACTTGAAAACGCAAATTTCCCTTAAAAACCTAATAATTATGATTGTGTTGTTGGAGTTTTAATACTGACTGTTGACGTTGAGGTTTTTTAAGACAATGTATTATTTTTAAGTTTGTTCTATGTCAGATTTTCATAAGACATGTCTCGTATTTTTTTCACTAAACTTATTATTTTATATCACAAACACATATATGTTTTATTACTGCATCCTGCTATTTACAACATATGTTTCCCAAAAAAATGATTTGAATTGTGGCAAAGTCATTTGTTCTGATTTGAAAACAAAACTACTAGACGGATTTTGTTAAAATTTCTATAGAACTAATCTGTAAGTATATCGTTTTAGATAAAAAAGAATTTTTCAAATCTGTTTACAACTGACAGAGTTATGAGGTAACAAACATAAAAACAATATATATCCGAATTGACAACCTCCTTGTTCTCGGAGTCGATTGAAAACTATCAGCTAATACAGTACGGTGTGAGCCACGGCCGCGGGGCTAGGCTGGTCCAGTCCACGTTTATTTTGTTATAAGTCGCTAGCACTGTAAATCACTGAATTGCAAACTCTACCGTTATTGTACTCCGTGCACTTGTCTATGAGAATTCTGCACCATGACTGTGCCATTGTTTAAGCGGAAAGATAGTGGCTATTTAGCATTCATACTTTGAGATATTACTTATACAGTGGGTAACGGGACGAGGGTATCAACCCCAAATACAAATTCAATACAATTTATTAATAATAATGTTACATCGTGATGAATGCCTTTTTATGTTATAAGTTATATATTTACGTTATCCTGATATTAGAAGTGTTTCAACCGTGAATTAGTTGTGTTTGCATGGCTGTGTTTTGGTTTGAAGGGTGGGATATGGCGTGAATTTACAGGGTACAGAGAAATAACATCTGAGTCCGCAGGAATGGCAACACATGGGAGGTATCGTGGGCGAAACAGTATACTCTATTATGTCCATGGTACTGCTCATGTCTATAGGCGACGGGTACCACTTTTCATCAGGTGGGCCGTCAGCTTGTTTGCCATTCTAAGTTGTATAAAAAAAAAACTCATATAATGTTGTATAATAATTAATCCATAAACAGTAATATTACAAGATGGCCGCATGGAGTTTATCTGATCGCAATAAATGGATTATGAGGAATTAAATGGATTATTTCAACTTTGCATACGACTGAGGACTCGCTTGCTTTATTTTTATGTGCAGTTTATTTATAAGGGCATACGAATGTCACAGCTTAGAAGCGAACTACTGTAATTTTAAGTTTCATTTTGAGAGTTTGATTTTGTACACATGCAGATGAATGACTTTGTACCATTTGTATATATAAAAAAAAAAAAAAATTAATGATAAAATGAAAAGTTTTGTTTCGTAGAAAAAAAAACTTTATAATTTTTTGTACAGTCAAACTCCATTTTATAATTTTTCGATTTCAAATACTTTTTTTCAAATTTACTGGTCATTCTTGCATATGAAAAACTATTTATAGATTGGTTCATTCCTTAACGATGTTAAAAAGGACTTTTGGAAATTATCACGAGACTGCCAGATATAGGGTTCTATACGAGCGAAACCACGAGAGTCAACTAGTCTCACATGAAGTTTGTGCAATTAAAATTGGCAATGAACAAATGGCAGGGATGTGTTTTAATAAATTCCAAAGCAATTAGATTGCAACAGCAATATAGGTACGATACTGCAAATCAAATCTTTAGATTAAGCAGATACCGTTTAAAAATGAACTCACATTGTATTGTTGTTGTTTGGCCCAGGGCACAAGCTTTTAGCGAATTTCAAAGTAATATTTTAGATAATTTAATTTGTACAAATATTATTTAATATTTATAAAGTGTAAACAATGTTTTGTTTTACATTTATGGTAGGTATACAAGTTTAACAATATCGTTAATGGACAATGAGAAAAATAAACCTAAATAGAAAAAATATATTAAATTAGATTTTATCATACATTTTTCAATTTTCCAATGGTCGTCTGCAGAAAGTTTAAATTAACAAAAATATAAATACAAAATCCAAATAAATTATTATATACATATATTTTAGTGTCTATTTTGGTATTTTCCAAACTTACACTACGAATGAAGTCCTTCAGTTTTGTAATCGGTGAGTGATTTTCAATAAATACAATTTCTATCTAATTTCTGTAAACTTATTTGGGCTAGAGTTATTGGAAAAATTGACATTCCCAGAAAGAATTGTATAAAATGTTTTATTAAAGTTATATTTAGAGAACGTTAGCGTTTCTAGAGAATTTAAACTGAAAGTGTAGTTGAAACGATTCACTGAGTTGAGCAGGGCTCGTATTTTCTTAAAACCACTCACGAGTAAATTGTGGTACTGACAAAAATTAGCAAAAAAATAATAAATAATAAAAAAAGGTGCTGTGTGGTTTCAGCATAGAATGACCTAACCTAACCACCCATTTCACCCCTTCCTTTCTCGTGTGTGTTGTAAAAGGTGACTAAGGGAACTTAATGGTCGAAAGATGAGCAGCAGCGTTCCTTTTGAAACATTACCAAAACCATACTGCTGTTACTAACCTCCCTGGCAACCATGGCAACTACTGGCAACATTCTCCAATAGGGGGAGGCCTTTATTCAGCAGTGGACAACTGATGATGATGATAAATAAGAAACGCTTTCGATTTCGACCAAACTCCTATCACTTGCGACGCGTAACACCATCTCCAGTTAATTAGAAAGAGCTCCATAACATTTATGTTCAATGCTCAAATGCACGCCCCTAGAGATTTATAGCCGGTTTGCCTCGAGATAAACAGTCATTAATTAAAAAAATATAATATATCGAAGAATTGGACAGACGGACGGTCGTATTTAAATTGTAGTAATAGTTTTTACAGTACCAATATTGCGCGTTTCTTTTGCTTTTTATTCGCCGATGCGGTGTGTGGCTGATTAAAAATTATAGATCGCATAAAAGTAACGCCCGGGGATTGAATAAACTATTTGATTTAAGATTCATCGAAGCCTATTAACAGCTGTTGAGTGGTGTGAATACTTTAAACATTACCGACTAGAACTTATATATATATACATATATATGTATATATATATGTATATATATATATACTAACTTCGTATGTAACGCCTACATAACAACCCCTTTCCTCCTTCTTCCACTAGAGGGAGCGATGACGTCAGTTACATTGATTGGAGTGAGTGGATACAGGTGGCTTGGGAGTGTTTGTCACTAAACTATAAATGTGAGAAATTTCATACTCCTCCGTCAGCACAATTTACGTATAAAGAAGTACAAAGTTTCTGCTTCGCGTATTGTTATTACTAACAGGGTACAGAGGAATAACACCTGAGTACTCAGGAATGGCAACTCATGGGGGGTATCATGGGCGAAACAGTATACTCTGTTATGTCCATGGTGCTGCTTATGTCTATAGGCGACGGTTACCACTTTCCATCAAGTGGGTCGTTAGCTTGTTTGTGATTCTAAGTTGCATGTGAAAAAAATTGAAATTGGTTTTTTTATGTGACACAGTATTTAATTATTTTAATTAATAATTAATGCGAATAGGTCAGATCTGGGATTAAGATAGGAGATTTACTCAACGGACATCTAATGACAGATAGATGTCGTCGCTGCAAAAAAAAACGCGCCTAATCATGTCTTGTATTAAGATCAAACAACAATCCTTTCTAATATTATAAATGTGAAAGTGTGTTTGTTACCTTTTAACGCCTTAATGGATCAAGTAACCGTTTTAAAATTTGGTATACACGTATGCTTGGGTGATATGGAGGAGAATATAGGTTAGCATTTATCCTGGTTGTAACATGTTTCGGTCACACGAACGAAGTTGCGGGTAAAAACTATTTAGAAACAAGTTTTTAGATACATAGATTAGATAGATAGATTTTTTTTAATGGATGATAGTGGAATGGTAACCCCGCCTGCGCTATCGGTATACACTGGCGGGAGACCAGTAAGGGATGATTGGTGAGGATGAAAAGACAGGTCAGTTAGCCTATCGTGACTAATTTAACGATAAATTAGTCACAATAGTTTCCAGGAGGAACCACGTGGAGGTCGACCTGACAGGGTATATTGCAAGCAATGGGGCTATTAGTAACAATCCCTTCCCCCTAGATAGATAGATTTTTTTTGATGGGTGAAAATAGTATGGTAACCCCGCTTGCGCTAACGGGATACGCTAGCGGAGCACCAGTGAAGGGTGATGGATGAGAATGAAAACAGGCCAGTTAGCCCATCATGATGAATTTATCGGGAATTAACCATGATATTTTCCAGGGGGAACCGCGAGGAGGTCGATCTGGTTGGTTGCTAGCAATGGGATTCTAAGTCTCCATTACTAACAATCCCTTTCCCCCAGATAGATAGATTAGTTAATAAAATAAAGAGTATCATTAGTGGTTTTGAATACTGTTGGAATGATATATACTTATTAGTATTCCTTGAAGTTAGAGGAAAAAAATGTTGAGACACTTGATACGACACGACGAACTTATTAATAATACAATGGAAGGTAAGATAGAATAAAGGGATTGGGGACCAAGGTCAGGCGCATCAAGAAAACAGTTGGTGTCGTGTCGTATCAAGAGGTGAAGAGACTCGCTGAAAATCGTAGTGAGTGGCAAGAGCTCCACCGACAAGAGCGCAGCTCTTAAATAGGATAGATAGAAAGAATTATTCCCCATGAATATGTATATATTATGTTATTTACTCCATGTGTTAATCAAGGATATGCTCTATTTGTGTACTAAATTTTATTCAAAACTGTCCAGCCATTTAAGTGCAATGGAGTATAAAACATCCAGTTGCCTTAAAAAAAAATATGAGTATATTATTAGTAAGGTAGTGGGAAGAAGCATTATAAATATAAATAAAAATAGAGAGTTTATCGAAGCATTATTGTGCTTTGATTTATTTTAGTAACTATTTATTTATTTATTATATTTACGAACCAAGGCAGCTTGACAGTTTCCCAGTTCGCTCCCTTATCGATCACAATATATGAAACATAATAACATTTAATTATTGGATACTTTCTAAATAATTTACTGCCATTCTGCAATACTCGATGAGTTTACCAGTTTACAAGTCCGGATGCTGGCTCATTATATCAACAATAACATAATACATATATTTATATTATTTAAAACAAGCAATATTATTTCATCCATCACTCTCATTATTTTTTAATGGTGAAAAAAGGTTGGCTGTATTTTATTTTGTTGCATTTTATAACAATTCACGCGTGCTGCCAATCTTATAGGACTGAAAATTTGAAATTCGAATCCGGCGAAATTCAAGGATACGGTCGGAACGGAGAGCGGTTGCCGAAACCGAATAAATATAAAGTGGAGTTCAACAACCCCACCACCATGGTTTTTGTCGCATGCGTTTTATTTCTTCGTTTTTTAAAAGCCACAATTATTTTCGTCTCTTTAGTTTTTATTCGGCATTACTTGGCCGAGTTACATCCGAATTTAACACGATTTATGTGTCAAAATGTTAAATGCAGTTGAAATTTTGATAGCGCTTCGTGACGTGGTAATGGTAAATGTCTATCGCGGCGCGGCCAAAAGCCGAGATTGGTGGTATCTGAGAAGAACGAGTAAAAATTGCAAAATCCTAAAAATTTCGAGCCTACCCAAAAACAATATAATTTCTCTCAGATTTTCTCGTTTATAATGCCCCCAATTAGGAGAGTTATCAGTGTTGTTTTATCTTAAAAATAATCAATGGTACATTTTGGTGAATAATTATTTGTTTCCGTAAACAATTTTACTTGGAAGGTCGTAATCGATAATCGATACTATCCGATTAAATTAATTCATTAAATTAAATCGAGAATCCACCATTCAGAGGGAAATCTTTACAACACTTAATTGAGCGGGCCTGTTCTCGTGAGCGAGATATAATCTTTGCCATTAATGATTTCAATACAGAAGGCGGGATGCAAATTTATTTAGTAACGAGACGGTAAGGCACGGGAAACGAACCCTGGTCCCTAATGAATGCGCCACCGAAATGTTAAAAAACGACTCGTCAAGGATACAACAGAGATATCTTAATTTTGTGCGAGAGTTAGGACACATCTGTTGCTTGCAAAAAATACACAAAAAATAAATAAATACAAAATATTTGATAGAAATTAGTACTTGTAATAATCAATTATGAATATCAGCATCCTATTTTTCCTATTTCTTTTTTTATACCACTGAGTAGGCAAACAAACATACGGCCCACCCGATGGTAAGCAGTTACCGTAGCCTATGAACGCCTGCAATTTCAGAGGTAATTCAAGCATGGCCGTCCATGAAGAAACCGATTTATTCCTTTTTTTAAGAACCCCATGATGTAGTCTCTTGGAATAACCTCGACAGGAAGCTCATTCTATAACCTGAGCGTTCATGGGAGGAAACATCTCTGAAACCATGCTGTATGCGACCATCTAAGCATTAAGATATGTGAACTTCCTATCGATGGCGAATTGTTTTTATCAACCGATTTTAAAAAGGTTCTCAAATCGGTTGTACTTTTTTAGTTGTAAAACAAATTTGGAAAATATTTTTTGTCTGAAAGGACATACTAACAGTTTATACTTGCTCCCATAGAAATTTTATGAAAATCGGTTCATTAGTTTAGTTTTTCGATGATGGTAGTGGATGGTGGTTATGTCACAATTGTAGACATTTTTTTTTTTTATGGGACACTATCTTTAATTTCTTCTAATTTATTAATAGTAAAATTAGTAAGAATGAAAGAAATAGTAGAAGCAGCAGTATTTTCTAACAGATACGATATTGAAATCATCAAGATTAGAGTGTATTCTTTCTTAAGAGACCAGCAATATATTTGAAATTTCTCTGATGTTACCATAGTAATTATTATCATAGTGATATGCTTTGCCCTTATATTATAATAAGAAATATAAAAAAAATACGAAAAATATCAATAATAATGTAACATTTTGACTAGTAAATTTATTAATTTGAACTAATATTTAGCTTATAGATGGATTTTTTTTTTTAAATCGCACCATTAATGCCGCTATCTCATTCGGGTCTCTTCTACCGCCAGGCTGTGCCTGCATATGTTGTTGCATGTTTTGATTTAAAAGATGGATGATAGTGAAATTACAAGGAGATTTACAAACATGTTAATTCTTCAAAATTAAAACGCATAATATATGTATATCATGGAGTTATTTTGTATTCAGTGATCTTCTTTTTGTCATGCTAAGTAGCACAAAAATGCAATGTACCATTGTAAATTTGATTAATTTTTAATTCCGTCATTCATAAACCGATTTGAATCTCTTTTTTTTTATTATCTGAAAGGATATATTTTTAAATTAATTCTTTAGAAATTTTATAAAAATTAATTCATTAGTTGAATTCTTTGTTCAGGATAACGGGTTTTAGCATGATTGAAAACGATGTTTTTTTTTTGTAAAATCAAAAACAATTATTCTAATTAACTAGAAGCTCTAACTTTTACTATTACTATATTTATTTTACCATTATACAATAAGATCATGAAACTTCAAGAAACTTCAATGTAATACCATATCTATATAGTTTTGAAACTAAAACAGCAGCTTCTTTAAAGAATGCTGTAAAATCCACCGAAAATAAAATTAAACCGAGCGACTGCTTATGGAGAAAAGACACAAAGGGCAAAGGGGGGTGTGCCGAGGGTCGGAGGGAGGGCCAAAGGACCAGTTACACAAACAAAGACTGCCGGGCATGTCCGCAAGTTGGACTGTATATCAATCTGAGCTGGTACCGTCAAGCGGCCAAAATAAACATCGAAAAAGCAACAGCAAAAAGTGACGGTAAAAAATTTCGACAGAGTCCCTTAAATTGTTGTGGGAACTGCCAATTAAAAATTGATAGATATAGAAGTTTGTATGTTTGTTCGTAACACTTTATTGCACTATTATGAAGATGGAATAACACATAGTCGAGTACATTGATATGGAGTAAGTATAACGGTGGATCCTTCGAAGGATTTTTTCCAGCTAATGTTAGAAAGTCTTTGAGATGATTTCTAAAAGCAGATGGCTTTTAATTGGAAATTTTAATGTTAATTATTCTATAATGGAATTCGTCCCCCTAAAGGCCTGAATTTTAAAATATTCTTTTCAGGAATAATACCGCCTAATTTTATGTATAGATGCGTCTTCTATTACATATATCTATTATCTGCGCTCTTTATTGTCTATATTATTTAATTCAAATAAAAGTAAAATTATTTAAATAAAAACTCGTTTAATTTGACTAAATATGAATATCGATAAATTCAAGCAAATTTGTCGATTTAATTTGTATCAAAATCAATGAGATCATAAACTGACAAAAAATTATAAAATCTTTTTACTTTAGAAACTAAAATAAGTATTACAACTGTTCCTTAACTTAAAACCGCTTTAAGAGATCTAGCATGACAAATACCTAAACATACTGGACATATTAAATTTAAGATAACCAGTGATTTGTCTTTTAAACTTCATTTGGCCTCAAATTGTATTGTTATTCAAACTTAATTCGATCCTATATTAATTTAATTATTCTATTATGATTCACACCATTCTATAACAGTTATATAATAGTGGAGATAGACTCAAGCGATAGCTCCATCTAGGATAATTTTAACCGTCTACAGAACGGCCATAACTCATCCGAGGCCGTTGAGGCGATGTTAAGAACACATAAATGCACCTTCCCAGAATTAAGCATAGACAATTCGATGTCGAAAGTAAAATGATACCGATGCATAAATATTTATGGTCACTATAAATACAGTGCGGTCAATTTCGCTCGAATGCCCACTATCTGGGGAAATTGAGACGAGCAGGGTCAATCTAGGGACACAATAGCTGCCTGTTTGAGTAACAATTCACGAAAAGTTGATTAGAATAGAGTGAACTGAAAGGTGATGTACGTAAGATAAACCAAAACAACGTTCTACTTTCAAATATTGAAAAAGGAATGTTGATATTTTGGTCAATTGAAAATGATGAATGAAAGAAGATGACTCTAATGACTGAAAATGTCGATAGAATCTGATGTAAATGTGCTGCAAAAAAGCCATATTAAATGTACTCTAAACTGTGAAATGGTATGAATAAAAAAATTGCGTAGTAATCTCAGATTTGATACGATTTCTAATTGCCAATTTAGAAGTAGTTCGCTCCCCGATACTTTTTAAATCACATAAATCATAGAATATAGCGCAAACGTTCACTCGATATTGTTTGTCGAAGTATAAGTCTGTGTGTCGTCGTAGTAGCGTTATTCAGAGGCGAGTGATGCTTTCAAGCATCAAGCATACAGCCATTTTGTAAACGTGTTGGTTTGTGTTCTATGAAGCTATCGTAACAAACAGCAATTCTGGATAATAGACGCACGATGTGAGAATATCGATTGATGAATGTACCTACTAGTGCATAAACTATGTCCTTAATATTCTTAATGTTTTAAATGTAATATTTTTCAAAAATGTTTCGATGTTTCTAACTCAATCGTTCTTACTGTTCGACAAAGCATAAATATTGGTACACACAAAGATTCTAGATTTAATACTTTTAAGTTCTCGTAATTCTTGTGGATTATTATTGAGCTTGTTGGTGGTTTAAATCCTCAATGAAATTTACTGAAATTTGATATACAATATTTGTCATAATTATAAAAAATGGATGCGAAATTGTTTTAGCAGTAATACTATACATTTTTTTTAAATAAACTTAGGTCGAAAAACGACACAAAGGCTTGAGTTTCCTATACTAATATGTATAAGTTAACACGACACCTCTATGAACTAACTTAGTATGAGAGATTCAAAACATTTTGTTATTTTTTGGTAAACTTAGCTTATTTAGGATTTTGACTTGATTCTATATGTGTAGCCAGATGGACAAACAAATTACTGAAATAATTATAAATTAAACAATCTTTCATCAGGCAAGCAACCCGTCCGGTACAGCATCGTCTCCGGAGATCCTGAACGCCGTTTCACCATCGAACCACTTTCGGGAGCAATAAAGACAGCCGCCCAGTTGGATAGAGAAGTCACTGCCTCTTATCTGCTAAACGTCAGAGCTACCACAGGAAATCCAAACAGCTATGATCAAACTCAGGTTTGTTTTATTTTTTTTTAAATCGGAATAATATAGCAGGACATAGTCCTTAAAAACATCAACGAATGATCCATCATTTGTTTGTATTCCTAAGAATTGAGACTTCAAAATCATGTGAGAAATCTTAATCAGTATTTAATATTTTTAAACCATTTTAAAAAGAAAGAGGTTTCCAATTCGCCTGTATTTTCTTGGGTGCATATCTTTGATCGATTAAATTGCATGTCATTTCATGCCAAAACCCAATGATAAGTCAATTGATTGGGGGAACACTATCGATTAGGTAATAATTGATTATTAGGAATCGATGTGTTTTTGTTTATTGCGTATTCGATTATTAGGTCTTAATCATTTTAATGCCTTAACTACCGGTTGAAATATACAGTCTTTTAACAATAACAAGGTTTTAATCTTGTTTAGTAATCTTTTTTTTTATCCTGATAGGTCCAAATTACACTAGACGATGTGAACGACAATGCACCAGAGTTCGGCACGACTTCAGTGAGGGTATCAGTCGCAGAATCAGCTGCTGTCGGCTCAGCTGTGTACGCGGCCCGAGCTACCGACAATGACAGCGGGAGAAATGGGCAAATCACGTACAGTCTGCTATCGGCTACTGGACCGCCGAATACTTTTGCTGTGAACAGTCAACATGGAATGGTCACTTTGTTGAGGTTTGTTGCATTATGTATGTATTGTTTTATTGAAAAGAAAAAACAGATTCTACCTTGATGGGACCCTTAAAAGTTGTATGGATGTTCATAAAAGAATACGGTTATATTTATTATCAAAAACATTTGTCAGAAATTGTCACTTACTAGGTTATTTTTATACGACTTAGAATGGCAAACAAGCTGACGGCCCACCTGATGGAAAGTGGTAACCGTCGCCTATAGACATGAACAGTACCATGGACATATAATACAATATTATTGACATTGAGCGGGTCTGATGGTGGAACCGGAAGATGTCTATAAATACTGATAATTTTTAATATTTTGTATTTATAAATATTATATGCTTATGCTATAGCCATCTTAAAACACCATTAAAGCCTAGTAATGATTGTCAATCCGCCTGTAAAACGTAGCAACTACTGGCGAAATCCCCCAAAAAAGAGACCTGGGTTCAACAGTGGATAGTTAAGGGCTAATACTCGTATGGGATGGTATGGTAAGTTATAGCCACAACTGCCGAAAGATTTCTAGGACACCCTGACTTGGAACATACCGCCTCGAAGGAGAACAAAAATCCAACAACCGATTCTATTAAATCCAATCAAAATAATTTGAAAACTTTAAAATGTACAGTATTTTTCTTATTACAAAAGACATAAGTTTTACAAAGAAATATATAGAGAAGATGATAATGTACTTAATAGAATCAATTTGTTCTTTAGGCCGCTGGATTATGAGAACATGGTTCGTCACACCCTGGTGATTACAGCGAGGGATGCAGGCGCGCCGTCACTCGCCACCAACCTGACGCTTTCGGTGGACGTTCAAGACGTTAACGATAACCCGCCAGTGTTTGAACACGACGCGTATACTGTTAACGTGCTGGAATCCGAACATGTCAATACGAAGGTAAAACTTTATTGGACTTAAATTTGTAAACAGAGTGCAGTTAGAATAATTAACAAATTAAAAAAATATTTTCTGTTAGTGTAACTTAATTCCTTCCCCCAAAGAAACTTCTGGTTGTATAAAAAAAATATTCTAAAAGAAGTATTTTGAATGGACTACTTCCTTTTTTCTTGTTGGTGTCTACTTAATAATCGAAGGAAGAGAAGCAGCATTCTTTTTAAAACATCACCAAAAATCTAACTGCAATTGCCAACCCGCCTGTCAAGCGTGACAACTATTGGCAAAACCCATTTTATGGTGGGAGTCCTATGTTTAGCAATGGACAGTTTATGGCTGATTTTTTTTTATACAACTTAGAATGGTAAACAAGCTAACGGCCCACCTGATGGAAAGTGGTAACCGTCGCCTATAGATATGAGCAGTACCATGAACATAACAGAGTATACTGTTTCGTCCATGATACCCCCCATGCGTTGCCATTCCTGAGGACTCAGGTGTTATTCCTCTGTACCCTGTAAATTCACGCCATATTCCATCCTTCAAATCGAAACACAGCCATGCAAACACAACTGCTTCACGGTAGAAACACGAAAGGTACCCAAGCAATCGACTTTTGTACAAAGTCTCCCTCTGGTATACGATGATGAATATACTATTTGACAGCAGAACTCATCGTATTCATATTTTTTTACATTTTTATACATATATGTTTTTCGGGAAAATATTCAGTTACTGGTTAAATTTAGTTTGTTCAGGTTATTTTTCACGATCAGTGAGTTAATTAATATCAATCTTCAATAACTTATATTAGATTAGTAAGGACAGATATACTGAAAAGTGTTACGAATGTAACAGTGGGCGCAATCTGGTTTCCATCAGATTTATTATATCCAATGATAAGTATAAATCCACAATAGTTAAACCGGATCCACAGTGGCGGTCATTTATTAATCAAATGTCGGTTAATACTTATAGGGTTGCCATCATCTAAAATTGTCAAAGCCCAGACTTCAAAAAGTGTAAGATATTTTGCAAATTTCTATCAATCTCCGGAGAGCCTGGATGAATAATTAAGACAAGAAAGTAAAAACACCTTGACTGGCTTATTTGTACATATTAAAAACAATTTTTTTTTTAAATTAAATGTCCTTAGATTACATTTCTATTATTACTATACTGTGTATGCGGTTTGTTGTAGAATTTTATTAAAATATTTCCTTCTCTTATTCTAACGTATTGTATTAATAATAAAAATATCCAATTAATTAGTTTTATATATGATATAAAAAAAAACTAAAGTCAGAAAATTTTTACTATATTTTTATTAAATACAGCGGGCAAATGAGAACGCTGCTCATCTGATGATACTGTGAACGCCTATAAGCACTCATAGCACCGCAAAAATTGCTAGTGTGCTGTAATTGCATAAATCCTGTAATACTTGGACATGGTGGCAGCCCTAGTTCATACAAATAATATTGATAACCATCAAACGTGATTGTCAATTGTCGATAATTGTTTCTGTACATGACGTATCTGAGTTGAGATCGTTTCGTCCTATATCATTGGATGTGTGTAAAAAAAGTGTTATCAATTAAATTAATTGATTGTAATAAAAATTTAAGTAAAGCAAACAATGTGTAGTTTTTATCAGTATTAAGTTTGTAATAGTTATTTACATATTTTTTGTAAACTCAACTTTTGTTTAAAAGATAACCAACAGCCGAGTTCATTGCCCGTTCTTCTCAGCTGATATTGCATTATGAAGTGGCCAATAGATTCATTAAAAAAATACTAATCCTAAATCTTTATAATTGAATTTACTTGAAAATATATATATATATATATATATATATATATATATATATATATATATATATATATATATATATATATATATATATATATATATATATATATATATATATATATATATATATATATAACATTAAAATCTATTATAATATGTGATATATATATATATATATATATATATATATATATATATATATATATATATATATATATATATATATATATATATATATATATATATATATATATATATATATATATATATATATATATATATATATATATTTATCTCATAATATTTGTAAGATAGTAGAATTAATACTGACTAAAGGAAAGACTAATTCTAACGCCCTAATATTGATTATTATACCTTCAAATATTTCTTTACAGGTTTTAGAAATCCAAGCTGTAGATAAAGATACAGGGAACAACGCTCGTATCACGTATCGTATAGTATCAGAGAACAGTACAGCAAATGAGGAATATTTTAAAGTACAACCTACTACAGGATGGGTGTATTTGGCAAAACCACTTGATAGAGAAACTATATCTAAACATAAAATGGTTATAACAGCCACGGACAATGGTATTCCACCGTTGTCTGCGACAGCTGTCCTTGTAGCTAATATTGTAGATGCAAATGATAATGATCCTGTCTTCTCTAAGCCACGGTATGAGTTTCAAGTGGAAGAGAACCAAAAAGGTGGAGCCTTCGTTGGCAAGATCACTGCAACTGATGCGGATTTAGGAGAGAATTCGATTATAAGATACAGCTTATTTCCATCGAATACAAGTTTCGTCATTAATCCTACTACAGGTAAGATTTTTTTTCAAATACGTAATACTTTCAATTAAAAAGGTATTTTAGTAAAACCTTTAATAATATTTAGTAAACGCGCGTCAAGTATTTTGACAATTTATCTTTTTACTTATAAATAATAAAGTAACATTACTGGCGGCTGTTAAATTGCAATGGTTTATTTCCAATCTATTTCAGTTCTTAACTACGTAAATAAATTATAATTTACAAGTCAGCCATTGCGTGTCATTGTTTAAAATAGTGCTGTAACGCCCTTTTAAAGTAGTCGGTAATAAGTTAGCCAACATTAGAATAATGCGATTTTACCGTAATGCCAACAGGCGGGTCTCTATTTGATCAAGTAAGGAATTATTCCCCGGCCACCCGGCCACTCGTCTCTTTGTTTATCCTGCCGGCGCTTTGAAAGCTAAAACCCAAAGTGTGTTGTGCTTTAAGACTCATCGACTGGGCAAACAATTTGGATAAACAAACCTACTTTAATATCACAATTTAAAGGAATAGGGAGCAAACTCGAGTACGTTTATTTTTGACCTTCCCATAGATACATGGATCGCAATTTTTAGTATTATATTTGCATTACTCACTCCGTAGCAAACAGCCATCTGTTTAGAGATTTATTTAGAAAAATATACATATTTTTAAATTCTTTATTAAATATAACTGATTCGATATCGTATCATCTAGGTATATATCGATATTTATCATACGGTCGTGCGAGTTTTGTAAATTCTCAATATGGGCGTTCGCAAAAAAGGGGGTGGCACTTCGTTATCGCATGGTAACTGACTGATGAATGGTCGATCTTTCTGTCTCAATTCGGTTTATCGGAAATCGGCACCCTGCGAGCTAGTTAGCGAATCTGTACTTCTCCTTTAGTTTCGAGGCGAAATACGTAAATCATTCGAAATGACGTCTGTATATGGTGGCGATCTTCCGATAGAGGGCTCAGTTTTGATCAGGTGGTAATACAATGTTCTCGGTCGAAAGAAATGTGAACATAATATCCGTAAACGGGTTATTCGTCGGCGCATCAAACATTTGGGAAACGTAGGTATTGTGTTTATCGGAAACCGAATAATTTTCAAAGTTATTACACACTCTTGTAATCTCGATCGCAACGATATCCAATGCGCATACTTGTATAACTTGATTCGCTTCATCTGGTCTTTAATTTCTCCGATCAGAGTCTTCGCATAAGTGCTTATTTCCGCTATAGTCTGAGTGGCTTTAATTTAAAATTATTATCTTGATTATTAATCAATCCTTTATGGCAATTTTTATCCCAAAGGTCACACTACTAGTCCGACCAGATAACCGCTACGGGAGGCAGGCTCAAATGAATTTATGCGCGTCAATTGCAAGTTATAAACGTCGTCGCGCGCGCATACACCGTGACCCGCCATTAACTATTATTAAAATATTGCTATGTAGGAGCCTGGCTATTCTCTTCCATGTTTTATTACAAGCCTTACCCCGGCCAGATACTGTCGTCGAGTATTTAAAGCTCATACGTTACAAATGTACGTGTAGGACGTTCCGCGGACCTACAACTCGTTTGGTTGACGGATACCTTTTATTTTCATCTGTTCTCAAATGAATTATAGGTGTAAAATGTGGCTGGTATTCGACTCGGCACCGTGTGACTATAAATTGTAATAATGATAACTAGTAACGTATTGTTTGAGAAACAAAAAGACCATTGCAATTACGAAAGATACATAAAGTTGTCGCTTTTTGTAAATTTTAATTTGATTTTACTAAACATCTAAATGAAATACGTTCCTATAACGTCGTCAACAAAACTCAGTCTTGTGAGGGGAGAAAATAACGATGAACAGTTTTTTTCCAGAGCTCGCTTCACATCGCTCATTACGGCGGCCTCTGCCACATCTTATTATCTTCCGACAAGTTTCGCTTATTTTTCGCTAATACCCACTTTAGTATTATTGTCTCAGAGTTCATTTTGTTATAGAGGATTGTTATAAAATTACGTTTATCGTCCTTCCCCGTTTCTGTCATCACGATTTTTAGGTTCCCAATACGGAATGAAACCTTGGATAATCATAGGTATTCTGCCGCAGGCGATCTCTTTTATGAATCCCTAATTTCGGGTTTGAACTTTATGATAATCGTTTTGAAATTGACAAAATTCTTACGCGACTTATTGGACGAATTATTATCGGAAAATTTGTTTAGGACGTGGTTAAAATTTTTATTATATTTTGATAAAACCTAATGAATTTGAAAGTATTATTTGTCCAATGTATGTAATTCTGATAATTAAATTATTAATATAATGCTTTTGTGTTTTATATAATCAATTCATTTGAAATATTTGTTCTTAACAGGTGTTTTATCTACGAAAGATGTTCTAGACCGTGAACATAAATCGTCGTATTCACTGTTTGCGGAAGCAAAAGACCAAGGCAGTCTCCCAAGATCTAGTCGAGTACCGGTATCAATTAAAATTACAGATGTCAATGATAACTCACCAGAAATAATTGATCCTAGAGAAGATGTTGTTAGTGTCCGAGAAGAACAGCAGCCTGGTGCAGAAGTAGCTAGAGTAAAAGCTGTAGACAGAGATAATGGTATAAATTCTTCTGTAACATATTCCATCTTAAATGATAGGGACATGGACGGTTATGGAGTATTTGTCATTGACTCGTATACTGGAGTTATTAAAACTAGTACAGGTAAATATTATTGACTATAAAGTAATGCCAATTATTTTATTTATGTTTATTTTTATATGTTTTACGAACTCAATTTGTGATTTTAGTTCTTGATCATGAAGAAAGGTCTATATACCGATTAACTGTTGCGGCGACTGATGGTGGAACTCCTCCAAGGCAAACAGTGAGACAGCTTAAAGTTGAAGTACTAGACCTTAATGACAATAGACCTACATTTACAAGCTCAAGTCTCACGTTTAAAGTAAGTATATTAGCAAATAACAATTATATTTATATAATATGTCAAAATAAGAAAAATATTAAATAAAATTATTTCATTATTTAGGTAAAAGAAGATGCTAGAATTGGTCATATAGTGGGTACAGTCGCCTGCTGTGATAGCGATGTTCAAGATAACCTAATAAATAGTGATGAAGAGAAACAGATATCCTACTTATTGATGCCTTTAACAACAGATCATTCACCTGGAACTTTTGAAATAGACAGACGTACTGGTTCTTTAGTAGTTGCAAGACAACTAGATAGAGAAATTCAAGAAGAATATAGATTAGAAGTTCGAGCGCTGGATACATCAGCAACTAACAATCCTCAGAGTAGTGCTGTAACTGTGAAAATAGAAATTGTGGATGTAAATGATAACGCTCCCCAATGGCCTCAAGATCCCATAAATATAGAAATATCCGAAATTACTCCTATGGGTATGAACGTCTACAATTTCACAGCAAAAGATGCTGATAATGGTGCCAATGGAGAGTTAAATTTTCATATAGTTTCATCTTTACCCTCCACAAAGAATGTTTTTAATCTGGATCCTTTAACAGGGTCTCTAACGCTTACTTCAAATCTAGATTTTGAGACATTGAAAGAATATTGGATAGTTATCGAGGCAACTGACTTGGCTTCTAATATTTCTGAAAGAATGGCGACATCAGCAACAGTTCACATATCAGTGACAGATGCAAATGACAATGTACCAACTTTTGTATCGGCAAATAAAGTCTCGGTTTCCCTCAATACTTTAACTGGCACATTATATCAAGCATTAGCAATAGACGCTGACTCTGGTGATAATGGTAGAATATCATATTACATTTCTAGTGGTAATGACCACGCGTATTTTTCAATGGAATATGACGTTGGAAAACTAACTTTGTCGAAGAAGTATTCGACAGATATTAATAGAGTACGTCCTGGTCAGTATATACTGAATTTGACTGCTTCAGATCATGGAATACCATTTCCGAGGCAAAGTCACATGACACTAACATTAAATCTACAAGAGTCAACTAATGTGCCCCCTAGATTTACTGAGCCTTTATACAGAGCTAACATAAGTGAAGACATTCGACCAGGAAGTTTCGTAACGAGGCTATTGGCAAAATCTTCTAGAGGAAATACTGGTAAATATAAATATTCCCAAATACTATTTATACGCAAGTGAAATAATATTAATATTCATTTTAATTAAAGGTTATTGTTGACGTTTATTTTATTAAAAATTACGTTATTAAAATAATTTTATTTCAATATTTTTGTCTTAGTCTAGTAATGAGGTCAGTAAAGATGTCATTTATTATATCTGTATATTTTAATAATGACTAACTTCATTGTTCCAGGAAACTTGACTTACATGATACCATCTGGAGTAGCTGACGATAAATTTACAATAGATGAACGCCTCGGCACTGTTACGGTAAAATCTAAAATAGACAGGGAACAAAAAGACCATTATACATTTCCAGTCTACGTGACAGATTCTAGTACATTCCAATCAACTACCAATTTCGACGTCACAACTGTAACTATCAGCATTACAGACGTGAATGATAACCCACCGAGTTTCAAAATAGGGTCTTGTTATCCACTGGCGGTTCCAGAAAATAACGAGCCAGAAGTTATTCATACTGTAGTAGCAACCGATATGGATATAGGAGCAAACGGCGTTATTACTTATAGTATAATATCTGGGAATAACGGGAACAAGTTTTCAATCGATTCTACGACAGGAAAGCTCACCGCTAAAACATTAGACCGTGAAACGCAGGCGAAATATCATTTGACAATAACGGCTTTTGATCACGGCTCACCAATCGCTTTACAAGGATCTTGTAATATTACTGTGATGGTTGAAGATCAGAATGATAATGATCCAGTATTTGATACGGGTCATTATTCAGCAACGATACCAGAAAATGCCCCTATCGACACCTCAGTAATAAAAGTGAGAGCAACCGACGCCGATTTGGGATTCAATAAGCGTATCGTTTATTCATTGGCAAACGAGAGTCAAGGACTGTTTAGAATCGATAATAAAACTGGAATAATTTTTACTACTGGGTAAGTCTTATTTGTTAATATAATTAGATTTAAAATTGTGGTTTTATGATAATTACATATTATTATTTTATTCATATGTTAAAAAAATCATTATAATGTAGTTAAGTAGTATAAAAGAATTAGCTAATTCCAATATTAATTAAAGACTATTTAAAATATCTTTAAACAAATCTCTCTATTTTGACTTCCATTAGGTACTACGATTAGGTATTTTTTTATATAATAACAAAAATATTCAAATGATTTGAAGATGTAGAGTTACGAGTTTTTTTTTTGTATGTATTGAATTATATATTACACAATATATTATACTATATACTTGTATCAAAAAGTGTACGTTGGTATTAAACAAATTTTATATTATATTTTAATAGAGCAAAATCTTAAATATATACAGTACATACATATATAAATTTTAATTTACTGTAGGTATCATCAAATAATTTATTTTTCTTTTTAGGTCATTTGATAGAGAAAAAACGAATGTTTATCATTTTGAAGCTGTTGCTACCGATCAAGGTCGCTACGTCACTCGATCTCAAAGGGTTTCAGTCGAAGTTACAATCGATGATGTTAATGACAATAAGCCGGTGTTCACGAAGTATCCATTCAAGGAACAAGTAGCTACATTAACACAACCAGGACAAATTCTTCTCCGCGTGACAGCTACTGATTATGATATAGGAACCAATGCGGAAGTGCTTTATGAACTTTTGGATTCATCCAATCATAAATTCCGCATCAACCCCACGACGGGGGTACTTACAGCGACACAAAGTCTCGCCAGTGAAAATGGAAGACTAATTCATTTGAAAGTCATGGCCAAAGATAAAGGCAACCCGCCCCAGAGCTCCATTGGACTTATCGAAATCAGAGTCGGAAATTTTTCCGATCAAACGCCCACTTTAAATTTCCAAAACGCCACGTACAATGTCAGTATTGAGGAAAATATGCAGTACGGCAAACATGTGCTTCACGTCACAGCGGTCCGTAGCGACGGTCGTCGGCAGAGAATCTTTTATGAAATCGGCAATGGAAATGATCAATACGCTTTTGAAATCGACTCTAACACGGGCGTAATAAGGGTGAACAATTCGGCGAATTTGGATTATGAATCGTATCCGGGCCCTAAGCGGCAACTCGTTGTGGTCGCGCGAACAGAAGGCTCGCCGGTCTTATACGGTTATTGCGACGTAATAATAAATCTGCTCGACCAAAACGACCATGCTCCCAGATTTACACAACAGCAGTACATAGCGAACGTTCTAGAGGGCAACGCTAAGGGCGAGTTTGTCGTGCAGCTGGCAGCTAAGGACAGCGACCGCGGCGTGAACGCACGGATTCTGTACCACATAGTCGACGGGAACCACGATAACGCGTTCGTCATTGAACCGGCTTTCTCGGGATCGGTTAAAACGAATATAGTGTTGGATCGCGAGATAAGGGAGACCTACAAATTGACGGTTATTGCTACTGACGAAGGCAATCCACAGATGACTGGCACAGCTACTCTAAGGATCAATGTAGTAGACGTTAACGATAACCAGCCCACATTCCCGCCACCGAACCACATCTCGGTATCAGAAGGTAAGTTTTCAAGTTTTTACACTGGTTTACGTATTCGGTTTTAAATTGCTGTAGCACGGCCTATCGACTTTTCGAAATAAATTGGTAGGACAAAAAGCAACTCACAAAGAGGGGAGGCATTTTACATAATTTGTATTCCCGACTTCGGGACGGTTTACATCGCGACTTTTCGATTCCAACGCTGAGATTAAATAAAAGCGACTCCTTTGGATCAATATTTATTGGACGGTATTACATTTTTTCCGAGTGCATGTTTTAGCGGTGCCTCCCCAACTGTCCGCGCTCTTCCTCTCTCTTTTTTCTTTTGTTTTTGTATCATTGTACGTCGACATTGGTTTTGTTTTAGAGTATTTTATTTTGCCGATCGTTAAAACGGCAGTCAAACGAGTAGTAGTAGTTTTATGTATTTGTTTTGTTTTTCACAGGAACGGAAATCGGGACTGTTCTTACATCTGTCACGGCGAATGACGTGGACACATATCCTCCACTAAAGTACTCGATATTACAGGGAGACAATATGTTTTCTATAGACCGATTCAGCGGCAAGGTTGTCCTTAATAAGCCATTGGATTTCGAAGCGAAAAAGTTGTATCAGGTCAACATAACTGCTTCAGATAGCGAGCACGTCGCAAAAACTACACTCACAATAAAAGTGACAGACGTAAATGATAATGCACCTGTATTTGATGAAATCTCTTACAATAGAA
Source organism: Galleria mellonella (assembly GCF_026898425.1). Classification (NCBI taxonomy): domain Eukaryota; kingdom Metazoa; phylum Arthropoda; class Insecta; order Lepidoptera; family Pyralidae; genus Galleria; species Galleria mellonella. The sequence goes on from NW_026442117.1 coordinate 2,376,990, forward strand.
TATTACCTGGTGAGTAAATATTTTTTTTGTCACGTGGCCCAGGCATGGAATAAGCCACACTTTTTTCCCCGAAGTTACCGATGAGGTGGCCAAGGGAACTTAATAGTCGAATGATAAGCAGCGGCGTCCTTCATAATATATAAGTAAAGGCTAACTGCAGTTGCTTATCCGCCTGCCAAGGGTGGCGACTACTGATAAAAACTCTCTTATATATGTTCAACACCAGACAATTAACGGCTGATATGATGAAGTAAATTATTTATTACAAATGTCATATTTTAATTGGATTTGTTTGTTTTATTTTAGTTCATTAATTAGGCTTAAATTGTTACTTAGTAGATGTATGTCAATTATGGTAATTGAATTTAAATATTCATCAAGTTATATATAGCAATCTGATATTATAATAAATATAAATACTAATTAATTTCGGCTCAGCGTGTAAGGCGTTAATTATCAATATTCATTGCTTTCACGCTTATTTAAAAACATTATTATGATGTGATTACCATTATACCTATTAGTATATGAAATTTTAATACGCATTAATGACCAAAAAGTGTGTCGCTTTACATAAGCGATGCACGTAGTTAAAAAAAATTAAATAGAATGTTAGGAAATAAACTTCACTGATAGTCTGAAGACCTTCTAGTTTTTTCCATATTTATTAATTAATTCTTAACACTCAACTTGGCCCGTATGTATTTCCCGATTTGTTGATTCGTTAAAGAGATAACAAATAAATGAACTCACTTTCACATTTATAATATTAGTACAGGGAAATAGCTCTATCTGTTAGTCCCCAGAATATACATTTAAATCTAGTTTCTCATAAGACAAAGTAGCCTAATTATAAGGATTACTCTAACACACAAATCAGTGTAACCCCATGTGGAGTGGAAATAATATAGCTAGCATATAATTTATACATATTAAGCGTAGATATATATTATAACTAGCAACTGTATTAAGCATATGATTTACGATTCCGTATACACAGTATTGGTTAATTAAACTATTGCGTTAGACATCTTCCAATTCTCTGGTAATTGTATCATTAAATCTTTATTTTTTTAATTAGTATTAATTTGCATTTCAGAAGGCACAGGTACCCTAGAAATAGGGTCAGTCAGCGCGAAGGATAAGGATAGTGGTGAAAATGGCAAGATAACCTATTCGATTCTTCGGCCAACTAACGGCTACTACATAGATGCGACATCTGGTGTCATTTTCGTCAACTACAGCACTCTGCCTTCTAGTCAAAGAGACACGCAGTTGGCTATAGTGGCTACAGATTATGGAAAGCCCAACAAGAGTTCTGTGGCTGCAATCAGAATCAGTACTGGTGCTTCTTCGGAAATAAAACCATTTATTGGACAAGATACATATAGGTTAGTACAATTTTACTATATTAAAACACTATGGACAATTGTGACTGTACAAAAATTGTCAGCAGGGATAGCTCTCTCTCTTTCTCTTACGTGTTTCTACCATGAAGCGGTAATTCGGTTTGAAGGACCCACCCTTTTCCTATCCCAACATGACAGTAAAATTACAGGATACAATGGCATAACATCTTAGTTCTCAGGAATAGTAGTGCACGATGCTCACGATGCACACTTTCCATCAAGTGGACCGTCAACTTGTTTGCTATTCTGAGTGTCATAAAGAATATATTAGAGTACTAAAGACTATAATAATTTACACAATGGAAAAAGTCGTTTGTATATCGTTGTACTGCTCGTGTTCCTAGTTTCAAGTAGCTGTATGTTTGTAAGAGGGAATGTGGAAAGGTATGGAGGCAAACTTAGTTCTCAGGAATGGCAATGCACGAGGCATCATAGGCGTCACAGTATACTTATACTGTTTCGATTCCGGAAATTACTTAAAAATAAAATCTATATTAAATTATAATCTAAATTGTTCTTAGAAAATTCTTAACGCATTTACAATGATTAGGTACGCTAGAAATGTCAGTCTCAATTTAAATAAAGATGTTTGTCATATTGCCAACGCTGTGTCGCATGTAACAGTCAGTAACGTGACTTTAACTCTATTCCACGTGACTAAAGATAGGCTATGATCTATATAGTACTAAATTTTATTCAAATTCGTTCAAATTTTATTTATAATGTTAGTAATATTAGCAAAAATACTACATATTTATAATAAGCGCTTTATTTTAAACGATCTGTAATCGATACAATTAATTACTATTAAGACTGTTGCAAACACATACTCCCCACTCATACACACTAATCATAGAAACACTTCCTTATATGTTAAATTTAATTGAAAAATTATTTTATTACTTTCAGGATCACAGTCAATGAAGATACAGAAAAAGGCTCGTCACTTCTACAAATAGGCGGTATCAATGATGTTTTGAAGAAATACAACTTAGATTTTCATGTAATATCTGGTAATGAAGGAAATACATTCGATGTCAATTCAGAAGGAGCACTAATACTTATTAATAAATTGGACAGAGAATCTCAGGATTCTTACACCCTAGGTTTGGCTGCAGTAGAGCAAGGGAAAATATTTTTTAACAATCAAAATAAAACATCTGTAACAGTTTTCGTCACAGTCACAGATTCAAATGATAACGCACCAGTTTTTTCTACAAATGATTTTGAATTGACTGTTAGTGAAGATGTCAAAATAGGATATACCTTAACTCAATTATCTGCAACAGACGGCGATTTATATGGAACACTAAATTCAGCTGTGGTTTATAATATTACATCAGGAGATGATGAGAATAACTTTTATATTCATCCTACTACAGGGGTCTTGACTGTTAATAAGTCACTTGATTACGACATTGGAAAAACTGTGTATAAACTTATTGTAGTAGCTTGTGATCAAGGAATGCCATCTCTATGTAATGCGGCTTATATAAAAGTAGATATTATCGATGAAAATGATAATATGCCAACATTTCCTGTTAATGAATATTTTGAGACTATTGGAGAGAATGAAAGAGTTGGTACTTCTGTGTTTACAGCAAGAGCAACAGATTTAGATAAAGGAAGATACGGGAAACTTAACTATTCGATTGTACCTGCATCTACTAATTACAATAGAAATGACGATTCATGGAAAATGTTTCAAATTGATTCGTCATCTGGTTTAGTAAATACTAATGCAGTTTTTGATTATGAGCAAAAGAATAAATATGAATTTACTATAAGAGCTTCAGACTTAGGTGGCAAAAGTTCTACTGTCAAAGTAAGAATAGATGTAGAAAGTAGAGATGAGTTTTATCCACAATTTACACAAAAGACGTATAATTTTGGTATTCCAAAATCAGGCCCATTGCCTGCAGGCTATGTTATAGGACAAGCGACTGCTACTGACAGAGATAAAGGAATAGATGGCCGAATAGTATATCAACTTTCAACGTCTCATTCTTTCTTCAGAATCAATAGGACAACTGGTGTCATAATTTTAAAGAAAAAAGTAGAATCCGTATCAAGTCTTTTTAGATCTGATAAATCTATAAGCCTAGTCGTAACGGCTAGTTCTGGAAGACAAGGTTCACTGACAAATAAGACTGCAGTAGAAATTCTACTAGACCCTCTTGCTGTTGTATCAGACAGTAATCAATTAAATGATACAACTGCTGCTTCAAGTGGAGGACTATCAGATTGGGCCTTGGGATTGTTAATTGCATTCATATTTATTATAATAATATTTGCTGCAGCATTTTTATTCCTGCATATGAAGAACAAAAGACACAAAAAAGTGAATAAACCAGGCTTAAGTTCTGAAGGAGTTGGTGCGGCCAATAGTTACGTAGATCCAAGCGCTTTTGATACAATCCCAATTAGAAATACAGGTACTGTGTCAGGAAATCAGTTTGCACCCCCAAAATATGATGAAATTCCTCCATATGGCCCTCATACAGCTAGTTCTAATTCTGGAGCAGCAACCACTTCAGAACTGTCAGGGTCCGATCAATCCGGTTCTAGTGGTCGAGGTTCTGCCGAAGATGGTGAAGATGGCGAGGACGAAGAAATTAGAATGATAAATGAGGGTCCTCTCCAAAGAGACTCGGGAATGCATAGGCAACCAAACGGAGTTGACGACGATAATCTTTCTGATGTCTCAGTTCATAATACTCAAGAATATTTAGCTAGGTTAGGAATAGTCGATACAGGTACTGGTGGAGGGGCTTCAACCTCTTCAAGAAGATGTTCAGAAAATGTAGGAAATAAGGATACAATGCTACATCACGGAACTATAGACTCGATGCATATGTTTGATGAAGATGGTGGGCATGAAAATGATATAACAAATCTTATATATGCAAAATTAAATGAAGTAACAGGTAGTGAAAGAGCCAGTAGTGCTGACGAAGCTAGCGCTGCTGTAGACAGAGCTATGGCATTGGGAGCATTTCCTAGTACACCTGGTGACAATACAGCGGTACCGACGGCTGGACCGTCAATGACTGGTAGTCTTAGTTCTATAGTCCATTCTGAAGAAGAGCTTACGGGTAGTTATAATTGGGATTATCTTCTTGATTGGGGACCTCAATATCAGCCATTAGCTCATGTATTCTCTGAAATAGCTCGTTTAAAAGATGATGCAGTTTCACTCCAAAGCGTTAACAGTGGCGCGTCTAGTGCTAAGAGTAAAGGTACATCAATATCAGGTGGAAAAAGTGTTCCACCACCGCTGTTAACCACAGTAGCTCCTAGAAGCTGCCCAGCTCCTTCTTTATCTTGTAGACAACCTCAGCATTTATTACCTAGGTCCCCTATAAGTCATGACGTACCTGGTGGCTTCTCAGCTGCTGCCGCTATGTCTCCATCCTTCTCCCCTTCACTATCACCTTTAGCAACAAGATCTCCGTCTATGTCGCCTCTAGTAGGCCCAGGTCTTCCACCAGCTCCCGCTAGTAGAAAACCTCCACATTCCACAATGAGGATATGAAAATTATTGTATCGTTTCCTAGGATTTTGTACATACTTTAATTACTATTTGCTCGTAATTATTGGTAGTATTATTTATTGATTACCGATGTGATCGGTCTAATTTCTTTTTTTTTTATCTCATTTTGTGCATTAATATACGACTGTCATAAATGTGCTCAAAGTGATTTATTAAGCGCTTATTACCGGTTTTTACGGTAAATGTATATAAAACTTTATTCGGGTTAACTCTATTGTAAATATTAGTATGTATACTTATTAGTGCCTTGTACAATTTAAAACGAAGACTGCCATGATATTATAATTATAAAACAAACAGCTTTATTTAAGCTATAAGGATATGCAATTTTTAATATAGGCTTTATTGAGAACGATGTATTTTTATAAAATACATTTGCAAATTTGAAAAAAGAATTTTGTATTTTATATAACTTTTTGTGCCTTTTGTATTGATTTCTAGAAAATCATTTATGTAAAGACCTAATAATGTACTGTGATTTTCGTATAAGTATCGAAAATGGCGGAGAATTTATTCAGAATTATTTAGCAATAATAATGTTGTTAGTTTTACTGGAACGTTGAATAATTCTGAATGGATACTTGATGTATATAATGTTTATATAATTATCTTTAAGTCCAGATTGTCAGTGGAGTGTATAAACATGAATAAAAATGTTTAAAAATTATTTATTGTTTTATTATATATGTTGTATTTAACGTGTGTATGTATGTGTGTATATGTATGTGTATATATATGTGTGTGTGTATGTATGTATGTATATATATGTATGTATGTGTGTGTGTATATATATGTATATATATAATTATTTATAATTTATATAAATATTTATTTAAATTTCTGTCTTGCACTACTACTGCCCACTCACTACTTCCTATGCCACTGTGTTAGGTTGACTGGAAGAAATCTCTTTTAGAGATAAGTTCGCCTTTGCTAACATTGTTATTAACTTATTGTTGTTACTGTATGTTTTAGTGCAATAAAGAATATATATATATTTATTACTGACAATACTGGAAATTAAATTATTACAAAGTGATTATATCACAGTTGAAACCTGTCTATTGCATCACATAAAGTGATCCATAAACTGCATAATTGTAGCAATAATATAAAATAAAATTCAATACTGCAAGAATCAATATAAAAAATTGAACCTGAGTTTAGATATATCCTTCGCTTTTTAGGAATATTGAGTTAGCGTTAACTGCTAGTAGTGTTCTGGGTGACAATCTTTAATATCGCAGATAAAAAGATATTAGTATCTTAAATAAATCCCATCATACAAAATGGTTTAAAATGGACGAGATAGATTATATGGTAATTTCATTTCAAATAAGTGAGAAATCATCAAAATAATGTTAGTAATCATTCCAAATTTGACATTTTGGATTCAGAAATCAGTTCTTTAGATAAATAAAAAGAATTCTAGTTTGATGAATGTCCAATCCTTTAACAGGTTATTGTGCTTGGTAATATTTATTACTAATTATATTCACTACTCTTACTTATTCAAATTTTTATTTCTATGCATGTAAACTTAAAAACAGGTATTTTTATTTTTTGATAGATTCATATCACGTAAAAAACACGACTTATTTTTAAAATATTTATAAGAATTCAGAAACGTTTAGGTTTTTAATTTTTATACCTTTTTGCAGTTTCAGAACAATCTAATTGTAGTACAAATGTTAGTCTTAAACATACATTTAAAATTACTTGATTAATCTGATTTTATTTAGAAAATATATTCTTAAATTTATTAAGGTTATTAATAAACATAGCTCCATTGATAGATACCATCAAGAGATTTTTTTCTTAATGTTATCCCCTAACATACCAGTATCATCCGCTACCAACAAGAACTTTACCATTATAAGAATTTGTTTTTATGCAACTTAGAATGGAAAACAAATTGACGACGCACTGATGGAAAGTGGTAACCGTCGCCTATAGACATGAGCAGTACCATGGGCATAACAGAGTATACTGTTTCGCCCATAATACTCAACATGCATTGGCATTCTTGAAGACTAAGGTGTTATACCTCTGTACTCTGTAAACTCACAGCCACATTCCACTCTTCAAACCGAAACACAGCCATGCAAACACAACTGCCTAACGGTAGAAACACGAATGGGACAGAGGTGCACAAGCAAACGACTTTTGTACAAAGTCTCCCTCTAGTAAATGTTATACAAATAATACAACTTAAACATGTCATTTTGTATTGGTGTTAGTATATTCTCAACAATAATTGCTAACTGGAACATTTTTTTTTTCTCTTTAAAATGTCATCAAAACATCGTAATTCAATCACAAATGCTTATAATTACTATTTGCTTAAAGCTAAAAACTACATTTATACTTGAATTATCAAAGGTGTGTAGTTAACATCGTTCTTATATTTATTAGTGAACACTTAATTAGATCATACTAAGTACCTATATGTCCATACAACAGCTGGATGAAGTCTCATACATTTCATCGAATATATAAAATGAATAATAATGAAAATAATCATACAATTTATAAAATTATACATATATATATATAAGTGTAGGCATGTTTTGTAACGTTAAAAATATGCCATTTGGTTAATAATGATAAATTGATACAATAATATTGAATTAGATAAAAGGATTTATACATTAATTAGACAGAGAATTTATTTAGTGTTTTTTTTTTTATAATATAAGGGGTTAATATTTAGTACCTCACTTAATTAACAATATTAAGTCGTGTAAGCACAATAATACCTACTACTTCAGTGCTTGTAAATTAATAATTTTGAAACTAAATCCAAAAGAAGTTTATACAAAATAACAATGGTGTCGATTCAAAAGCAACATGCTCTAAGACTAAAAGAGATTAAGGCTGGGTATTATCTATCAATACTCGTATCTATATATCGCAGCTACAGTAACTAAACATATACTGGCTCAATAACAGATATATAAGATATTGTTTATACAATATATAATATCGAATTGAAGAACCCGTTCGTAACGAATATAGATTTTTTTTATACCACTGAGGTGGCAAACAAGCACACGGCCCACCTAATGGTAAGTGGTTACCGTAGCCTACGAACACCTGCATTACCAGAGGTATTACGTGCGCGAACGCAATTTTGAAGAACCCCATGCTGTAGTCTCTTGGGAAAACCTCGGCAGGGAGCTCATTCCACAACCTGAGTGTTCATGAGAGAAAACGTCTCTGAAACCGCGCAGTACGTGACCACTGAGGCTGTAGGACATGAGGAGAACAGGAACTCCCTGTCGATGATGTAGATATTTAACTGATGCAGGCGATATCGCAATGGGTGGACATCAATATCCAGAAGAACTTAATATATATATATATATATATCGGATATATAGATAATACTCATCTCTAAAACAGATATTGCAGTAAACTATTACTCTAAAGACTAATATAAACTTAATTACTTATTCATAAACACGTCAAACTCTCATAGACCTATTTTAGCTATTGAAATGTTTTGTCTTTCTCTTTTGTGAAAAACTTTTAACTTAAAAGAAAGCAACAAAATACTTCTATAGCTAAAATAGGATTGTAAGAGATGTTTGTTTTTATGAATCCCTTATTTAGTTGGTGAATTTACAACTGGCTAATAATTGAACCAGAATTACTTTAGATTTAGTAAATGACAAATCCATAACAAAGTAGTTTAGTTAAGCTATCAAATTAAAATTTTAGATTCAGGAATAGAAGCTTTAGAAAATATTGCTTTAGAATCGACACAAAGTAAGTTTTATTGGTCGAACCAAAAACTATAAGATAAGTTTATATAATAGATTATTGTCTATTAACTATATACAGGCATTAATTTTATGTAAAATATTGTAAAACTATATACAGGCATTATTTTTTTGTTAAAATATTGTAAAATATACAAATTGATAATATACACAATATATTAATAAATATTGGAATTTATAAAAACATAATCACAAAGAACTTACCTCCTTATTCATAAAAACTAAAACCTGCTACAAATCTATTTAAACAATTGTTTTTTTCATGCAACTTAGAATGGCAAACAAGCTGACAGCCCACCTGATGGAAAGTGGTAACCGTCGCCTATAGACATGAGCAGTACCATGGACATAACAGAGTATACTGTTTCGCCCATGATACCCCCCATGCGTTGCCATTCCTGAGGACTCAGGTGTTATTCCTCTGTACCCAGTAAATTCACGCCATATCCCACCCTTCAAACCGAAACACAGCCATGCAAACACAACTGCTTCACGGTAGAAACACGATAGGGACAGAGGTGCCCAAGCAAACGACTTTTGTATAGTCTCCCTCTGGTTTTAGAATTATTTTGTTTAATTCCGCTACCGTTAGTATGTGTGTGACTGCCAACACTGGAAGATTGACCATTACTATTGCAAATTAAAAAAAAAAGAAATTATTTTAACTATTACATTATTTTGTACTTTTTTTTTTGAAACCCAGAATTTAGCATAAGAGAAAAAGCTAAAACACCAATAGTTAAAGTAGGGTGGGAAAGGGATATTTAGCAATGGAATTTGACAGCCCCATTGCTAGCAATATCAGGCCTATCAGGTCAACTTCCACGTGGTTCCCCCTGGAAACCATCGTGAACAATTCTCGTTGAATTCGTCACGATGGGCTAACTGACCTGCTTCATCCTCACCTATCATCCTTCACTGGTGCCCCGCCGTTGTATACCGATAGTGCGGGTGGGGTTACTATTTCATTATCACCTATAAAGAAATATCTAAAATAGGTTTATGAAGTGTTTAAAGTTTTTACGAATAAGGGCTTTTAGGTACAAATTATAACCAGAAGAAGAACCACTGATATTTTTACACAAGCAAATCGTTCGGACAGTGATTATTAGTGTCAAATATTTTATGTTCTAATAAGGCTTTTAATGTGATATTAAAATTTAAGAAAACAAAAACCTTGAAGTCATTTACGCGATACTTTCTGTAGTTATTTTGAAGTAATATAGCACCTATGATCCGGTATTTTCTACATATATATATGTATACACAAATAATATAGTATTTATACATAAAATCCTGAAAATTTTACTCGTTTAATAACAGTCATGTGGGTAGAGTTCATACAAATTATAACAGGTCGAATCACGTTTCTTTATTATATATACATTTTGAAAAATTTGGATTGGAACGTGTGAAAGATAATATGGCCAAAATGGGAGTGAATGTGGAAATGATTGCGAATAGAGAAGAACGGAAAAGAAAAACATATTACGCCGATACCAAATAATAATCTGGATAAGGATTGAAGAAGTACCTATATTTTTATTCATTTCATTTGAATCGAACCATTTGACGTTCTATTGTTCCTGCCTACTCTAATAGGAGACAGGTGTCGTACAGATACGTAGGTATGTACTTTTATTCACAAATATGGACTTTATATTTAAACTTGACAAATAAATCACGTGATAAACTAGTAGATACTGATAATAATAATGACTGTATCTATCCAATTAAACTTTGCAGTCAGGCATACAGCCCGCCTGATGGTAAGCAGTTACTGTAACCTAAGAACGCTTGCAACACGCGCGACCTGTAAATGCATTTAATGTTTTTGTTAGCAATCGTAAAAGGGGAAGTTTTTTAATTCACCTGCTTTTCTGTGTATCTGTTACGAGATATCTTCAGCTAATCCGGAATCAATATTAAACATTATTTTTAGGTAATAAGCAGAATTTGGGAAGTAAAATCTTATATTTTTTAATTAGATAGCCAATCAGTATTATTATTATGGAAAGAGAGGCTTTTTTCAGGCAGAAAAGCCTGCGACAATACAAAAGATTACGGAAAGCATGACGATTTGTGCTCGCCATTTTTTCAAAATTTTGCTACTAATTCCTTACGCTATCTGTAGATGAGAATGAATTGATAAATAAAAATAATCATATAATATCGATAATAACGGGAAAGTGGCAAAATTTAAAGCTGTTAATACTCATTTACATAACAATATAATGATTTGATAATAAAATCCTGTACAATATATATAATACAGTAATTTTTTTTACTTAACAATGCAAAGAACAAAATGTATTGTCAGATATTTATTGTGACAAATTATGAAAGAGTACAAATATTGTAATAATATCTATACTGTGTATATTTATTTTTTTCTCTACATTTTTGTTAATTCAATTTGAAAAAAAAAAGTTATTTATTTCAGTAGTAGGGATGAATATATCACAATATTATCAAAATGTAATTTTTAAAACTACCCACATATGTATATTAAAGCAATAACTTTACGTAAATGATTATGGCTCTCCTTAAAATTAAGTGCCTTTATAATAACTAAGTCACCTTTGGTATAACTATCATTATTACGTAGTGATTACTCGCTCAGTGGACAGCACTACTGTTCCGTGTTATTGTTAATTAACTTATCACTATGCAGAAGGTATAATATAAACTAAGGTACAGCTCGATTCTATTAAAATGTATTTATTCACAACATTACTATTGATAATTCAATTTTAGAACTTTTATTATTTTTATTTAGAGAAATAACTATGTATTATACTTAGTTATTTGTCTACTTTTTTTTTAATGAGTAAATTGACATTTTTAAAACTTTCATTACTAGGTACTCGTTTTAATATTAATAATAAAAGGTGGTAAAAAAGGATAAACGGTTGAACGGTCAAATTCCGCAAATTTGTATATTAAATAGTCAATAAAACTTATAAAGTCGCAGAATTACTTTTTTCAATACATTGAGCAATACATGGATATAACGTTATAGCTGCTAATAGCTATAAGTTGTAACCGGCGATAACTAGCTATCGCCGGTTTCACTCAGGTACCTGCACAGAATTACATCATAATCGTCATTCCACCTATTAACTGTCAAGTGGTGAACAAAGAATTATCTACAAAGACAAATCTATTAGGAAACATATTAAACAAACTGACCAAGAGCATCTTACTGGTATAAATTGTAAATAAACAATATCTTTACATAGGAACTATTTAAAGAAAATTATAAGCAGTTATCTTAATAAGAACATTTTTTTTTATACAACTTAGAATGGAAAACAAGCTGACGGTCCACCTGATGAAAAGTGGTAACCGTCGCCTATAGACATGAGCAGTACCATGGACATAACAGAGTATACTGTTTCGCCCATGATACCCCCCATGCGTTGCCATTCCTCAGGTGTTAGGTGTACTCACAATACTCAGGTGTTATTTCTCTGTACCCTGTAAATTCGCGCCATATCTCATCCTTCAAACCGAAACACAGCCATGCAAACACAACTGCTTCACGGTTGAAACACGAATGGGACAGAGGTACCCAAGCAATCGACTTTTGTACAAATTCTCCCTCTCCTCAATTGAAGCCAATACAAAAATTTTTAGAATATTTGTTGGTCTGTCTGTGTTTGTATGTTTGTTCCACTATCATGCAAATACAACTGCATTAAATTGAATATAGTTTTCATGATTATATTTCTGGTGTAATTTGTATCACGATACACCATCTAGGAGTGGTAATCTATTTCCAAAGTCCACATGTACGAAGTTGAGTGCAAAAGTTAGTTTATACTTTGTCAGTTTATAAATGAACATTAGAATAAAATAAGTCGTAATATTTGCAATATTGGAATTGCGAACTAAAGACACTTACTTGATAGAAGCACAGTATAAAGAAACTTCTTACACTGTGACAGAAGTGATAATTATTGGCTATAAACAAGAACAACGCCAAAGGTTTCATAGAATACAATAGCTTATGGTGCTCCTCATGGAATACCATTCACCATGACTAAGGTGTTTTGTATCCTTACCCTGTAAAGATCATTGACATTGTATTGTAATATACTTGTTACATTACATTATTGTTTATTCTTTTTTTCTATTTGTTCACTTGTAACATATTTGTTCCATTACACGACCATGCTCTCGGTCAGGACCCACCTTTATTACACATCGTTATGTAGTGTAGCAAAATAAAAAATAAAAATTGTATAAAATTATTTTAGGACGGGCAACAATGGACAAGTTGCCGGACTCGTGTTTCTTTTACAGTCACTCGATCAATCTGCTAAGACCCTCACACCGGAACCTTCGCGTAATATGAATACTGCTCTTAATGTACTAATTGTTTAAAACTAAATCCTATTAGAGTTACAATGGTTCTGGTGCATATCGATGATGACCTCATCACATATAGTCTGCTTCACCACACCGATGTCTACCTCTTTGTTAGGTGTTGGAGTCAAGCAATTGACAGCTGGGTCCTGCAAATAATATTTTCTTTGTATATTCTGAACATAAACAATCGACTAATCAGACATGACATCGTCGTTCGTGATACTCCTCATGTATTGTTATTCCTGAGGACTAAGGTGTTATGCCTTAGTAATTTCACTGCTATATCTTACTCTTCACACCGAAACACAGCTACTGGGGGGAAGGGATTGTTAGCAATGGATACTAAGAGCCCTATTGCTAGCAATATACTCAACCAGGTCGACCACCTTGTGACTACCCCTGGAAACCACCGTGCTGAATTCTAAGTGTATTCATCACGATGGGCTAAATGACCTGCCTTTTTTCATCTATTATCCCTCATTGGTGCCCCATCAAGGTATACCGTTCCATTCCATTCTCATTCATTAAAAAAACAACTAGTTTAAGACAGAATTAAGAATGATAGAGGTACACAAGCAAACGACTTCTGTACAAAGTCTCCCTCTAGTGAATTCTATTAAAACAGATTATACTTACAGCTGAAACAGCATCGCAAGCCATCAACTCGTTTTTAGAGAGATGCTCGACAACGGCAGCTGCATAGCAATCGCCCAACATATTGTTCGTTGTACGTATTCGGTCTCTGAAATCGAAAATGGAAATATGTAGATAGCAAACTTACTGTCCCCTGCTGAAAAAAAGCCTCTCCCCTTAGGGAGTTTTGTCACGCTTTGCAAGGGGATTGGCAATCGCAGTTAGGATTTGGAGATATTTTAAGAGAGATGCTGCTGCCCATCCCTCGCCCTCCTTAGTCGCCTCTTACGACACCCACGGGAAAGGAATGTTTGCCCCATTCTATACCGGGGCACACACCTTATTTATTTACTCGTTTAATTCGTTTGTGTTTTTTAATGTTTCTAATCTCATAACTTCGTCAACTGTAAACCAATTTGAAAAGTTTTTTTTTTAACAACTTAGAATGGCAAACAAGCTGACGGACCACCTGATGGGAGTACCATGGACATAACAGAGTATACTATTTCGCCCATGATACCCCCCATGCGTTGCCATTCCTGAGGACTCAGGTGTTATTCCTCTATACCTTGTAAATTCACGCCATATCCCACCCTTCAAACTGAAACACAGCCATGCAAACACAATTATTTTACGGTTGAAACACGAATAGGACAGAGGTACCCAAGCAATCGACTTTTGTACAAAGTCTCCCTCTGGTTCTTTGTTTATCTGAAAGTATATATTTATAGATTGGTCCCATAGATTTTTTTTTAAATTGGTTTAGTAGTTTATAGATAATTGGTTCTGTCCCAATTAAAGTTGGTGTTCTGTGGTACACAATCTTTAATTATATAACTAGTCTCATAATCATTATTATAAGCATACACTACTTCGGACGGAGACTTAATTTTTCCTCCAAATAGTACACGATCTAATCAAAATAGATAAGCGGACACAAATTTTATTAATGATACGCTATGGAATAATTTGTCTAGGATCTATCGTTTTATCTATTTGTGACGTAGATTAGTAACATGTTTTCCATTACGGTTCAGTCTAAAGGTGAAAAGATCACGAGTGTAATCTCTAATACAAAAAAATACACGCATCCTGTTTTGTTAATAATATAATATTTTCGTTACTACCTATTAGTATCGGTGAGCCAATAATCTATTGTTTTGACTTAACACGCAATAGAAAACTACTGATAAGTAGTTTTACTTTTTTTTTTTATAAAAAGTTTATAGAATAAATATAGATAGTGAGAAGCATTTGTCGACTATTGTTATTATAAGGAACTTAACACTTTATACGCCCACCTTTCCTCAAATATATTAAAAGTTACAGTCTATTTCCATAAAATTTATTCAAATAAAAATTGAAATTTTTACAGAAGCACTATCTATCTATCTATTTAAGAGCTGCGCTCTTGTCGGTGGAGCTCTTGCCACTCACTACGATATTCAGCGAGTCTCTTCACCTCTTGATACGACACGACACCAAGTCCTTCCTTAATCTGCCTGATGTAACTATGTCTCGGTCTCCCTCTCCCCTTCTTCCTTCTATCTTACCTTCTATTATAATGTTCATAAGTTCGTCGTGTCGTATCAAGTGTCTCAACATTTTTCCCCAGAAGCACTATCTAAATAAAATTTGTAACAAATTTTCAAATTTTTATTTCTATTGAACTACTGTTGAACATCAATAGATTGTCGTTGAGCCAATTATTGATTTATGCACATTCTCTGAATTTCTGCTTACCGTTAAAATTATATACGAAACGAGCCTACTGCCATCATTCGGATTAATATAATTTGATATCAGTTTTTTCCATTACCATATAAAATTTTAATGATCCCAGATTTTAATGTTCTATCTAGCTATCAAACACACAAGCAAAATAATTTTCACGACGAAATAACAAGTTGATGAGGAAATCACAGGGTCAATGAATGGTTAATATAATAATGAAATAACTTAATACTCACACTAGCCAATCGACAGCAAATAACAGAGATACATCATGTGTGGGAGCATCTACAGCTGCCAACACTACAAGTAGTAACACCATAGCGGCTGACGGCACAGATGCTGATGATACTGACGCCGCTGTCGATGTTAAGCTGGAAAATAATGATGTTTCATTAATAATAGAAGGGATTCATTAAAAAGCAAAAGCAAAAATTAACATGCTTACAACTATAATATCTAATTCAGTTAAAGATATTTTGTCGTATATTGTTACTGTAATGTATGTAATACTTGATATACCAACATCTTAGATTATATAGATTATCATCATCTTCCTATCCTTATCCTAATCATTTGGGGTCGGCGTAATATGATTTTATCCATATTACAAAAACATATAGTTTTTAATTTTACTACCGACCACCTGCCTGACGTTAACCCTCATTGGGAACACATTTGTTGGTGGTTTCCGCTACCTACGGTATGGAGGAAAGGATTGAGGAAAAAAGGAAGGAAACGTTGGAAATGCGTAAAGGAAATTGGTGAATGAGAGGAAGAAGGGACTTATGTGGGAAAGAAAGAGGGGGGTACTACAGTTGCGGAAAGGCATTAAAAAGATACAATAATGATAAGACAAAATAAATATATAAATTATAAAGGAATCACTCATAACTATTTATCACGCAAAGCTGTATGAAAAAGTTGACCCGTTTTTCTCGAAGCATTCTATGGAGACTATCTATATAATCTAAAACCTACATTAGGTCGAGCTTATTAAGATTAAATGTAAAGTAAAAATAAGTAACAATCGAACGATAAATTGTTTCTTACCAGTAGAAACAATTATCAGTCATTTATTGCATTGTTACAATAAATTACTGACAAACGCAGTATAGGACGACGCCCACTAGAAAAGTGACGACCTCAAATGCATTGCCGGGAATCAGTGGATGCGACTTACGACTTGTCTTTATGTTAGTCTATGGAGGAGGCTTACGTTCAATAGTGGACAGATAATGGTTGGGATGATAATAATGATGAATAAATGACTATCAACGGATATGTATGGATGCAAGAAAGTGATTTCTATTGAAAAAATATTAGTACAATGATTAGCTTAAAATGTTTAACAGAAGAATAATATATAAATAAATAATAAAATTTCGCTATTGTTAGAATACTCATATTGAAGTAATATAGTTAATAGAAGTCTAAATATATAAATAATTTAAGTAATATTAGGGATAATAGGATTGTTTTTAACGAAAAATAAAAAAAAAATAAAAAGTAAGTTCATCTTAAGTCATTTTAACTACAGACAAGAGTGAAAAAGGAAATATTAATTAATATTCTTACAAATGTAATTTCAGAGACATCGATAATAATAGCAGATAATATGATTTCATTGATAAATAAATTACTCACAATATTGTTGCTAGTTGTGCAAAGCCCAAGTGTATACTATTCATCTGGCATACAAAAATACTGGCTACAGACAGAAACAAGGCTGTGCCATCCATATTGATGTTGCAACCTATTGGAAGAACAAATCGAGTGATGCGTGGGTCGATCCGGAGAGGACCTTCCATACTTCTGAAGGTCACTGGAAGGGCTGCGGCTCTGAAAAGTTACAATAATAACTTCATCATCATTGATAAATACTCTTTATCATTTCCTCTGAAAGATTACTGTAGTAAACTTATCATAAATACAAACAATTATAATAATTAATTATCATACTGAATTACTACTTCGTCTATTGCTACTTCTTGTAAATTACAAAGATAAAAAAAATATTATGAAGAAAGGTGGATTTGTGTCTTAAAAAGATCTCAAAATTGAACCGAACCTTTTTCGAAGAGTACAATTAAAATTTAAAAGAATAACATCAGAAATGAACTTAGGAATTAGATAAGAGGTAATCAAAGGAAAGTAATGTTCATATTTTCCACTACGCAATTTAGATAATGACTTTTAAAATTTAATTTATCTATAATTTTCCATGATCAATCACTCAAAGCTATCGTTATAATCACTCTAAGCTTCATATAAATAATATGAAGTCGAAGTTATTTACATATACAATACATTTTCCATTTTTATGTTAACTGCATATATAAAATGTACACTTTTCTACTAAATAGTAAAATAACGAAATTAGATTTAAAAATTGACCATGGAAAAACTAAACTAAAAAGAGAATAAGCAGCAAAATGCACGTTAAGGTAAAGTGGCAGTTATTCGAATATTACAGAACAATAAAGAACGAAATATTAACTATACTTAAAATGAAGTGTAAGATGCAACTGATTCAAAAATTTATTTAATATATATATTCGAAAATATAAAATCTAATAAACGTTTGTAATTAAAAATTTCTGTAAAGATAGATACAAACACTTACG
This sequence comes from Galleria mellonella, assembly GCF_026898425.1. Taxonomy (NCBI): domain Eukaryota; kingdom Metazoa; phylum Arthropoda; class Insecta; order Lepidoptera; family Pyralidae; genus Galleria; species Galleria mellonella. The sequence continues at coordinate 2,395,102 of NW_026442117.1, forward strand.
TAGAAGCAGTGGCAGACGCAGTCAACATGGCTTGTGTGAGCCCCAAATAGAACTTATACGGATTCTTCTTGAGAAATGCAAAATATATAAGCTGCATCACGATCAGTTGATAGAAAAACACACCGACGGCGACTGTAGCTATAAACCATGCCAGTTGCGACATTACTGTAGCTGAAATGATAAAGATATTTGTAAATTTTTGAGTTTCTCGGTGTTAAAAGAGAATTTGCGTTCTTTAGTTACTTGGATGTTGAAATCACTAGTTATATGTAATATAAACATATAACTTTATGTTACTTCTGGTAATCCAGAGGCGGATTTTATGCAAAAGCCATTTGCATCTGCGCACTTCTAATTTATTTGTTTCTTCTACAATGTAGTTGTGCTTGTATGTGTGTATTTCGGTTTGGAAAGTAAGATATGGCAATAAAATTACAGAACATCGAGTAAGTAATTTTTGTGAGGTCCATGTTACTAGCTCGTTGGTTACCACTTATCCTCGGGTGGATTGTTTGTTTTTGGTAACATTTAAAAGTTAATTTAGAAATGAGCATGTATTACAGAAAATATCTTAAAAACGATAGTAGTTAAAGTTTTATTTGTAATAATTTTAATTAATGTTACAAATTGTAATCTTACCAACATTGCTAACACCAAGAATCTTGCCAGCTATAACACTGCTAACTCCGAATGGTGTAAACCACATCACACCCGTCACCATCTTCATTATCACCTCGAATATTGCCTGGAAGAAGTCTATCACCACCTGTCCTTTAGGCCCAAGGGTGCCCAGAAGACTTCCAAAAACTAGGCAGAAAAATACTAAGCCAAGAGTGTTAGTACCAGATCTGAAATTTTCAAAACAAAATAGTAACAGTCTTATAAAATATTTGGGGTATTACTGAGGCAGAGACCTTTGAAAAGTTCATGAGTACCATTGTATTACCCCATGGAAGTTAGAATTGATGAATTATGGAATCGTAACTAACTTAGTCAAAGTTCTCGTTCAGCCTTCTTTAATAACTGTCATTTAGTTATAAAAATTGGCACCAACAACTTTGGCTTTGTATCACCTATGTGTTTTAAAAGTTAACATTTACGAATAATTTCTAAATGCTTCTTTTTTAATCTGTTACATCAAACACAGATTTAAATATTATTAATACAATAATATTGCTAAAATATTAATTTTAATATGTTATAATTCATTATTGTTATAATTTGTTATTATTTATGGTATATGCCGTATTGGCATTACTTTTCTGTAATTTTATGTGTTCCTAGTACTAGGTCTTCAAATTACAAACATAAGACACTCTGCATGATTTAATACACTTGTATTGTTGTGGTATTTATTTCGCTACGTAGTACGTAGAATCTGCAATGAAGACATCGCAGGTAAATGGTTCTACTGCCATATCTCCCTCATTTCGAACTCTGGGAGGAAATGACCATAATAGCCCAAAGAATAAGTCGTCTCAAGCATTAAAGAACCAGCAATAATGTGAAAAACCCAAAACAGAAAATTTCCTCTTGTCGGTACAAATAATTCATGCAATTTCTTTTAACCAATTCTATTTTAGGCCATATCTTTGACCTCCCTATACGACATGATACCTAGTGTGTCCTTTATCAGTTTCATATAGTTATTTCTGGGTCTACACTGTAAAGAGTGACAACCTCCAATGTTTTCTAAGGAGTCGATAATTTAGAATTGTTCTTATTGAAGTCTATGGTTAAACTCTATGTTCCGTAATGGGCATGATGATAAAAAAATATAGACTATTTGTTTTTGAAGTAAAATTAGAATTGTTTTAGAACTCAAAATTTATGAATCTGCTTGGCAACTCATTAATTCTATCCGAGGTAATCGTTAATGAATAACAATGATATCTAATTATGTGAAGTATCAAATATTATTGTTTGATATCGTGTAAATTGTATACTAACCTATAGGATACAACTCTTACCAAGTTAGGCAGAGTATCATTTTCAGAGAAATTCCTGGCAAACAACGTTGGCGGTTCAGTGTACACTGTATGGGCTTGTTGGAATGCAGCCTGGACGATATTATCTGGAAATATATTCCTGAAAACAAAATTGATAATGAAAAATTAATAACTACGTTTACTTCTTAGATTATATAGATAGAGTGTCTCCATAGAAATTTTTCGAGGAAAATGGATCAACTTTTTCATACAAATTACGTGATAAATAGTTATGAGTGATTTCTTCGTAACTCCTATATTTATTTTGTCTTATAATTTCTGCATCTTTTTAATGTGTAAAAACTCATTTTATTTATTAAATAATACATTTTATGCATATAAGTATTGAACACTGATAAAAAAATGAGTCGGCTAATTTGACAATTAGCTGACAAAAAGTTGACCCAATATTGAGGCTCGATGCACTATCTATATAATCTAAGGTTTACGTATTGACATAAAAAATAATAGAGAACTATAATTTTTGATGATATATTTTTACAGCGTAATTTCCTTTTTCATAAAAACGTCAAACATTTCATAAACCTATTAAAGCTACTGAACTATTTTGTCTCATTTTTTTGTACTAAATTCTCAGTTTGAATGACAGTGACAAAATAGTGTTTTAGGTGGTTTTAGTTTTTATGAATAACGAGGTAAAAGCCTTTATTGCGTTTAATCACGTTATTTTTGAGCAAATCAATAAACTATGACTCAAAAATGTTTTAAGTGATCCTAAGTTCGAAAGCGGTAAAGCTATTGTTACAATAGAATATGAAACTATTATAACTATCAATTTTTAAATGTTCGATCAATTTTCAGTAATCGAAACATTTTTAACAAAACTCATTAACCGTTAGCATGAAAAGGTAAAATATAAAGTCTAAACTACGAATACTGACGACTAACTAACTAACTATACGCCTACGCCCCTGGCATTAGGCGTGCGTTGCCGACTCTGAAGAAACCTCTTTTTCTTTTTTTGAAAAACTCTATGCTGTATTCTCTTGGAAAAATCTCGACAGAGAGCTCATTCTATAATCTCAGTGTTCGTGGATTCGTGTTTCAAGATATTCCAGTTCAAAATTTTTTTTTTTATACATCTTAGAATGGCAAACAAGCTGACGGCCTACCTGATGAAAAGTGGTAACCGTCGCCTACAGATATGAGCAGTACCATGGACATAACGGAGTATACTGTTTCGCCCATGATACCCCTCCATGCGTTGCCATTCCTGAGGACTCAAGTGTTATTCCTCTGTACCCTGTAAATTCACGCCATATCCTACCATTCAAACCGAAACACAGTCACGCAAACACAACTGCTTCACGGTTGAAACACGAATGAGACAGTGGTACCCAAGCAATCGACTTTTGTACAAAGTCTCCCTCTGGTTATTTAATTCTTGATTAATATAAAAAACAACACTATTTGCCATATAGATGACTAGGGCTATATCTAATCCTAAACTTTGATTCTAATTCTAATATTTGTTTGTGTTAGCTAGATTGGGGTACATCGGCTACTTACATCTCGTAATAAGATCCCTTTCTATATTAAATTCGGCTCTTTCTCAACTTACCTTCCAATATCAAGTATGCTATCCAATATCTTGTGGTCTCTTTTATTTTCAACTAAAGCATGGTGATCATCTCTTAACTCTGGCTGTCCAGGATGTACCATCATAGCTAGCAATATTCCAAGGAATGCATTGAACATGGAAGTAAGTATAAAGTACAGAAGTGTCCGTATAGCGATCTTTCCGCTCATCTTGGCGTTGAGGCTTGCTGATCCAGCAATCAGACTGGCGATGATTAGAGGCAGGATCATTAACTTCAACAATCTCATGAAGAGTTCTCCAGGATACGAGATTATAATGAGCGCATCAGGGCCGAGGTGGTAAGGGCGAAGGCCGAATCCTGAAATTTATTTTTTATGAATTAGAATAAGGATTACTGCTAGTACATAAGTATAGACAGTGGATAGGCACTGGAAGAACAGACTCGTGTACCAATAATATGCATTATACACATTCCTATTTTATAATTTTATTAATATATTATTTTCATCATCATCATTATCATATCAGCCATTAATTGTTCATTGCTAAACATAGGATCATTAACCCCCATTATGGGGATAAGGGGGGTTTGGCAGTAGTTGCCACGCTTGTCAGGCAGGTTGGCTTTTGGTAAAGCTGCTTGCTAATTCCTTGATTATTGAATTCCTTTAGTCACCTTACGACACTCACGGGAAAGGAAAGATTGGTCCATTCTACTTCTGATTTATTTTGTTACTTACAATTTTCTATACTTATCAGTACATACTTGTATTTCTCTATGAGTAGTCAACGCACTATTACTATCTAACCCACCCAAAATTTTTGAATTAAACAATTTATTTTACAGAAAATTGCAGGGTACAGTTTGAATTCGAGTACGCATTCTGTCTAATAATGAAACAATTCGTTTGCGCCGTATCGCATAAAAGTCGTCAATGCGTACTGGCGTAAACATCAGTGACGTAATACAGGGGCGAAGCAACCCCAGCAGTGATTTGAAGTTATTATAGTATTTTAGCTGTAAAGAAATGTCTACTGCTTTACGGTTGAAATAAACAAGATATATTGTTGTTTTTTTTTTATATATTTTAAAATATATAAGTGTAGTAGAATGGGCCATCACTTCCTTTCCAGTGGGTGTCGTGAGTGGCGACTAAGGTAATTTAATGATCGAAAGGAGAGCAGCAGCGTCTCTCTTCTAACATTACCAAAGCCTAACTGCAATTGGCAACGTGTCTACCAAGCATGGCAACTACTGGAAAATCCCTATCTCATGGAAGAGGCCTATGTTCACGAGTGGACAGTAAACGGCTGGGCCCCTTTAATACGTTAAAACCATATTGCGACTAGCTAGCTATTATTTAGCAATATTATAAAAATTAAAAAAAAAAAACAATCAATTGGACTATCACAATACGAGTGGTTTAATTTTTTTCGTTAACAAACACAAAGGGACAGTAAGTAGCATGTGACCAAAACTCCGCTTAAGATGTGACTCATTCACAACGTCCAGTATTTTAATTGAACAATTACTAAAGTTAATTGATATATCATTCGTATGTTACAATGTATCAATTGATAAGCAAAATGTTTCGCAACATGACATCTTTCATTACTATTAAATAATAAATAAATAACAATATTGCCATGTAGTCCCGGCATAGATTAGGCCACTCCTTCCTTTCCCGTGAGTGTCATAAGAGGCGACTGAAGGAGGGCGAGGGATAGGCAGCAGCGTCCCTTTTAAAACATCACCAAAAGCAAAACTGCGGTTACCAACCCGCCTGCCAAACGTGGCAACTACTGGTAAAACCCTCCTTATGGGAGAAGCTATATTCAAGATAGAGGGAGAAGATACAAGATAACACCAAATCTAAACTTAGGTATAAAAAGATTTGATTAATCAAACCTCTGTATCGACATGTAGTCAATCAAGACTTATATAATTCCCGATGAGGAAGTTGGACTCATTTCAAATTTTATAATTTTTTAAAATAATTAGTAAATAGTTGACCATCACCACTAAGTAAGAACTTAGAGAACTTCATACGGGATAGAGAAGTTGGTAAACTGATGAATAGAATGTAAGTTAAAAATGTATGAAATATGATAACTCAGCATTTGGAAGTTTATATAAATAAGAATGAAGAACAATTCATTGGGAGTCACATAACTTGAAACCAGTCGAATAAGCTCTAGATTATACTACCTATATATATTTTAATAGGTAGATAGAAAGATACTCTTTAATGTTTCTTCCATAAGATTACAATAGTAAACTTAATATAAATACAAAAAGTTACAAGAAAATAATACACTGAGAAAACAATAGGCGGCCTTATCGCTAAGAGCGATCTCTTCCAAATAACCTTTGGATGGAAAAGAGTGATTTACATATGTTTTTCTAAATGATCGTAATAATGTGATTAAAGACTCAAAACTTTTTAGGTAAAGGAACAAATTTGATTTTAAATAGAATAACGTATAAAACAAGTTCATATCATATATCGTTCATATTTACTGTGTTACAAATTTGAAAAAGTGTTAAAAAAAAATTTATAAATCATATTTATTTAACTAAATAATTTTTTAGAAAGTCAAACCTGTACATTTTTTTTTATTTTATTTTATTTGACAAAAAACAGAAAGTTACAAAAACAAGATACAATGGACCCCACACTAGGCGAACCTGTATCGTGGGCACCCGACAAAGATTAACAAATCACAAATGTGTTGTAATAAAAAGTACATAGTGGGCGGGTATTAATATAAAAAGGAATATAAAATTGAAATAGTGAAAAAAGTAATAAAGTCAACAATATAGATACAGAAGCAATTATAAAACACTAATAATATCGTCACAATAAAAATACAAACATCGGTTTCTATCGGGATTACTGATCCAGCTAACAACCTTCCATTAGAAGAGCTGTTAGTCTGCCATTCTAATTTTCATAAATAAAATGTCATGTCAATTATAGATAACAATTACTTTCTATTAGATTAGGAGTTAGCTTGTTATTGCCAGTAATATAAAGAGAAGGTAACAAACTACATACACACAATACTCATGAAAAAGTTGACGACAAAAATAACCAATGAAAGATATAATCGTGCGTTTTACAAAATCGAACCAAGTCACGCGACGAGTAAATACGTCAGAGTTTCAGAATTGAAGGTCACAGCATAAATTTAAGCAAATGGCGTTGAGGTTTTCTGGTCCTAAAATTTTCGTGGATAAGGTCATGGGGTTCTGTCCTTTATAAAAGTGAGAGATTACGGAAAGTCGTAAAAAAGGGAATTTGTCAGCGACAAAATCGGGATTTAAAAGGGTGCGGTCCACTTCATCCCTTTTAGCCGATTGCCGAAGTATGGTAATGTTTTTCGGATCGGGGTAGATACAAGTATGCTTATATACCAAAACTGTTAAAAATATCACAAATTATAATGCACTTTACATAGTATTTGATTTGGAAAATGGAAGGATACGGGATAACTTTTATCTTGTTCTACTTTTTATTTCAATGTCTTATTGATCAATTAAAAAGACCGCTCACACAGACGAAGACACGGGTTTAACTAATAGTATAAATAAACAGATAAGCTGACAGACTCACATTCAAAGATGTATTTTTATTAAGGATCGTAAATCATGCGCTTATCAAAATCATTTTAATTATTACTTTGTTTTTCGGCAAATTTATGTGGATGTTATAAATGGTATTTTTATCAAATTGCAATATTTGTTTTATCAAAAATAACTCATATTTGTGCATTTCGGTCGCGTAAATTTCCATGCAACCGTGTAATCACTAATCTTTACAAATATTATTAGTGTGAATGTGAATTTGTATGTTTGTTGTGAGTCGCGACATTCGGTTTGGTATACATTTACCTAATGTTTGAAGTAGTGAAGGACATACGCTAGGTATTTTTTATCCCGGTCATCCAATATATCCCGGTTATTCGGACGAAGTGGTGGATAAATTTGGTTTTATAATATTATTCTAAAATGATTGATTAGCTTTCTGATCGCTACTTTGTACGGGTGTATTTTAGAAATAAGAAAGTAATGAATTAGTAATGTATCACCTTAACCCTTATAGAAAGTGGTAACCGTTGCCTATAGACATGAGCAGTACCATGGACATAACAGAGTATACTGCTTCGCTTATGATAACCCCAAATGTTGCTTAATTTGCTGTATACAGTTTTATCTAGCCTTGCAACTTGTCTTGATATATATAATCTTGGTGCTGTTTTCTTTTTTTTTTATAAATAAAAAGATAAATGAATAACACCTTAATTCTCAATCATGGCAAAGCAGGAGGGATTTTGTTTTGCAGTTTTGGGGCTTAATTAGGAATGTCGTCCTTGCTCTTGGTTACGGGTGATGGGAGCCTTTTCTAATGGATGCTCTGTTAATTGGTTCGCAATGCAGTCTTTAGAGGAGCATAGATTAGGCAGGAGGGATACCTTAGGAGTTCTCTTTTCTTTGATGGATGAAAATGGTATGGTATCTCCGCCTGCGCTAACGGGATACGTTGGCGGAGCACCAGTGAAGGGTGATAGATGAGAATGAAAACAGGTCAGTTAGCCTATCATGATGAATCCATCAGGAGTTAACCATGATAGTTTCCAGGGGGAACCGCGAGGAGGTCGACCTGGTTAATACCTTAGGAGTTACAATTTACGAGTATTCTGTTATGTCCATGGTGCTATTCATGTCTGTAAGCAACATGCTGCACTTTCTATCAGGTGGGCTAAGACATTCCAATTGTATAGTTAAACAAACTAATGTTTGTTTAACATTAAAAGTTGCACATAATAGTTAAACTAGTGAACGAAATTGTCCACGATGCAAACAACAACTGTTTACTTAAGATAATAATTTAGCTGAGCAAAGCCTATTTCACTAAAACGATTACATTGTAGAAGACTAAACATTCTTAGCGTCAGTTTATTAAATTTAAAACTACCTGTATCCTGTAGCTTTGCCTGCGTGAATCAGTATGTAAAAAACCTGTGTACTAAGGTTAGGATATAACCTACTCGTGTACTAAAATTCATTCAGATCCGTCCAGTAGTTTTTGTGTAAAATATTCATAAACATTCAACCATTCATCCATCTTTCCATCGATACTAACTTCCCTATTTACAATATTAATAGGATTCATGATACAAACTCCTAATTATGTTTTTTTTTTTTTATAATTAGCAATTTTTATTCACAGTTTGTTACAGAGATATTAAAATGTGAAAATTATTTTTAATAATGTTATAAATCGCCATAGTCGTAGAATACTGACAAATCTATATATGTGATATTTGTCAGATCCGTCAGTATTCTACGGTTATGACGAAATAATTATATTGTTTCTATCGTGAAGCAGTTGTGTTTACATGGCTATGTTTCGGTTCGAAGGGTGGAGTACGGTAGTGAATTTTTAGGGTACAGAGGCTTAACACCTTAGTCCTCTGGAATAGCACCGTATGGGGTATCATGGGTGAACTCTGTTATGTCCATGGTACTGTTCATGTATATAAAAGACGGTTACCACTTTCAATCAGGTGGGTCGTCAGCTTGTTTGCCATTTTAGAATGCATAAAAAAAATGAGAAACTAAATTTGTTTATTACATCTTGATGTCTTAAAAATTTTGCCAATTGTCACGAAATTTGGTAGAAATATAATATTTAAGATGGCGCTGAAGGGCAAGGGGGTACTTTTTATTCCTGTAATAGAAAGTCGCGTGTAAATACTAGTATTCTAATAATTATAGAGAGACTGAATAAAAATCGAACCGGCAGGGTTTTATTTGCGAGGCTAAATATTATGTTTTTAAACTGTTTTAAAAGTAGCAACTTTTGGGTTTCATGCCAATTCACCGTTGAGGGTACTAGCTAAACTAGATGTAAGGTAAATAATTTTTATTCTAGTAAAAAAACAGACTACAATTATAATAAAACTAGTTATATTGATTTAAAATTAAAGTCGTCAGAGAATTTCATAAAAATTCTACGAGACCCATCTGAAATTATATCCTTGTAAGTAAAGTAAGTAAAGGTGTTCGCCTGCAAAAGACTTTTAGATTAGGCAAAATTATTTTTTGTGTTATTGATTAAGTAGCATGTAAAATGTAAAAGTTGTATGTGAACCTTATTAAATAAATAAAAAAAAAAAATAAACAAAGAATTTTCCAAATTGATTAATAAATGAGGAAGTTTGGGGGTAACAGACATAAAATTTGGGGGTAAAAGTACGACAGAATTGAGAACTACCTTTCTTGAAGTAGGTTGAAAGTATGAAAATAAGTTAAAATGAACTATAATATAAGAATTGGCAAAGTTTATAATCCAAGATAGGTCGTAGAGTTTATAACCCAAATGTGATGTGTCCTAAGTCGATGCGCAAAATAACAATCAAATATGGTTCCACAAAAGAAACAAGTTCAATTACCTAATTAAACCGGCACGAGAACAATAATGTTGATTGCAAAAACAATCATTAAAATTGACAGAGACATTGCGTACCCACAAAAAAGACGGCCAAATTCAAAACGTATTTAAGTGTGTGATGGTCCCCCCCTTTGCGTGTGTACCCCTTTATAATAACTACCCTCTAAACTAACCTACACGTGGAAAACCTACAAAGCCTAAGAAAAGCCTACGAAGGCTTTACCTAATGAAATCTATGAAAATATAATGAAAATCTACCCTAAAGAAAGGCCTAACACCCTCAATATAGCCCATACCTATATTACCTTATACACCCTAAACATCTTATAAATCTTAAAAAACCTTACAATAAACACATAATATTGAACAGATCTTATAGTAGAACACTTGATCATTTGGCCAGATAAATAAATGTGTGATCGTCTAGTAATGTAGGACCCGTTGTGTGTGTAATAACCAAAAGGTTCTTTAATTGGTATATGATAGGAGTTAAATAATAAAGATAATTGATAAAGCTTTAAGGATTAAGAATAATTAATGAATTATACTCATTATTCGTGCAACTAGGAAGTTGTCAATTTAATATTAAATTACAGAATAATTGTAATAAAAAAATGGGGGAGCGGTCGGGCCCCTCACACGCCCGGACCAGTGGAAGACTTTCCAACTATCTATAACTCTTCCTCCTAAAAGGTAGGGAAGGGTATTACTATTTATTAATGCACTCTGATGGTAATAAGGGAATGAGTATTCTCAGTTCCAAACCAAACATAAGTACATTTACTTCAACATTACAGTGGCTCCACCAGCCCCACGATGCTTCCAGTATAAATTAGTGTTTGCCAGAGGCAAACGGATCGGAACTGAAATCCCAGGATCACTCCGACACGAGAGCTTACTCATGGGCGATGACCCTTTCAGTCCTATATGGCGACATAGAGATCACCCACTAACAGTACGAAACTGTTTCCCAGCGTCACCCTGTTACGAGCTTACTCAATGGGGTTTCCCTTCGGCTCCACAAGAGATCAGACCAAGAAGCGAGATCACCCAGACACCAGAACTTACTTTGTTGGGACATAACCCTTCGGCCCTATGATGTGACATTAGAGATCACCTGTGAAGACAGTCCGATAGAGATGAAGATTTGTGTGATAGGGGATACCTTCCACACCCTGGAATTGGCCAAGCCATATAATGTTGATAATTGCTATATCATAACATAGCATTGTCAATTTAATATTATTTACTTAATGCCAAGAATACTCAAGGTTCAAGTTAAATCTGTTGATTAGGCCGGAGCCTAAGATCGAGTAGTCCAACCCATAGGTCGAGAGCTACTAAAAGTAATGAGTGCTATTGAATGAACTATAAGTCCAGTCAATTATATATAATATTATTGTTGATTAACCACATTGTGAATTAACCAATTATTTATTCAGAGAGATATATCTAAAGGAACTATAAGTCCTTTAAAAGACACTGATTAATCACAAGTTAACAACGTCTCGTGAAATAACCAGTTGGGTTTTCTATAAGTTTGAGGACACTAAGTCCAACAAGCTATTATTGTGTTGAGAGTAATAGAGATCTTTTGTAATATTTGTAGAGGTTTGATTAATCACATTGTGAAATAATCAGATTAAATAATTATGTAGCTTTATAGAGAGGACTATAAGTCCTAATTGGTTGTTGTCATAAGTACTGATAAATTACACATTAAAGTGCCAGGTCAATTATTATATATAGGTATATAGGAAGGACAATAAGTCCTATTTGTGTATGTTGTAGTAGTAGAGGCAATATATTGCATAATTATAATGTGAAAGATATAGATTAAATATATATTTGTATAGAAAGGACAGTAAGTCCCATACAATTATTGTAGCTGTACTATAGTTATACTATATCTACTTCCTTTTAGTGTCTTAGTAAACCTATTTACTAAGAGGATTTCTCAGATAAACAAGTGTTTTAGTGTTTAAATCATCATAATTAAATCCCTAAGAAATTAGGTCTTTAAATAATTATCATATCATTTAAGTGAAATTTCTCATATAAATAATTCCAATATTTCCCCTACAGTTATTATAAAATAACAGAAAATTATATAAATTTTCTATAGACTTAGATATAGAATCATAACGTGTATAATCTCCTTTTGTTTGACATCTGTCACATTAATGACGTATTGAATGACGTATTGATGTATTGAATTGAATTTTGATTATCTATCACAACTGTCAACGTAACAAATACTAGCAAGTTTGTTTATTTGTATTTGTTTAATATAATTAAATATAAAATCATCATATATCAACCGTAATATACAACTAAATTATCAGTGACATAAATAATCATGGTTTACACCAGAAATAATTAATAGTATCCAGTAATGCTGCAGTTTTATATTCATATCAGTAGCCAAGCTTACTTTCAAATTCAAGAATGAACAGAAGATTAGAAGTTTAACATTCTTATTGCAATTGTACTTGCAATAATATATACATACAGTACTAATTATCAAGAACATTCCTCAAATACATGAGTGGTGAAGATTTCCCAATATGCTATCTATTTGATTCCTAACCTCTAATGTAAATTTATTAAAGAAGTGAATAATCAGTGTTAATGTTTGCTTTATTAATATTTAAAGTAATTGTCCTAACTTGATATTAATAGGATAATATCTCCTTGGATACAGTCCGACATAAACATATAACTCAATAATTAAATTTATAAAATACTAATATTATATTTTACTACTTGTATATCTCCATACTATTCCCATAAAATATTCAAAACATGTATATTAAATATAAATCCAGTAAATATTCACTAATATTAACCCTGTCCGAACTTGTCTAGTCAATATAACATGAACAAACAACATACATACAAACCCCATCGCCAGGACAACTTCCTTTCTAAATATGAGCAAAATACATAGCCTCACAAGTGTCATACAGTACCAATTCCATACTGAACCCCACACCTAGTCAAGAGCAACTATAGTCAGAGAATCTTTCAGTACTTTTATTACCATTAGGAAATAAATCCACACCTATAATATCAGCATAATTAAATATTATTAGTAATCAGTAATACACACAGAATTGTTATTATCAGCTTGCTTACTACAACAAAATCAATATTAAAGTTTATAATAAATCAAGACAAAATATCTATTTAAACAATACAGGCTTGTTTACCATAAACACCCCACAGTCACATGAATTTATCTAGTAACACAATTAATAATGTATTAAAAGTATTACATTCACATAATATCACTTGCAACAGTTAAGCTGTCTCTTTGTACATCTGGTGTAAAACAAATCCCCACATGTAGTCATGGATAATCAAATATAGACTAAGAATCATTAATCTGGTCGACCGAGTAATGGTATAAAAACACTTCACCATGAAGCGTTAAGTATGAACAGATATTCCAAACCAACACTGTAATAGTGTAATAAATACAAATATTTCATCATCATCATCGTCTCAACCATCACCAACCCACGACTGAACACAGGCAATTTCCACCGACTGACACAAGGAACGGCCCCACAATACACATAAAACAGTCACTCCAAACAATGGAGGTAGCCCACACCGCACTTGCACACACAGGGTCGCCACTCAATAACCCATCTCTCTCTCATCAATGGCTGTTTCCCCAGCAATGAGACCAGACCATAGTCACTTTAGTCTATTATCCTCAATAAATAAATACTTTATAATAACTAGATATGAAACTAGTTAGTATTATAATAGTTTAATAGCTGATTTAATAAATATTTTCCAAAACTGGACAATTAGAACATTGAATCAAATTGATGAAGTTCTATCAAACGACCATATAATTGGATTTTGTATATGAGTAGAATAACGTAAGTACGTAAATTATATTGATGTAAACTTTGTTCAAATGTGATTGCATTTAACGATATACGCATTACCTAAAGGTATATAGACTCGACTAAATACGTATTTTAATAGTTGTTGGGAAAAATATTAAGTATAGACTTTGCCTGTGATCACAGTCAAAAATCTAACTACGTAGTAATAAATGGAACAAGCTCACCGGATTCTCCAGTCTTCTATTGATTAATTTCACACACTTAATCGATAGTGATACACTAAGATCTCAAACCCCTTCATCGAACCAGTCCCTCCTAGATCTATATCCTAGTTATTTTTTTATTTTATTGCGCAGTTCCTTAAAACACGACTCCTGCGCCATTTTTTTTCTTTTTTTTTTTTTATTGCGCAATTCCTAAAAAGCGACCCCCGCGCGCCCGCCGATCTGCCGTCCCTTTTTTTTTTTTTTTTTCTATTCTTTCTCTAATAACGTCATAGATTATGTCACCGAAGGGTAGATATTTCAATAATCAGATTTAGCCTATTATTCGAACTGAACTTTTCTTTAAATTCAATTTAATTATATGTTAACGTATTTTGGTATTTTATATTAAATTGATTATCGAATTTATAAAACTTTAAAGGCTCTCATAAACCTTATTAAACTGTGTTGTATGTATCTTTTTTACACCTGATGATAAAAAGGTAAACTATAATTTGGTTAATATAAAATATAATATTTTTTTGTTTAATTTATTTAATTTTCTTGTTACGTCCACTACACTCTGGAAACACATCAAAGGAGTTTCCCTTCTGTGTCAATATTTCATATATGGTAACGTCTTCTCTGTATACTATTGTGAACCTTGACTTTAAAGTTTGTTTATATTAAATAGCTCAGCTTTCGCAGCGGTCACCCAGAGGAACCCCTGTTTCTTTTCTATGTACTTATGGTATTAAACCTATTGTACTATAGTCGAACCGTCACATCCGGCCCCCTAATTATCAAGGAGTTTACCGGATTGATAATTACAACAAGATAAGTTTATTGTTACAATTTTTTTTTTCCAACCCTAAAAATGTACTTCACATATGTGTATATAATTTAACTTTACAGAGCTTAAGATCATCATTTAAATTTTTCATTGATTCATCGATACTAGCCTAACACTCTGACATTCTTAAGACTCAAAACAATAAAAGTATTAAAAAGATCTTTAAACCCGAAGTTATGTGTTGTTGAATGTTATGTGTATGAATAGCCTTAAAATTTCTACTCAATATATTAATAATTAAGCATAATATTTATTTATGAATAGATTTGTAAATAATTATTTATAATTAATTTGCATACGCTGTAATGATAGAGTGAATCCATTAAATTTTATAATTAAAATTTTTATACTCGTTTATTTATATGTAATAAATTCAATGCATGTAATTACAATGTCATAAACAGCATAAATGAATACAATCCTAAATGTGTGTAAAGGAGTCTATAAAACCTAAATGTATGAAAAGCCTAAGTATGTGAGGAGTCTAAATGTATAAAACCTAAATATGTGAAGAGCTTCAAGTAAAGAACCTAATAGATACGTTATTTGTATCAGTAAATTTAGATAAAGTATCTATTTAAAAGATACGAGTTAAAACATCTAAATGGAAGTTCATAATTAAAAGCTTAAATGTATGAGTATAACATATCAACAAGCGAAAGAGCCTAAGTAAAAAACCTAAAGCGAAATGAAGTGAAATAATTTAAGCATTAAAATGTAATAAATGCAAAAAGGAATCCTAAAATAATTGTCTAAGTGTAAATAAATGATTAGATAAAATCCCAAGTTAATTAAATATTAAAATGAAGATGTTGAAATAAATTTAAACAATACGAATAAAACTTTATGAAGCGTCTAAGTAACCACAAATACATATTTCATCTAAGAAATAACCTAGTGTTCATTGAATAAAAAAAAATAGTAGTCCCTAACAAAATTCAAATAAATTTAATTTTTATTTATTAATTTTAATCATAGAAGTAAAGCTAATATAAATAATAATTTATCACCACCGGCCCCCCTGTCTGACAAATTTTGCACGGCCCCCCAATTTTAGGACTCCTATAAATATGTTGCATAAAATAATACAAACGGCCCCATAGTTTAAAACTCTTATCTGTCTGACAAATTTTGCACGGCCCCCCAATTTTAAGACTCCTATAAATATGTTGCATAAAATAATACAAACGGCCCCCATAGTTTAAAACTCTTATTATAAGAAATTCCTTTAATATACTTAAATTACCAATGACTATTTCTTAATACTCTCAGAAATAACATGATCAATAAGTTTTATAATAAAATATTATGTAACCACATTAGATAGGTAGATAGACACCCCCCATCGCCTCCCCCAAAAGATCACAATAGCAAACCTAACATAAATACAAACAACTACATTAGATACATCAATTAATTTATTTTGTACAATAAATTATTATTTCAAAAGATACAGATGTCTTGTGTTATGTGCAACTACAAAGAACTAAATAACTAAGTGTGCGCAAAATCTAAGTATGTAAAATACTTAGGCATGTAAAGAGTTTACTTGAATAAATAACCTACAAAATCTCCCTCTGATATAAGTATAAGGGTTTTTTTTTTTTTATATAATAAAGTGTCTAAGTCAAAATAAGTAAATAATCAAATAAAATCTGAACTATAATTGTAAAGTGAAATAAAGAAATTATGTGAAGAAAACTAAATAAAATATTTATAATAGCATCCTAATAAATTGTTGGAATTAAATTTAACAATATGAAAATACCTAATTAAATTTTCAAATTTAGGTAATCAAATAAAGTAACTAAAGGCCCTAACTAACCTTAATGATCTTTTATGAAACGTCTAACTTTCAATTTGAAACCCCTATAAAACATTGTATAAGCTATTTAAACATCCTAAATTAAAATCAAATCATAATTATATAATATTTGATTTTTTTTTATATATATATAAAATCAATGTCACTGCATCATAAAAGTTTATGAAATAAAAATCAATTGGATATTTCCTCAGAAATAAATAATGTCATTAATTCATCTTAATTTATTTCTTTAATAATAAAATGAGATTAATAAATTTTATGTATAAGTCATTATAGCATAATTATTGTTTATAAAATTAATATAATGTTAAATTAATAGTTCAGTAAGAATTGAGAATTAATGAAGCAAAAGAATAATAAATGTGTCCTATAGCATAAAATTAGATCAGTGTGAACTGAGTATAACGTAGCAAGCTATCTTTGCTGCTATTGTTATGTACCTATTAGTGTAGTTCTTAATATAATTTATTCAATTGATACAGAGTAAATAAGAAAAAAAAACCAAATTATGTAATTTGTTGTACAATTGGTAACGATAGGAACAATAGGTAATCAATAGGTAACGATTGAATGAATTTGATAAATTAAATCCTAATAACATAAAATAACAGTAAAATAGGCTATTTACCTATAGACATAGAGATCATGAAATTAGGTCCAAATCCTAGATCTATATTAAATATAAGAATAAATGAATGGACTCCCGTATACCTAACCTACATATATAATTAAAATAATTCAGAGTAAAAGAATTATTAATATGGGCTTATTTACCATAAGGTAAGCACTATAAAGCTCTGATTTTATAATAATTATGACAGTATAATTATTTAGTCATAATCTTCAAAGTTGGAGTTGAATTATATTATTAACAGATATTACTGTTTAACTTTATAACTCCTTCATATTTTAATGACCAATCCCTAAAGTCACATGCTCCAATTGTGACCAAGTGTTCTTATTGATCTGATATGTGTAAATAGTCATGAACCAATTATATCCTGGTCACGGCACCAATTGTGATGGTCCCCCCCTTTGCACCCCTTATAATAACTACCCTCTGAACTAAGCTACACATGGAAAACCTACAAAGCCTAAGAAAAGCCTACGAAGGCTTTACCTAATGAAATCTATGAAAATATAATGAAAATCTACCCTAAAGAAAGGCCTAACACCCTCAATATAGCCCATACCTATATTAACTCATACACCCTAAACATCTTATGAATCTTAAAAAACCTCACAATAAACACATAATATTGAACAGATCTTTAGTAGAACACTTGATCATCTGGCCAGATAAATAAATGTGTGATCGTCTAGTAATGTAGGACCCGTTGTGTGTGTAATAACCAAAAGGTTCTTTAATTGGTATATGATAGGAGTTAAATAATGAAGATGATTGATAAATCTTTAAGGATTAAGAATAATTAATGAATTATACTCATAATTCATGTAACTAGGAAGTTATGTTAATTTAATAGTAAATTACAGAACAACTGTAATAATAAAAAAATGGGGGAGCGGTCGGGCCCCTCACACGCCCGGACCAGTGGAAGACTTTCCAACTATCTATAACTCTTCCTCCTAAAAGGTAGGGAAGGGTATTACTATTTATTAATGCACTCTGATGGTAATAAGGGCATGAGTATTCTCAGTTCCAAACCAAACATAAGTACATTTACTTCAACATTACAGTGGCTCCACCAGCCCCACGATGCTTCCAGTATAAATTGGTGTTTGCCAGAGGCAAAAGGATCGGAACTGAAATCCCAGGATCACTCCGACACGAGAGCTTACTCATGGGCGATGACCCTTTCAGTCCTATATGGCGACATAGAGATCACCCACTAACAGTACGAAACTGTTTCCCAGCGTCACCCTGTTACGAGCTTACTCAATGGGGGTTTCCCTTCGGCTCCACAAGAGATCAGACCAAGAAGCGAGATCACCCAGACACCAGAACTTACTTTGTTGGGACATAACCCTTCGGCCCTATAATGTGACATTAGAGATCACCTGTGAAGACAGTCCGATAGAGATGAAGATTTGTGTGATAGGGGATACCTTCCACACCCTGGAATTGGCCAAGCCATATAATGTTGATAATTGCTATATTATAACATAGCATTGTCAATTTAATATTATTTACTTAATACCAAGAATACTCAAGGTTCAAGTTAAATCTGTTGATTAGGCCGGAGCCTAAGAACGAGTAGTCCAACCCATAGGTCGAGAGCTACTAAAAGTAATGAGTGCTATTGAATGAACTATAAGTCCAGTCAATTATATATAATATTATTGTTGATTAACCACATTGTGAATTAACCAATTATTTATTCAGAGAGATATATCTAAAGGAACTATAAGTCCTTTAAAAGACACTGATTAATCACAAGTTAACAACGTCTCGTGAAATAACCAGTTGGGTTTTCTATAAGTTTGAGGACACTAAGTCCAACAAGCTATTATTGTGTTGAGAGTAATAGAGATCTTTTGTAATATTTGTAGAGGTTTGATTAATCACATTGTGAAATAATCGGATTAAATAATTATGTAGCTTTATAGAGAGGACTAGAAGTCCTAATTGGTTGTTGTCATAAGTACTGATAAATTACACATTAAAGTGCCAGGTCAATTATTATATATAGGTATATAGGAAGGACAATAAGTCCTATTTGTGTATGTTGTAGTAGTAGAGGCAATATATTGCATAATTATAATGTGAAAGATATAGATTAAATATATATTTGTATAGAAAGGACAGTAAGTCCCATACAATTATTGTAGCTGTACTATAGTTATACTATATCTACTTCCTTTTAGTGTCTTAGTAAACCTATTTACTAAGAGGATTTCTCAGATAAACAAATGTTTTAGTGTTTAAATCATCATGATTAAATCCCTAAGAAATTAGGTCTTTAAATAATTATCATATCATTTAAGTAAAATTTCTCATATAAATAATTCCAATATTTCCCCTACAGTTATTATAAAATAACAGAAAATTATATAAATTTTCTATAGACTTAGATATAGAATCATAACGTGTATAATCTCCTTTTGTTTGACATCTGTCATATTAATGACGTATTGAATGACGTATTGATGTATTGAATTGAATTTTGATTATCTATCACAACTGTCAACGTAACAAATACTAGCAAGTTTGTTTATTTGTATTTGTTTAATATATTTAAATATAAAATCATCATATATCAACCGTAATATACAACTAAATTATCAGTGACATAAATAATCATGGTTTACACCAGAAATAATTAATAGTATCCAGTAATGCTGCAGTTTATATTCATATCAGTAGCCAAGCTTACTTTCAAATTCAAGAATGAACAGAAGATTAGAAGTTTAACATTCTTATTGCAATTGTACTTGCAATAATATATACATACAGTACTAATTATCAAGAACATTCCTCAAATACATGAGTGGTGAAGATTTCCCAATATGCTATCTATTTGATTCCTAACCTCTAATGTAAATTTATTAAAGAAGTGAATAATCAGTGTTAATGTTTGCTTTATTAATATTTAAAGTAATTGTCCTAACTTGATATTAATAGGATAATATCTCCTTGGATACAGTCCGACATAAACATATAACTCAATAATTAAATTTATAAAATACTAATATTATATTTTACTACTTGTATATCTCCATACTATTCCCATAAAATATTCAAAACATGTATATTAAATATAAATCCAGTAAATATTCACTAATATTAACCCTGTCCGAACTTGTCTAGTCAATATAACATGAACAAACAACATACATACAAACCCCATCGCCAGGACAACTTCCTTTCTAAATATGAGCAAAATACATAGCCTCACAAGTGTCATACAGTACCAATTCCATACTGAACCCCACACCTAGTCAAGAGCAACTATAGTCAGAGAATCTTTCAGTACTTTTATTACCATTAGGAAATAAATCCACACCTATAATATCAGCATAATTAAATATTATTAGTAATCAGTAATACACACAGAATTGTTATTATCAGCTTGCTTACTACAACAAAATCAATATTAAAGTTTATAATAAATCAAGACAAAATATCTATTTAAACAATACAGGCTTGTTTACCATAAATACCCCACAGTCACATGAATTTATCTAGTAACACAATTAATAATGTATTAAAAGTATTACATTCACATAATATCACTTGCAACAGTTAAGCTGTCTCTTTGTACATCTGGTGTAAAACAAATCCCCACATGTAGCCATGGATAATCAAATATAGACTAAGAATCATTAATCTGGTCGACCGAGTAATGGTATAAAACCACTTCACCATGAAGCGTTAAGTATGAACAGATATTCCAAACCAACACTGTAATAGTGTAATAAATACAAATATTTCATCATCATCATCGTCTCAACCATCACCAACCCACGACTGAACACAGGCAATTTCCACCGACTGACACAAGGAACGGCCCCACAATACACATAAAACAGTCACTCCAAACAATGGAGGTAGCCCACACCGCACTTGCATTTACAGGGTCGCCACTCAATAACCTCTCTCTCTCATCAATGGCTGTTTCCCCAGCAATGAGACCAGACCATAGTCACTTTAGTCTATTATCCTCAATAAATAAATACTTTATAATAACTAGATATGAAACTAGTTAGTATTATAATAGTTTAATAGCTGATTTAATAAATATTTTCCAAAACTGGACAATTAGAACATTGAATCAAATTGATGAAGTTCTATCAAACGACCATATAATTGGATTTTGTATATGAGTAGAATAACGTAAGTACGTAAATTATATTGATGTAAACTTTGTTCAAATGTGATTGCATTTAACGATATACGCATTACCTAAAGGTATATAGACTCGACTAAATACGTATTTTAATAGTTGTTGGGAAAAATATTAAGTATAGACTTTGCCTGTGATCACAGTCAAAAATCTAACTACGTAGTAATAAATGGAACAAGCTCACCGGATTCTCCAGTCTTCTATTGATTAATTTCACACACTTAATCGATAGTGATACACTAAGATCTCAAACCCCTTCATCGAACCAGTCCCTCCTAGATCTATATCCTAGTTATTTTTTTATTTTATTGCGCAGTTCCTTAAAACACCACTCCTGCGCCATTTTTTCCTTTTTTTTTTCTTTTATTGCGCAATTCCTAAAAAGCGACTCCCGCGCGCCCGCCGATCTGCCGTCCCTTTTTTTTTCTTTTCTTTTTCTATTCTTTCTCTAATAACGTCATAGATTATGTCACCGAAGGGTAGATATTTCAATAATCAGATTTAGCCTATTATTCGAACTGAACTTTTCTTTAAATTCAATTTAATTATATGTTAACGTATTTTGGTATTTTATATTAAATTGATTATCGAATTTATAAAACTTTAAAGGCTCTCATAAACCTTATTAAACTGTGTTGTATGTATCTTTTTTACACCTGATGATAAAAAGGTAAACTATAATTTGGTTAATATAAAATATAATATTTTTTTGTTTAATTTATTTAATTTTCTTGTTACGTCCACTACACTCTGGAAACACATCAAAGGAGTTTCCCTTCTGTGTCAATATTTCATATATGGTAACGTCTTCTCTGTATACTATTGTGAACCTTGACTTTAAAGTTTGTTTATATTAAATAGCTCAGCTTTCGCAGCGGTCACCCAGAGGAACCCCTGTTTCTTTTCTATGTACTTATGGTATTAAACCTATTGTACTATAGTCGAACCGTCACAACTGCTCATGTCTATAGGCGACGGTTACCACTTTCCATCAGGTAGGCCGTCAGCTTGTTTGCCATTCTAAGTTGTATAAAAAATCTTTTTATTATATTTGATTATTTTATTTCATTACGTTATTTTTTGTTTAGAACTGTCGTAGTATAGATACTAGTTAATTGGTACCATGACACACGTGTTTTAGTCTAGGTGTGTTTAATGCTTATGAATATTTCGGAATTATTAATTGAAAAGTATCAAAAATAAACTAGTTTACCTACAAGCTTTGCATCTATACAGTTTGTTTAAAGTTCTGTACCTCAAAAGAAAAAACGGAACTCTTATCTTATGATCGCTTGGTTGTCCGTCTGATAACAACCTTTTTATCAAGAATGCGTGGAGTTATCAAACTATTAAATACTGTAGTTTGCAATATCAAATACTCTAAACTGTAAACATTAAACTTCTGTGTGAATGCAATTAAAAGATACGGCCATTCATAGCGTATACTATGACAAGGTAATCAAAACCTATAGGTTGACCTAGAATCATGAAACTTTGCGACAAGCAACTAAACTAAACTAAAATAAATAAATTTACATGAATACATTTGAACGGATAACAGGAAGCTACACAGATAGACCATAATATCTTACATTAACACTGGGTACTTTTTATCCTAACTCACCAAAAAGAAGCTGCGGGATACACCTATTATTGTAATAATTTAAATCTATTGTGTGCAGTTTTAAAAAGCAGCTGAATTTAAACACACCTATTGCTTTCTTTGTGAAAATTCACGCCGCACTTGTTTTTTGGGGATGAAATTAACATGTTTTTACGTGGTTAGGACCCGTGAATATTCGCACCCGTGCTCTTACACCATAAAATGCTTCGGGGATTGTTAATATTGGCACTTTAGGCGATACTGTTGTTGTCGAAATATCGAAGCGTGAAGATTTCTTGTCGACACTTCAAAATGAGAAATCCTGAAATAGTGGAAACGTTTTTAAGCGTATTGATTTAAGAGCTAAAATCCAATAACTGTGGTGAATTAAATTGTAATATCTTTGTATATTTTAGCAAGAACATTATCCAAATTTCACGGCAGACTTGTTTGTTTTACGATGTCGCTGATGGACACAAAAGTTCTCAGCTATGCTGTGAATTTTAACAAGGCATATGTCGGATCTTTTTGATCTTCACAGCTTGCTGAATTTCAATGCAGTCTTATTTTGATGGAGACGCATTTAACCAAAATTTGGTTGAGTTTGTAATCTTGGATTTTCCTAAAAAAAAAAGAGATTCATTTGATAGATGTGCATGTAGAGAATTAGGTTGACAGAATCCAGTACTTTTTCATGCGTCCGCTTCTTAGTCAATCAAATTTGGGAATGTAGCTATCCAAGTTTTTTAGTTTAAGGCGTTCGGAAACATGTTAGCAGATAAATTTATAATATAGGGTATATCCTGTATTATGAATTCTGTTCGTTCAATATATTATATGCATTGTTGTAGCATTGCTAAACTTTTATTACTTAGATGTAGAAAGACTTTTTGTATTCTTAAAATTATTATATTTATCTATTATTATTTACTTACATTACTTATTTTACATTATTATAGGCAATACTCTTCTACTACATTTTTATAAAATATTAACTTGGAGCATATATCCTTGCTATGTCGTATTAATTTTTTAAGATAATTTAATACTTTTGAACTTAAAATTCTTGAATATTCTTTTATATATTATAATACATTATTTCCATAAAATATCAAATATAAACATTCAAAAAAGAAAACAAAATTCTTTTTTATCAGTCTCGTAAATTAAGCAACTACCTTTTCAACCCACTCTTAGATAGACCTGTCTGTGATCATCTATTTTATAAGAACACATTACAAAAAACAAATGTACTTATCTGATTTGAGACAAAAATCATGACTTGAAGAGATCTCTTTTAGAGATGTTGGCTTTTGCTTACGTTATTATTAATTGTTATGTGTATGTTTTAGTGTAATAAAAAACATAAAAAAAGCTCTAAAGAGACAAAAAAATTTCACGTGTCACGTAAAAATAATATATTGATAGTAAAATGTATTATACAAATACAAAATTTAAGATTATTGTTAACCAGTTTGTAAGATTTTTCTGAAAAATTCACATTTCTTATGGTCCGTCCATCCATGCACAATGATCTAGCAGCTGTGACGGAAGGTAAGTCAACATCAATGTAACGCGTTACGAACCGTGACATCGGTCGCGAAATCGATAAGCCGTTGCGGATTTATCAAAGCCTGTACACTTTAAATCAAAAGACATGTGTTTGTAACGCTGACACCCGTTCACCGTGGCGAATTGCCGAAGAAAGCCCGTGTAAATCCTAAAGAAATAACCGAAAAACCGAAATTTTTCTGCGATTCGATACAGCGCCGCGATTTCACGGTGCCCTATTACTGTATCCTGTCAAATGTAATGTTCTATTGCAATCCTGTTATTTTAATATGAACCTTGAAGTATAGTGGTTAGCGTTGTGAAATGTACAAGAGATTAGTAGAAAAATACTTTAACGTGACAGTGAAGGAAGGTGTTGCAGACTTTTGTGCAGCGATATCATCGAATCGGAACGAATCGAATACAGAAACGAGACCGATTTATCATCCCTAAATGCTAGCCCGCGCTTTTCACTATGCCCAACAAATGGACATCCCTCAAGACTGTAAAATGTCACGTATGCTTGGCGGCTTTTTGACACGTAGTTTTGTATTGTGTATTGTTATAGTATAGAATTTACAGGAAGGTTTTATCTAAAGAGATAAAATACAATATATAAACTGAGATTTATTCAGACAACATTACCTATTATTACAGTAGCATATTGTCGTAAAATATAAGAAAAATATACATATTAAACACTATTCGATTAGGTATTTGTTACAGTATAAATAATATCTATACATTATTTATGTTTTATCTAACAAAGTGGAGAATAATTATATAAATATTATTTAAACTATAGTTTTATATCAATTTTTAAAAGATACAGTGTAGATGATGATAATGATGTCAGCTATCAACTGTCTACTGTTGAAGATAGGCATTTCTTTGCCACGCTTGGTAAGTGGTTTGGCAACCGCAGTTAGGTTTTCTCTCAACCATTGAGTTCCATTAGTGGCCTCTTACGACACCCATGTAATAGGAAGGGGTGACCCATTCTATACCAGGAGCACACGCCATAGAATAGATCACCTCTATGTCATATACGATATGGCACATAAAAGTATAAATATATACGTACGTAATAATATATACTGGTATATATAATAATATAAATATATGATTGTGCGTAAAATAAATATGTGTGACATCTTAACAAATGTTAGAGTATACTGTTTCACCCATTATACCCCTCATGCGTTGCCATTCCTGAGGACTCAGGTGTTATTCCTCTGTACCCAGTAAATTCACGCCATATCCCACCCTTCAAACCGAAACACAGCCATGCAAACACAACTGCTTCACGGTTGAAACACAAATGGGACAGAGGTACCCAAGCAATCAACTTTTGTACAAAGTCTCCCTCTGGTATATATAATGGTATTATATATTTTGATAAAAATAGTTATAACTAAAATAAGCACCTAACAAATATACTTAATCATTAAATGTTAATTGCATAAATAACCAACTTCAATCTTGAGACAATTAATATAGGATACATACGGAAGTAAATCATTTTAACTAAAAGAAAATCATTAAAATCTGTTAAAATATATGACATGACATATGCACGAAAACGAAAAAATTGAATCGAATTTACTTTTGATACCTTCTACTATTTGTAGTAAGTAGATTGAAAGTTTTAGAGCAATAAAACTCGCTATGCCTGATCTATCTAATAGCTACAATATGCAACTAATCGCGGTTATAACGGGCATATGTATATCGATTTGTTAGTATGGAGTATAGCAAATCATATTAATTGAATTTAATTTGTTCCCACGTAGTATTTAGTAGCACTTTTGATACGTGGAAATTGATTTTAAATTAGTTATACCATATAAGAAATTGAACATAACACCGAGTAAGACTAGATGTTTAAATGTTCCGTGTCGACTTATTATCTCACTGGTTGTAGGTACCCCGCGGCTTTGTGTGTGAGACCAATAGTTATTTGTCCTAAATTTTACTAAAATTCAACTATGTAGTGAAAACAATTACGTAGATAACAATAAATTTAAATTGGTAATACAAACTAAACCGTAAAACGTTCGGCCTGGTCCAGGCATAGAATAGGCTACCCCTTCCTTTCCCGTGGCTGTCGTAAGATACCTCTAAGGGAGCTTATGGTGGAGGGATGAGCAGTAGCGTTCGTTTTAAAATATCACCGAAAATCAAGCTGCAGTTACCGATCAGCCTGCCAAACGTGGCAACTACTGGCAAAATCTTATGGGGGAGGCTATGTTCAACAATGGGAAGTTAACGGCTGATACAACAATATAAACTAAAAAAAATAAGGCGACTAACATAGGCATATCTTAGCAAAATAAAGTTTGTAAACTGACAAATAAACAAGTCTTTATAAAAAAAAAAAAAAAAAAACTTAAAAACTACGGCATATTAAAATAGCTGACATTAGTGTCAGTAGATTCTCAACATACTACCTTAAAATTTATGTTAATTAGATTAAATTTTAAATAATATTATTTATTATTATCATCTACATATTCCTGCCCTTTTCCTATGTCTTTCGTAAGAAGAGTTTTGCCAGTAGTTGCCGCGCTTGGTAGACGGATTGGCAACTGCAGTTAGGCTTTGGTGATATAGATGAGTTTAAAAGGGACGCTGCTGTTAAACACACATACATTAAGTATGTTTATACTTGAGATTGGCGTAATAAATACATTATATTATACAATATAGTACACTTACTACGTTTACGAGATTTTTATTTTATTTTAAAAAAGGTGAAAGTTATGGTGCCAAATTTCAAATGCAAGCTTTCGAAATTTAGCACAAGCGATACCTATAGCTTATATTATATGTAGGTAATTTAGAGTGCTGATAATGTATGTATGATTATGTGTGTCAGTGTGCCTATGTACTGTATAATTAACTTTATATAAATACTAAGATTTAGTTAAAACCAATTGTAAATCCCTTCGAACATCTTTTAACATCAATTCCACATATCTATTATAATTTGTCGTATTGTGGATATATATTCAATTAACTTAAATAGGGGCGCGTGTCACTGATTATTATGAGATTTATACTTGATTATTTATTACTTTACAGTTGTTGAGAACTAGATACTTAGCCATTTTTTAAGCCACAAAAATAGCATACATAGTATAGAGAGTTCGTTTGATGGTAAATGTTTACGGTAGGCTATGGAAGCAAACCAATACTTACCAGGAGTATTGCGTGTGTTTGCCTACACTGAAAAAACTTATAAAGTTACATTTGTTCCATATTTGAAAAAATTGAACATCGTATCTCTGATTATAAGGTGCAATGATGTAACGAGAATTGTTAAAGTGTGAATAGAAAATAATCACCTGATTTACGTATCATATAAGTGTGTATAATTACATCATTAGTAATATCGCATGCATTAAATGCCTTTATTAGATAAAGCCCTGTTTCAAATTATTTTGAATTCATTAGTCAGTTGTCGTATTTTGAATAACTTGTTTTTATTTTTGAACTATTTTCTTCATGCGTTATAACATTGATATTCTATGGTTAAAAATTATATAGATAAATCGATGTCATTAACACAATCCGTTCCGATGGTTTATTTTAGATTAATTAAAATTATTTAATACTTGATATTTTCATGAGACAACATCGTTACTTAATCTTTGCACTACACATATTAAATATACTATTTTACGATACTTAAGATCTATATTTGTTTTTCAAAAAATATACATGACGAAGCTCAACTATTGCTTGAATACAGCAGCCTCTATCCTCCTTGGAAAGTTACAAAACATAATATTGACTCAAATGATACATATGTATAATACACTAATACGATAATGGAAAGTAAATATTATGCTATTTGTGATAAGGCCCTCAATATTGTTGGGGTCTTGGAATCATATTTGTATGCATCTTTAATAAAATTGTTATTTTCGATTTTTACGTACAGGTAGGTACTTGTATTTAATATTACGTTGTTATGAATAACAAATAGCTTTTGCTTTGACTATCTTTTGTTTCAAGTATATTTTAATTCTTTTATAACTAGTACGTGTTTAAAATTACAATAAATTTTATATGACAAATGAATGACAATGAATTGACAAATGACGTTATTGATAGGGTATGGATGCGACTAAAATTAAACACTCAAGTTTTATTATTAAAATGTATTTATTTAGACATGGAGATCAAACGAAAGTCTTGGTTATTCTTAAAATAATCAGTCTAAAGCTTAAACTAATCTAGAGTATAAAAAAATAAACTTATCCTAACAATTGACACAAATGGAAGAATTCATCAAACAATGAAAACAAAAGTCACTTAAAATTATGATTATTAACTAAAGTCGAGCAAACGTCTAGCAACTAACATTATATCTATTCATTTAAAAGTTAAGTAGATTGGCACCTTCGGCCTACTTCTGTATGATTTAAAAATAGAGACCAAATAACTAAGAGTAAAATATTTTACAATACCTAATTACAACTCTATTTTAAAACTATTAAAGCTCTTTTGTGATATGTTTCATTGACCTAAACTAAATTATTTAACTGAGTATTCCAGAAAAATATGTTTACTTAATATTGCAAATTTAAAATTATTAAGTACTTATAAATATAAGTTTTTTTTTACTAAAAGAAGTTTTAATAATATCAAATAATTTTCCGGAACACTCAGTGTAATCTACAATCTAATAGTAATGTTACTGTATTCTACGATAAAGAATTTCCTTACACTAATTAAAGCTTCGATACAATAATATTGTTAATATCACAGACAATATAAAAAACTCTCTTAAATCTAATGGAAGACGTTGGATCCTTAAATCTAAGATACCGAAAAGGAAACAGTTAAATTACAAGATAATCAGTTCAGGAGAGAGCCGTGAGTGGTGCGATGATAATTACAGTGCAGATGATATTAAAGCTGTCTACCAAACTTGCTGTTTACTGTTACAAACAAACTATCGTGGAATAGACACAACGTTTCATCTAGAAATGTAATATAATGCTAACAGAGATCACTGGATAATAAGCTAATATCACGATCGCGAGTACACGCTGTGTCTCCCCCACATCTAAACGCGAGACTCGTTTGGGCGCGAATCTTTTAATGCAGAGATAATTAATATTGGCATTGATGTATTGTATATAGGTATATATAAGTTACTGAACATCAAGAGATTTTCACCAAACGAGACCACTCCTAAGTCTAATGGAAGACATTAGATTTGTGCTCTTTAACAAGCACCCACTAAATCTATGATTGGAAGACATGATTTTGTTTCACTGCATTTTAAAGCCAAAAGTTATACTATTTTGTGAAGAAAGAAAAGTATTTCGATTATAAACTAATAACAAAGTTTACATACGAAACAGGTCTTATTAGTTGAGTAACAGATTTCTCTTACTTCATTGGCCATATTGTCGCTGATTTCTGGGTCTTCAGAGATCAACTCAAAACGATTGGAGTTGGCGATGTTTTGATTCTCAGTGTTTTCATTGTCTTCCGCGGTAGCTGGTTTAACCGGCTCCACAGGGTAGAAGAATTCGGTGAAAGGCACCAAAATTGGTTCTTCTGGATATGCAGTCTTTTGCGATGGTAGGTCAGTGCGGGGACCTGCGTTGGAGATCAGCTCTCCAAGCTTCGACCAGCACTTGTTAAGGTTCACTCGCGTAGAAGACGTCACTTTTCGAGGAAGCCGTGGCTTTGCGTTCTGTAAACAATACAAAATATTTTTAAGATTGTAGTAGTGTAATTTTGAAAAAGTTGACTAGAATAGAGAGAGAAAATTGTACAACAACCGTATCGAATTACAAAACAATTAATGCTAGACTAATTAATTACACTAATAAGAAGTTTTAAACACAAATATTGTAAATAATACTAGTTCACGTAAATAAATGACGACTCTTACCTGACGATTGAGCAGTTTAGCCCACGGCGATCGAGGTGACACAACCTCCTTTTGCGGCGATGATTCTTTCTTAGCCAAACACATGTTTACTAATATTTACGAACTTAGTCTAACGAATTAAACTACGTATTTACAAGGTTACAAGATAGGAAAGAGCGACACGCACGCACGGTCGTGAGTCGGGAATGGTTGATTCAGGAAGGGCGGTGGGCTTTATATAGTGGTTCCCCTCTACGTGACCGCGCGTGCCCTGCGAGCGGGGCGGCGCGCGCGCAGCACGAGCGGTAGCGCGCGCCTACGAACTGGTTTTTACGGAGAACTTCTACGAATAGAGGCTTTGACGCACCGCATCTTAGAATAGTTACTAGATTGAACCGGCAAAGCTTTATTGATGACCATTATTTAGTTTTCGATTAAATTGATTGTTTGTGCTATGTATGAGGAATATTATAATGGATTTAATAGGTTCGATATTATCTGGTTCATTGTTATGCACATAATCTAACATGCTACACGTCGCGATCAAACAATCAAACATTGTGCGGAGTCATGTAAATAAATAATATTTGTGTTGTGTCCGTCGATCTAGTTAGCTGTCCCGAGGCGGTTTATAGGAATATAAACAGTATCTCAGTAGTATGAATCACGAAGCAGCTGGCCGGTGGATAAATAAGTTCCTTTGCATATTTATCTTACCTAACTGCGACTATGTGGCTTCCTGCGATATAATCGTTATACGGCACTCGCAAATCACGCTCGCCGCACTGATAAATCATTACCTCCGGTCACTTGGATACGACTAGGTACTTATGTACAGCAATAGATGAAATAGATATCGATTTATGCGGATGATGTTAATATTTCATTTATGTTTACTATTTTAAAAAGTGTTTCATATTATCTTAGGATAGGATTCATACATAGGATTCTTTTTCTAATAATTATTGTAAAGTTTCAGCTAATATTTCGTAACTAAAAAAATACATAGATATAGATATGATGAGTATATACTATACGCATACGTATGTGTATGTATGTAATATTTGATCAATGGGTACTGATGATTCTCTCTTTTCTATATTAATTTGGTCAAAATTTAAATTTGATTTTGTGCATTATAAGTTAAAATTATTTTATATGTAATAATAGAATACGACTGTGAAATTAATACACATTATAACCAACTCCTTACAACACTTACGGTATTATTTATATATTTCTAAATAATATAAAACAATTATAAAATTTGAGTTCGGTTTTCTTTAGTCCTTAAATTCTTTAGTGCTACGTATTTCGTAGCACTTATTGGCTTAACATAAAAAGAAGCGCATTTAATTTTCGATGTAATGATACTTGTTTATTTTTGTACTACGAGTATCTACACACAATACACATAATTATAGAGTTTTACTCTAAACTTTGAACATTACGGAATGCAATAAAAACATTGAATATAATTTACAAATAGTTTTATACTTTAAATTGTAAGTTCCACATATCTGTACACAAAGATTAAAAAGTAAAGGTATTTTTCAAATTAAAAAGACTTTTACAATATTATTTTCTTATAACTCTTATTAGACTCAAGTATATTCGTAGTATTAATGTTTCAGATAACTTCAACTCTGTAGTATAACATACTCACATACTCACATACATACATACATTCATACACACGTGCATGGTATATAATATAGCTACAAATACATAAAAAAAACATATATACATATAATTTTTTTTGTTCTGTAATTATAAAGCATAAAAATATTTTTATATAATCGTCGGTGTTAAATATGCGACATTTTAAAATACCTATCTTCTACGTAATAAATTTATGTACAATTTTTAAAATATAGTTGATTTAAATTACAATCCGCTATGATACATATATGGTACTTGAAGAGAAGTAATTTTAATTGCCAAGCCCGTTGAGAACTATAAATATGTGTATTTAATATTTATCGAATTAATTTAAATGACGTTTAAAAATATCCAATATGGCGAAATCTCTTTAGTATCCAATTACGGTTTGCGCCATTAGCCCCAATTCAGAATCCGATTTTAAGAATGTGTAAGGTAAAG
Source organism: Galleria mellonella (assembly GCF_026898425.1). Classification (NCBI taxonomy): domain Eukaryota; kingdom Metazoa; phylum Arthropoda; class Insecta; order Lepidoptera; family Pyralidae; genus Galleria; species Galleria mellonella. The sequence goes on from NW_026442117.1 coordinate 2,427,817, forward strand.
ACCTATTTATAATAGTTATTTATTATAATTGGTGAATATTTAATTGATATTTACCAGTTAACTTCGGCTAATAAAATGTAACCGTTTAATGTTGTCTTAATTATTTATAATGAATTCAAAAGGTTTGAAATTCGAATGCATTTAGATACGAGTTTAATTAATTTTTAAATTGATTATTTTATTGATGCCTTAGATAAAATCATGGTAGAGATAATTATATAAATAATAATGATTATATTTTATCTATGATTTATTTCAGTTTTATCTAGATTTTAGTTTTATTTGTAGTAAAATGCTTCTAATTATCTGTAAGTGAATCTTCATATAAAACAAGATCGCAGATGCTACTATCATTAATCTATGTATTAAATCTTATAATTGCAATTACTATTCTTTATCTATGCTATACAATGGGGCCTATTCTGAGGTGTCATTTCTCTAAATCTATTTCTAATAAAAAAAATTCAATTTGATATTAAAGCGAAATCTTTTTATTTTAATAAATTTAAGGAAAGAAATTATATACTTATACATATACTCGTAGTTATCGTTTTAATGTCAGTATCCATATAATATTTAAACACATTTAGATGCGTGAAAACCGTTTTATAAAGTTTGTGGAGATTATTAAGTATATTGATACATTTTTAAATATTTTTATAAAAGTATACATTAGCCGTAAAGTGTCCACTGTTGAATATAGGTCTTCCTATTAGGAGGTTTTGACAATAGTTGCCACGCTTAGCAGGTGGATTGACAACCGCAATTAGGCTTTGGTGATGTTTTAGGAAAGACGCTGCTGCCCATCCCTCGATCGTTAAATTCACTTAGTGGCTTCTTACGACACCCAAGGGAAAGGAAAGGGTGGTGCATTCTATGCCGGGACCACGACAATAGTAATATGTTAGTGATTATTCCCGATTATATCCTGATTATCCGGCATATATTAATTATTCTAAAAATACGAGTCGAAAGCACGCTTATCTTTCAATTATTCGCCGAACAAGTAATCGAAATATGAATATACCTACATTTACCATCTCCAATAATTAATATAAAGAAAAACAACCATAACAAACGAAGGTTTTAATGAAATAATCATGATTGCATGACTCCGCGCTGTATAATTTTTTTTTTTTCAATAATCGATTCAACAGATTACGACATAATCAAAGATTTAATTGGCATACTGTTAGTTATGTCTTAATTTTGTTTTAAAGATTTTGGTCCTCTCAAATGTTATGTACTGTCATTATATTTGTATGTAGTAATATTTTAATTTTAAGTTTTTTTTTTTTTCATAAATGGTGATAGAATGGTAATTTGTAACCACGTCTAAGGTTATTAAACGTTTGCAGAATACCAGAGTACCAGAATACCAGAGTACCTAATAAGAAAATTTCTTATAAGAACACATTAACGTATTCAAAAACTGCAACATGTAGTTCGAAAGCTGTAATCTATAATAAACACCTAATCTATAAAAACAGGCAGACTTAATGCTATAGGCATTCTCTACTAGTCAACCTTTAGGATATGCAGAAATACTCGAAGGTGGTTTAAAAATTTAAATTATTTATATTGTGGTATAAAATGGTAAATTACATACATACAAACATTCATGAAATAAACATATATATTAACATAGTATTTATATAATAATACCTACACACACACACACAAACACACAATCACATATACGAGTATATGATGAACTACTGCGTATTTGATTATTCATAAAGTAACTCAGTAAGTTTATCTTGACATATTAGATTTAATGTTTATACAACATTCCCCTTTATTTCTATTATGAATAATTATTTTAAACTATAAAAACTTGATTAAGATTCATCCCATCAATCCGGCGCATCGAAACGATCTGGCATCGAAAGCCGTAGTAACTGATACGCTCTCAGAAGAATTTTACACATAATACTTTCATTAAAAAGAAAAAAAAAAAAAAAGAACGTTAGACCACAACCCGACCACGTGCAGCCATCGGGGAAAGAAAATAAAAATCTTAAAATTTTTTGCCGCGTCCCCACATTAGGCACTCGGGCACAACTCGTGTAGGGTTACACAAAACGGAACGTTAACGTATCAAAATGTGCTTTATGAGTGTACTTATGAAATATTGCGTGACTGTGTGTGCGTGAAGCGTGCTTTACACACGACTAAAATAGTCATTGTTGTTGACTTAGGTTTAGGGTAACTTTTATGGTGTTTTCAATGAGCTGTTCTGCTATTGAAGTGGTGAAAAGGTTTTCATTATCTATGTTATTGTCTATTTGCGTTTAATTTAAATGAGAGCTTGATGATTTTTATTTACCGTCTGTGACTATGTCCTTTATCGTCATTATAATTTGTATAACAGTACTCAATAGACAATTCATCATCATAATTTCAGTCGTTAACTGTCTTCTGCTGAATATAAGATCATAAACAGAGGGAGACTTTGTACAAAAGTCGATTGCTTGATGAAACAGTTGTGTTTGCATGGCTGTGTTTCGGTTTGAAGGATGGGATATGGCGTGAATTTACTGGGTACAGAGGAATAACACCTGAGTCTCACACACCTCAGGAATGGCAACGCATGGGGGGTATCATGGGCGAAACAGTATACTCTGTTATGTCCATGGTACTGCTCATGTCTATAGGCGACGGTTACCACTTTCCATCAGGTGGGCCGTCAGCTTGTTTGTCCCCCACAGGGATGGTTTTGCCAGTAGCTGCCACGCTTGGCAGATGGGTTGGACTTTGATGATGTTTTAAGAGGGACGCTGCTGATTATTTCTCGGTCATTAGGTTCTCTTAGCCGCTTCTTATGACACCTACGGGAAAGGAAGAGGTGGCCCATTCTATGCCAGGACCACATGGCACGTATTAAAAATGTTTCTGTGATAATTTTAACAAAACTTGGTTAACTCCTCTTTAAGTTCTATTTAAACAAAATATAGTATAGCATTATATTATCTATGGTATTAGTAAATATTTATTCAATTTAAATAGAGGGGGCGACGTTAATAAAACAATCACGCGCGTAGATAAGTGCACGTACGCACGCCACGCGACATCACTCGTGTGACGATTACGTCCGTTCCACAATGGTTAAATTTCTATGCAGCGCCCGATGCGGGTGTTGGGGCTGCTTTGTTATAAACGTGTCATGGCCAATATGGATAGTCTGATTAAAGTGACAGATCGGTAATTGAATATAAGGGTTTACAATTATTCGCAATTTTATATCCTCGTTTATTGTGACACAATAGATGAGGAAATAACAATTTTACTGTTATTTAAAACTATTATTTTGACTAATTCAATTTATTAATCCTTTTAGATTTTGTCTTTTTTTTATACAACTTAGAATGGCAAACAAGCTGACGGCCCACCTGACGGAAAGTGGTAACCGTCGCCTATAGACATGAGCAGTACCATGGACATAACAGAGTATAAAGTCTGTGGATAGAAGACACTCTTTACGAATTATTAACAAAATAAAATTGTAATTTAATGATGTTCGTATATGGGAGATAGTTAAGAAAAAATAATGTGAATGGTCTTAATGAGAGCAAAAGATGTTAAAACAATAATGTTTAGAAGTTTTGTCTGTCTAACTGTCATTACATTTATATTATCTGTTATTATATGTTGTTCTATAATCACGCAAAAACTATTGCACTAAATTGAATGCGTTTTCACAGTTGTATTTCTAAAATCTGCTGTGTGTTTTACCTTGATATATACCATTTAGAAGAAATCTATCTCATTAGCTACCCTACTTCTGAAATTTACGTGTATGAAGTAGCGAGCAAATAGCTAGTTATTAAACATTAATGTGAGTTGGTTACCCCTTGCACTTTAACCGCTCTAGTACCTTAACGGCGAGGGGAAGAGGAATTTTTTTTAATGGATGAAGATGGTATGGTTACCTCGCCTGCGCTATCGGTATACACAGGCGGGGTACCAGTGAAGGGTGACAAATGAGAATGAAGGCAGGTCAGTTGGCCCATAGTAACCAATTGAACAACAATTCACCACTATGGTTTCAAGAGGGAACCGCGTGGAAGTCGACCTGATTGGTCGACGGGATGTATTGCTAGCAATGGGGCTGTTAAATCTCATCACTAACAATCCCTTTCCCCCCGAAGAGGGATTGTTAGTAATAGGGTCTAAACATCGGCACTGCTAGCAATATACCTTGTCAGGTCGATCACCACGCAGTTCTCCTTAAATAATCTTAAGTGGTTAAAGTTATTATTAAGATTTTTTAATTATTTATTGAATAATTTGACATGTTTTCATCTATATTTATCATATCTCACTGGTGCTCTGATAGTGTATACCGATCGTGCAGGCGGGGATACTATTCCATCGACACCCATTAAAAAAAGTACCTTAACAACTTACATGTTGTATTTAGGCCATTTATTTGTTTATTTATTTATTAAATACAAGAAATGTGAGTATATTGGACCCCGCACTGTATTGCGGGAGTCCATAAGAGATTACCGAGACACGGTGATTTGCAAATAGAAAGAAATAGCATGTATGTAACTGATTTAGGTTGGAGAAAGACATAATTTACTTTTCAACTTGGTCAATTAATATAGGTATACGCCGGTTACGTGGACGAAGTTTCAGGTGGAAAGTAATTTATAATTCACTGTGTATATGTCAAACTTGATGATATAAAAAAAATATAAATTCTAAATTCAAAATCTAGAATTCTTTATATCTACGTATACGTATAAATTTAAAGTTTGTGCATAATTATCATGGCATGTGGGTACATCTATGTATTTAATCCTATGGGTGATTGTACATGCGTGGATTGTTGACAACACGCGTTTCCAATTTAGATCCTGCTATTTATTATAGTACCCATAATAGTGTTGAGTCTGATTTGTATTCACGGTTCAATACAGTAAAGCATTTATATGTATATAGTTTTCGATCGATACGATCAATACACGAGTATAGCTTAGCTGACGACAAATTTGTTTGTTCGTTTAAAAACAGAATGTCGTTTTAAAGAGTTATTTTTTCTTCTACGCTACATAACTCCACCTCTATCATGTCATAAATCCATCATACTCTATCGCCATTTTACAGATCCGGGTACTTATTATACATGGATAAAAAATCAGAAGCGAAAGAAATCGTAACGCTGTCGTTATTGTAAGACTAACATTTGTAAATCAAACACACACACCACCTGTTATAACACACAAGCGTCGACGTAGCACGTAAACAGCCCTTCTACGGACACTTACTTGGATAAATCCTGTAACTGGAGCTACCCGTAGCACACATGCGCACACGTTGGCGCGTTAACATGCACGCTTACAATTATATAGGGTTGCTAGATAAAGTTTAAGAGATTTTAATTATGTACTATGATATAAATAATTATAGATATATAATTCTTACTAATATTATAAATATGAAACTGAGTTTATACGTTTGTTTGTTATCTTACAGGACCTTAACGGCTTTATTAATCACTATAAAATTTATTATATGTTGAACTTCAATTTAGGGCTTAATAGGAAAAGAAAAAGTACTACATAGATAAATTGAGGAGCGTCATTATATTTTCTTTTACTTTACTTTGTTCAGAAGTTACAGTTCTCTGAACTATAACAGTTATTACATTTTGTAAATAAATTATTATTGACACCAAAATTAAAAGTATACACTTATATATATTTAGCGAAAAATAGCTAAGTTGGTAACCCTAGCAAGATAGGCGCGCGCACACACTCGTGCCGTTTCTAATCGGCGCTTTCCTTCGCGTGGCGGGCGTGTGTGCCCACCATCCCCGTTAAGGGGCGCAGGTGGGGCTCACTGAATGACGCTGCCGTGGGAACTCGCCACAACCCCGGGTTCCCATGCTCGCCACCTGCCACCTGCCGTACTACGCATAATTCGCGTTCGTAAATGAACGGTAGTGACCACGTGTGCCCAGTTTTTTCATCTCGCTCACGCGGAAGATCTGAACCCAATTAATTTTATCTTAATGACGGCACTGGGTGATCGACGTTAATTGATTAAGTCAATGGAAGGCGATTAGCTTATCGTTAAAAGCAGTCGAGATAACCAAATCCTTTTGTGTTACTTTTTGTTCCCGATCATTATAGATAAAGATTAATTAGAAACCTATATCTAGAAAATGTTGGCTGTAAGAAATCTTCAAAACGGCAATGTATAAGGATTGTGCAGAATGGTGTGTTAGGAATGGGGAATAATATCCCCATTACTAGCAATATACCTTAACAATAGTAAATTTTAAATGTTCGCAACTTAACTTCACTATCGAGACTTAAGCAAGCTGCCAGAAGAAAATGCCACTGACTTCAGTTCTGTCATGACTACTACATAATTCAATCTACGTCGAAACGTTGGCAATAAATATCAGGTACGTAGGTACTATTTACCTGCAATTTTCATGGTGTTAAATTTCAATAATCTATTTAAAATATACATTAACAAGTCGACCTTCACATGGTCCCTTTGGAAGTCATTGTGGTTAATTTCCAATAAATGAGTCACGATGCTCCGACTGGTCTGACTTCATTCTCATCTATCATCACTCACTGGTACCCCGCTAGTGTATACCGTTAGTGAAGGCAGGGAATCCCATCCTTTCCCGTGAATGTCGTAAGAGGCGACAAAGGGAACTTAACGTCCGAGGGATAGACAGCAGCGTCCCTTCTAAAACATCACCAAACGCCAAATTGTGGTTACCAAAGGTCCAAGCATAGCAACTACTGGCAAAATCTCCTACTGGTAAACTGCCATAAGGAACGGCCTTGTCCCTTATAACAGTCTATTTTCAGTAGTGGTCAGATAACGGCTGATGTGATGACGATGATACGTTATTACATTATTTATAGTTAATCACTCTAATGTAATCACTATTTTAAAACCGTTACAATATTGATAACAATCGGTCACCATTGTTTGACCTTTGTACCGGCCAACAGGTACGTAACAAGTGATACGGCATCACATGTCGTGCCTGCGTACCTGTTACATTCCTGTACGTTACCGCACTTGTTCCGGATCGTTGGGGTCGTTTGTGCTCTATGCGACCGTTGCCGCCCCTACAGCGAGTCGTTAAATATTATGTTAATCTCATAATTAATTTAACGGACTTTGTTGTAATGTTCCAACTGTCATATCCATAAAGAAATTTCTATTGGAAATGCTTGTTTCGAAGACCTAAACTTTATCTTTTTCTGAATTTAATTTTAATTTGATCCAGTTATAAGAGTAACATGGTCAAATAAATGCACACCAAAATGACGATAGCAAAAGTATATATATTTAAATTGCTTTTTTGGATTTCTGGATCATATTATATTAGCTGTTTCCTGTCCGCTGGACATAAGCCTCGTCCTGAAAGGGGATTTTGCCAGATATTGCCACGTTTGGCAAATGGGTTGGCAACCACAGTAGGCTTTGTTGATGCTTAAAAAGAGACTGTACTACCCATCTCACCGCTATCATAAATTACGTTAGTCGCTTCTTACGACATCCACAGGAAAGGAAGGATTGTCCATTCTATGCCAGGACCGCACAGATATCCACTAGTAACAAATAAAATATCTACCAATTTACTATACAAAATTCTGATAGGTAATTTTTTAAACCATTTAAAAAATCATAATGCTCATATATATATAAACAAACACATTAAAATAATACAAATTAGTGATAAAAAAAAGTAAAAAAAATCAAAGAAAAAGAAAAATTATACGTCAGCGAAAAAAATTCTTCATCGATGGCGCCTCAAGCGATATGACATTTCTCTGAGACGGCACTGTAATTATGTGTATGTTTGTACTTGATGCCAGTTAAACATAATTATGCTGCTTGGTTGAGCGGCAATTAAATCTCAATATAATGCGGAGAAATATTTTTAACCGACTTCAAAAAAGGACAGAACATCAAATCTAATGTACTTAATTTTGTTTTAGTTTTTGATAAAACAATAATATACCGGGATCGATAGGTATCGATTATAAAAAAAAAAATAGCAAAATCCATTCAAGCAAAAATAAAAGACAGTTAAAAAATCACTTAAAAACGAACTGCTATAATCCATATTATATTGCAAACAATATTTCATACAGTTTTTTTACTCACACTATTTATAGCGTCTTTAAATCAACAGTTTTATTGCATTATTATACTAAAACTGTACGATATTGATGCAAACTGTCCCACGATCGAGACAGACGCATCGTGTACCCTATGAATTACGCGGCAAATAAAATAAAATTTTATATATAGACTGGAGGATATGAAACGTTACTTGGTAAATTGCACAGTTAAGCATAAAGCTACTATTCAACAACTACTTATCAACTGATATATTGCAACAGTTACTGTGCTCGTCAGGGTACGATAAAAAGAATAAGTTGCCGTAATCTACGGTGATAAAGCTGGAACTCAATAAATTTCTTTAGTATATCTATGGATGGCATAGGCTATGCCTTCCAGTATTCATTATTTTTAAATATCCTAGTGACGTCTTCCTGTTATTTTTTCTAATGGATGATAATGGAATGGTAACTCAGCCTGCGTGGGGAGAAAGGGATTGTTAGTAATGGAGTCTATCAGCTCTATCAGGTCGACCACCATGCGGTTCCCCCTGGAAACAATCGTGGTTAATCCTCGTGGAATTCTTCACGATGGCCTAATTGACCTGCTTTCATCCTCACCTATCATCTCTCACTGGTTCCCCGAAAGCGAATACCGATAGCGCAAGCGGGGCTACCATTCCATTATCACCTATTACAAAAAAAAATACCCCGTCTAGGTGAGGATGAAGTAGGTCAGTTAGCCCTTTATGTCAAATTCAACAATGAATCAAACACGATGGTTTCAAGGGGGAGCCGTAAGGAGGGTTATATATAATGTTTTTTCCTAGCAATGGGATTACTAATCTTCGATACGAACAATCCTTTCTCCCCTGACGTCTTTCTGTTACCCCTTATTATAGTGATTTTCAATTTTTAGCATTTTCAGCCATCCTAGACATAAAATCTATGGGAAAATGAAAAGTATCTATGGTCTATTTTCGTTAGCCTACGAATGATAAAGAAAAGACACCGGACGTTGCTGTCTTGTTCTCTCGTGAACGTGATAGCGATAACATATCTATCGCTAGATTCGTTTGCTACTTGTAAGTTGGATAATTAACTAATATCCACAGGTTGAAAACTGACATTGCCTATTGGCTCATCCTTCAAGCTTTATTGCAAAAATTGATAAAATATTAAGTAAAATAAACAAATTGGTCTACACGAGTACACATAAAATTTTAACATAGGTATATGAATTCAACAATTTTCTTCTCAGAACGTATTGCTTACAAATGATATTTATCATAAACATACACGCAAAGTAAATATTACAGGAGGTCTTTTAGAGGTCAAAGTATAAAGTAACACGTGTCATATTGATAAGAGAATGAAATAAAAAAGTGACAAACACATTCATACGTATAAGCTTAAAAGATCCAATTTACATGAATTATAATACAGTTAGCAATTAGCACAGTTTCATCGGCGAATCCTTTTAAGAGATGAAAATTGAATGCTAACTCTGCTTGTCCTATTGGTACTTTTCTTCAAACGGATAATAATGGAATGGTAAATCCACTTGTGCTAACAGTAACAGTAAACGCTGACGAGGCACCAGTGAGGGATGACAGGTGAATATGAAATGGCAGGTTAGTTAGCTCATCGTGATGAATTGACTTGGAATTGAACATGATGGTTTCTGGGGGATCCAGGTAAATAGGTAATTATATCCAGGTAAAAAATAATCACTTCAGGGTGAGCAAACCGCGCGTAATACCCCTGTTATTGCAGTGCGTGGACCGTATGCTTGTTTGCCATCTCAATGGTATAAAAAAACCGTGAGTAGGTCGACTTAACAAAGTATATTGCGAACTATTGAGAACCCGGCTGCCAAGCGTGGCAACTACTGGCAAAACCCCCATAGGGAGCAGTGGACAGTAAACGACTGATATGGTATGGATGGTATATGGGCATAAGTCTATGTAAAAGTCTGTGTAAATAAGAAAAAATTAACTATAACTTTTAATCGCTTAAAAAGGTTAAGAAATTTTAATTGAATACAATTTATTAATTACTTAAGTGAAAAAGACACGCAATCGACCAAACCGAACCAGGTAGATCACATGTTTTACGAACATTTACAGTCGTTAATTAAATTCATGTGCTATGTGAAAAGGACATGTTCCTTTTGATGGTGCAGTTCATTTAAGTGCACCAATTATGGGTGACTCAATAAATTAAAATAAAATAAAACACGCCACATTTACGAGTTGAACAAAAACGTCGCAAAAAAAAAATGTTGTGCACCGATAACTGAGTCGCACCAAAAAAGTAAGCAGTATCATTAAGCACACAAAATATGTTTTCCATTTACACATACGCTCCGAAGCGGTTATAATTTTGTATACGCTGAGTGTTTACTCAGTAAGAAGTGCTTCGGATCGGTAACACCTGCCGCGTTTTCCCACGACAGCGTTCGGCCGTCTTCGGGCCGCGTCGGCGATCTTCGGGTGCGCGTGCGTCACCCCATGCATATTAAATGATGGATAGAAATAACACTTTATGCATCGTGTTATCTCTCCCGTCACGCGTCAAAATCAATGAGCCGCATCCTTAATGCTGCAATAGTGGGTAGTCAACAGTGTTGGCATGCTGTGAATTTGAATATCAGAAAAATATATCCCGAAGTATACACTTGTCCGTGTGGTTCCGGCATAAAATAGGCCACCCCTTCCTTTCCTGTGGGTGTCGTAAGAAGCGATTAAGGGAACTCAATGGTCAGACGGATGGGCAGCAGCGTCCGTCTTAAAAATCTCTAAAAGCCTAACTTCGGTTGCCAACCCGCCTGTCAAGCGTGGCAACTACTGGCAAAACTCCCTTTATGGGGAAGGCTTATGTTTAGCAGTGGACAGTTAACGGCTGTATTATATGTATACACTTAAGTTTGACTATAAAAACTTAGGTACAATTACAGTTTTGTGTTAGTCTCATTTAGATATAAGTACCTAATATTAGGTACTATTTGGTGGGAAGAGATTGTTAGTAATAGGGAGGTTAGTTCCCATTGATATCAATATACCCTATCAGGTCGACCTTCTCACCCTGGAAACTATTGTGACTAATTTATCGTTGATTTCGTCACGATAGGTTAACTGATCTGCCTTTTCAGCCTCACCAATCATCTCTCACTGTTACCTCGCCAGTGTATACCAATAGCGCAGGCGGGGTTGCCATGCCATTAAAAAAATCATCCATTAAAAAAAACTACTATTTAGGGCTGATAATTTTCGCAAGGCAGCGGAAAGAAAATGAATGCAAAAAGCGGATAACCGCATTGGATGGAAGTCATCTAGAGAGGTCCACTTTCAACAGTGCATCGAAATAGATTAATAATGACGATGATGAAAATTACTATTTACTTAAAAAAAATATTAACATTGATATAAAGAAACATCATAATTGCAATGACATTTAAACGTACGACAAATAAAAAAAAATGTAAATTTACATACAAATATCAAGGATAAGTTTAAAGTACAAAAAAACATCACAAAATAATATTCCGTTATATGCGCTGGGATATAAAATTATCATACATTTACGCACTGCAAAATAGTAGAGACAGCTATAAAGGAAAAAAGAGAACAGAGCAAGTACTAGAATTGCTGGTTTGTTGTACCTGTTAAGGCCTGTGCATATGATGTACTTTTTCTATAGACATAATTATATTGAGTAGGTACACCGTGTACCTTAACAACTTTTGTGCATTATAGCATGAAATTTTACGACTTTAATTAGATCGGAACAAAATTTACACGGGAGAATGTCTCTTGTTGGTCATAAAAGATTAGGAAGGTGGAGTGAATGGAAAGAAAAATTTTATCCGCGAAAAAATGTCCCTCGTGTGCTCAGTTCATTACTGGGCATCGTAAATAAGACAAATAAGACAAAACGCGTTACCGTTACTAGTACCGGTGCGGTGGCGAAGTGCGGCGACAATATTGTGACAAATCATTCTACGAGTGCAGGCCTAGTGGCTATTAAAATAAAATAAAACAAATTAAAACAGGACTGCGATAAGATTTTAAAATAAGAATCTACATAATGTAATTTATGTGCATGTATGTGTATGTACACAAACTATACAGCTTTTAAACGACAATTTGTGTTTACTAAATAGTTTTTTTTTATACACCTTAGAATGGCAAACAAGCTGACGGCCTACCTGATGGAAAGTGGTAACCATCGCCTATAGACATGAGCAGTACCATGGACATAACAGAGTATACTGTTTCGCCCATGATACCCCCCATGCGTTGCCATTCCTGAGGACTCAGGTGTTATTCCTCTGTACCCAGTAAATTCACGCCATATCCCACACACATCATTGAAACACGAATGAGACAGAGGTACCCAAGCAATCGACTTTTGTGTGGGTGTCGTAAGAGGCACGGGATGGGCAGCAGCGTCTCTCTTAAAATATCTCCAAAGCCTAACTGCGATTGCCAATCCGTCTGCTAAGCGTGGCAACTAATGGCAAAACTGCCCAAAGGGGAGGCTTATGCTCAGCAGTGGACAGTCAAAGGCTGATATGATGATGATGATGAAGTAGTAGGTATTATTTTTAATAATTAGAAGATAGCAAACAAGCATACAGCCCGACTGATAGCAATCGGTCACTGCAGCTTATTGACGTCTGCAACACTATGGGTGTCACGTGCGCGTTGCCGACCCTGAAGAAACTTAAATACACGTTTTTTGAAGAACCCCATACTGTAGTCTTCAAGAAAACCTCAGCAGAGAACTTATTTCAGTATTTGAAAACAAATTGCTTATTTACGTCTGTTCTGTCTGTCTTTATATACATTTATATGTATAGGTCTTATATATATAAAGATTGCCGTGTAGTTCCGGTATACAATGGGTTATCCCTTACGTTCCCGTAGGTGTTGTAAGAAGCGACAAAGGGAACTCATTGGTAGAGGAACGGGCAGCAACATCCCTCTTTAAACATCACCAAAGCCTGTCTACAGTTGCCAACCAGCCTGCCTGCCAATTGCTAATTATTGGCAAAACCTCTTAACAGACGGAGGCCTATGTTCAGCAGTGGACAGGTAATGGATGATATGATGCTAGGTATCACACGTGATAAACATTACCCCCCTGTTTTCAACAGTCGGCTAAGAAGACATTGAAATCGTTTTATTTATTTAGTATTTGTGAGTGTTACTTGTAAATATTTGAGCTATGCCGGTTTCGTTGATATTTCTTATGAATGAATGCTGATAAAATATATATATATATATAACTGATAATATTGCAAAAAATATTGCTTATGTTTGTATTATTTGCATATATATTTTATTTTTATCAAATAATAACGCCCATATGTCTACTATTTAAATAGTTTCAAAAGGTTCGTTTTTATCCAACTAGCTGTTTCCCGCGGCTTTTTGCTTGTGTAATTTAGTATAAATATCCTATGTATTAAACTAGGATATAACTACAGATAATATAATACTATAATAGATACATATAACCTAATCTGTGTACCAAGGGTGGGAAGAAACTAAGGCTCAATATAAATTTATTGACCCATTTATTTTGACAAAAGAAAATCGCCGAGCTTATAAAAACACGTCTAACCTTAGCGGTTGTCCCAGACAAAGTAAACGATTAATACAACTGAAAATTTTAATGTACATACTTCAGGAGTATATATATTAACCTTAAATTATATAGATAGTGTCTTCATAGAAATGCTTTGAGAAAAACGGGTCAACTTTTCCATACAATTTTTCGTGATAAATAGTTATGAGTGATTCCTTTATAACTTCTATATTTATTTTGTTTTATTTTTTGTTGCATATTTTTAATGTGTAAACACTCTTTTTATTATATTATATAATACGTCAAAATATATTTTATGCGTAAGTATATAGAACACTGATGAAAAAAAAAAAACGAGTCAACTAATTTGAAAATTAGCTGACAAAAAGTTAAGCCGTTTTTGAGTCTCGATGCCCCATCCATATAATCTAAAATATCAACATAATACAAAAATCATAATCGGGATAATGACAATTTGTAAACAAACACAGGAAATTTAAACGGAAATTTCTAAATTTCACGGGTTATCACTTCAAAGAATTTGTATTGAGCCTTAGTTTCTACGTCATATGCGTAAACCCATGTTTCGGCACTTGTTACACACACACACACATCACACACACGTCTGAAAATTTCTGCATCGTCTGCATAATATTAAAAAGTACCTAACATTAAATCAATCTTGAACTCGATCATAAAAAGATAAAAAAAAAAATCACTCAACATCCTGTCGTCCAAATACCAACTTCACCTTCAAAATTGATATGAACATGGCGGCTCCTGGACACGGAAACTTACCGGGTAGCTCGGCGTTCGCTAATTAAAAATCAATATTGCGTCGCAAAAAACTCGTATCGTGTCGTGCATGAGCAAGCAACATCCCGCCAGCGGTCCACCTGCTTGAAACTCCCACGGTATAACTCCACTTTGCATATATTTTTTACACTTTTTTGCATTTTAACAGCCCACTTTCCTTCCAATTTTGCAATTTTCGAACGTGCACCTCGCCGGCCGTAAAGCCAGATTTAGAGTTGCTCGATAATAGGAAATTAATATTTTTTTTATTCGGCTCTCTTAAAATGGGCATGTAATATTTTTAGCTATATGTATCACTTATGCATATAGCTAACAACATATCATGATATTAGCTATTATCTGTCCACTATTGAACATAGGCCTCCCTTAAAAGGGGTGGGAGGGGTAGGGGAATTGCCAGTAGTTGTCACGCTTGGCAAGCAGATTGGCAATAGAAATTAGCCTTTGGTGAAGTTTTAAAATAAACGCTGCGGCCAATTCCTCGACCATTAATTTTCCTTAGTCGCCTTTTACGATACCTATGGGAAAGGAAAAGGCGGCTCATTCTATGCCGGAACTACACTGCATATACTTATGTACAATATAATATGGTAGAACTGTATAAACTAGTTCTTTAAGAGATGAAAGTAAACGGTAACCTCGCCTGCACTGTTAGTACCCATAAGCTGGCTAAATACCAATAATGAATGATAGGTGCAGGTGAAATAAGTGAATTCAATAGAAATTATATATTACCAGAGGGAGACTTTGTACAAAAGTCGATTGTTTGGGTACCTTTGTCCCATTCGTGTTTCAACTGTGATGCAGTTGTGTTTGCATGGCTGTGTTTCGGTTTGAAGGGTCGGATATGGCGTGAATTTACTGAGTACAGAGGAATTACATTGAGTTCTCAGAAATGGCAACGCATAGAGGGTATCATATGCCCTATTAGGTCGACCTCCACGTGGTTCCCCCTGGAAACCATCGAGAACAATTCTCGATGAATTCGTCACGATGGGCTGTTTCATCCTCACCTATCATCTTTTACTGGTGCCCCGCCGGTGTATACCGATAGCGCAGGTGGGGTTACTATTTCATTATCACCTATAAAAAAATAAAAAAAAACAGCGGTTGCCAACTCGCCTGTCGAACGCGGTAACTACTGGCAAAACTCCCCTTATGGGGAAGGCTTATGTCCAGCAGTGAACAGTTAACGGTTGAAATAATAATAAAAAAGGTCCTATTAAAAGAAACCGACTTCAATTGTGGTCAATTCAATTATTTAAACATAAAAACTAAACTACCGAACCGATATTTTTAAAAAAAAATATGTAAGATCAATCTCCTCTTTTTTTTCCATTTCAATTCACAACTGACGAAGTTATTTATTTATTTATTTCATCAACTGGGTGAGCTTTACAGTCTCCCGATATGCTCGCCCAGGAACAATAACACAACTAATTTACTTAATAAAATTAAAATACGTACCATAACAATAATACATAGAAATAGCATTTAGCGATTGCTTTTAGCTATAAGGTCGCCTTTTGTATACATATGCACATTCTGTATAAATACTCCTTGTATACATCTCTACTGTGCGCAATAAAGAGTTTATTATTTATATTTTAAATATCTGAATTTAAACACTCTCTGATCATCCGACGATACTTCAGTAAGATGGGAGGCTTCCTAATAAATTATGAATTATAAATTATTAGGAAAATAAGAAGGAATGAACGTCTAATGAATTATGAGGTAACAAACAAAAAAATACTATCCAACTGAAGACTTCCTTTTTTTGAAGTCGGTTGAAAGGTAAAGGTAAGACATACCTACTTATAGGTAAGTAACCATAAATATTTGCAGCCTGGACCCAGCCCAACAATTGTATTAATCATTTATAACAGTTGGTGATTATTCCATATTAATGAATTGAGTCGAATGGATCTGTCTTTATGTTTCACGAGGCATTGTTCGAATAACATGAAAATGTATGGTGTTTTTATGAGCCCATCGCAGGCTTATTTAGGCTGATGAGTTTATTGTATTGAAATGTAGACAGATACATCAAATACTTACATTTTTATATTATTATTTATTATTGAAAGATAAGCTTTTGCAGGTAAAAAAACCTGTAACACTGCGACCTTTCCATGAGTTCCCTTTTTTTAAAAGCGAAGTTTAAAAAAAGAACGAGAACTAAAAAAAGTTGAAACAAAGTCTACAATAATTAATCACAGTGGTTTCCAGGCAACCTGATAGGGTAAATTGGGGGCTATTAGATCCCATTACTAACAAACCCTTCCCCCCTCCTCGTTTCATTAGGAAATTTAACTAACTAGGTGATGAATTTTGTATAGAAATTCCTTGTAACATATTTAATATAAATAGTTTTAAATAGATTATATATACGCACGGAATAAGAAGGGATTTTTCAAAAGGCACCTACTCCTGTGAGAAAGAAACAGGAAAATGCAGGAAACAGACTATTATGACCTATAGGTGTTTTTTTTAAATTTAGAAATATAATAAATAATACAATATAACATATATTAATAATATAAATAAAAATTTGCATGCTAATGTTGATAAAATGTGTTAGAACTATAACACTATGAAATAATTAGTAAGTACTAAGTATTTTATAGTGTTACCTATGTAGTAACTACTTCATTTATGTCTATTCAAATACATTTATCTTTATAATAAACGTATTTTAAAAAGTAAAGATAGAAGTTTCACAATTTTATACAGAACCCTACTAATAAATTAAAATCGACGTAAGTTTTTCGCGACAGATGCGCGGAAAATTGTAATCACGGGCAATCACGGTATTAGGTCAGCCCCCCGCCCGCTATTGGTTCCCCGATGGCCAATAGTGACGCCTGTTCCGGCCCATTCGAACTCAGCGGGCACGCCCTTCTAACTTCTATTTTTGAATATGAATAGATTCGAATCGAGCGTTCTAATTTTAAACTGGCAGCTTGTTCACAATATTCTTTTCATTGGCTGGTTATATAATACCTGAATTCATGCCTATTATAAAAAAAAATATTCACTTGGAATATTATTTATGTTAATAATAGAAAATATGTATATATTTATATTATTTTAAGTAATTTCAATAAGGAGGAGGTTTTGAATTGACTTTTTTTTTTAAATTTAATAGAAAATTTTTGTTGCAAAATAATATGAATATATATACAGTAGCTATTTTTTTTTTAATGGTTTTAATGAAAAGGTAATCCCGCCTGTGTTTATTGGTATACGCTAGTGGAGCACCAGTGTGGTCAGTTAGTCCACAGTGACAAAATCCATTAGATTAAGTTTAACCACGATAGTTAAGTTGATAGTTATATCAACTTTACACATCTACCTATTAAATTAAAAGATAATAATATTTTATAACAACTAAATTAAATTGATTAGGAAATTTATTTATAATTTATGTAAATATTTATTTAAATTTCTGTCTTGCACTACTACTGCCCACTCACTACTTCCTATGCCACTGCGTTAGGTTGACTGGAAGAAATCTCTTTTAGAGATAAGTTCGATTTTGCTAACATTGTTATTAACTTATTGTTGTTACTGTATGTATGCATGTGTATATATATATATATATTTTCACAATTTTTAAACAATACATAATATGTAACTTTGGTAAGTATTCATTCCTAGACCCCGGTAATAAGGTTTTTCTTTTTTTTATACAACTTAGAATGGCAATCAAGCTAACGGCCCACCTGATGGAAAGTGGTAACTGTCGCCTATAGACATGAGCAGTACCATGGACATAACAGAGTATACTGTTTCGCCAATGATACCCCCCATGCGTTGCCATTCCTGAGGACTCAAGTGTCATTCCTCTGTACCCAGTAAATTGACGCCATATCCCACCCTTCAAACCGAAACACTGCCATGCAAACACAACTGCTTTACGGTTGAAACACGAATGGGACAGAGGTACCCAAGCAATCGACTTTTGTACAAAGTCTCCCTCTAGTGAATTACTAACAATCTTCCACCCTGTAGGTTTCTATAGCAATTAGTTATATCAACTTTACAAATATATTAAAATTCATAGATAATATTATCGTATAACAATTAAATTAAATTAATTAGGAAATTTTAACAATTTTTAATCAATACATGTCTACTTTGGTAGGTATACCATCTTAGACCCAGATAGCAAGGTGACGTTTGCGACTCAAATAAGACGTCAGTTTTAAATTATTTTATGATCGGTGACAGATAATCGACGTCAATATGACGAATAATTGCTACCTGGAGACTTTGTACAAAAGTCGATTGCTTAAGTACCTTTGTCCCAATCCTACCTATTTCAAATAGCACAGTACCCGTTTACAACTCTAAAAAGACGTCGTTTTAAAGACGCAGATTTTTACGTAATTCTTTAGTCATTTTATATCTATTGATAGTGGCGTCTGTTAAATATCTCATTCCTGAGTCATTTTGTTTAATGACATCTTTTTAGAGTTGCAGACGCAACGTCATTCTACAGTCATTTTATGGTTGCGACCCTAAAATGAATAAGGAATGACGTCTTTTTAAAGCCATAAACGTCATCGTGCTATAATTATACCTAGGTACAGTTATAATACGTACATATATAATATAGTTTTTCTAATGGATGATAATGGAATAGTAACCCCGCCTGCGCTATTGGTATACACTGGCGGGGCACCAGTGAGCGATGATAGATGACGAAGAAAGCGGGTCAGTTAGCCCATCGTGACGAATTGCATTAGAATCAACCACGATGGTTTCCAGGGGGAACCACGTGGAGGTCGACCTGATAGGGTGTATTGCTGGCAATGGGTCAGTTACACTCCATTACTAACAATCCCTTTCCCGTCAATATAATACAGTTTAGCTATCAGTAAACTAAAAGGAAAATAGTTTTTGAGCAGAAATAAAATGTGATTTAGCAAATATCTATTGATAAATTAGGCTTCTACCTATCTTTACAAACACAGTTCAAATTTTTAAGACTTTTTTTTTATAAACTAAGATAATAAACGATATATTTCATATATATTGTAATTCATTTGAAATATCAAAATTAAATAATTTACTTTTCTAAAGAAAATATACAGTACTACTGCCATCTGTTTTGCAAGTTTTAAACTAAAAATTTCCTTAATATCACCACGAGCGCTAGTGTAGTATCGAGGTTCAGTTTCAACTTGAATTTATTATACTTTCTTTATTTTTATTTTTTTTTTATTTTACTGTTATATTCTAATTTAACTTATAAACAAAGTTCAATGTAAAATACTTAAAATTTTTGGAGGGTGTATACATACCTAATATTCAAAACCTGAAATTTATTATTATATATGTATTTGTAAATTTAAATTTGTTAATTATGACAAATGTAATTGAATAAGAGAAATTGAATTAATATATTATTTATTGAGATATAAGTCAGTCTATTTTATTCGAAGACTAAGTAGAGAAAATTTGTAAAGGAAAAAAAACACTGTGGTTTCGTAGAACGCCATCTATTAACATTAGAATGAAAAAATATTCAATGTATCTTTGCCACGAGCCAACCATATAGCGCCATCTATATTCACCTATGGTCAATCTATGTGGTCGTCACGCTCTCACGTTACTGAAGTGTTGATCGTTCTTCTCTCTCTTATCGCGTCGATCATTGATCTCTGAAATTCGAATGCGGTAACTCGAGCGGCGCGCGCGCAAGCCGTCGGCCACTGAGTTGCGTCCCTTTCACACGCGCACGCTACGGTTACCGTTGTCTCGTGTTTCTTTTATTGCCGTTTTATTATTTCTTGTAGATGATCACGCGATTGTGAGCTGTCGTTTGGCGCGCACACGTCATATCTTGCATCCTCTTTCACCGTACCTAGTACGGTATGTTGTTTCTCTGTCTGTTCGGCGCAAGTTGGACTCGCTGCCGTGCGTCGATGTTTTGGGAAGTGCACCCGCCCGACGTTCCCACGGTTCACCTTCGGCCGACTTCCTTACGAAAAAAACAAACAAGAGCACTTTGTTAAAGAAAATCGACGTCTGCCGGTCGCGCCGAATGATTAATACAATTATGTGCGCGCACGCCGGTGCCCGCTACCTACTCAACTCGCCGGTAATAATAGTTCTTTATTAAGGACACGTGGTCCGTCTTGTCATTATGATATGGGTGTATGGGTCTCATTTTTTGATTAGAAATACCGTAGAATGTATCTAATTTGTGTTACATTTTTGACAGCTTCACATTTAGTTCATATAGAGGACATTTTTTACCAGAGGGAGACTTTGTACAAAAGTCGATTGCTTGGGTACCTCTGTCCCATTCGTGTTTCAATCGTAAAGCGGTTGTGTTTGCATGGCTGTGTTTCGGTTTAAAGGGTGGGATATGGCGTGAATTTACTGGGTACGGAGGAATAACACCTGAGTCCTCAGGAATGGCAATGCATGGGGGGTATCATGGGCGAAACAGTATACTCTGTTATGTCCATGGTACTGCTCATGTCTATAGGCGACGGTTACCACTTTCCATCAGGTTGGCCGTCAGCTTGTTTGCCATTCTAAGTTGTTTAAAAAAAATAGAGGACATTTCATAAATCGTGATCACATCAGCCATTATCTATCCATAGGACTCTCCTTATTGAAGGGTTTGCCAATAGTTGTCACGCTTGGAAGGTGGATTGGCAATTGTTAATTAACCCTTTTAAAAGGGACGCTGCTGCCCATCCTTCGACCATTAAGTCCATCAATCGTCCTTTATGACACGGGAAAAGAAGGGGTGGTCTATTCTGTGTCGGGATCACACGCCAAAGTAATATTATTATATTCTATTGGGGGGAAAGGTATTGTTAGTAATAGAGACTGAGTATCCCATTGCTAGCAATATACCCAACCAGGTCGACCTCCTCGCGGTTCTCCCTGGAAACAATCATGGTTAATTCCTAATGAATTCGACAAGAACTTACCACAATGGTTTCCAGGGGAACCGCATGGAAGTCGACCTGATAGGGTACCTAGTACAAATATAATAGTTTTTTTTTATTAGATTAATCACCTACACTATGCATGTACAGGTATATATATGTCCAAATTGATTATGTAGCTAAAGTTTATAAATTATTTAATAAGATTTGTAAGCAGAAGAGGGCCCATGACTTCACGACACAGGGAATCCTAGTGTGAAGCCTTGGGAACAAAATGTATAGGTACTTGTAACATGTATTTTTGGATTCAATAATAATAATTATAGTATTACTTATTACTGATTTGTAAAGGCCAGAGGGAGACTTTGTACAAAAGTCGATTGCTTGGGTAAATCTGTCCCATTCGTGTTTCAACCGTGAAGCAGTTGTGTTTGCATGGCTGTGTTTCGGTTTGAAGGGTGGGATATGGCGTGAATTTACAAGGTACAGAGAAATAACATATTATGGGCGAAACAGTATACTCTGTTATGTCCATGGTACTGCTCACGTCTATAGGCGACGGTTACCACTTTCCATCAGGTGGGCCGTCAGCTTGTTTGCCATTCTAAGTTGTATAAAAAAAAATTAAACTGAAAGCATTATAGTACCCTAAAATATTGTTTTGAAACCCAACTAAATACTGCAACTATTCCATTAATCAAATCCTATACAGATGTGAATAACAGAGCAGTCAACTTAAAATCTAGGCCAACAAATGATTCCGTGTATTCGTCTGTTTGTATGTCCTAAATAGTGGATGTTATGATTCGGTAGTAGAGCGAAGCGACGCGACAGCAGATGGCGAATCTTCCTTTTATGCGGGACGCTTTCAATCAAACCAACTACACGTAAGAATATTGTGGATAAGACAATCCTTATTGGATGACCGCGTGAACTTGGCATAGGATAGGCCACACTTTCCTTCTCGTGGATGTCATAAGAGATGCCTAAGGGAAGCTCCCTAATGATCGAGGCATGAGCTGCAGCGTCCCTTTCAAAACACAAAAGCTTAACTGCGGTTGCCAAGTGTGGCAACTACTGGCAAAACTCCTTTTTGGAGGGCCATATATATATAGCCATAACAGTGGACAGTTAACAGTTTATCATTATACTAAATCCTTATTAATATTATAAACGTGCAAGTGATTTTAAATTGTGTATTACTTTGTTACTTCAAAGCGCTTTACAATACAATACAACTGCTAAAAGGAATAAAAAAGCACTAGTCTTCTTAAAATTTAGCACACTTGTTACATTTCGAATGGAGAACAACAGCGGTCACTTGTTATTCCGGTCAATTAATTTGTTAAGATTACGTGGAAAAAGTCACAGGCACAAACTATTCATATAAAAACTATAAATTTTTATATGAATAGTTTGTGTGTTTGCGTTTTGAACATAGCTCTCATTTATATTTATTATGGAATTAATACTGTTCGTATATACAGATTCATGCAAGTAATACTTTGTGACGTAATATGTTTATAAAGAACAGATACAGATCTAGAAATAACTTATTTTATTCGTGTTTCTATCATGAAGCAGTTGTGTTTGCATGGCTGTGTTGCAGTTTGAAGGGCGGGATATGGCGTGAATTTACTGGGTACAAAGGAATAACGCCTTAGTCCTCAGGAATGGCAACGCATGAGGGGATATCATGGGCGAAACAGTATACTCTGTTATGTCCATGGTACCGCTCATGTTTATAGGCGACGGTTACCACTTTCCATCACGTGGGCTGTCAGCTTGTTTGCCATTCTATGTAAGTTGTATAAAAATTTTTTTATTTTATTTAATTAAAATATGTGATGATGATGTCAATATGTAAGTATTAATTTAATTATTTATTTGCTCCATTGTAATCATCATTTTAACAATAATAGTATACACAAATCATTAATCATAAACTTTTAGCGATTTAATATTAATCCTGTAATCAATACATGAAAATCTATTCGTTTATTCCTCAAACAATCTGATGCAAAGGTATGAATATGTAGATAGCAAATGTACATATGTTAATATTAATAATAATAACATCTATAGGGGGGAAAGGGATTGTTAGTGATTTAATAGCCCTATTACGGGCAATATAACCTCTCAGGTTGACCTTCACGCGGTTTCCCCTGGAAACCATCATGTTTAATTCTTGTCGAATTCATCATAGTGGGCCAACTAACCTGCATTCGTTCTCACCTATATTATTCCACTGGTGCCTCGTCGGTGTATACCAATAGCGCGAGCGGGGTTACCAATCCATTTTCACCCTTTAAAAAAAATTACATCTATTAATGATATTAGACAATAAATTTTGTTATAGTTCGCAACTTATGTAAATAATAGCTGTATTTTGTGACTTTGACTACTGTAATTAAGATAAAATTATCCTACAGGTATATCAATTTATGTCACCTATTTATGTATCAAACTTCATTCAAATTCGTTCAGTTGTTAAAACGAAAAAGAACATTCAAATATGTAATCATACACACATCCTTGCGGACTTACATATGTATATATTTAGCAGTATACTTATATATTTTTAAAATATTGATATCAATTGTATAGAGGTTTGAAACTTTGCGATAATAAAGGCCATATCCACACTATTCCAATGTAGCGCTGGCATGTGCTCAAGAAACAATATCCCTACTTGTGTTTGTAAGATAAACGAGGGAGCGCAGTTCCCACGGAACCCTTCGCGTCTGTTTAGCACACGTGGCCGCTAAATTAAATACCTATACAAAATATTAATACCAACATGAGAGATGTAAATCCGTAATGTTTGTCTGTACCATGATAAGTATCTCATCAGGTGGGAAGGAATTGTAAGTAATGGGGAGGTTAGTCCCTATTGCTAGCAATATATCCTATCGGGTCGACCTCCACGCGGTTTCCCATGGAAACTATCGTGACTAATTTATCGTTGAATTAGTCACGGTGGGCTAACTGACCTGCCTTTTTATCGTCACCAATCATCCCTCACTAGTACCCCTCAGTGTACACCTACCGATAGATCAGGCGGGGTTACCATTTAATTATCTAAATATCTATTATAAAAAGGTACTTCATCACCATCATCATCATCATATCAGCCGTTATCTACTGCTGAACAAAGGCTATCCCCATGTAAGAGGTTTTTGTCAGTTGTTGTCACGCTTAGCAGGCAGGTTCTTTTTTAGCGTATGGTAATGAAATGGTAACCCCGTCTGCGTTAACGGTATACGCTGGCAAGGTACCAATGAGGGATGATAACTGAGGGTGAAAGCAGGTCAGTTAGCCCATCGTGATGAATATACCTGGAATTGGCATGACAGTTTCCAGAGTTCCCTCTGAAATTCACGTGGAGGTCGACTTGACAGGGTATTTTGCTAGCAATATATCTGTTAGAACTTATTACTACCAACCCTTTTCCCAATCTAGCTATGTTAAAAAAAAAATAATAATATATCATTATTCTTAGATTATTACTGTAAAAACTACAAAGTCGTTTACTTGGGTACCTCTGTCCCATTCGTGTTTCAACCGTGAAGCAGTTGTGTTTGTCATTCTAAGTTGTATAAAAAAAACATAATCTGAGATTTTCAACCGACTTCAAAAATTAGAAGGTTCTCAATTCGGATGTATTTTTTTTTATATTTGTTACCTCATAACTCTATCAGTTCTAAACCGATTTGGAAAAATCTCTTTTTATCTGAAAGTATATACTTACAGATTGAGTATATAGAAATTTATTTATTCACAATTTGTGTATGTTTGTTGTATTTACATTATTTTTACCGGTAACTTTTCTGCACTAGATTACCCGCCAATTAATTATTTTCTCTCTAACTACACTGGGTTGGCTGGAAGAGATCTCTTTCAGAGACAAGCCCTCCCTTGCTAACAAGTTGTTAAACTAATCGCTATATGTATTGTTCAAGTGCAATAAAGAATATCTTATATATAAAATTCTCGTGTCACGGTGTTTGTTACCAAACTCCTCCGAAACGGCTTTTCCGATATCTATGAAATTTTGTGTGCATATTGGGTAGGTCTGAGAATCGGCTAACATCTATTTTTCATACCCGTAAGTGATAAGGGTGATGCACCCCAAAATTGTTTTTTTTTTTTTAAAAATTTTTAAATTTTTTTTTTTTACAACACAGGGGGCAAACGAGCATGCGGCTCACCTGATGGTAAGTGACTACCGCCGCCCATGATCACCCACAACACCAGCGGCATTGCAGGTGTGCTGCCGGCCTTTTAAAAAGGAATATACTCTTTTCTTGAAGGTTATGTTGTCGTATCGGTTCGGAAATACTGCTGCTGGAAGTTGATTCCAAAGAATGGTTGTGCGTGGAAGAAAGTGCCTTGAAAAACGCACGGTGGAAGACCGCCACTCGTCCAGATGATTGGGATGAAACTTTTTATTTTATTATAATTTAGCATTGAAAAATATAATACAACTTGAAATTTTCATCGTTTTACGATCAACCCCTGTATTTTAATCGCGACTTTTATATTTCGCAATAAGTGTTGAAACAACGTTTACGGGGTCAGCTAGTATGTATATAAATTTTATCACAATCGATTCAGTAGTTTAGTTTTTAGATCAAAATAAGAGTTTATGTCTTTCAAAAAAAGCATTCACGCTCACTTTTTATCTTTATCCGAGCAGTAAGTGCTTTATATTATTTCCAAATTCGTGTATAATATAGTATATATCATATATGTGAAAGTATATTTGTTATTCATATATATTTATTCGTTTATATATGTAATTTTAGTATGTATGTATATCAATAATTAGTAGTACCGCATTCGAGTATTCTGACACTTCCCTATGGTTGACTGGGAGAGAATGCTTTTAGCATTAAGTCCGCCATGTACACATATTTGTACTAATGAATAAATAAATAAATGTCACAATTGAGGTCAGGTTTTTTTTGTGGGACACGATCTTTAGTTATCCGGACTGGCGGTAAGGTTATGTATCGCTTGCAGTTATTTGGCTTTATGAAATTCTATACACGTTAATAATTTCGCTTTAATCAGATTTCAAGGACGTCCGGAAGTGGTTGGAAAGTATCATAATGACTTGAGCGGGTTTCATTAGCAATTTTTTGTCTAATCTTGGCGGTATTCTATAGCATTCCCTTCAGGGTTACAATAAGTATGTTATATACTAACGATCCGACCCGGCTGCGAACGAATAGACAGAATTATTGAAAATCTATATTAATATATAATAAAAAAATGTTGCAATCAATTCGATTATTTTAACATTTTATATGTGATTCTTTAGATTGATATAATTTTTTTTTTTTTATTTATGAACCGATTAAAAAATAAACACTAAATGTTAAGTGGAGCAAACCGCAACGCATAAGTGAAAACCGCAATCAAATCGGTTAAGCCGTTTCTGAGATTAGCGTGCACAAACCTACAGACAAACAGACATACAGACAAACAGACAAAAATTTTAAAAATAATTGTTTTGGGATCTATTTCGTTCATAAAGCCCCCTTATAATAAACAGACAGCGACCAGTTACGATTTTATTATATGTACTCGTATTGTATTATATATAAAATATATGTAACTTAATAAAGTTATGCAGGTTATTTTAATTTATTTTATTTATTTATTATTGTTCACTTGAAACATGAGACACAAGGTGTTACATATAAAAAGCATAAGTACATGTTTCGCCATACATAGGCATGTACATGTTGGGTCCTTAATACTATTTTTATTTATTTTACTTTATAATGTTATTTCAATATGTCAGTGTTAATTTAACCATTTATTTGCTCCATTTTTTTTAATAGATGAAAATGGAATTATAACCCCGCCTGTGCTATCGGGATACGCTAGCGGGGCAACAGTGAGGGCTGATAGGTTAAGATAAAGCAGGCCAGTTTGCCCATCTTGAAACCCAGGAAGCTTCTGCGCTTCTGGACGGAGCTAGGTTGGCTGCACTCATACGCACAATGGCCCAAATGAGAGGCTAAGTGCGGAAAATGGAGTCCCTTTCACATTCACATTCACATTGCCCATCTTGATTAAGTTATAAAAAATAATCACAATGGTTTCCAGGAAAAACCGCATGGAGGTCGATCTGTCAGGGTAAATTGCTAGTAATGGGTCTGTTGTATCTCATTACTAACAATACCAGTCTCTCCAATGGTCGAGGGATCTACAGAAGCGTCCCTCTTTACACATCACTAAAGCCTAACTGCGGTTGCCAACCTACCTACCAAGCGTGGCAACTACTGGCAAAACTCCTTTTATGGGGGAGGCCTATGTTCAATAGTGGATAGTTAACGGCTGATGTAATAATAATCAATATTACGTACCCTTAATTATTATTGGTAATTCAAATAAGGTAGCCCTCACGCGTTCAACACTCTTTTATGACTAGATATATTGGTACTCCATCTCTTCATTTGATTTTACAACGCTCCCTTTTGAAGTGTAATGTTCTTTTATTCCTATATCTTTTGTAGGATTTTCTACCTTGTTTTAATTGAGCCAGGGTTTATTATAACTTAAAATATTGTGTGTAATTAAGACGCAAAATGCTCGTATTAAGCGCTAAGTAACAGCACCTGTCCGCTTTTCCCACAACAGAACGGATATCAACTGTCAAGTTATCTGAAAACATGTAGGTACAGTCAACAAGAAAATCTATGAACACATACGAACACTGCTACAGATTGCATACATTTTATCATATTTACATATGCTATCACACATGCATATGCATGTAACATTTATGCATATGCAATCGACTACTGTATTGCATTTATGGCTATCGTCAAGGACTTTGCTTTCATACTTCAAAAGTTTTTTTATTATTAAATACAATTATGATAATACTTTAAATAAAATAAAAATCCATAAGTAGATCTATACGTAATGCGAGTTTTCAGAAGAGCTTACGCCATATGTTCAGATTATAAAATAAACTGCCAGGTTTTCCCAAATCTTTTACCATATTGTAATAATATTGGATTATTAAAAAATATTCAAAAAGTTTCTTTAATATTTCTATTTTCTATAGTATTTAATATTCAAAAGGTATTACCGATTACCATCGTTAACTACTTAGCATAAAATCTAAGATCGGCCGTTATTTGTCATCTCATTGGTACACTTACAAGTGTAAATAGTTTCAAAACGATTAAAAACTATGTATATAACGGGAAAAGAGATTGTTAGTAATGGGATTAAAACAGCTCCACTACTTGCAGTATACCTAAATGAATGAATAAATGAATGAACCTAAATGTAAAAAAAAAAAACGTAAATGAACTTGGTTTTGAAAAAAATACCTCTATTAACATAACATTCATGCTATTTAAAAGGGTTAAGAACATTCTGGACATACCAAAAAATATTTCTAAAAACTGCAATTACACTATCAGGTATCTGTTGATTCAACAACAGTTGTGGTAATTCGTACATAGTCCAGATTAACCGGACAATAGCTGATAGGGTCAATGAACATGTCACTGCATTGAACAATCGTCAAACTAACAAATCAGTGATTGCAGAACATTTATTGGTAGTGGGTATAGTAATGAAACGATTGAAATCAAGAAATATAAAACGTTGAATCGAGAAGACGGTTTCAAACTCTCCGCAACCTAGAACTTAGAAATCCAGAAAATATAACCTCGCTGTATTATGCAGTTAGTAAATGCATTGAATAAAGACACGATTATTGTTGTGTGCAGTACAAGGTCACAATTTATCTCTCTCTCTCTCTATGTATATCTCACATAACTATCTATGAGTGACTAAAAGAAACTGCTTCTGCTTAGGAAGTGGAGGCATGACGTCGTCATACCAATAACCTGGTCGAAACCTCAAGATAACCCAGATAAATTGGGGTGAAGATTGTTAGTAATGGGGATCTAACAGCTCCATTATTATTAATATACCCTATCAGGTCGATTTCCACGCGGTTCTCTTGGAAACCATCTTTGTTAATTCATCTGCCATCTCTCTCTGATGCTTCACTAGCATATATCAATAGCGCAGGAAGGATTTCTATTTTATTATCACTCATAAAAAAAATGAATGATTACTAAATGATTACTTTAATACACGTCTTTTTTTTATACGACTTAGAATGGCAAACAAGCTGACGGCTCACCTGATGGAAAGTGGTAACCGTCGCCTACATACATGAGCAGTATCATGGACATAACAGTACACACACATACTGTTTCGCCCATGATACTACCCATGTGTTGCCATTCCTGAGGACTCGGGTGTATCTTATAAAACAGAAACCATACAATAAAGTCTAAAAATTAAAATAATAAGTAGGTACCTATCTATTTCATACGGACAAAGTCTCCGATAACGCGTAGCTGGTAACAGGGTGGGTGGTATCCTTATCTACCCTGATTAATTACAACATCAGCAGAGTCCGTACAAATAAAACACCTGTTGTTTTGTTTATAGCGTTCGTAATTAATTGGCAGTTCTATTCTAGCGGCGCGTTGTGAAACGGACCACCCATATAAGACATAAATCATTTACAGAAGCCGTGATTAGAGCTATTTCTATAAAGCAGCGGTAACCTATATTATTACTAAAATTGGACCGTGATTGGTGACGTGGTATATCTACATATCTAATGTAGGTTTATTTATTGGTATAGTTATTACAGGAAATAAATTATTGATAACACACGTCAAAGCATATTTCAATTGCTAAGTTCAACTACAGAGAATTTGAAATTATAATATTCACAATAGAACCAAATTTGACTAATAGAGTTTAAAATATAAGTAAGCTAAAGTAGCAATGGATCGGCCAAAAAATTATGGAGACTTTAAAAATGATGGTATTGATTTTCATATTAAAAGTTGGCAATCTTCCGCATAATACTAATAAGAGTGGATTAAAAAAAATCAAGTTATTAAAAACATATAGACGATTTTAATTTTGCTATTTCGCTATAGAACCTCGAATAGTACCTATCTACTAAATAAAGTGTACTTCAAACCTCGGCTTGATTGATTGTGTGTTGTGATTGGTATTGATTGATTGTGTTCCACTTGATCGCAATCAAATAATCAATCATTTATTTGCATAAACATAAGTATGATGTTATAGGATATACAGTACGCTATACTTTAACATCACAAGGATTTATATAGAATATCAGAAATCCGCAGTACATCTCCAATCAACGGACTTGCAGCTAGTTACCGCTAGTTTATTAGTAAGGATATTATAAAATTTAATAATATAATAATTGCTTATGACTGTAAGATTTCTATTAAGAGAATCATATCCGCTCAAACGGGACTTTAAGAAGCCATAGTTTCTCACTTACACGTTAAGTTCATTTTTATTGCATTATTGCCTTGTAAATGCAACTAATCATTCTCGCACTTCAATGTTGCGAAAGTTTCTTAAAACTCAATCACAATAAGGTCTGATTTGCAATGAAAATGTTTGTATTGAACTGTAATGTGCCTTTCACCTACCTATTGGAGATTCTGCGATACGTTTCACGCTTCCTTAGTACGGTCTAGTATAAAACCATCACTAAGTGCTTTCTTACTGCTGATAACAATGTTTCTGTAAATATTTTGTGATTTCGTAAGTACATACGTAGGTTCTGCATTATTAATTACGTTAACAAAGTTTCTTTTATTTATAGTATATTTTTTTAATACCACTAAAATGGTACACAAGCATTTTTTTTATACAACTTAGAATGGCAAACAAGCTGACGGCCCACCTAGTGGAAAGTGGTAACCGTCGCCTATAGACATGAGCAGTACCATGGACATAACAGAGTATACTGTTTCGCCCATGATACCCCCCATGCGTTGCCATTCCTGAGGACTCAGGTGTTATTCCTCTGTACCCAGTAAATTCACGCCATATCCCACCCTTCAAACCGAAAGCATGTAAACACAACTGCTTCACGGTTGAAACACGAATAGTACAGAGGTACCCAAGCAAACGACTTTTGTACAAGGTCTTCCTCTGGTACTTGAAGGTAAGCGGTTACCAAAGCCTATGAACGCCTGCAATACCAGGGGTATTACGCGCGCGTTGCTAAACCTGAGTGTTCATGGGGAAAACATCTCTGATACCGCGTTGTACGTGACCATCTAGACTGTAGGTTACGAGGGTGAACTCCTTGTTGATGGCGAGCCGTACGATGGTATAAATTGGCCGTGGGCATAATTTTTTTGAAATTTTAATACTATTTGTGGAACTGGTGAAGACAACTACAATTTTAAATACGAGTAGATGTTTATTAACTATTGTATTAGACTTGATATTATGTATCTTAATATTTTAATTTAACTGTATATTTGTTTATGTATTCTAAATATTAATAGTTGTAGCACTTCAGCTACCCGCTAACAACATGTCATATCATTGCCTAATAACTACATCTTCAATTAAAGTAAATATTATATTATGGACAATGTAAAAATTTACTTAAAAAGATTTACAATAACTTGATAGAGAGTAAAGCAAATCTGTAATTATTGTCTGTAATTATTAATAAAACTGGACAAATGATTACTAGATTGTGCTAATTGACAATGTCGACGATTAAAACCGAATGAAGCAAAATGCATCCACTCATTTCACATGAAGTAGCCAGTTTTCTCAAGTATGTACTCATTTTAGCTAATTAACATGTACATACACTAGTCGTAGATCTCTAATTTACAACACAATAAGTCAGTTTTCACTTCTATATTATCGAGCGACAGTAAAATGTTATTACCTTCTAATAACAAGTTTAGAATATTGATAATTACTGGTAAAATGATTGATTTAATAATTCTGCGTTCTATTAATCATAGAAACTTATAATGATACTAAATTATGCCCGCGACTTCGTTTGCGTAGAATTGAGTTTTCTCTCTCTTACTTGGGAATACCCAATTGATATACAATCTTTTATCCTCTATTTTACACCCTACAAGTTTTATTTTCGCAATGAAAAGTGTGTGTCCTTCTCTAAGGTCTAATCTATGTCTATACCAAACTTCATTAAAATTGGTTTAGTGGTTTAGGCGTGAACGACAGACAAATAGACAGAATTACTTTCTCATTTGTAATATTAGTATTGCTTTAGAATAGATTTGAAACTTTAACCAACTTTTAAAAAACATGATGGTTTTTAATAAAATAAATAGGTAGGTAAGTAATAGGTAAATAATATAGATAAAAAAACGTTAGTTAAATACATTTCTCGTTAGTAACATATTATGTAAACAAAAAGAACGCTCTTGACTTATCTGTATAAACATG
Organism: Galleria mellonella; assembly: GCF_026898425.1. NCBI lineage: Eukaryota > Metazoa > Arthropoda > Insecta > Lepidoptera > Pyralidae > Galleria > Galleria mellonella. The sequence continues at coordinate 2,460,587 of NW_026442117.1, forward strand.
CACATAAAATTAGTCTTACATTTTGAGATCTATTTATTAAACCTTAGTTTAATTGTGATGGACAAAAATCGTCATAAATTGTCGTATATCTGTCCATGCCCTAAGACCGCCGTGGTTCGTTCACAAGCGACGGACATCAAATTAATTAATATCACAAACGATTTCGTACCAATTGCAGTGGCCGCTTCATGATTGAATTATAATGCAGTATTAGTCACCATCCTGCAATCACGGCCTGTCAACCCACAATGGATGAATTGTCCATTGAAACAAATGAAACGTCGTAAAATACGCGGTTAAAGGATCGTTAAATCGGAGATAATGCCCCATTTGAGATGCGATATATTTCTTCTAGCAAGGAGAGGTCAGTGTGTAGGTACTTAATGCAGTATTAAACTGCAGTTTAGCAACATTTTAAAATTCGTCACGGCCAAATAGAAGATAATGCCCTATTTGAGTATTTTTTATCCAACTCTGAATGCAAAACGGTTCACTTCATTGAAAGTGACTTATTACTGTTGACTTATAAACTTGACTTAAGTATCGTGGGTATCACAGAATATGTTATGACGCCTTGTTCACTGCCATTTCTGGCTGTTATGGCTGAACACCCTGTTTTTTTTTTTTATATAATTGTGAAATATTTCTAGCAACAAGAGGATGTCAATATGCAGGTAACTGCAGTTTTCATTCTATGAAAGTTATATGGAGGCATAATGCCTTAATCGTTGTAGTATTTCTCTAAATTAAATTTAATATCTAATTCTTTTTTTAACCATCATTATTCACAAATGATTTCATCCTATTAATTATATTATTATTATAAATACGAAAGTTTGTAAAGATAAATGGGCGAATGGATAAATGTATTTTACTCTTTTACGCGAAATTCACTAAATGGATTAGACTGAAATTTCTTGTACGTGTAGAACTATCCTAACTTACTAACTAACTATCCTAGCTTAGAACATCGGATAATTTATATACTGATTCATGTGAATGAATCCGCGGGACATAGCTAATAATAAATATCTATGTTATGATTTTAGTACCTTTTTTTTAATACTTAGAATAATAAAGAAATAAGTATCCCTGACAACAAGTGATCAGAATCACGTATAAAAATGAAGTGTGATGCCCATTGCACTTTTCATGTGTTGCTATTCCTGATGATAATGATATGTAGACATATGAAGGGCCTCCCTCTATTAGGGGGTTGTCTATAGTTGCCATGCTCGGCAGGCGGGTTGCCGATCACGATTTGGCTTTGGTGGTGTTTAAAGAGGGACGCTAGTACCTATCCCTCGATCATTCCTTAATTTCCTCTTACGGCACCAACGGAGAAAAAGGGTTGATTCATTCTATGCCGGGACCAGACAACTATGGTGCAATTCTGTAATTTCACTACCATACATTTTTTTAAATACTATCTTAAATTATTCAGGTTCCAAATTTTTTCATACAAAGTTAATATTCATTAAAATCGTGGCTAGATAGTAGTGGTTCCAATATTTATAAGACTTATCTAATCAGAGGAAATGTATGCAGATATTTTTCATATCGCAGATTCGAGATGGTACTTGTAATGGCGCAAGATTTTCTCCACAAGCGAGTCTTATTTTTACCTGCCATACAACATGGCATCCAAAGGAACCAATAATTTAATGGTTAGCTATGTATAATTACTGTCATTATTTCTAGATATGTTCCATTAATTCTGATAATATTATTGATGTAAAAGGTTTTAAAAATATTCAAACCTCATCCAACCTCTGTCCCATTCGTGTTTCAACCGTGAAGCAGTTGTGTTTGAATAGCTATGTTTCGGTTTGAAGGGCGGGATATGGCGTGAATTTACTGGGTATAGAGGAATAACATCTTGCATCATCAGGAACAACATATTGCTAGCAATGGGTTTGTTACTCACCATTATTAATAATCTCTGATTCCCTCAGATCTGAGATATATATCTATATAGATTTGCTAATATGTAATTATAACAACTTGTTGTCAATGTGTAAATATCAGTGTAGTAATATTTTAAGTTCAATATAAAACAATTCCAATATACTTGATGTTAACTCGCGTGAATGGTTTTTGCAAACAACACAATAAGTCACATAATGGATGATTAAGTGTACATTTATGTCTATTTCTTATGTCCATCGATTATTACCATATGGCCACTGGCCAGCCACAGTACACAGGTGTCAAACGGCCCGGGGGCCAATTTAAATCGCATTACGGTGATAACTCAATTGCTGTTCATATGTTAAGAATCAGAGAGCTATGAAATATTTAGAATAGAGTGTTACAATTAAAAGTACCTAAATAGTAATTTCAAAACATAAGTAAGCCCTAACTTTATTATAATTATAAAATAGAATCTATAGTTTATAAAATTGATTGTAATAATAATAACTGCTGTGATCAATTACTATATTATTTTAAACATAGATTTAATATAGTATCTGGCTAGAAAGATCTATGGCATTAAAACTATAGATCGTCATAGTCGTGGAATACTGACGGATCTGATGAATATTATATATAAATATCCGTCAGTATTCTACGAATATGACGAGATATTGACAAAATACTTATATTATTTTTTCTAAGGCATAGTACAGGGTAAATTTTCTTTGATTTTGAATCTATAAAGTGTGTTAATTTTCATTCTGTCTAGACCATTGAATATTATTATTCATACACACAACATAAATTCTTTACTCCCTATTAAAGTCTATTAAAAAATAAACAATAGACAGACTTATTCCTTTAATTATACTTTTAATTATAGTCAATTCTAGATATTCTTAGCTCAAGCAGTACACTATCTTACATTACTTATATGGAAATAGCGGTCCATTAGGCCTGATTTAAATGTTAGCGCTGCCCTGCCCAAGAGCAATTTGCTCAATAAAGGGCTAGCCATTAGTACCATGAACTAGAGCGCATTTTAATGCGTAAATAGTTCGATATGGTTCGTTATCGATTCTGCTTTTGTTCTTAATGATGTATTTGATTGCGCCTATCGTGATGTGCAACAAATGATAAAATACAAGTACTCGTACATTCTCTCTAGACATTTGAGATTGACAACATTAGAATTTTGAATCATGCAAGTACCTACTTTCTTACTACTTTATTTATTAATTTATATGCTTTTGTACATTCACTTACACTATAGATATTGGGTTATTGCAAAAATATACACAAGCGGACTTATCCTTTTTTACCAGAGGGAGACTTTGTACAAAAGTCGATTGCTTGGGTACCTCTGTCCCATTCGTGTTTCTAACGTGAAGTAGTTGTGTTTGGATGGCTGTGTTTTGGTTTGAAGGGTGGGATATGGCGTGAATTTACAGGGTACAGAGGAATAACACCTGAGTTCTTAGGAATGGCAACGCATGGGGGGTATCATGGGCGAAACAGTATACTCTATTATGTCCATGGTGCCGCTCATGTCTATAGGCGACGGTTACTACTTTCCATCAGGTGGGCCGTCAGCTTGTTTGCCATTCTAAGTTGTATAAAAAAAGGGATTTCTACCAGTCAACCTTGAGAACCTGAAAAGAGAAAGTGTCTATAATAATAATAATTTATTTATTTGCTGAAAAATACGGTATACAGATCATCATCATCTTCCTACCCTTATCCCAACCATTTGGGGTCGGCGTAATATGATTTTGTCCATATTACAAAAAGACTTGGTTTTTTAGTTTTACGACCGGCCACCTGCCTGACGTCAACCCTCTTTGGGAATGTCTTTGGGAATCTACGGTATACAGATGCTAGTATTTAATTTAATTAGTAATTTTTCAAATACTAATTAAAAAGTATCATATTATGAATGTGTTTATAAAATAGAATTTTTTTCAAGTCTATCAAATCCTTATCTTATTTTCGCATATGGGGTAAGTTAAGCCGTTGCACGTCGACCCATCGGGATTTTTTATGCTTCCCCCTGCCTTATACCATTATTTCATAGATCCTATGTGTTACCTGAACGATATCCCGCGATTTAAAATATCTGTAATCCCCTGGCCCTGGATAAGCCGTTCCCAGCGGATTCATACACATACTTGCCAACGAATCGCAGTTGCACATCAAGTGTTCCATGGATTCAGATTAACTTATCAATTCCTTAATTGAATAATAACACTTGTTCAAAAGTCAACAGTACAGTGTGCCCTTAAATTATCTTTATATTTATAATATTTTATGGAATATTATTAAAAATGCGGTTTAGGAATAGGGATTGTACATAGAGCATAACATATATGGTCCAAAAATAATACGATAAATAATAAATTATTAGTACTTTATGTAAAATGGAGGATATAGTCATCAAGATATTAATATAGAAATGTTACATTTTATTGAGACCTAACACTAAGAAAAATCGGTTATATACTTGTTGTAAAGAAAAGAAGCCACTAAAGTCTGTTATTGGCATTGTAAAAGTATATTGTTGTAAAACTATAATGTATATTGTATTAATATTTATAAATAACTGTTTGTTGGTATAAATAAATAAAATAAAAAAACGTTCCCAAACAATTACTAGCCGAAACTATTTTGTCTAAACCGAGTTTAGACAAAATAGTTTCGGCTAAATACTGAATATATATACAGACAGACAGATAAAAGAAATACTAGGTGTCATGTCGTATTTGCCGTTGGTGCTGCGGCGGCGTACGGAAGGGGTCCCGCAGCACTGACAGATGGCAGCAGAGGAAAACGGGGGGGTTTTAGCCGGTAGGAGTCCGGCAGTACCCACATATCTCCCCCGAGGTATGTGGGTCTGCATGAAGCATTTCCCCTCGTTAAAAGAAAAAAAGGTGTCATGTCGTATAGGGAGGTCAAGGATATGTACTGGGATAGAGCTGGCTGAAAGAAGATACATGAATTAGTTAAACCGACAACAGGAAACTTTTAAATAAAAAAAAAAAATGTATATTGACTTGTAAAATGAATACTCAGTTTCACTTTAAACTTCAGAAAGTTAAAGTTTATTACATACCCCAACTTAACATTTTTATTGGTATTTACGAGCAACAAGCCGCACCGCTCGCAGGCTTAATTAAAGTTAACTTTTGTTTTGGATTCGAACTTGTCGCGTATTTTACTGAACCGCTGCCGGCAGTAATATCGAGTATTGAGTTAGTACGTAGATTATGTTTTATTTTAATACCCATTTAGATAGGTATGCAGGTAGTTATTTTGTTAAGCAGGTAGTGAATTTATAGCTCACGAAATTGTCTTAGTTTGGGAAAAAAGGGATTGTTAGTAATGTGGTATCATTGCTAGCAATACACTCAATCAGGTCGTCCTCCAATAGGGAGCTTCTTGGAAACCATCGTGGTTTATTCTTGTGGAATTCCACAATGAAAACAAGTCACTTAGTCTATTGTGATGAATTCATCACAATAGACTAAGTGACTTTTTTTAATCCTTACCTATCATCTTTCACTAGTGCCCCGTCAGCGTACACCAATAGCATAGGTGGGGTTACCATTCCATTCTCCCCATTAATAAAACTATCTTAACCATCATCCGAGGGAATGGACATTGCATGACCATGGACATTGCAATGTATTTTGAGATGAACACAGTGCTGTTCGTGTCTATAGGGAGAACAAAGACTATCCTTTGTTTTCCTTATAGACATGAACAGCAGAGTATCTATCTATCTACTATCGGATAGATAGATAAATACTCTTTATTGTTTCCTCCATAAGATTACAGTAGTAAACTTATTATAAAAACAAACAATTACAAGAAAACATTACACTAAGAAAACAACGGGCGACCTTATCGCTAAAAGCAATCTCTTCCAGGCAACCTTTGGGGGAACTTTTTTTGTATATTATACTCTTAGTTTGGTCACATAGAAATTGTACTAAAATCGATTCAGTGGTTTAGTTCTTAGATCGAATACTTTTGCCACGATTAAAGTAGATGCTTCTTGTTGTTGAACTAAATGTTATCTGTATAGACTTACCATACGAATATCCATCATTCGAAGTACTATTACATGTTTTGTGTACTTTTAGATTATAAATAAAATGTACTTAGGTAATCATTACTAATCACCTACGTAAGTGCCTAATCGTAACTAGTGAGGCAACACGAGCGGCACGTGTCTGTATCGCGAAAAACATTTTACAATATATCGGGCACTACACGTGCCGATATAAACACGTATTGAAATATCTTGATCTAGGTTACGTATTAGTGATCGATGGGCTAAATATATTATACCTACTAACTACCACGAGTGTACTAATGAAAGAAATGAGACTAATATAAATAAACATACATTAGACAATAGATTTTTTTTTAAATAGAATTTTTTTTATTAAAATAGAAACATATATATGATAATTGATTTTAATTTATATAGATTTTTTAATAGATTTACAAAATGACTCATATGACTGTACAAAAAGTTTTACTATTATATGGACGTTGGAATGGAAGGCAAGTTGGAAAGTGACTTGATGAAAAGTGTTGTTTGTTACTTTTAAGTATGAATTTAAAAGTAATAAAAAAATTCAATAAACTCTAAGACAAGGATTTAATAGTAATAAAAATGTTTATAAAATAATAAAAATACTATATATACTTTTAAAAAATTTAATACAATTTTTTGTAAAATTTCTAAAACCTCTTCGACATATTGGATAATAATTAATACTTTCATGTTTTGTTCCGGTATATACAATTTTTTTTTATACCACTGAGGTGGCAAACAAGCATACGGCCCACCTAATGGTAAGCGGTTACCGTAGCTTATGAACGCCTGCAATACCAGAGGTATTACGTGCGATTTGACGACCCTGAAAAAACCTCTTAATCCCCTTTTGAAGAACCCCATGTAGTGTCTTAAAAAACCTTATAACCTCATATTTGAAAACTAGACTACTGAATCGATTTTGGTAAAATATCTATGAGATTAATCTTTCATATATAAAAAAAAAAGAATTTTCCAAATTAAAAACTAAGAATCTTTTTTTATGTCAGTTGAAAATCATGTACTACCGGCACATATTTATATTGCGAATAACAAGATACGATATCATTAAATCTACACGTGGCGATATAAATACGTATCGATGATGATCTAAGCCTAGTTACTTTACTGGTGATCAATCGATAGTATATCTACGATCATACAAATTCCTATTTTATTATTAAACTAACAATCCGTTGCGTTCTTGAACGGTTTTTTTTACTTAAAATACATCCTATATTTAATAAATCTTTTAACAATCCAAAATCCTAATAAATTTATGATAAAACTCTAATAATGTAGCTTATGAATAAGTCGAATTTTTAAAATGGATAATTTTTTTTTTAATTTATCCATATATAGATAATAAATTAAATCTTTCGTCCATATAAAGTTGTTTTTGATACATATACCATATATAAAGTGGGGCTAATAGGTATCTATGTGATAATAAAATCTCGTACTAAATTTACTTGACGGAAAACCAAATCCGGAGCCTTATCATTTGCATAAAAAAGAAGTACACTTTGTACAAGAGTCGTTTGCTTGGGTAGCTTTGTCCTACTCGTGTTTCTACCGTGAAGCAGTTGTGTTTGCATGGCTATGTTTCGGTTTGAAGGGTGGAATATGTCAGTGAATTCACAGGGTACAGAGGAATAACACCTGAGTATCATGGGCGAAATAGTATACTCTGTTACGTCCATGGCACTGCTCATGTCTATAGGCGACGGTTACCACTTTCCATAAGGTGGGTTGTCAGCTTGTTTGCCATTCTAAGTTGTATAAAAAAATGTATATGTCTACCACTATACCATGAAAGATTAATTGTAATGCTTTGTTTGTTGATAATTGTTTGCTAAATAAGTAAGAAAAAAAAAAAGCCTACAACTGCGCTATGAAGGTTAAATTAATTAAATTATTGAATGATTAATATAAGAATTGTAGGCGTCGGTAGCTTACTTAACTCAATTTAGCATATAGACTTAAAAGTAAAATCGACAGTAAAAAAATAAATTCTGAATTCCACAATTTTAATTAATCAACAGCTAATGAGACGAAATAATGATTGCCTTATTTATAAGATCAGAGTGAATTTAAATATGTAGTTAGCATATTGGGCGTCCGTAGTAACCGGTCCGTGTGGGACTTTTTTAGAATAACGTACAGTTTCACACGTCCTCAAATGACCAACAAGGAGCAACATCCTGTGAGCGCACTACTGTTGTAACACGATGATAAAACGAGTATAACTCTCAGTTCAATGATTATAAAGCAATCGTCGTCTCGTATTTCATAGAACGCTTACGAGCAATACCGGAGACTAACTATGAGGGTGTGAGACAGAGACCGGCAATATACCTCAGTATGAAAAGGATCGGTTGACTCTTACCAAAGTTTTCTGGTAGTCATTAGTCAATAAGTAGATAGAATAAAGCTTATGTGGAATGGTTTCCACATAAACTCTATTCTTGCAGAAACGAAATTAAATTTATAACACTAAGGTAATAGAGGAAATGAGAAGAAGTTGGAATGGTCGAAAATAAGTTTATATATAAGGAAAACTTAATAAAAAAAGGAAAAATAAAAAATGTGTTTATATAGAGTAGAATAAATACATATGTAATTTTAATGTGCGAAAGTGATGGCAAATGGATACGCTGTAAAGATATGCCGTAAAAGATGAGGTATAGTGCAAATAATAAAAATAATGAGAGTATAGCGCCATTTTCTATGTCACATGTGCTTCTGGGAGGGGAGAGTGTTGTTAGTAATAAAATAGCATACGAGTAGTCTAAGGGGCAAAGTTTTTTAGACTATAGTAATTGGGTGGAGCGGCTTCATTGCTATCCCTGACTGACTTCATTCTACCTTATCATCACTTACTGGTACCCCATCAGCATATACCAATTGCATACATAGTACAGTAAAGAGCAACACAGGAGATACTTAGTTATAAGGTCTTTAAACAGGCCTTTTATTTGCGCAAAAATATTTTTTGTTATTATACGAAACTTGAAGGTCTAATAAACTGAGGTAAAGTGGTAAGAAGAAAACATGATGTCCATTAAGTATATCATAGATAGAATGTTTCGTTAAATATGATAGAAGAATAGACAAATGGCATCGTGGGCAGAATAAATAAGAATTCTGACCACGATTTACCTTATTCATTGTTATTCTTTAGAACTAGAATTTCATGTCTTCTTACTTAGTCGTTTCACTGCCATATCCGCGATATATCCCTTTTTTAGCAATAACAGTGTGTATTCTGTGTCAACAGACAGTCAACTAATGCCTCTGACTGTCCCGTTTGATATTACAATCGTGAAAATATCCTTTCTTAAATTAAAAAAAGAAATTGTTAGAATCTGACAAAAAAATTATATAAACAATTGACAGGGTTTTACCCTGTTTGTTCTAGCTATTCGTTTATTTTATGTTGTTTAAAAAAACTGATCATGCACTAAGCTTTTTGTATTTTAAATATATTACACTAGGATTACTATAAACATTTTTATGCAAACATAATTAGAGTGATTTAAATGTAACACGGTCGTGATTCACGTGAGTTGTCAGTCGCAGTGTTACTAATGAATCACGAATTAGTTTAGCGTCGAGCCGTGAGAAATCGCGAGCCGAGTGATAACGGGACGGGATATAGAATAAACTGAACATCTATTGTAATTTTTTTTTATACTTTCTATGTTTATTAAACAATTTTAGCATGATATTTAACTGAACCTTTTCATTTAAAAAATAGATTAAGAAATTATATATAGAATTTTTGAAATCGGCAAAGTAGTTTTTCAGTTTATTCATTACAAACATACATACACACAAAAATACAAATCTTTCCTCTTTATAATATTAGTGTAGATTATTGTCTCTAACATACAAAAAACATATGACGGTGACGTGAAAATATCAAATTGACAAACATATCAAATGATATATTTTTTAAAAATTATTCATTTTTATTGAACTCCTATGAAACCCTAAAAACCATGTGCAAAGAACCTTAGGCACATCACACATCGCAGTCTAAGGTTAACGTTTCTGTATTTTGCGGGCACTGCGCGATTAGTTTTATGTTACACGGATACTCCTCCGTTATGCGTCGTTCACGCATCAGCTTTTTGTTTACAACAAAAATTTGACAACTATAAATCAATTTGTGCAACAAAAACGATACTCTCTTACTCCGATACTCTCAATACATAATATATAATATGTATTGAGAGTAATTAATAATAGGTCCCAAAAGTGCTCGTAACAAGTGACTGTTTCTGCGATCACGCCAAAAATATTTTCAATATAGAAGCTACTTAAACTCAAATAATACTACATACTGCTATATAGTAGATACTAAAGTCTTGAAGTTAAACTTTATAGGTTCATTTTTAGGAGTTTCTTTCCAAAATATAAAGTAAGTGATAAACTTTATTTAGATTTATAATCCCAAGTTGCAATATGAACAACAATAATTATATTGGTATTTTTTATTTTATTTTGTCTTAAGTGTACTTACAATTAAATTAAAAATAAAATTATTATATTATTATTAAATTATTTATATTTATTTAATTTTATATTATTACTTTAATTCGCTGCTCTGCAATTATTTATAATTAGCAAATATATTTAGGTACATAATAGATGTAAATGTTTTTATATCAAATATTACAGTAAATATTTAAGCAAGTATTATAGTAGGCGCTAAACAATATATGGAAACCGTCACTTAACTAACTGCAATGTCAGCGTCACCGGACCACCAAAGAAGTAACTCAAGAAAGTGGTTCAAGCGAATACCACCCGCATTGATTCTGCAAACATCGAACCACGGAAATATTTATTTCTTATTAATATTTCTACTTAAAAATTCTGTATCTAACATCGGCCAGGTGTAGACATTATTTTAATCCTAATCTACATATTACATATTAAAAATTGTTAAAAATTGTTTTTTTTTGTTTCCGGCCAGCAATTTCAATAACTCATGTGAATTATTATGAAATTAAAAACAAAAATATTACAAATCAAATCTATTAATTTCCAGTTTGTAATTTTATTACAAAAACATTTTCATAATTCGGTAATGTCGTTCGTCTATAGGGGAAAACCACACTTTTTTAATTTTTTTTTTTATAGAAAACTAAACAGACAGAGTTGCAATTGATACGAGTCAATTCTTGAGTATTTATTTATTTATTATTACCTGCAGTTTACAGATGATTAAACTTCAACACACTACAGGTAATTATAATTTTTGTACATGTCAAGTTATTTATATTCGAACAATATAAAAGAAATAAAGATCAACCGTAGTTACGTTCTAACCTTGCGGAAAAGTAACTCAAAGTGACTAGTCATTTAAATGTTCATTTATTTACTAGTAGGGTAGTGATATCCTACTAGTTAATAACAATATAAAAAAGGGGGAAAAGGATTTTTAATAATGGAGACTGAGAATCTTATTGCTAGCAATATACCCAACCAGGTCGACCTCCTCGCGGTTCCCCCTGGAAACTATCATGGTTAATTCTTGATGAATTCATCATGTTGGGCTAACTGGTCTGTTTTCATTCTCATCGATCACCCTTCACTGGTGCTCCGCCAGCGTATCCCATCAGCGCTGGCGGAGTAACTGTTACCATACCATTTTCACCCATAAAAAAAAACAATATAAGAAAAAGAAATCATGAAGGTGACATATTAATTTAATGCAATGTTAGATTCGCAATTAATAAACCTCTTCTTTATCAAACTTTCTTACTGCATCGCATGCACTGATATTACTTTATAGCTAACACTTACTTCTTATCGCACTTCGTCCACATAAACACAAATAATAGCCTATATATACCAAAGTTCATAACGATTGGCTCAGCCATTAAACTGTTAAAAAGTAACAAACTAAGAGACAAACACATTTTAACATTTATATTATTAATAAAGATTCGCTCGCCAACTCTGGCGATGGAAAACATACCATGTTAATTCGAGCGACGCAATGGTGGTAGGCTCGCCTTTACTTGTTGTGAAGAAAAACTTATATAAATAAACAAGGCACTACGCGTTTTAAAATCTAACATTTTCAATCTAATTTGTCTACGAAATATCTTTTCGATCATCAATGTCCTATCTTCGCGATTGAAATAAAAGTTTTTTGCCGAACAAAATGTATACCTATTTATTACTTAAATAGTTTTAACTCAATGTAACAATGTTTATAGTACAGATAACGTTTTAAAAACCAGTATGTATAATTTTCTGCGCAATAACTTTACCAGTATGTGAAGATATACTCCGTTCGCTGTAGCATAGTGCGCGTAACAACTGATATTGTGAACATTTTTACTGTAAAGCAAGTATGTTGTATGAAACCTTTTATAAGTAGATCTAGTTCAAGTATGTAAAAGCACCTGTGTTCTACTCTTATTTTTGTCGCCAGTTTCATTTTACTTTTTCAGTTGTACCTTAACAGGACATAAATAGGGGCAAAAGGATTGGAGGAAGGATATACCTTATTAGGTCGACCTCCACCTGGTTCCCCCTGGAAACCATCGTGAACAATTCTTGTTGAATTCGTCACGATGGGCTGACTGACCTGCTTCATCCTCACCTATCATCCTTCACTGGTGCCCCGCCGATGTATACCGATAGAGCGGGTGGGGTTACCATTCCATTATCATCAATTTAAAAAAAAAAAACAGGACATAAACATAATTTATTGTATCAACATATGCAGTCTTCAATTTATCAATATTATGTTGCTTTATTTTGGTTTATATTTTTTATAATATGTTATAATAGTGAAATTATTCATTATTATCATTATCATATCAGCCTTTCACTGTCCACTGCTGAACATATGCCTTGGAAGGTTTTGCCAGTAGTTGCCACGCTTGGCAGGCGGATTGGCAACCGCAGTCAGGGCTTTAATGATGTTTTAAGAGGGACGCTGCTACCCATCCCTTGCCCTCCCTTAATCGCCTTTTATGACACCCACGGGAAAGAAAGGGATGGCCTATTCTATACCGGGACCACAGTCTATAGGCAACAGTTACCACAGGTGGGGGGAAAGGGATTGTAGTGATGGAGACTGAGAACCCCATTGCTAGCAATATATCCAACCAGGCCAACCTCCTCGCGGTTCCCCCTGGAAACTATCATGGTTGATTCCTGATGAATTCATCATGATGGGCTAACTGGCCTGTTCTCATTCTCATCTATCACCCTTCACTGGTGCTCCGCCAGCGTATCTCGTTAGCGCAGGCGCAGTTATCATTCCATTTTCACCCATCAAAAAAAAAGTTACCACAGGTATACCAGGTGAGTTGTCAAGTTTACCTCCAAGTTGCAAAAAAAAATTGTATATTTTTAATATAATTATCATATATTTTCTCTTAATTAATAATTATTAAATAGGTATATTGAACCTTCGTGAATGGGGGGAAGAGATTGTTGGTAATGGGGAGGTTAGTCCCCGTTACTATCAATATACCCTATCAGGTCGATCTCTACGCGGTACCCCCTGGAAGCTGTCGTAACAAATTTATCATTGAATTCGTCACGATGGGCTAACTAGCCTGCTTCATCATTATCTATCATCCCTCACTGGTGCCCCGCCAGTGTATACCGATAGCGCAGGCGAGGTAACCATTCCATTATCATCCATTAAAAAAAACCTTCGTGAGTTTTATCTTAATGATCTGTAACGCGCACTGTGCTATAATGAACAGAGTATAACGTGGGCACAGTGAACAATCAGCAGCAAGTCTGTAAACAGCGGAAGCCAATGTTTGCACAACTTGGACTGTGTTTGCCGACGCAGGCGTGGCGGTGGGCGTGCGACGATTATAACTAACTACATGATAGGGTTTCCAATCTTGATTCAACAATTATGTATATCGAAGATCGATATTTCGGACTATATCTTCGATTGTCGATATTTTCAAAATAAATCGACATAAAGTGAAATAATCGACAGTCAAAACCTATCAATCCTATTCTATACGTGCATTAGTTTATCTGTGGTTTTGTTATTTTTTTTTAATTATTTTTTTCTGTATATATAAAAATCCATATCGATTTTTTTAATGTAAAATTTTTCATGAATCGATCGTCGTGTCTCCAGCGTCTTAAACGTTGAGATAGAATAAGATAGCAATGTCCAATGTCTCATTCAAACTCGTGGGCTCGCTTGCGACAACGATTCCATCGATAGATTCGTTTACCACTTGTCCAGAAGGCGAAATTAGAGTTGATTAAAAAATCGATATATCCATCGATTTTGCCAAAGATCGGAAACCCTACTCCACATACTTCGATTAATTCTTGGATTAAACATTAATTCGTATACTGAGAATTGTACACGTGTTTCACTTAACAATTTTGATAAGTCGATTCCAATACTAACATACTTACATACAAATACCTAACTTACTAACAGTTCTCGAATTACCGTTTCTCTCAGGACTGCTCATTCATTTACTTACCTACTTCAGAATCGTTGAATAATATGAAATTTTTAATATAAGTCATATTCATCATCATCATCATTTCAGTCATTATTCGTCCACTGCTGGACATAAGCCTCCCACATAGACTGCCATAAAGAACGGTGCATTTCAGGTCGTCACTCCATCTAGTAGGGGATCGTCCTACACTGCGTTTGCCCATACGGGGTGGTCGGAGGGAAAGGGATTGTTAGCAATGGAGTTTGACAGCCCCATTGCTAGCAATATGCCCTTTTAGGTCGACCTCCACGTGGTCCCCCCCGGAAACCATCGTGAACAATTCTTGTTGAATTCGTCACAATGGGCTAACTGACCTGCTTCATCCTCACCTATCATCATCCTTCACTGGTGCCCCGCCAGTGTATATCGATAGCGCGGGCGGGGTTACCATTCCATTATCACCCATTTAAAAAAAAGAAAACTTTCTTAAAAGAATGCATTTGATTTGATGCGTTTTTACCGTATATATTCTATAGTCAATAAATCCTATACAGTCCTTACTTCCTCACTAATATTATAAATAGGAATGTGAGTTAGTTTGTTACTTCATAACACCTTAATGGCTTAACTAATTGTCACGAAATTTTATATACACTTGTTTGGGAAATATGAAGAAGGACAAAGACTACTAATAATCCCGATTAATCAATATATCTCGTTCACACGAACGAAGTCACAGGTAAAAACTAGTAAATACATATTTCATACTCATATACATAATCATATTAACATAAAACGTATTTATATTCATTATTTTTACACATTACACTCAAAAAATAAAACACCTATTTTAATAATGACGATTCAAACCTTTATTTTAAGACTGGCAGATCTATAAAAAAATAAAGTGCCTACTTAATAATACAATATCTTGCATGTGGTAGCTATTCCGTTCAGTATCTACACCAATGTACCAGGTCACACCTGTTTATTTAAAACTTACTATTTAATGATAATATATTTTTCCCCTATGGAGTGTTGTGTGTAAATATTACAAGGTACCATGTTGATTTTTATAGATTAAAAACGATAATACACTGAGCAGTGTCAATATAAATTGCCCGCTAAGTCATGCCGCGAGTTCAATACACCCAAAATTTGTACAAATATTTGTAATTCAATTATTGGAAAGTTTTCTGCCTTGTGTTTTTTTTTTTAAACTACCTCCCGATAATATCTTATATCGCATAATCAGGAAACGAGTGTGAAATAATTGGCTTACGAAGCCTTTTCCATTTTATAGTCAGTTGTAATTCCCTATCTTACTAATGTTTCAAAGAAAGTTTATAAATATGTTTACCTAAATGTTTATTTAAGTCGATTGGTACACATGTATGACTGTGACTACTAATAAACTGTCGGTTTTTCACATATTAGGTTTGCTGGAAGAAATCTCTTTTGGAGATAAGCTCGCCTTTGTGCACTATTGTTTTTTTATATTTCAATAACCTTTTGAGTACAATAAAGAATAATAATAATAAATCTTTATTTTACTACTCACAAGAAGTAATGTACAGTGTATAACTATTTAGGTTTTAACTTAATATATTAATTCTTGCGAGAGTCTGTTTATGACATAATCTAGCTGAAACGGCTGAATGGATATTTATGAAATTTGGACACTTTAGATCTTTTCCTAAATTAACACAGAGTAGGTAGGTATTTTTATCTTAATTTGGACAATATGGTAAAATCGAGAAATAAGTAGGTAGTTAGAATTACTAAATAATATCTACAAGAAAAGTCGAGAAATACTCGTAAGTAGGTAGTTAGAATTAATAAACGATATCTACGAGACATAACACCGTAATCGAGGGATGGGCAGCAGTGACCCTCTTTAAACACTACCAAAAGCATAACTGTGGTTGCCAACCCGCCTGCCAAGCGTGGCAACTATTGGCAATCCCCCCTTAGAGGGGAGGCCTATGTTCATGATAATGACGATGATAAAATTGTAGTCCTCTGGAATGTCAATGCATGAAAGATACCTACTATGTGTATCACAGAGTATTGTTTGACGTCCAATAGTGTTTTTCATGTCTATAGGCGATGGTTAACGTGTTTCCTTAGGTTGGCAGTCAGCTTGTTTGCCATCTAATTGAAATTCTAATTGACGCGTAATACCTCTGGTATTGCAGGTGTTCATAGGCTACGGTAACCACTTAGCATCAGGTGGGCCGTATGCTTGTTTGCCACCTAAGTGGTATAAAAAAAAATTCTAATTTGCCATTCTAATTCTAGTTCTGAAAAAAAAATTTATGCTATTCATTTTTTGACCTCTAACGCAAAACGACGGGTGTCATAAGTTTTACTTATCTGTGTGTTGCTGTGTTTGTATGTCTATGTCTGTCTGTAGCATCGTAGCTCCTAAACGAATAGACCGATTATGATAAGAGTTCTTTTTTATTTGAAAGCTGCCGTGATCGGGATTTTAGATTTTTTTTTATTTTAATAAATTTATAGATACTAACATCGATACAGTTTACCTATAAATAACTTTAACCATCACCAAAATGTAATGCATCGATCTTGGAAATGTACTGAAATTGTATGGCCGATGTAAAATACGCATTTTTATGTTCTCAAACACTATGTGCCTCGATTACTTAATATCTATGAGTGTTTTCGTAAAGGTGGCGCGACTTTATACGTTTATCATTGGACATAATCTATGCTGTATTCTAACTGTACAAAAATGTATTCTACCGCGACCTCCCCTTTATTTAAGGTGTCGTCTTGTTTAGTTTTTCACACGAAAAAGTCTATCATCAGTTACGTCGCTCTTTAGGAATTTATGGCTCTCTCATAAAATAGATACGTGATAGAAAAAACAAGGACACGACCCGGGTGGGTCGCTCCTGTCCGCGTCGGCAGAGTCACCGTCACGGCGTCACCGGCCAACAAAGCACTGTGCCCACGCGCTAATGTATTCAACGCGGCGATTGATGAAGTATAAAATTTCTTAGTACCGTCTCACTCACAATGGAATTATGATAATTTATCGGTTGGCTTGTGCCGCGCGAGTGTGTGGGAACGCGCGCGGCACGGGCTTTCCCACGAGTGCGCGCTGCGTGGAATAACGTCTCGTCCGGTACTGATACAACTGTCAGTTACGTCATTATTCGATTAAGCGACTCGCCATAGTTCGTGGTATAACGTCGTAAGTGCAGTTCGAGCGGCGAAGAATGGTTCTTCCCGCGTATTCTTTAGATTAGTGTTGACACTTGAGACGTTCTGCAATGTGGTACAGTGAGACAGAATTGGAGTAAGTAGCGTCACGGCGGTTCGACCGCACAATGGGTCGGTATCGAGTCGACTAGCGGTGCTGGGAACAAACTCACACCTATGCAAGGTGATAGTCAATGTTATTGTTTTGACTGACTAATTAGGATGGATGTTTTTGTGCTCAGCGGGATTATGCGAGTCGCTAATTGTTAAGTACCCAGTTATTTGAGTTGCTTGTTTAGAGATTAGTAAAGACAGGCGTAGACATAAAATAATGTGTAGTCTGAAATGATACAATACTCAATATACCATAATGATACATATAATACTATAATGAATTTTAAAAATCAAGAGCTAGATTACAGTTAAATATTATATGTACATGTGTTATAATATATAGATTAGGTACAGTGTAAAAACATTCCTACATATATACTTATTATGTATTAGATATTACACATTTATAACACTATGGTAACTTTTAAAATACATTTAAATAAAAAAAAAAAACAAGGCGAGCAATCCTCAGGAATTATGAATTCAAATTTACCCGACATCTAAATTTTGCAACAATTTATATTTTTAAATTGTAAAGTTATTATATTTATTGAGTGTAACTAGTCTATGTTACTACACTGACGATGGTAATATCGCGACCTGACATCGTCTATTTCAATATTCTCGGCGAAATGTGGGTAAATTGTATGTTACATTCACTATAAAAATAACAGTTTCATCACGAGACCAAATACTGAAATGTGAGGGCAAACAAACAAAACAACTGGCAGCAGACTACAAAATGCCACTAACAACCTCATCTGGAATTACAGTTGTGAGCATATTTATTGTTAAAAATAACTGAGTATTTATAGCAGGTAATATTTATAACAATAACGGGTAACAGTAAAAATAATTTAAAATTTGCAACAAAGTGAACTTTTACAATTGGGGCACTTAAAATTGAAAACGTACCTAGGCAGTAAAATGTTTGTAACAGCAATGTCTTCGTCGGTTTGTCTGTCACCACGACCGACAGAGGCGATAACATGCCTCGTGTCACCGCCGACCTGCGCCCGCTCCGCCGTCGACATTGTAGGGTTGACACACACCAGTAGCGATTATCTTATTTAAAAAAAATATTAATAATCCAATGTCATAACATTATTTATTACATTTAACTATATATAATTAAATAGGTATACGATACGTTGTTTGTATAATTTTTAAAATATATTTTTTTACTTTTTAAATTGTTTAAATCAGGTGATATTTTGATATTTTTAAAGATAAAGATATATCTACTTATAAATTATTATGTATAATTAAAAAATATCTATTCATTTTCATGGATTAATGAATTGCCACGAGTCGTTGCTTGGAAATAATAGGAGATATGACATCGTTGTCTAATGCAAAGGGGAACGTCTTGTCGTGCGCCTGTGTAGGGAACGCAAGCGCAGAGGGTGCGCGTGGGAACGCGTGCTGGCCAGGTGCGAACAGTAGAGCCCCCGATTACATACACAGCTGTTTCATCTTAGCAAAATAATAAAAATATAATATTAATTCAGCAAATAGTAAAAAATATATATTATTATTAAAATATGGAAATCATATTCGAATTATTGAGCGATTGAAAAGTTTGTAAGCAAAAATTTGCTGAGTTTATCAGTAAACGTAAAAATACGCGTTATTTCTATCAAATCTATATACTATAGATATATGTGAATAAGTATTCTAGAATTATGTACCTACAAGTACCACTCATTGCGAAGCTGCGACTTCATCCACGTAAACCATTTTTAACTGACTTTTCTATACGAATTTAGAGAAGTCTCTTATTATTATTTACTTTCATAAGAAAGCGTCGACTCTGCATTAATTAAATAGACAGTTTTATATTTATTAAAGTGTTTATTAGAGAATTTATTAAAGAATAATATTAATTTCATGTCGAATAATAACTTTTAAACCGACTTTTCACGATTTGAAATTTGATAGCAGAAACCTTTCCTTGTATTTACTTTAAAATAAAATTTAATAGCACCAACTTGGCGTTTTAAATTAATTAAATTTTAATAATATTAATTACCTAATTATATAATTATTTCTATTTAACCCAAATTAATTTTATTATTTACTACATATTTTTATACCATATAAAAACACCTATATTATCATTATCGTAAGAAACAAGTTAGCGTGTGAACGGAAAATAAATAATAGCAATATCTTGAATGAGCCACCCCTAGTTTTATCACGGGCGTTTTGCCACAATCGGTGTAGGGTCCATAAAAGCGGCGCGGCGGGCGGCGCGCGCGCCATTCGCTCACAACCCGTCGCGCGCGCACCACCAATGATTTTACCCGCCCGAACTATGTCGCCGCCGCAAGGCGCTTTTCACACACCGGCGTCAACGCACACGCAGCCTGATGAAGAACCCGTCTCGAGAACATACCAATACAGAAAAGTTATGAAACCAATGCTCGAAAGGAAAAGAAGAGCACGCATCAATCGCTGCCTAGATGAGCTCAAAGATCTGATGGTAACCGCTCTCCAAGCCGAAGGGGAAAACGTTTCAAAATTGGAAAAGGCAGACATATTGGAACTGACCGTCCGACATTTACATAGCCTCAAGCGCAGGGGTCAATTAGTGTTGAAGCCTGAAATGTCATACACGGAGCGATTCCGCGCCGGCTTCACGCAGTGTGCTACGGAAGTGTCACAGTTTATCGCAAACGCTACCTTAGCTGCCAACGCGATGCAACGTCAGGGTCCAGTCGACCCTCAAGCCGGAGCGAGGTTGTTGCAACACTTGAGCAATTGCATAAGAAGGTTGGAAACCCCTCAAGTGGTTCAGCCCCAGCCGATTGCACCGAACGGCGTAGCTCGGCCGACACCGTTGCAGCCTGTTCCGTCACATCCCCCTGGCCCTCAACATATCACTCCGCTGCAGAGGACATCGTTACCAGACCGAGTTGTGAAAAGACCATTGGACGGGCCGCAGGACCCAGAAGCGACGCTAGCAAAGCGTGCGTACGCGCCGCCGTCTCCGCCCCACAGCCCCGCCTCCGAGACTGACTCCACCCAGTCGATGTGGAGGCCGTGGTGATCGCCAGACGCTGTTCCTCATGATCTCGTCCCCTGGACTGTGTGACAGCATGTGTGATAATCACAAACGTTGTTTGTTTTGTTTCTATTAACGTTCCTAGAACTAGATGTGTGTTGAAAACGTTGCATGAGTATTACTTCGCGTTGCTTGTTGAAGTTTGTTTTAATTTTTCTATTTAAATAAAATAAGCTTTTTTTGTTTTGAAGTAGTCCGTTGTTATTGATTCCTAATTACAACGTCTTCCACGACGATATAATTGCATTTAGTTTAAAATGAGAAAGATGTCGTAAGTGTAGTGTAGCACCTAAGTTGACTCTGTGATATGATAGCTGACATTAATTTTGTAGGAATTTATTATAGGATGCTAAAAAATATTAGTACACTCCGTAATAAATAAAAACTAATAAATGTTTTTACTATATTTTGACTTTTATTATTATTGCATAATTTTGTATTTAATGTATAAGAACAAATATATTTTTTATTCCAATAAACTTAATTATAAGCATTTTATACTAACGGGCTAGATTGCTTTTTTCAAAGTCGATATCACAATTATATACATATAATTTGTCACAATACAGATTAACAGAGAGGCTAAATAACATGGCTGGTTGTCTAAGAGGACAAATGAAATTTTAAACCAAAACTTCATCATTATTCTGCAATAAAACGTTGCACTGCAATAACCTTGCTAAAGGTCTCATTTCCTTACAATTGACTCCATGGGAATGGGTTTATATGTACATAGTAAACTTCAAAAACTAATTCCTAACACTATAGCATGAAAGTTCAAAATCATATGGCATTTCTACTCACCTATTCTCTATTACAATAGCGTGGTAATTAGTAGTATTTCATGAAATATTCATCAGAATTTCTTCGTGGTAAGCTTTATTATCAATTCTCACGGTGTTCGTTCATACCATGTTATTGTGCTTGCACCCGAGTAACTATAAAAATAATAACTAAGTAATACTTACTACGAATGCATTTTATCGTTATATCTATTTTAAAACATGGGTTTTAAAATATATATAACGTTATCAATAAATCAATTTTGTTCATTGATATTTTTATAAATTTCATATACGAGTATATAAAAAAAAAAACAATTTTTTGCTCTACAAGAAAAAAAAATAACACGTGGCAAAATTAGATTTTTGATTTGAAATCAAACTGTGATCGATTTTGATTAAATTTCTACCAATCTAAAACTTGAATAAAAAAAATCTAAATCTGTTTATAATGAGGTTTACAAACAAAAAAATCAAATGAATTGAGAATATTCTCCTTTTTAAAATCGTTTAAAAAGGTACAAATTATAAAAAAAAAAAAAACAACAAACTTATTTACACAAGCGAATTTATTTTTCCAATAAAGCTTCAAAACGAAAAGGGAGAAATCTGTCTAACGTATTTTGTATCTGACCATATGCGATATAAGGCTAATATTATAAATGATGATAAATAAGAATACTATAATTTTTAATTTCAGTTACAGTATAAATTTAGAGTTACCCATTAAATAGACGGTTAGTTAAAGTGGAATCATTAAATTATTATTATTTATAATATTCGGGAAAAAAAAAAAAAAAAAAAAAATATATATATATATATATATATATATATATATATATATATATATATATATATATATATATATATATATATATATATATATATATATATATATATATATAACTATTTCATTCTGTGTTATTTAAATGTATAGAAATGGAACACAACTCCACTATTAATTTTTACTAGTGAGGTAAAATAATTAGTAAAGGATGATAGATGTGAATAAAGTAGGGTCCATCGGTCCATCGTAAAGAAATAATTATAATTAAGTAGAGGTCGATCTGATAAAGTTTATTACTAGTAACGGAGCCCCTAAGTCCAACGGGACTTCGGGGCTCCTTAATTATATCCGTAAATAGTAGCATTACTAACAACTAATATTTCCTATAAAATAACAATGAACACTCGTTGATTATTCGGAAATATATTTTTTTTTAAATTTTGACGATCTCAGTACAAGGATAAGCATGTTTAGTTCTTGGTCGACCAAAGTCCATAGTCGAGAATGTTATAATAGTTTTGTATCTCTGATATGAAACTACTCGTACCTACATATATTGGCAACTTATTCATTAAATATAAAATAATTTGTCTTCACCTCTGACCACTACTACCGGTTCTAGACTTGTGTAAATGATTCTTAAATTGTGTTTTTGTTTTAATTCCAATGACACGAAAAATATTTTCTTGTTAGTAGTAATAACGAACTATGTGCCACCCCACTTTAAAATTGGGTTTATTCTAAATTAAAAAAAAAATACTCCTGATATCATATATGAAATAGGCAGTAGCTTCGGTTGTTATCAACTATGATCATTGAATCTAAATGTGACAAAATCATTGCCGTTTATTGGACTGATTGAGTTAGATATCGGTATTAATGAGTAGCAAAAGGAGAAAGAGAGTAATGTAGATCATAAGCCATTTCATCATTTAACCATCCAGTGTTAAACATAAGCACACCCATAAGAGTTTTGTTATTAGTTGCCATGTTTGGCAGGCGACTTAGCAACCATAATTAGTCTTTTGGTGATGTTTTAAGAAGGACGCTACTACTCATCCTTCGACCATTAAGTTCCCTTAGTCATCTTTCATGACATCCACGAGAAAGGAAGAGATGGCCCATTTTATGTGGGGCCACATGACACTCATTGCTAGCAATATATACTGTTAGGTCAACCTTCTCCTTGTCCACTTTGAAAACAATCGTAATTAATTCCTGGTAAATTAAT
The DNA here is from genome assembly GCF_026898425.1 of Galleria mellonella. Taxonomy (NCBI): domain Eukaryota; kingdom Metazoa; phylum Arthropoda; class Insecta; order Lepidoptera; family Pyralidae; genus Galleria; species Galleria mellonella. The sequence goes on from NW_026442117.1 coordinate 2,484,277, forward strand.
TACGATAGGATGACCCGTTTTAATCATTATTTATCATCTCTCACAATCCAGTCAGCATAAACACTTAACATACTCTATTTTTATTCATTAAAAAACTATCAGCTTGCGTTTTTATGGTTGAAAATGGAATAGTAGCCCCATCCGCACCATTGATATATGCTGGCGGGATACCAGTTAATGATAACAGATGAGTATGAAATCAGCTCCCTTAGCCTATCGTAACCATTATGGTTTCCATTATGGGGGCCACGTAAACGTTGACGTAATAAGGTATATTCTTAATTAATGGTCCCTTTAGTCCTCATTACAGGGGGGAAAGGGATTGTTAGCAATGGAGTTTGACAGCCCCGTTGCTAGCAATATGCCTTATTAGGTCGACCTCCACGTGGTTCCTCCTGGAAACCATCGTGAACAATTCTTGTTGAATTCGTCACAATGGGCTAACCGACCTACTTCATCCTCACCTATCATCCTTCACTGGTGCCCCGCCGGTGTATACCGATAGCGCGGGTGGAGTCACCATTCCATTATCATCCATTAAAAAAAAGACCTCATTATAACAGTAATCCCTTCCTCTCTACAGTGGATTTGTTAGAGATTGAACTTGAAAAGTACAGTGTTGATATCGGCCAAATTCGAACAATAAACCAAAAGATCAGTTGAGCTCAATCAAGATAGCTTGATCTCTAGACCGTAAAGGTATTTACTAATATAATTTGAAATTGGAAAATTTAAATGTATAATGATCACTTATGGAATAGCTATCGTTTCTAAAAGCGATTTTGGGTGAAAAAGTGCTGATTAGGCGCGGTGGTCGTGCAGAGTGCACGCACCAGATATTGTTAGAAACAGACGACGCACTGGTACCTATATGATTAAATAAGTATGAAATTATCTTACGTAATATATTGTACCTACTCGTAAATAGTTATTATTATTATTATAGCTTTTTATCCTTTTAGTGGTCCCCAAGGGTAAAAACCTTCTCCATCTTTTTCCACTTCTCCTTATCTATAGTAATACTTGTCCAGTTTTTTCCTGCTGTCTTTATTATGTCATCTGCCCATCTCTTTCTTTGCCTTCCAACATTTCTTTTTCCTGCTGGACCTCGCCATTTTGTTGTTTGGAGAGTCCACCTTTTATCTTTGTACCTCACTATATGACCTGCCCATCTCCACTTCTGTTTCATAAATAGTTACTCGTAAATAGTTACTGATACTTAAAAATAACTCATTTCTATTAAAACTAAGTGTATTATGTTTTTAAGTTATTGATGTGATTGATTCGAGCAAACCTTCTGCATTAAACCATTGCATCTTGGCCACAAGACTCAATTGAGGCTTTTCAAAAATGAAACGCGAAAGATATTTTTAACTGTAAACAACGCGCACACAACAATTCTTGCGTTCAATCCATACGCTATGGTTTTTTTTCTACCTCAGTGAAATAAACAAGTTGTTTTAGTGAGCTTACGCAGCGCAAAAAAATAGCACGTAGATTAAATCCTGTTACGAGTAGCGATATCTATTCGAATCTATGTCCATGCGCTCGCGCACTTCAAAATTAGTCCGGTCCAGTGTAATTGGGCCGTTGCGTGCGCAGCCGTGGGAACGCTTGGTGAAAATGCCACGCCGCCACGCTGCTCAGATTTAGTTATGGGAGCGCTATTTGATTTCTTTAGATAGGTAACTCTTGTACAATTAAATACAATTTGTCACGATTTTGGCAAAATCAAATGAAATGAATCGTTTGTATTTTTTTACATTTGAATGCATCTGCCACATAAGACATTTTCAAACACATTATGCGAGTCTGGAGTGAAGAAAAAATAGTTGGTATATGTGGAGGAAGTGTTAGTGTAAGTGAAGGATAAAATGATGGAAATGAAGTCAGAGAAGCTAGCCAATTATGCTATTCAATAGGCAAATAGACCTGACTTCTTCCCATTATCAAATCGCGATGGTTTCTTGGAGGGACCACGTGTAAGTCAAGTGGTAATATTCCATGAAGAAGTTCCATCCAGTTGTTTCAACACAAATAGTGAAATGCATCAATTATAATATATAAGAAAACTGAAAGACTGGCTTGTTGTAAAGGGTTTTTATAGTTTTGAAATATTCATAAAATATAAATAACCTCTAATTCTGAAATTTATTAATGTAATTACAATTTGAAGCGACGTCATTATTATTGCTATACATTAATATTACTGTTAAATATGTTATTATTATTATTAAAAAATGATATTTTCTCTAAATTAGAAAAAGAATATGATTAATTTGTTATGGGGATGACATAATTAACTAAAACTCGACGTGTAATTTTGTAAATCATGAATAAAATGACTGTATTTTTAAAAGGTGATATTCAATGGTTTTTGCAATTAAGTGTCAGTTCTAACGATTCTTTTTTTACTTGAAAGAGTTGCCTCCCATTTTGGTTTCATACAAATTTATTTAAGATTAAGAAACAGTTCCTTACACTGTGATTAAGAGCTTTTATTAAAACAAAGTAACAAAAATTTTGATCTATTCTAATTACAATAGATAACTTTAATATCTAATTAGCATTTTTTAATACATATATATTGTGCAATCCGATTTTTTAACTACATTTTAAGTTAGCAACTGATTGCTAGGTATATATTTATCTTTTACATAAATTGATGTCACTTAAAACTAATTTATTACTTGACTACTTAATACGTGTGAATTAGCCAAGAGTTATCTAAGTTCATATTATTCCGATTTTGGAAATTTTTGTACACCTGATAATATAATAAATCAATTTTGTTAATGCCAATAACATTATACGGTTTTTTTTATTAAGCTCTTTTTCTTTACTAACATCATATATTATTAATACTCGTAAATTACTATTAACACTTTTAATGACTTCGACGACATTAACATTATGTAGATGGACTATTTTTATCTAGCAATTTAGGGTTTCGTGCTAAAAAAGTAAAATAAAATCAAATAAACTTGTGGCTCTTGCGATTTTATCCTTGCATTCGTCTATACCAACGCTATATTTCAGCAGTTATTAAAGCTGCTTATTTAAAAAGAGAATAGGTTTAAATATTCATTATATATATAATAAATCCAATCATATTGCAAAAAAATCGTTAATTTTTTGATAGTCTTTGCAACGCAGTTTAAAACAAGAAAACGAAATTTAAAAATGATTTATTATTATGTTTTTTATGCTACGCAAATACGAAGAAGATTGTAAAAAATATCGAAACACATCCTTACCTCTATTTAAAATTTGTGAAGTGAAAAATCTGAAGTAAATAGTAAGTAAAAAAATTTTATTTTAAATGGAAACTTAGCTATATGGTTTAATTAAAGATATGTATAATTATTATTACATTAACAATTATAAGCATAATTATAATTATTAATGTAAGTAGGTACTAAAAGAAAATTTTGTTTAATGATAAATTTTGATGATAATTCATAATTAAATGAAATGATTATTGATGATGATGCTATAATGATAAACTAAATTAATAACTTTTAATACTCTAAATTATAGACATTTCATCAAGTCAAGTTGGTTTAATATCAAAGTAAGAAAGGTATTAAGTATAAATGTGGATAGCTGTATAATAGGACAGAGGAAAACCTAAAAAGACATGGATGGCCTGTGTAAAAGATGGTATGGTCAGAATGTGAGTGAATGCAGAAACGATCGGGGATAATTAATAATTAAAGAGAAAAACTTAGAAATATAGAAAGAGGAGGATCAGGTACGGAACCTGTTTAATATGAATCCTTCTGCACTTTATTGGATTAATTTATATACAAATATTATCTATTAGTTTATAGGTTAGATACCTATAGTAGCTTTTAGTGTAAATTGTTGTTAGTAATGATATAAAAATAATATATTTTTATATCATTACTAACAATTAATAATAAATAATAAATTTATATTTTATGTAAAAATAACTGATTTTTTGTTGAGATTTAGTTTATTCTTTATTTTTTTCAATCGATAAAATTGATCTCTTTTTAGTTTCATATAAATTTTGGTCATCAAACTATTTTTTGAATTCAGTTTTTTAATAAACAAAATTTTAATAGGTACAAAAAAAACTTTATAAAACCGGTAAATACTCCGCATTAATAAGGCTTCGATTTGTACTTGAGATTTTTATCAGATTCAAACTAATTATGTCTTGGACGATTTTGTATGTCAAGAATTAAAGTTGTATTTACTTGGACATCAATCCATTGTTAATCAAACGATTATAGAAATCAAGGCAAAGGCGTGTCTGTTTCTGTGAAACTATTAATTGTCACTAGTCGCGCCCTCCGGACTCGCCGACCATTTCTTTACGTTAATTGTAAATAATATTAATATTTTGATTTTTATTTTTTTTTTTAATGTACGACGCCAATATTTTGGAAAATATATTCTACCAGTCACATCGATCTATGATAGGTATCATTATGTAGAAATATGTCCAATTTGTTTCCAGAACCTTTCAAATCTATTTGTGTTCAGGCTTCATTTTTGTACCATTCATTTTGGAAGGCTGGAGGTTTCCAAAATTAGGGAACGGTGCAGTAATTTGGATTTTCTTGAATATGAATAGAATAATGAAGAGAACACTTGCGCAGTTGAATTCGACTTTGTACTTTTAAATATAATAAAGTAAAAATAAATACATTTATTTATTTATTCATTAGTACAAATATGTATACATGGCGGACTTAATGCTAAAAATAAATATATGAATGAATGAATGAATGAGTATACTTTATTTGCATTATACAATATAGGAAATAAGCAAGACAATTTACAAACTCAGCGATACAATTGTATAAGTACAGTAAGGCGGTCTTATTGCTGAGAGCAATCTTTTCAACCTTAAGGTAATGGACTAATATATATATTTAAAAATGTGTCAAATTCCATACAATCGGGAATAAATGTACAAAAACATTTTTGAAAGCAAAAACTGTGTGCAGTGAAAATTATTGGCACATTTTGGAAGGATTTATCCATGTAGCTTTCTTTCCTACTTTTATTTTTATTATTTCAACCGTTAACTGTCCACTGCTGAACATAAGCCTTCCCCAGAAGGGGAGTTTTGCCAGTAGTTGCCACGCTTGGCAGGCGAGTTGGTAACCGCAGTTAGGCTTTTAGAGATGTTTTAAGAGGGATGCTGCTGCCCACTTCTCGCCTTCCCATAGTCGACTCTTACAACACCCACGGAAAAGGAAAGGGGTGGCCTATTCTATGCCGGGGTCACACAGCCTATAGATACACTACATTTACCTTTAGATACCTATATTTTTTTTTATTATGAGAAACAACTAACATATTATAAGCACCGATAAATTTTAAAACAATGAAACTATTTAGATAAATAGACAAACATTCAAACTATCAATATTAAACTGTCGTCAATGTTAATCACAGGGTTGTGCTCGTTTATTTAATTGTAACTGCTTTTTTTTTCTTCATAATTATTGATGTATACTTGAAGAACAGTTGATTAATAGCTACCACGCCTTCATTAAAATGAAACAATACTGCAAAAGGAATAAATTATCTGATAATACTAATCTAGCAGACGACACTGTTTTCGCGTTTGCTGATGTATGACATGATGTATGACCCTGTAGTATTAAATGAAAAACAAATGACTATTTAAAAGTACTTGTGACAACAAGACTGTTTGAATAAAGATGACTTGAATTTGAATTTGACATTTCAGAATGTAGATAGGTACCCGTTACCTTTTTAATTACCTGGACTCGTAAATGCTTAAATCCTTCTAATATTATAAAAGTGAAAGTTTGGATAGATCGTCATAGTCGTAGAATACTGACGGATATGTATATTTAATGTTTGTCAGATCCGTCAGTATTCTACGACTATGACGAGATGTTTGTTTTAATGATTGATTTTGAATTAAATTTGGTACATGACTAGATAAGGTATATCCTAACTCAACACACATAATACTCTATATACCGATACACGCAGGCAAAGACGTAGGAAACAAAAATTAATATAATGGATACCTAATTATTAAAAATACTATAAAATTAATTTCTTTTCTTAGGAATTACGATCTTGCAGATATGACAATTCCATTGCTTTAAACACAATATCAGACTTAAATAAATAACATTATAAACTTTTAAAAATACAATAATGGGGGTCCAACTATAACAATACAATAATAGAAAAATATTCCAAGGAACGTTTCTTTTTACGGTTGTTTTATCTAGTCTTTTTAATATTTTTTTTTAATATTTACATTAAATTTGAGGATGTTTGATTAATCATATATGGATACAAAAGTATGTTATAATAAGTCTATGCTACAAACTCTCTGTATAGGTCCCAGCACAGAATAGGTCACCTCTTCCTTTCCCGTGAGTGTCGTAAGAGGCAACTAAAGGAGCTTATGGTGCAGGGATGGAGAGCAGCATCTCTCTTAAAACATCACCAAAAGCCAAACTGCGGTTGCCAACCGGCCTACCAAGCGTGGCAACTACTGGTTAAATCCCCCTATGTGGGAGGCTATGTTTAGCAGTGGACAGTTAACGGCTGTTACAATACAAAAAAAAAAATGAGCAAACGAAATTGCAAACCAAAATCATAATTATAGTAAATACTAATACAATCTCATTTAATAAAAAGATAACGAAACGAAATCGTTGAAAACAATTATTACCAAACTAACAAATATTATACGATATCATTGAACCAAAACTTAGCTTCAGGAGTCGGACAGAAAGCGTAACTGCAAAAAGTAAAAGTGACCGATGCTTTTTATCTGGTACTGCGTCGAATTAGCTTCTAGTTTTACGTAAGACACGACCAACATTTCATCTCAGGTAGGGTTTTCAATATTTCAAATCGTAGCATTGTTTATTGGTAGTCTATTAAGATAATATTTAATAGAGAGAATTTATAAAGCTCTAAGGACTTTTGAGATTCCCTAGAAATTTCCGAAATTTTACTTATTACACTACTACATTCCAATATTTTCATTTGTAACTAGTTTTTGCCCGTTACCTCGTCCTGACCGAGATAACTATATGGAATGACTGAGAAAACAGTAGCTTATGTCCTCTCCATCTTAAATACTACTTGCATACTAAATTTCATGATGATGGTTATGAAGTAACCGTAGGCCGACAAGATATAACAAACATGAAAATGTTATTTTGTCTATTAATATATGAATGGAATATACATTCATTTAGAAGGGGTGTATTTAGAGGGACTGACCTCATCAAAACGGCCACAAAGCAGTCTATTGTGGAATGCTCTCGCTCGGCGGCGAACAAAAGTAGATGGAGACATATTGCGAGGACCTCAATCGTGAAGGAAAGCCTCATCGACGATTCACTATCATTGTGAAAACCACGACCACTCTGTCAAGAGTGTACGACTAAAAAGAGAGATTTGGAGGGAGCCAGATGGGTCCTGTCCACCTCGGAATTGTATAGTACCCACCCTAGAACAAGTAGCGGAGCTTTTAACTATACAGAGATAGATTTAGACTACGTATAGGCCTTTTTAAAAAGCCAGGCGGCCTTTGGAAAATAATCATAAATATACCATTTATTACATTTTAAGGTTAAAATACTCGATATATTTAGATGAGATTTAGCAATAGACACCAAGTATGTACACACATATCAACAAAAACTTTACATGTACAACACGAAATCGGGAATACCAGATCTAGTAGGCATGTTTATATGGCGATAATCATCAATCAATCAATCCAAGTTCAACGTGTTTTCCATTGGCCTTCAACGGTCGACGGAAGTGATTTTATTTGCATATTTTTGTGTGATTTTTTTTATTTTGAAATATCAAAACAAAAATATAATAAGTATGTTAAATACTTAGATTTGCTATATTCTTTATAAAAAAAATTAACTATGTTTTAACGCTTTCACAATAACAATCTAAATAATTTAAGATTTTCTTAAAAAAATTAACTCCAAATGTACGTATGTAAAAATACTCTTCAAAATTGATCGGGGATACTGGTGCCCCACTAGTATACCCGATCCGAATTAGTGTATATCAATAGCGCAAACAGAGATACCATTCTGTTCCAGTAAGTTTTTTTAATGTCTAGTACATTAAAAAAACTTATCTGAAGAAAGTATGAAAATATATATATGTATATATTATTCATACTTTCCTTCGCCTACCTATTGTTGCAAAGTGAATCAAAGACGAGGAACCGTCACGATTCAGTTACATGGGAGGGCATTCTGTTTGCCATCTATTAAGATATCGAATAATAACATAAAAATACCATGAAATAACACTATAAGATTTTATTCCACAAAAACACCTTCTTCAATGGTGGCAAAACCAGTTATTAAAAAACTGAATTACTGAATCGATTCTGATAAAATTTTTATAGAACCAATTTATAAATGGCAGAGTTTTGAGGTAACAAACATAAAAAAATAATATGGTTAAATTTTTTTAACGTCCTCATTTTCTTAAATCAGTTATAAACTCATAAAATAATAGAAACAAAAGACGTGACATTGTCACAAAATATGACCGCCATATATGTATATTTCATAAGTTTTTATCAGCAATTTCGTCAGCGTCACCGCGATATGTTGGCTGATCCAGATAAAATCTAGCCATAGCTAATAAAAGATGATGAACGTCTTAAATGCCTACTACGTGTTCACCAAATTTCCCGACAATTAACTAAGTCGTTAATTCGCCTAAAAATAACAAACAACCAAACGAAAACTTATTTATCTCATTTATAATTGTAGTATTAATTGGTCCATTCTATATACGGTGTGGTCCCAGTATAGAATGGGCCTCCACTTTCTTTCCTTTGTCGTAAGAGGCGACTAAGGGAGCTTAATGGTCGAGAGATGGACAGCAGTATCTTTCTTAAAACATCGCCAAAATCTGTCTATACTTGCTAATCCAGCTGTCAGGCGTGGCAACTACTGGTATAATCCCTCTTATGTGGGAGTGGGTATGTATAATAATAAAATAAAGTAGGTAATATTAGCAATTCTTACTACTTATTCACCTACTATTTTATTTGTATAAGTTTTATTATAAATTCACATTTGAAACGACTATTTAAATCTATTAATTTTAAACGACTATAAATGTTACGTCCATAAGAAAAAGTTCAAGAAAACAATGAAGAAACAAAATAGTCATACAAAATTTAGCAATCATATATGGTAATCATTAATTACATATAAAGAGACGTGACGTGCACATGTTTTATTTTGATTAAAGATAAAAGTAAGTAATTAAATGTAAACGTGATCAACCACCGATTACAATGCAAGCAACTAATTGATTGTACTAAATCTATTGCAACGCTTGCACTGCTCAAGGATGGATTTTTTCCAAACAGTTCCGCCACGCGAATATATAGAATTGCTGTTCTGTCGTAATTCTTGTTAGTTTTATTTTTTTTATAGAACATTAATTGATTTCCTAGATCGGTAACATAAAAAATCGCTTGTTGTCTCTTGTTTTCTTTATTTTCTTTTTTCTTTTTTTTTCTCTGACTGTTTAATTATTGTTAGAATATAATGGCCGACACAGCACACTCTATTAAGTCTATGTTACTGTTCATGTCTATAAGCAATGGTCATAACTCCCCATCAGGCGGATCGTCAGCTTGATTGTTGTTTTAAGTTGCATAAAATAAAAGTTAAATTATAAGAAATCTAACTGGAAAAAAATTAAAGACATTGCATTACATGTACGTACTACAACCTAATAGAATAAAAGAAATATTATGAAATAGTCGTATCCTGTATCTGCGACCGTATGGATCAATATAATTATAAAGTATCCAATATTATTAAGTTAGGTATTACATATCTATACTAAATCTGATACGTAAGATATATGTACTAAATCTCATTAAAACTCGTTAAGTTTTGTGTGAAAGAGCAACAAAAATCCATTCATACACCTTCAGAAATTTTCGCATTTACAATAATGGTACAATTTATTATGATATATTATAGTATGTAACCCACACTTGCAAAACAAGCGTTCATTGAAGTATTTATATTTAGAGGTTTTATGACAAAACTTAAATTATACCAAGGATTGTTTGGATTCGCACATAAAAGCGTGAAAATGCGAGACAAACATTACGAGATATATGCGAACTAAATATCCTTTGCCTGCCTAGTCTATAGTACATTATTTGGTATCGTTGGTTCTATGACCGAATTAAAAATACGTCGAAGATCGTCTGTCTTGGATATAAAAGCATGAATGAATGAGTATACTTTATTTTCATTATACAATATAGGAAATAAGCAAGACAATTAACAGACAACGATACAATTGTATAAGTAAAGTAAGCATGAAATTACGAGGCAAACATAAAGGGATGTACGGAGAGTAAATATCCCTTATCTGCCTAGTCCATAATATATAATTCGATATCGTTAACTATTTTTTCTAAATCTTATTTAACTGACATAACGTATACAGAGATTTTCTCTACAACTGGTTATTTAAATCTGTTTTTGTAGGTTTGCAAATTTTATTGTTGCCAAAAATTCCTAGGTGTACCTAGTTAGAATATGAATACAGAACTCTATAATATATTGTCTTGACTAACCGACAGATTGACTGATCTACGAGTATTAACGCACGGCATAAATCGCTGAAGTTAAAAACCTGAAACTCTATAAAAATATTTTATATTGCACCTAAAATCTCTGTATTAAAACATATATTCATAAAACATAATTCTAGATTAATACATATGATACTTTCCTAATCAATGGAAAGCTATAAATTACATATAGTCTATAATTATGATATTGGAAGAATAATAAATCTACCAATCTTCACAGAGTAAGGAGATCATGACGCGGTTCATGCTTATGCAATTAACAAGACAAGTGCTGTTAGAGGCGTCTATAATAAAATAAGAAACAAAGCGAGTGTTACATCGGTCGAGGTCCAAGTTGCGTCAAGGAGTCGCGCGTCAGAGTGGTCGTGATTGCGGCGCGCGCCGCAGCCGCCCGTCACGCGCCGTGCTCGCTGCACGAGCGGACAGGCACAGACTCAGTTTTTTTTATGCCATGAAAATGGTAAATCCGAAGATGAAATGGTAAACCTGCCTGCGCTATCGATATACGGTCGGGAGGAGCCAATGAGAGACTATAGGTGAGTATGAAGTCCATCTAACAAATTCTCCACAAATTAACCATGATAATTTCCAAAAGTAACGATAATGTACAAAAGTCGATTGCTTGGGTACCTCTGTCCCATTCGTGTTTCAACCGTAAAGCAGTTGTGTTTGCATGGCTGTGTTTCGGTTTGAAGGGATATGGCGTGAATTTACAGGGTACAGAGGAATAACATCTGAGTCCTCAAGAATGGCAACGCATGGGGGGTATCATGGGCGAAATAGTATACTCTGTTATGTCCATGGTACGGCTCATGTCTATAGGCGATGGTACTTTCCATCAGGTGGGCCGTCAGCATGTTTGCCATTTTAAGTTGTATAAAAAAAGGGCATCGCGTGGAGATCGAGCTCCGCCTACGCTATCCAGAAGGTTGGTAATCCTGTGTATAAATAAATAATAGTGCCGCCTGCGTTACACAGATGTATTGTTTTTATTTCACGAAAATATAATTACGAGTATAACCTCATGTTCTCTATTTGTATACTATGAGAGGTATCAGTGATGAATAATAGGTGAAGATGAAGTCGTCGTTGAATCATCATGTGGCATTCGTTAAAAATTTACCACGATGATTTTCAAGGGGATCGCGTGAAGTCCGATCTTATAGAGTAGATCACTAGATACCATTACTAAAAATAATCGTTCCTTATAGCAGTTTATCTATCTATCTATTTATGATCAGTAATAGATAATTAAGAGCTAAAATGATAGTGAAGAACAGTTATAATGGGAATAATCATCGCCTACAGATATAAACAGTAATAGGGTCGTCATCAACTATATGCTTACGTCTATGGTTTATTTCATGCAGTGCTATTTCTGAGAACTAAGTTATGTCTTTTTACCAGGTTATAAAGGCATAACTTACATAATAGCTGTATCCAAAAGAGTATGGGCACTATGTCACGTTTTCTACAATATGTATATATCAGTAAGTTTTTATTAGGCATGGTAGGATATAACTCGCTTGAGGCAAGACGAAAATTAGCTTTAATAAACTCATATTTTAAAAATGTTTAAAAGGTATAATTATGATCGAAGCTTCCGAGAATCGATATCCATTCTTTTTTTTTTATTTTTTTATACAACTTAGAATGGCAAACAAGCTGACGGCCCACCTGATGGAAAGTGGTAACCGTCGTCTATAGACATGAGCAGTACCATGGTCATAACAGAGTACACTGTTTCGCCCATGATACCCCCCATGCGTTGCCATTCCTGTGGACTCAGGTGTTATTCCTCTGTACCCAGTAAATTCACGCCATATCCCACCCTTCAAACCGAAACATAGCCATGCAAACACAACTGCTTCACGGTTGAAACACGAATGGGACAGAGGTACCCAAGCAATCGACTTTTGTACAAAGTCTCCCTCTGGTAAATTCAAGCGTCTTTTAACTTAACTCGAGCACGTCAAAAAAAAATTCTGTATTTCGTTGAGAAGAATAGAGCTAGCAAAATAGGCTCCTCTTCTTGGCATTGACTCTGCTCAACGGTTTCATGAGTCTGTATCCGGACTTGGATATTGTCGAGTTTAGATAGATAGATAGATAATTTATATGCATTACTTACAGCACACAAATTACAACATACATACAAAAAAAAAGCAAGATAACATAAATGACAAAAAAAATACACAAAGCTAAATACAACTTTCGTTTGTGAGTGTGCCATAGCAATACAAAATGTTTTTCGCAGAATGGCAATAAAATTTTTATAAAGTGTTCAGTAATAAAATTTTATTATGTTGCATTTTGTTGTTCCTGATTGTGATTCCTAAAGGAGCGAATTAGGAAACTGTCAAGCTCTCTTAGTTGATAAATATAATAAATAAATAAGTTACAAATGTAACTTATGTGAGTTCTGTCTTCATGTACCTGTTATTACGGTTTTATTCAAGCCATTTGACCATGTATAAACTTCTTAACATAATCATAATAAGTGTGTATATTATATGATAAAATAACCAAGTGCGTGCCTGGCTTCGACTCGCCACAGGCGATAGTTTTCCCACGGTCTCGGCCGGCTCGGATCGTGGCCAAGTATAGCTCTGCCATTTGCATGCCCGCCCCCCACTGCCTACCGTATTACACCACTGCATACCAAGCACCGACAGATACAGTCAACCGAAAACAACATGACGACTTCGGAATTCGGCTGGACTATAGTAGAAACGAGGACCGTTTGGTAGTTAAACGACTGACTCTCATACTTGTAAAACTAGATTTAAACGTGATTTATCGTCGTGAGATGTTCTCCGAAAAACACCAGTAAGCACAAAAAGCATCTTTTAATTAAAGTAGAAACCAGCTCAAGTTCTTAGTAATTATATTATTATCAAATTTAATTTGAGTTTATTTGCCGCCGAACATATGAAAGGATTAAAAACAAATCCCATCAGCTTATAAAAAGTACTTGAATACAGATAGATACATCACTTATAGTTATCTTTATTATTCTTTTTTATTACATTTTTTTTTATAGAAATGGTCTAATGTAGGTACATAAATATAAAGTATAAATATAGAAGAAATACCATATTGAGTAATACTTTTGCTCAGTAGTTACCAATAATTATCCGATATAAACGTGGTGATAATAATAACAATAGAAGTTACAGAAATAGCTAGATTAGATACACATTGCCGTAACTATTATTGTCATAACAGTATCTTGGATTTAATATCAGAACAATTTTTGACACGTTATTTTCCACACACATTTTTTTCGCAATCCTATCATAGATCCTTGTACATTCTTAAGAAAGACATTCATTTTATATTTTCAAGACGGGCATTAAGTATTAAAATAAGATTGTTATCGATCTAAATATTAAGATGCTGATTTAATCTCTTCAGATAAGTAGCTAATAAAAGAGGTAGACAAGGCGACGTGAGGCGAAACGCTACTGTTTCTCAATTCTTCCGGTCAAACGGTTTATCAGTCGATCTCGAACGACTACTGGGACTACTTGAAAGCATCGATTTAATAGAATCCGACCTGTTATATTGCTATATATAGGTATACGTCACAAAGATTCCTGATAAGATAAATTGGAAAAGGATAGTGCCAGCTTTATCTCAAGTGATTTAAAACATGTTTTATAAAAACAGACACAACACAGTTTACTAAGAATGCAAAAAATTAAATGCGAAAAAACTTATCGTTCGCCCTAAAACAGTTTTTATCACGCAGCTTTTCTGGTGATTCAATGTAAATGGTGCTTTAGTTATGAAATTTAAAAATAGAATTACTGAATACTGAAAAACAGTGGTATCATAATTAAATTGTCTCACTTGCAGTTAAAAAGAAAATAATAATTTACAAAGAGTTTCATTAGGTATTATGGTCCATATTAAAAGTTAAGATAGTCATTACATTAGATATAATATGAGAGATATTAGAAATAAAACTTCCGCAAGTAATTGTTTTAAATCTGTTGTTCTCTGCAGTGACGATCATAATACCATAAATTGTACTACATATTCTATATTATATTTATAAAAAAAAATGGTAGCATAGCCATTCATGATTATAGACCATTTATCGTTACTAATAAATCGTTACCATTTATATCATGAGTTATTAGTTCATTTGCATTGCCCTTCATATAAAAATACATATTGTAAAAAATCCAAAATAGAAGGCAGATATTACGGAACGGGTGCTTTTTTATCTGGAGAATTTTGTCATAGAGACCCATCCATTTCCAGGGAGACAAGTGGGTACTGCTGCACTCCTACTCATTAAAACTTCACGGTATTCCACACAGGGCCTGTTATCAAAATCTTTAGAGCATGTAAGCTGGCGTTTGCGATTCCAAAGACAATGATCCTCACTTTGGGCAGACTTCCTACGCTTCCTATGTTGACATATCCAGACAGTCAGAACTAATATCAATACGCTCCCATACCTCGCGCAGTACAGTTATTAAATAATATTATAAACATCATTAATATTTTTAGTAGTAGCCTGCCAAAGATATTCGAAACGGCTCAAAGATATCTGAAGTCGGGTTAAATACCTTTATTATAATTTTCTATGTTACCACACTAGGTTTGTAACATTAACTTGGTTTTTGCTATCATAATGTTATAATTATTTTAATGAATAAATAAATAGATATCAGACAAAACTATTTGCAAAACATCAAAGGACGGGGCACTTTATCTATAAAAAATCCGTAATGAAGATACATACACCTCATAGGAGTATAAATGTAAAATACTCTACTGTGTAAATATTGTACTGTAAGGACTACTACTGGTTTAAAATCACATGTTGTTCGCGGCTCGCTGGTACCAAAGGTTGCAGCTTCGCTTTCACTATCACGGCCCATCAGAGGAGGCTTAGACTCTCCATATAAACCGAGGTCTATCTGAGTCGAGATTCGTCGTTATCTATACGTATGCAAAGAAAATTTATAAAAGAAGATGATGCCAGAGACGTTATGTAAGCTATTAGTCGTTGCCTTCTCAGCTTTCCCCATTAAATGATCCTTGATTGCAATAACCTAACCCAATTTCAATGTAATTCCAAGGATTTTATTTTCAAATATTTTAATAATAACTCGTCTACCCTCTATCTATACCAAAGAAGCAATATTACATTTGAATACTATAATTATTGCAGCGTGACGCCCATTTCAATCTTGTTGCTTAAAGAAAATTAATAGGTACCTACGTATAGTTAAAGTTCACGTTTTGAAGAAACCAGTAAAGGTAGATTGGCTTCTATCATATTAGATTAGTGCCTACATAATTATCTGATATTAAGTTGTTTTATTATCCTGGAGTAAATTGGAGCTTATCTTCTGGATTAAAATATGTATAGCTGTGATCGAAGGTACCGATTTATACCATAACGTAACAAGTATAAGGTAAATAAAAGAAATAGATCCTCAATTCGTCTGAATTTTGTATGACTATTTTATTTACTAATTTGAACAAATTATTTGGCTTTATCATTTCAGCTGTTAGGTGTCCACTGCTGAACATAAATCTTCCCCACAAAGGGAGATTTTGCATTATGGTTTATATGAAATAGATACTTGAGTTACCATGGTAACAAGTAGACTTATGTAGCTCTGTCATGTTGGGGGGAAAGGGATTGTTAGTAATGGAGACTGAGAATCCCATTGCTAGCAATATACCCAAACAGGTCGACCTCCTCGCGGTTCTCCCTGGAAACTATAATGGTTAATTCCTGATGAATTCATCATGATGGGCTAACTGGCCTGTTTTCATTCTCAACTATCACCCTTCACTGGTGCTCCGCCAGCGTATCCCGTTAGCGCAAGCGGAATTACCATACCATTTTCACCCATCACAAAAAAAAAAGCTCTGTCATGTCTCCATTTACAATGCAGAATTTTTTTCTTCTGCTCATTGTTTCACATCACACAAATTTTGTTCCTGCGAGTATACTGGGTTTCTGTACACAACACTGACCGTGTCTTTATTTGATGCATTTACCGACTGCACATTGTAGCGAGGTAATTTCTTTTGTATTACTGGGTTCATTTAGTGTAAAGTTTGAAACTGTTTAAAATAAAATAGTAATAGTTTACTTAAATGATCACATTAATTCCCGTAGCTTAAAAACCATAAACTATGCAACACAAAAGTCTAAAACACAATCATTTATTTTGTTATCTGAAGTATACGTCCGTGTTACTAACGTGTTTACTTCTATATAAAGTTTGTAAAACTGCTTATTTCAGAGCATAATTTCATTAACTTGTACACATAAGGGAGGTCCTGTACAAAATCTATAAGGTAAAAATTTCTTTCACAAAGGAAGCACATGGGCGTCTTTTTTACCCAGTTATTGATTCTTATATATGAATATTGATGCTAACAAATACATTAGGAAAGTAATATTTATAAATTTTATATTCCATAAAAAAGTCTATTTATAACGCTGTTAGTATATATAGCGTAATATGTTATGTAGAACTATATATACTAAATAAATTATTACATTAAGACAAATCCAAATATGCGTTCCAATAAGAAAAACCGCTCAATTCTGTTACGATTTGCAAATATAAAAATGGTATTAGCAAAAAAAAACAAGCTATCTTTATTGATATTGCAGTTATTTGAGATTTTATTGAGAAAACTGAGCGTCTCCTGTTCCCACGGCCGAGCTTCCGGCCGAAGCGAATTTTGACAGATACCTACAGAATTACTTATATAAAGTAGCGATAGGACAAACATTAATAAGATAAATGGATATTTTGATCGATTGGATTCAGAAAAATCAAGAGAAGGAAGGGTTAAGCAGCTAATGGATTTTCTATCTTTGCAAAATAAAAATCGTTAACGAGTCATTTGATACGTTGTTAATGATATATATATTTTTTATTTCAAATAGTATTCTCTCCTGCCCAATTGCACATCTGTCTATTCGTGTGACCACGCTAATGTTGAGTAAAATTTCAAAGATTGAAGATTTATGTATTTGAGGAGAAACTTATCTTTATGTTTTGTGTGTACAAATAAAAAATATATATCTTATTTAAATTGTTTTGTATGTATACGATAATAATTATTCGGTTTGTATCAGAAATTCCGCTAAAAAACCTATAAAATATGAGGAATACTCGTAAGTGCCACACTTTCGTGATTGATTGCTTAGTAATATATAGTAGGTTTTTTTGTTAAAATAGTATCGCCTGAGTTTTAATAAATTAACTAGCTAAATACGTTAAATTGTTTATGTTACTAAAATAATATTTTCTACAATATGACTATACCTAATATTAGAATATTTATTTATAATATGTAACACGTGGCTTCATCCAATTTAATTGGGATATAAATTTCTTTCAATAATCTTAATATGGTCTATCCATGTGGATAATTTTATTCAATTGTCTACAGTCGTTACTGTAATGAACTAACAAATATAATATTAGTGATATAATGAAGTACCGTATTCGTGATTCACTATTTCTTCCAAAGCTTGACTGGTAGAGAATGCTACTAGTATTAAGTCTTACCTTTTGTACAGTTACATAGCCGTGGCTATGCACAACATATGAATATAAAAGTGCTGAACTGCATTTTCGAAACAGTCAATGGTTAACAATAATGTATGCGTCATACCATCAATTTCCAGCGATTTTTCTATATATTTTAATTCAGACCGAATTTGAACCTCAGACGAACAAGACGCTTTACTAATTTTTATAATAAAGTCTCGTGTTAATTAAAATAATTTTCTTTTTAAAAAGTCTCATCTGACCCCACCCCGTAACAGTACCATATTTTTATTTGTATTTGTAAATAATTTTGTTGACAAAGTTATTTATAAATTTACATAATTTATTTAAATAAATAAATTTCTGTTATAAAAAAAAAAAACTTTTTTTGCTGTCCCTTCCGTCAGGGTAGAATGACCGTCAATTAGTTGCGCAGGCGCCGCGAACTAGTTCTGTAAACTATCCGACGGTACTCATTTTATCGCAGCTATTTTGTACTTTTTTTTTCACTAAACATCCAGACGTAACCTAACTGTATACTTTATTGTTTTTCATTCAGCCTCTTCCACAAACCATAGATAAAATTGACTTTTTTCTATATACAAACTTGTGAAGGTCTCCCACAATAGTTTTCCATTACACACTATTTAAGAAACTATTGTTTATTAATCACCACATTGTTATTGAATATAACGGTTTCTAAAATATTGAAAGTACAAATACAAATGTATTGTTTTTTTTTTCTTTTTTTTGTCGCATTGACGATATCCGTACCCCAAAATATTGAATAAAATAAAGTCTTTCACCCTTAAAATAATAATTTAAAAACTAATAGTATCTAATATTTTAATAAATTAAAAGAAGAAATGGCCAAATTTACTAGTAGAACTATCAGTTGGCTCATTATGGTGAGTTTACTAGGAATTTACTACGTTTGATTCCAAAGGGGATTTTATGGAGGTCGACCTGTCAAGGTATATTTTTTAAGGAATGAAAGTAGAAAAGTGACAAATTTAAATAAAGAAAAGGCCTGAATATGCAACCTACTGAAATTTTCAAGTCATATGAGATGGTTAATTTGTTATTAAATATATACATTTTATATTAAATATAAACAAATATTGTAATGATTTACATTTCTAAATCTCAATGTGCAATTTTTTCTGTCACCTAGATTCGTTGTGTCAAAGACTTCAGAAAAAAAGTACTCTCGGATACTCTGTATATACGGTTTTTTCATTTTTGAAGCCTTGTAAAACAATTATTTGGATTTGCTATCACTAAATTTTGTAATCTTGTACATTTCTAAAACTACATGTCTTCTGTTTGTACCAATTGAAACAGAAAAGTAACCTGAATATACAGACTCGATTTTAGAAGTCGTAGCAAATGATTATTAGAGTCACTATCGTAACTGTAAATTTTCTCTTTCACAATTATAACTAATTTAAATTAAAAAAAAAAAAATAAGCAAGACAACCCCTTTATTTCTGAAAACCATGTAAAATGAATAAATAGATTCCCTAAACGCTATAATAATTTCTAAATTTAAAAATGTAATTTCTTTAACACAAATACTGTTTATGCCAATTCAAATGAAAAAAAAAACAACTCTTTACTTTTGGAGTCGTTTGAAACGATTCGATTCGCTATCGCCAAACACCGAAATCAAAAGATAAGCGGAAGAGTTAGCACACTTATTTATAGATTATAATTAACTTGAGATGTCAGCGCCGTCAGCGGGTGTGGGCGTTTGTTTTCATGGCACGCGTGGGAAACCAAAGCGGTGTGTCCTCACACGACACGTCACCAATCGTTTCAAGTAGCATGTGTGAAGGCGTTATTGTTTTATTATGGTAACTCATTAGGCTATATTTAGATTTCAGAGCGTATTTGTACTGTACAGTTTAATTTGCTACATTTAATTGTTGTTTTTAAGAGTCAATTCATTATACGATCGATCTTAAAAGTTACGTAGCTTCTCGGTCCTTAAAATTTTGTCGGTAGAACACTAAGACTGTTCATATTAGTATACCCACGCAACTGAAAATTAGTTTACAAGAATGTTTAAATAAATCAACATAATTATAAAAAGGAGGTTTTAAATACTGCGATACATTTTTTTTTTCTCAATAAGTAAGAATTAACTAATAAACTTTTTACATAATTATTTGTCAGGACTGCCACAGACGTTATTTTTAATGATAGGTATAATTTCAGATATATATTTATTTTATCTATAAGATATAAATATAATTTGTAAATAAAATATGTTTTTTGTATAAACAACTCCTACAGAGTGTAATAAATGAAAAATATATACATAAACTTTTTTTTTAATGGATGATAATGGAATGGTAACCCCACCCGCGCTATCGGTATGCACCGGCGGGGCACCAGTAAAGGATGATAGGTGAGGATGAAGCAGGTCAGTTAGCCCATCGTGACGAATTCAACAAGAATTGTTCACGATGGTTTCCAGGGGGAACCACGTGGAGGTCGACCTAATAAGGTATATTGCTAGCAATAGGGCTGTCAAACTCTACTGCTAACAATCCTTTTCCCCCCACATAAACCCTGTTATTAAATTTCTAACCTTTCATAAATTATAGATGTGGAAAAAAAAGAGATGAATGCCATTCATCATATAAGGTTAATATAGGCCAGGCCTATTATTATGAGATGCCTCCCATACTAGCCTATCTACTACATTCGCTTGGGAAATTTAAACTTTCATTGGTAATTTTCATCTCTTGTTTGTTACGTTATATTCCTCGGTCACCGCTTACAACATCTTGAAGTCGGAGCGGGGTGAATCATCAGTAATGAGTCTTACGACTCCACTGCTAGCAATACCTTCTCAGGTTGAGCTCCACGCGGTACCCTCTGAAAACCACCATGATTAATTCCTGGTGAACTTATCGTAACAGCTCAACTGATTTGGCTACATCCTTATCAATTATTCCTTACTAGTACCCCAGTACGCCAGCATAAACTGACAGTGCAAGCACGGTTACAATTGTATGATCGTTAATTAAAAAAAATTCATTCTGAGAACGAAAGAAGTGGTGACGCATTGTATTTTTAATCCCTAACCTGTTATCACACAGAAAGTAATACTGACGTAAGAAATATCTGCATTACTGTTATTTATAACTTTTATTGCTTATCAGTGATAATTATTGCATCAGTGCAATAAATTACCAGAGGGAGACTTTGTACAAAAGTCGATTGCTTGGGTACCTCTGTTCCATTCGTGTTTCAACCGTGAAGCAGTCGTGTTTGCATGGCTGTGTTTCGGTTTGAAGGGTGGGATATGGCGTGAATTTACTGGGTACAGAGGAATAACATCTGAGTCCTTAGGAATGGCAACGCATGGGGGGTATCATGGGCGAAACAGTATACTCTGTTATGTCCATGGTACTGCTCATGTCTATAAGCGACGGTTACCACTTTCCTATAGGTGGGCCGTTAGCTTGTTTGCCATTCTGTTATTAAAAAAAAAAATTAGAATTGACATTTATTTCAATAATACATATATATATATATATATATATATATATATATATATATATATATATATATATATATATATATATATATATATATATATATATATATATATATATATATATATATATATATATAGTCATATTAAACAACATAGTAGCGTAAGTTCGTATAATCATATATTACTAGGAAAACGGTGAGTTCGTTGTGTTTTATAAACGTGGTAATTTATTCAAATACGTAAGATGTCGGATCCGTGTGTTTGCGTAGACCTGAGTCATAGTTTATTCTGTATTGCTGTGTCATTGTTTAGTCTGTATATTGGGTCTGAACCGTGCATTTTTGTATACAATGTAATCTTGAAGGCTCGCCGGCATCTGGGATGCAGGCAGGCACAGGAAGTGACGCCTGTATGTGAATTGATAAGGGATTTTGTTTCAAATTTTATTACGTAATACACATACTCTTAACTTGTATTAACCGGTGGCTTTTTTTTTTTACGTTATTAGCTTTAAAAATATCCTGCATACATCCATATCTAGAATACGATATAACTATGTAAAAAATGAATAATTAAAATGTCATTTAATTTAGTAACAAACATTCAAATACATTCTAAAAACTTCATTACGATTTTTTATTTATTTATAATTTTAGCTTTATAATTGTAGTTGTTAAAAAATATTACTCTATTGTGACTTATGTAATTAGTTTTTTATAAATTGATAGTCATAGAATTAAACTACAAATATTTAGATTTAGTATACTTTGTTTTAAATTAAAAATTTTGAAACATACAAATAATTAAAAGGCACTTGATATAATATTAAGTAAGTAAATAATAATAATAAGCATAAAATTGTGTTATTTCGTATTTAAAAGCATTAGTACGACAATTGCAAAAATATTAATATGTAGGTATGTATAAAAAGTTGATACGTGCATTAAAATAATGTACCAGCACATACAGTTTCTCAATAATGATACGATAAAAACGTTATTTAGACTTCAATATAAAACATTCTACATCTTTTAATGAATGAGTATACTTTATCTGCATTATTATATTATATAATATAATAATATAATAAAGGAATAAGCAATACAATTAATAAATGTAACGATACAGTTGTATAAGTACAATAATTATTAATTATTTAATATATTATTTCCAGAAATGATTTTAATAAAAGAACCTTAAATAATACTTGAATTTATTTTTGTGATTATTTGCAAATTCTAAACTCATTTATGAACGCATGCGCCGTACACGTGCCTTAATTATCTACACATTTTATTACATAAAATTTTAAACACGAAGGACAAAATTAGAGACACCTAAATCTGAGATGGTCCGTTTACCTGACCGTGCCAAAAGAATGCAGCGTTGCCAGATGCGAATTTTGATTTCTACCCGAATTTAATTTTTTTTTCCAAATTAAAACAAATTTCTTCCCTTTTACTCTATAACAAAGTTTCGACTTTCACACCGTTAAATTCAATACTTTGATTACTTCATCGTACTTTACGTATAGTATATAATATATAAGGTTTTAAAAATATATAATTTGAAAATACTGTTTAATATCTTTTTTAATTGTTTTTCCGAATATTTCTCCAACAACTTTAAATATCTAAAATTTTACAAACAGAAATCTTTACCCAAAATAGAGAATAAAAGTGCCGAATCTGGCAATGCTGAAAGAATGTTACCACAACGACCATATACCTTTCATCCGATTAGGGTCTGTGCCATTTATTACTTCGATTTTTTGTTCCAAAACTTTTGTCTACGTCAGACTTTATCTTTCGGTACCGCCAAAGAGCAGGTCATGTAGCGGTCGGCTTCGATGTAAACCCTGCCTCTCCATTAACTAAAAGGCTAAGAATTATTATATATAACGGTGGCCATTGTTTATGTTAATAAAAAGTTATTAGCGGCAAGCTTTTTTGTCTCTTTATTGTTTACTTTACAAGTTACGAAACGTAACGGGATGAAAAGGTTTTATTGATTTTTAGGCACATGCATTTTAAAAGGATATAAGAAAAAAAAGGTAATACTAATAAATAAATAATTGAATATGAAACAAAAATATTTATTATTTACATATTAATAATATGACAGAGATGATGAACTTCGTGTCTAGAACATTGCATTTTTTATTAAATTTGTAAGAATATTACAGTACATATTTACTACAAACGATTTTTACTTTATGTTAATAAGTGTATAATTTGGTTAATTATGTTAATAATACAGGGTGTATTACTAGCAATGGGGCACTTAGACTAGATTCCATTACTAACAATCCCTTTCCCCCCTCTAAGGAGTACCATTGGCATCATAATGTGATCTGAGATCTCCATGATGTTATTATGTAATTATATATAAGTGACAGTAGTGTCATTCTTAGTGCCATTAAAAAATAGAACATAATTAACCAAATTATACACTTATTAACACAAAGTAAAAATCGTTTGTAGTAAATATGTACTGTAATATTCTTACAAATTTAATAAAAATCAGGTCAACCATCACGTAATTTCCCCCTGGAAACCATCGTGATTAATTCTAATGCAATTCGCCACGATGGTATAACTGACCTGTTTTCATCGTCACCTATTATCCCTCACTGGTGCCCCGCCAGCGTATACCGTTAGCGCAGGCGGGGTGGCCATTTCATTATCACCAATTAAAAGATACTCCTCATGCATTGCTATTTCAATAGATACTACTGTTCAATGCCCTTTTTTAATCTCTACGTAATCTATGGTTGGTATACTTATAGTTCTTTTTTTAATGTTGGTTATAAATGACATTTGCAGTTACGATGAAGCTTTCAACATGTATGAATAAATTTCAATGACGAATTACATGACCACGTGCAATGTAACACGTAACGATAATAAAATTTGCAGTGATGCATTTTATGAGTTCAAGTTACAATTTGTGAGAATATGATCTAAATATATGCATTACAGTATACATATTGTGACATTGTTTAATTATAATTTCATCGTACAGTGATTTGTTTTTGACCAACTTTGGAAAGGAGACTCTCATTTCGACTGTACTGTTTTGTGTAATTTATTAACCTACGAACGATTATTTCATCGATTTATTACAATTGCTTTCCTTAAGGGTATACTATCAACATAGTCACTTACTAATTTATTACAAATCGAATTTGGTGTTCTATGTTATACTGCAATAAACGCGGTATTTTACTGTTTCAAACGCGTGTATATGCATAGCAAACTTTAGTTCGTTCAACTAGTTAAATTTATTAAAAATTTTCTGCAAATATAATGTAAGGTTTAGTTTTGAATAAAACTCCTACGTACTCCATATATGAATATGTTTAATAGGTATCACATAATGAAAACTGAAATACAAACTGTCTTCAAAAAGATGGAAGCTCTCAATTTTATTGATATTTATAATTTCTTTGACACTTATATAAATTTGGTATAAATAGGATCCCATATTGTTGACAATCGAAACACTGCCTGCCGATGGCAGAACAAGAAACGACGGTGACCCTGTTGTCGGATCCCTAAATTAGGATGATAATGGCGAGATGTTTAAATTACAGAAACAATGACTTGTACGTATTTGTTACCATTCGTTTGTTTATAATAATTACGTCCTATGTTAAACTAGTGCTCCTTTGTTTTGGAGTTTTAGGGGCATTCCTTGATTGAACCGTGAAATGAACACTTGCGATTATCGTAGTGATTGTAAAATGTTAATAAATAAAATATAATTGAATTAAGCAATAAATCATCTAATTCAGTATTTTAATCATGTAGAATTGTTGTAAGGGTTGTCTGTAAGTGATTGCTTTTAGCGATAAGGCCGCCTTTTGTATATGCACATTCTGTATAAATACTCCTTGTATACATCTCTACTGTGCGCAATAAAGAGTTTATTATTACTATTAGAATTATTATTTAGTTAATAAATTAGTTCTTTAAAGACTCTTGTCCCTTGTATCTAATAATATAAATTTTGTATTATTAATTATTAATTTTGTCATTATTAAAGCTGATTTCCTTTTCGTGTAATAAAATTTTAAATGCTTAATTAGATATAGTTGTTTTACTTATATTGAAAATAATTATATTATTCATCATTTTATAAGTGTATGTTACGCATGCTTGAAACTCGATCGTTGGGCCACACGTGTTCTCGCGTGGTATGAATGGGCGCGCATACGCAGGGCGCGGGGCTAAGGGCCGAAGCGAGGCGCGCAGGCGGCGGGGTAGCTAAGGCTTTTTTTTCAGGCAGTATAACTCGACGCGCGAATGTAGACGCGCGTCCTTTGCTTGGAAGACTACTAGATTAGATTGTTTATAAGTTTTTTTTTTCTTTATTTTATATTGTTTCGGTTAAGTTATTATTGTGAACTTATTGTGAATTCAAGGTAAGTGGATAGTTCAAGTTAAGTATAATTTTTAGAATTATTTAGTGTTTATTCTTGTTAAAAGGCATAATTATAGTACTGTCTATATTTCTAAACTTTTGAGTTTAACAAACTTAACTGTTTATTGTAATAATAATCGAGAAATTAATTATCTAATATGAATTAAATACTTATATCATGCACACAACAGTGTCACTGTTGTCCCACGAACTTTTTATTCTGTGTATATCTACTCACTACCTAATATCATTAATTAATTTATAAACAAAGTAAAAGTAATTTTTGTTAATAAATAAATTTATTTGAACAGAAATAATGTCTTCGGATCCTGCTCCGTTGTCAAAAACTGCTAAATATAAGAAGATCACAAAGCCATTACTTGAGAGGAAACGGCGCGCACGCATCAATCGTTGTTTAGATGAACTTAAGGATCTCATGGTCGGCGCTTTGGAGGTAATATTGACTTTACAAACCTACGTTTTTTTTATTATTAATAGCCCTTTAGATTATTTGAAATGAATTGAGCGTGACATAAAAAAATTCATATTAAAAAATAATTAACATTGTACTTGGAATTGTGAAATTTGTCTTGTTTAAAATCTTTTGGCAAAATATTTATTATGTGTTTTGAGTACTTACTATCTGTTGACGGGCAAAAATAGCGATGGCTATATGTTATGTTATTAATACATATTATTTATCTAATTAATATTTTCTGGAGATTTCAATGCGGATGAAAATATCCAAAAATTAGCTTAACTTTAGTTTCTAAAACTGTAGATATATATATATGTTTTTTTTAAATATTGTGAATTTTTTTATGGATTAAAAAGTTATTTATCAATTAACATATTTATGTTATAATTCTAGAAATTATATCTACTTATGTGCAAGCATTTATTTTAATTTTCCTATTATAAAGTTGCTATCAAAGTTTTCGAAATAGCCACCCATCTTTTAAACATAGAATACTTCTAGTATATACTTAATTGTATCTAAAAATGCAGCTTAGCTTTTTCTGCTGGTCATCAAAACGCAATCCATCATCCATTCACACGCTATTTATTTTTATCACGGACCGGTCGTCCTTCTGTTTATTACACGAGTACTTATTGAGCGCCGTCTCAGAACTGGTATTCAAAAGTACAAGTTCCATTAATAAACAGAACCTATCTTCGTACACTCGTACAGTTATATTAATGTGACGTTTACCCTCCAGTAGCGTGAGAAACGATGCTTGCACCTGCGCTTCTCGCTAATTTGTTTTTTCTTTTGTTCCCAGATCGATGACGACAACTTGAGCAAGTTGGAGAAGGCTGATATCCTTGAATTAACCGTTAACCACCTTACTAAATTACACAGTCCTAAAGATCCCGTTGTAGAAGCGAAGAAGTTTCAAGCCGGTTTCGGACAATGCGCAGCAGAAGCGTGCCGTTTTATTATGTCGGTACCTGATTTGGACTCGAAAGTTAGCCAAAATTTGATTAGCCACTTATCACGACTCATAACTGCACAACCTCTGACTATTCAGGTTCCAGACAGGCCGCCTTTTTCGCCGCCGATATCACCGTCTTCGGTAATTTCGGACAGACAACATTATTATAGCGATCATGATAGATCCTCATCAGACGCAGAAGATTCAGTTTATTCCGGAGATGGAGTATCAAAACAATGGGCTTGTCCTAGACCGAATATGAACGTAACACGCAAGACATCAATGACGGGCCTTCTTACGACTGTAGATAAAATAGCTCCTCAACACACACCAGATAATATTAATGTTCATGGACATAGAAGTAATGCATATTTTAATAGGGTTCCTGTAGAGGCTAAAGACGTAATACTCCAAAAGATAAGACAACATATAATGGATAAACGTGGCAATGACAACAACGCTGATCCAAATATCAACATAGATGAGCCAGAAGCAAAATATTCATATAAAAACGATTTCCACAGGGCTGAAGTAACTCATCAATATTCTCCTGTCAATAATCCTAGCAATGACACATTGGATCTTAGAAAATTCAGGTCGCCATCACAGTATGCCGAAACAGAATCGCCAAAAAAATCCGTCGTATACCATGCCGGTAATCAATTAGATACGACTCCTTTAGCTGAGAGCAAAGTTGAGGTGGCCAATCTTCCGGAACAATGCGAATTGCCGATGGATTACAGTAACTTGCCGCCAAAAAAGAAAAGGAAATTAATCGAGTACCAGGAGTATAAAAAGCAAGAGGAGGCGAGGCGGCAACTGGAGGCTTTTTATGCGGAGAAAAAAGAACGCCACGCCAGCGGACCTATAGTGGACGAAGACGTCAATAAATGGCGTCCTTGGTGATAATACTCTAAACTTCTGTTGCTCGCATATTGTGATATTAATAGTCTCTTCCATGACAAAGCTTTAATTTGTTGTAATTTATTATGTAATTAATTAATTGAACGATTGTGCCTTAATTTTATATATTAATTTTAGCAATCAAGTAATTGACTGTATTAGCATTAAGTATGTTTTTGACATTTAGATCTATTTATGTGCCATTTATTTGATCTCGACGTCTTCCTTTATGAATATTCATCAAAGCTTGTTATTGTCTAAGTCTTCCAAATGCAAAATTGTAATAGGTATTATACATAGTGAACCCTTTTAGTCAGATACTGTAATTAATAAATATTTTTTCCAAAATGATTCTATTATTGATTATTGTCCAAACAATTGCATATAAAAAATTGTCTTATGCCCTCTTAGTTACTTCGTAAGAATATTACGTATTATATTATCGAGATACGTATCTTTGTACGCATCCTATTTTTTAACGCTGTTATGAGGTCTGATCATGGGGTGTAAGACCTACTAAATATTTCACATTTTTATAAATTATTTTTCATATAAAAATCACAAATAGTCTAAAATTTGCATGTTGATTAATTAATAATAATCGCAAAATTATTTTTGTACATTAAAATTTATTCTATGTGCATATTTTTGCTATAGTTTGCACATACTGTCCTTTTAGATTTACTTTAAAATTCTTGAGAAAATTAAGTAAGATCGACTTGACACAATACCATGAAATGTTCGTGGTGCTTTTTTTAATGATAATGGAATGATAACGCCCAGGGCACCAGTGAGTGATGATAGATGAGGATGAAGCAATTAGCCTATCGTGACGAATTTAACAAGAATAAGCTACGATGGTTTCCAGGAGGAATCATCGTGCATAAGCATATCATAGCAAAAGAGCTGTCAAACCCCATTAATAACAATACCTTTCCCCCCATGTTCATGGTGTTGTTATAGTAAGTACAATGAGTATCAACACTAATGATTACTATTATTGAAATAAGTGTAATAAAAAAGTTAAAGTTTTGGGCAAGTTTCAATATCAATCCAAAAATCGTAAGATGTAGAAAAAAATATTTTATAGTTTACAATTTTTGAGTTAAGTATTGCCATCTATTAATTTTGAAAACAATGTAGCAACTGAATTTACTTATTAGTAGGCGTATCAATACAAGTAAATATTATAGTAGAAGTATTTTATTAAAAACATAGATGTCGCTTTTCTGCGCAGTGCTACCATCTATATTAATGTTATTAAATTACAAATACTAAACGAGCCTTCTTGGATAAAGATCGCTTCGACATATAATTAACTACATATACATCAGCATCGAATGCTTTTACCACATATTAATGTTTACTACTTGATAATAGATGGTAGTTAGTAGGAATTTTTACAATAGTAAAATATGTATTTAATAAATTATTATAAAATCAAAAAACTTTTAATATTTTTTTAATCCAATACGTTCATAACATAGTTAATAATTTTATTTAAGTAAGTAGGTAGTAGCTAGTAGTAAATAATAACTAAAATTACAATTTTAAATGGATTAAAAAAAATATTAAACAAAATTGTATTTAATATTATATTATATTATTATAAGAAAATAAATTACTTCTAAGTACAGTTATTTTCAATATACAATATTATCTAAAACTTTCTGTGTGAAATAATAGCATCTATTGTCCAATAGATGGCAGTAAAAACTCAGTGGGGTAGGCTATAAAATTTTTATTACCTATTCGACTCACCATTGTCGTCTCGTTGATTGTCGCTCGTAGTAGAGCGTAGTAGTGGGGCGAAAGCAAATCGACTCCATTCATTCATTGACGCGCCGGCCGGCCGTCCAGTCGGTTGTCATTAATTTAATGAAAATCCGAAAAAGCTGTATATAATGAGTTTCGCGCGCATCTACCGTTTATTCGACGATTAAAAAACGAACTCTATGCTAATTTATTTTGACTGTGTTGACATTCGTTTTGACAATTACAGCAGATGTTTGTTCTGGTGATGCGATGTTGATTGTGGTAGTGATTTTGTAAAATGTGGTGAGGAGATGCTTGTGGGAGAACAGTCACCGGCGCCGCGAGTGGTCGCCGGGCTGAGGAAACTTCGACCAGAATTGACACCAGGACCCGTGCCCGCGCCTGCTGATCCCAACCTACGGATATCAGGTTGGTAATCCAGTTTTAATAACATTTAATTTTCTATTTTAATATGTAGGTAGTATAATAATCATGAGTAACCTAATTTAAACTATGATTATGAAAATCCACAAAATAAAATATTAAAAAAAAAAAGATTCGTTGCTGCGGTCATAAAAAAAGAAGGAGTCTATGTCCACTTATTTTTCTCTGAAACATTGTCTACATAACAAGGAGCATGACGTGAAGTTACAATTTACCTATATCGTCATAGTCGTAGAATCCGTCAGTATTCTACGACTATGACGATATAATGTAGGTAATGTAAACATATGAGGTAAGGGTAAAGCAGGTTATAGGTGTATCTAATATCTGCTTATTCTAATTCCATCCCATTGAAAATACTAATCTACACCTAGTTTTTTTTAATGCGTGAAAATGGAATGGTAACTCTGCCTACGCTATCGGTATTCGTTGGCGGGACACCAGTGAGGGGTAATAGATGAGAAGAAAGGGCAGGTCAGCTAGCCCACCGTGATGAAATTCATCTGGAATTCAGCACGATGGTTTCCACGTGGAGGTCGACCTGATATGAATGGAATGGTAACCCCGTCTGTGCTATTGGTATACACTGGCGGGGCACCAGTGAAAGATGATTGGTGAGGATGAAAAGGCAGG
Organism: Galleria mellonella; assembly: GCF_026898425.1. Lineage (NCBI taxonomy): Eukaryota > Metazoa > Arthropoda > Insecta > Lepidoptera > Pyralidae > Galleria > Galleria mellonella. The sequence continues at coordinate 2,515,585 of NW_026442117.1, forward strand.
TCAGTTAGCCCATCGTGTTGAATTCAACGATAAATTAGTTAATTAGTAGAACCGCGTGGAGGTCAACCTGATAAGGTATATTGATAGCGATGGGGACTATCCTCCCCATTACTAACAATCCCTTTCCCCCACATAAGAGGATCTAGGTACCATTTGTAGCCGCCTACTTCTTTTTACTTTTTTATGTGCCTATGATGACGAATCTATCGCCGTGTCGGTCCCGGCATAGAATGGACCACTCCTTTCTTTCTCGTGGGTGCCATAAGAGGGGACTAAAGGAACTTATGGTCGAGAAATGAGTAGCAGCGTCCCTCTTAAAACATTTCTAAAAGCCTAACTGCGGTTGCTAACCCACTTGCTAACTATAGCAACTACTGGCAAAACACCCCTTCTGGTGAAAGGCTAGTGTTCAGCAGTGGACAGTTGACGACTGAAATAATACCAATGATGATGACGAATGTATTTTTTTTTTATAAAGTTTTTAACGACTCTGAAAACTAGTATTTTTGTAGCCAACTGAAATGTTTTGTAATCATTTTTACACTATATTCACTGAACATATCACAAATCAACGTCGCATTATAAATTATTGACCGTATTTACTAGAAAGTATGAGGATTTATAAAATTTAATGTCACATAACAATACTTTTAAATCCAGAGGCACTTTTTTGCATAGGGTTTCTAATAAGCTGGCCATAATGATTATGGCCTGATGTCTGTCCATTGACGAATCCGATGTCCTGAACAAAATGTCCAGAACACGAAGCTTTCAGCTTATTTTCATAGTATAAGGTTTAAGGCGTAGTGCAATTCATTTGACTTTGTCAAACATACCTACGGCAATGATAAACATATTATTATAGTTTTATGGTATTTACTATGAGAAAACCTATGACCCATTGTTTATAGTTGTAATGATTCTAAAGAGGAAAACATTAATAGGTACCTATTAGTTCGGTAAGTGCCTAACAAACAATAGATTATTTTAATTTACACTTAAATACTTAACTTCTCATAACACCTTACCTTAATGTCCCATTTCCCGTCACTGGCCATTGATCTTTTCCCATAAAACGAAAATGTAACCCAGTTATTATCACGCTGGTCAGGTGGCTTGGCTTATCTAGTTCTTTATTTCGATTTTTTTTTTCTCTTCTAGCGCATCTACAGTACTTTTTTTATGTACACGACATGTGACCATACGCTCCTGAGCGAACACAGGGACAATATATTCCATGACTGCGATCAACTGAAAACTTTTTAACCAAATTTTTCTTCAATATATTTTAATGGAATGGTGTTCTCGCCTATGCTAACAGTATGCAATGGCGAGGCACCAGTGGAGGATGAAGCGATTAGAAAGAAGTCATATCAGTTGGCCCATTGTAGCGAATCCACTGGGTATTAGCTACGATGGTGTCCACAGGGGACCGCATGGGGCTCGACTTGGAAATATATATTGATAGCAACGCGGACAAACCTCCCAATTACTAAAAATCGCTATCTCCTTCTTTCAATGGATCACCGTATAAGGTTTCCTACAATATCTTGAAAAAGCACTTTTTTTCAGGATATAAGCGTAATACGTCACGTCATGGAAAATAAATGACCATCTCTATCTTTACATCACTTCGTCTTCACTTATCTCTGCCTGCAGTTATACACAACTGGACATAGGCGTCATCAATGCGTTCTACCTTGTGCGATCCTCTGCTTTCTACATTCGTCCGCTTCCGGTTGTCTTTTTAATAATATCATCTCCGGCAACCTTTTTACTTTTACCAAAGACATTATAAATGTAAAAGTGTATTGTTTTGCTTGTTACCTGTGGGCTCCTTACAGTTCAACTAGTTTTTACAAAATTTAACACAGACATCGCCAGTACCTGCTATTCGTACACCAGTTCTATCCTATAGGATAGGTACTAGTGCATTTCTAAGAAAGATACAATAAAGTTTAGTTGCAATTATCATAGATATTCGTTGCCTGGTTCCTCAAAACTAACGTGTTTTTAAAATTCATGTTTTTACCTCAAAACTCTTATAAACCAATATTAGCTACTAAAGTGTTTTGATCGAGGACTATAGGCGACTTGTGTGATTGTGTGATACTTATTGCAAACACTCTCAAAATTAGTAAGAAATTAAACCTTTTTGATTTGTACTACCTAAAACTGAACCTGAACATAAACAGACTGTCTCGTGGTTAACTCTTCATGAAGTTTTATTTAAATGGTATATATTTAATATGAAGAAGAGCATTATTTCTACTCTTGAACTTTATCCTGCCTGATTAACAGATATATCCCAATAATCGCGTTGTCATGGAAATCAGAAAGTACTAATTGATTTTTTTAAGACTATTACGTGCATTTAATAATAAATCGATATATCGATATATTTCTCCGACCTTTTTCAAGAGATGATTTGTCTAATTTTTTTTTCATAAAACCTGAATGGATTATTATTTAAGAAAATCGCAAAAAATATCCAGTTACAGGCATCAATACTTAAGCGAACATTTATTTTTATTCATAAACCTGAATTTATATTATATCGTACTATCGTATACACAATATTGCATCTAGTTAAAAAGTGAATCTCTCAAAGTTTCCAAACCTTTTAACAGAATCTGGGCTACGGATGTTACTGGTGTTGTGAAATATATAATGTATTGTAAAACGGTTTATTTTACAGCCTACAACTACATCGGTTTTATTGAAAACATCTGGCAGACCCAACTAGTTACTGCTAAAGAAAAATAGCCAATGAACTAGTTATTGTGTTTGCTCATCTTTACTTAGGGTTCAGTGTAAAGTGAAAGAGCTTGTTAAGAATATGGTATTGTTGTTATTATTATATATTTTTTTTTTTCAGGAAATGAAACTAAATCCTTCATTAATTTTCTTTCATTGAATTTTTAAAATGTATTATTTAGCCATATATAATACAACAAAATAACGGAATAGTTATAAATTTTATTATATGTCCGATATGATTATTTTAATTAATATAATTTGTTAAATTATATAAACAAATATTATTTGTTTCCATAATTCATAGCAAACACTATTGAAATTTATAATACAATAAAAATTAAAAAATACAGGAGTACGTTAGTGCCTATGTTTAGCAATGGTCAGTTAACGGCTGATATGGTGATAGAAGTACATTAATAATTATTCCTTTTTACTCATACATGGTCCATATTAAATCTGTAGTGACAAAATATTCTTAATATTCGCAAAATAATCGGCATATTAAATCACCAATCGGATAACATATAATAGGAATAAAAAAATCATCGAAATTAAGAAATTCCTTCTTTGTGAAATTGCATAAAAATAATTCCGATTTCCGTTGTCGTCTCTCTCTATACAAACAATTTTTTACATCTTGAACCTTTTCTCGGTAGTTGTGATCGGTGCTGACCTTTTTTTTAGTGATCGCCTGTTGTTTGTGCCATCTGCGTTCAAATGTCAGTTGCCCCTATTGATAGAGTAGGGTGGCCAAGTAATACGGGTCGATTAGAATAATCGTATATCCATTAACATGGTAATATTGGTTGGAAAATTAACTCGCACTGAATGTATTCGGTTCGATGATTTATCATTGACATGACTCCATATAAATTACAATGAGCTTTACATTTTAAAATTTATTTCTCTTAATTTTGCTTAGAGATAGTTTTTAACAATTTTATACATCCACATAATATATAATCAAAGGTTTAATGACATGCCTGATATAATCTTGAACTATTAAACTCTATGGCTCATTCTATGCTAAAACCACAGCACCTCTTCCTTTCGCGTAGGTGTCGTAATAGAACGACTAAGGGAACTCAATGGTCGAGAGATGGGCAGCAGCGTCCCTTTTAAAACATCACCAAAAGCCAAACTGCAGTTGTCAATCCGCCTGCCAAGCGTAGCAACTACTGACAAAACCCCTTACGGGGAGGCCTATGTTCAGCAGTGGACATTTAATAACTGATAAGACTGATAAAATGACGATGACATTTTGTTACAAAATTTTACGTTAGTTTTGTCGTCAGTCGGTTTCTTAATTACTTCTTCCAAAGTATAGCTGTCAAAATTATAATAACACAGGAATTTAATGTACATTACACAGAAGTCATTCTTTAGATTGACAATATGCCAATAATGTAGATAGTAGGTATTGGCCCCAGCATAGTATAAAAATGTGTCAAACATTGCCCGTATCGATTTATTTTCAATTACACTGCAATTATTAAAATATTATTCTTGTATTTTTTTTAATAATTTGTACTCAAAACGACATTCTGTTATGGAGAAGCAGCCAAAAGAAATACTGCTCCTGTCAAGCTATTCCTTTTTCGAATAAAATGTAGTTAGTACGAAGGCAGTATTTACTTAAATGAGAAAAGAGATATTAATGAACAAATTTTTTACCTTTCACCACTCTGAGTGAATCATGCGATCAATAAATCGTCTAAATTGGTCATAGCCTCGATGTTTCATGATTAAGTGGGTTGGTAGTACTTTTTATGAAACATTAATGTGCTGTTTTTTTTTAATAAGAAGGATGATGATGCGTCTCGCTTGATTGTACCTGCATACCATAGATAGTACCATTTTCACGAAAGTTTAATTGCATCTCAACAAAATAAAAATTAAATAAGTGCTAAAAGATGAATATTATAATAAATTTTGCTAAGTTTATTCACTTTGTCAGCTTGTTTGCCATTCTAAGTTGTATAAAAAAAAACTTTAACATTTAATACTATGTAATACTATGTAATAATTAAAAATAGAATATATGCATTATCACAAAGTCGAGCCTTTTTATCGCTGGCCGGATGAACTTGACAATGTAAAGCACAACGATGACTTGTTAACTGGAAACAGAAGGTCCATTGATAATAAACACCAGTCCATAATAATCATTGACCATGTAAACTGCAGTGGCCGACATAGACAGATGTCGCGGTGCCAGTGTTTCCATTAAGATCGTTCGATCATTTTAAACACAAGTGGTGGCAATCACGAATTTATATATATATATATATATATATATATATATATATATATATATATATATATATATATATATATATATACCATATATAATATATACAATAACAACAATAAGTTAATAACAATGTTAGCAAAGGCGAACTGTTCTCTAAAAGAGATTTCTATCAGTCAAACTAACGCAGTGGCATAGGAAGTAGTGAGTGGGCAGTAGTAGTGCAAGACAGAAATTAAAATAAATATTTACATAAATTACAAATCATATATACACATATACATACGCATACATATATACACATACATACACATACACATTATCTGTCAATTTCAAAAACACAATTTTATCACAACACCACTAATGCTTTTAATTAATGATACGAAATATATCTATTGATACCAAACTCTCTCTCTCTGACTCTGAAACGCTGATTTTATTAACCGTTTTAACTTTGGTGATATGTAGATACTGAATAAAAGGTGCAAGTATGTAATTTGTCAGTAGACTTAAGTTGCCCATTTTACAGAATTTCTTTATAATGAAAATATTTATGTTATAGTACCTTTTTTTTTATACAACTTAGAATGACAAACAAGCTGACGGCCTACCTGATGGAAAGTGGTAACCGTCGCCTATAGACATGAGCAGTACCATGGACATAACAGAGTATACTGTTTCGCCCATGATACCCCCCATGCGTTGCCATTCCTGAGGACTCAGGTGTTATTCCTCTGCAGGGCCGTGCCTGACGGGCGTTCATTGCGTGCACCGCACGCAGGCGGCCGAAATTAAGAGGCGGCCAAATCGTTACAAGTTGTTTACTGGGCCGATTTCGGTTAACCAAAAACTGATTTTTTTCCCGGTTTGATGCCCTGTGTATAATAATAAACATTAAAAATTAAAGTAGTTTTTTTTAATGTTATCCTGGGGGCGGCCATACAGACTGGCACGCAGGCGGCCATATACCCAGGCACGGCCCTGTTCCTCTGTACCCAGTAAATTAACGCTATATCCCACCCTTCAAATCGAAACACAGCCATGCAAACACAACTGCTTCACGGTTGAAACACGAATGGGACAGAGGTACCCAAGCAATCGACTTTTGTACAAAGTCTCTCTCTGGTGAGGGATTTACTATAAATATAAAATCCGGTAAATGGTTAATGAAACTTAAAAATCGAAAGCATAAAAACAACGGAACATCTATGAACTACTCTTATTGTAGCGTGAAACTACTAAAACGAAATATCCTGCAAAAACGAGAACAGTGGTAACATTAACCATACATTATCATTTATACACGCTTTTCTCTGTACGAGAGCAAGTTTTTGTGTCAATGATGTTGTCAAAAAATATTACCTATACATGTAAGCTATTAACTATATACACTTTAATTAAACATTTATGACCGTTTAAGCAATTGTGTTTCTTAAACGGTTGATCGGATCATTACATGTTTACCCTGAACTTACTTGGCTAAGTACGTGCAACAATTACGATTTGTAGGTACAAAACCTTATGGCATTGAGTGTCAACTGTCATTCGAACTGCAATCCATGCACGTAGTAGAATTGGAGCACTGACCAAACCAAACTTTATGTCGATGACGTTAAGGTTTGTGTTGGCGTTATCGGATTTGGTAATTGTATGCACGTAACGAATCAGATTCCTGTTTAGCTTTAAGGCTCTACTTTGACTTAAACACCTATACCTACTCTGTTTACTGCTTTACTTATACGTAAACATATATAATACTTGTTGCAATTGCGTGGCAATACATTATACTGTATAACTATAGGACCTACTAATACGTTTTACATTGAAAATATTTGTTTCATGTTGGCATTTTCGTGATTCAACAAACTTTTATCCTGATTAAAATGGCAGAAAGAGTCAAGGTATAGCGCGGTTACATAGAAATTAAGTACTTATTATAAGGAGAACGCGTCGCATCAACTAATTGCTGCGCTTATCTGATTTTTGCCAAAACGCTATTGTCTATCCAATGTCTCATATTTATGAGACTTCTTTAGGAGTCATTACATTATACGATAATATGTATAAGATTACATCTAGAGAAGTCTCTTGAGCAATCAGGAAACTCTCCAAGATTTGACGGTATTTAGAAAATAAAGCTAAAACATTTCTTAAAAATCGACAACGCGAACGCAATGTCACTAGTGTTGTATTAAAGGCGTATTTGTGGGGCATCTCGTCCTCAAAATTTGATTTTAATATTGCAAGCGTCTAAAGGTTACGGTAATCAATTAGCATATATGTTTAATACAACTTGTTTTATACAACTTTAAATGGCAAACAAGCTGACGGCCCACCTGATGGAAAGTGGTAACCGTCGCCTATAGACATGAGCAGTACCATGGACATAACAGAGTATACTGTTTCGCCCATGATACCTCCCATGCGTTCCCATTCCTGAGGACTCAGGTGTTATTCCTCTGTACCCAGTAAATTCACGCCATATCCCACCCTTCAAACCGAAACACAGTCATGCAAACACAACTGCTTCACGGTAGAAACACAAATGGGACAGAGGTACCCAAGTAATCGACTTTTGTACAAAGTCTCCCTCTTGTTAATCATTTCAGTTAGTGGTGTAAAAGAACCTATATGAAATACCCTACCGAACCTAATCTGAGGAAAAAAATCAACAACAAATACTAACAAATTATTTTGTTTACAGGAGTGCTCCGTCAGTATTACAATGATGACACGGAATCATGGGCGTGGGTACGAGCCGCAGTCCGCGGAGGGTGCTTGCTTGCCTGGCGCGAGGGCACCCTGCCTAGGGGGCGAGCTGCCAGACTGCCACTGCGAGACTTACACCTACGAATGGCCTCGTCACTTCCAAACGCTTTCCAGTTGTCACGGTTGCGCGACGATGCTGCAGTTGCCACGTTTCAGGTAATTATATTTTTTACTGTTACTGGGAAATTGACATTAGAAATTATTTAATTGTAAACTGAAATTTCACTAACTGTAAAGACTTTAAAGACGAAGTTGGTGTAATTTTATGTATATATGACTTCTTAAGGTGCTATTACCAATTTGGTAACAGATTTCACACACCGATACCTGACAATTAGCAATATTGCTGATACTGATGATTCTAGCCTAATCTTTTTGTACCATACCGTAGTTTTGTCATAAAAAAAAACAAGTCTCCGAAATTTTATACCATAACAATTTACGTCATTCTTCTAAATATGAGTTTCTTCCGTATTTCAAATTTTCCTATTCTTGTACTGTTTAATTGTATTTTAATTCCTTGGTAACTGCTTACGACATCCTGGTGAGAAGATAACATTCCATCTTATCCCCAGGATGTCGTAAGCAGTTACTAATAGATTGGCAACATAATTGGAAAAATACTTCCATTTACCCGTTGAGTCTATCCAAATTCAAGTAACATTAACCAGTTGAGCAAAAACATGTCCTTTACCAGCTTAAACTGTCTTTATTTTAATGTCGTGGTTGACGCATGAGATAATTTAAATACCTACCTACAGGTAGTGGCTAAGCATTTTCGCCGCACTAATTGCTTCAAGAAAGCACTTTAATTGTAACAGAAACTTTCGTTTCCGCTGTAAAAACAATTTGCGGCGTCTGAGGATTGGCGATAACAAGCCATTGAGGTTTTAGCTTCATTTTTTGCTAATATTATAAGAATTCAAATTTGTTTATGTTCTGCTTGATTATGATCTTTCAGATAGCTAGACAGACGACTACAACGAATATTATTATACACTAATAATGCTATAGAGAAAGCATATCGATTTCAAAGTCAGAGCACAAATCAATAATTTCATTCTTATTAGTTAGCTTGACGAACCAATTTCCTCGGATAGAACCACGGTCTATACTATCTAAAGAAGTCTACGAAAATAACATGTCATATCATTTGTGAAAAACAGATAATGTGTATTAAGCAAGAGACATATTTAAGGAATTTGATTGGGAATTTACCACAGTTAGCCTCATTAATGGATTATTAATGAGTGTAGAAGTGTAATTAGGCCAATTTAGAAAGCTAGAAACTGGTTTTGGACACTACAAACTTCTGGAAGGGCATATTATAACTAAAACCTATAATTAAGTCTTGAGACATTCCCTTTCGTTATCCAAAAAGTAATTAATAAAACGTAGTTATCTATACTCCTATAAATATCCTCCATCTATACGTAGAAAGAAAAAACAAATACTCTAAGACATTTTACCAAAATTGATGGATAAAAGAATAAAAAAAATCAACACTGTATATTGGACTTAAAGGTCCAATAAGCAAAATATTATTCAATGAAACTGCACTACAAACATATCTCTAGTGCATTGATTTGAAAACATGAAGTAAACTTAAAAGATAATGCCCCATCTCTTTAAAATGAAATTTGAATCTACTCGTTGGTGAGCATATAGTTTGAGAACATTTTCGTTTTAGGTAAGGAAAAGAAATTGAAATTTGTTTATCGGACCACCTAAAGGCGTATAATTATCTAAAACAGTGTTTAGACACTGTATTAGATTGCAACTATAACGATCAATGTATAAGATTAACAGACAAACAATACACTAAGTTGCATCACATACGCCGCCGTTCATTGTCTAGCGGTGACAATGCTTACATAAATAATTACTAAGTCTTTAGATAACGCCACTGTTAGACCAATAGTCGTATGGACAGTACAAATATTGTTACGCGACTACTGCAGTGTATATGAATGAATATATACGAAAAGTATTGCAATGTCGAAATAAAATCACTGTTACCAGTTTAAGGAACTCTGCCTGAGCTTCTAACAATGTGCCATTTAATACTTAGAAAAGATAAAAGTTCTCCATTCATCGATTTTTTTGTGTTTATATTGTGACATTTTACTAATTATAATTTTGATAGTAGTATATATCGGTACGATTTACTTTCATATTGGTCTTATATTAATTTTGTCGCTACTTGTTTCTTTGCAGATAAAAATCTTTGTATTTGTGTGTGTTCCATTCTAACTTTGTAAAGATTGAAGTCATTTTTTTATACGTTGAAGTCTTAAATACTAACTTTGTTACAGTGACATTTTCTCATATTTTTAAAAGTTTACACACTAAAGTGTTTAAACATCAATACATGATTTAGTGTGTCCAATTACATATACGAGTACATAATTAGATAGACAAAATAATTGCTTTCGTTATCGTATACAAACAGAACGATCCCTCTACAGAAAATTGACAACATACTTGAATTTACAATTCTGATCATCAATGGACAATTAATTTTATAAATACTAATTATATAATAATTATAATTAACTATCATGTGTATTGACAGCTAGCTATTGACCAGTTTCGCTCACTGTATTCGATGTTGCCAGACTTGTTTCATAATTATACTTATATACAAAATATTTATTGAACCTCTCTTACGAGTATACCTACATAGCTCAAGATTACAGGTTTGATATAATACGAAAGATATTTTTTTTAATTTACATCCACTTTCCTTAGACAAAAGTTATCAAGTTTATTGCTTATTTTTAGTGCGTGTTTTAGAAGTTCCCACAGGAACAGGAAGTATGACTTTCCGCGTGGATGAACCCTTCTAGTTAGTAATGAATTTAATTTTTCTCTTATCGAATATATGTTCATTTCGATAAAATTCATCATCTAAGAATTATCGAAAACTTTTTTAATATTCACTAGAAGAATTTTATGTTCATAAAAGTTTTTGGTTGTACTTTTGTGTAGTCTCTTATTTCGTTTGAATTGTTTATCCGCGATACACAATTTACATTTCAACAAAGGGAGATTTTATATAAATAACCATACTTCTGAACCCACTCGTGTTGCTATCACCAAGCATTCTAGCATCAATCATCAATACTTACGTGGCTGTGTTTTGGTTTGAAGGTGCAGTGTAGTATAATGACAGAGTTTAAAGGCTAATACCTTAGTTCTCAGGAATGGCAACGGATGATTGGTATGTACCATGAGCACTACAGCGTATCCTATATACTAATCTATAGGCATCGATTACCATTTTTCATCATCATACTACCCTATATTAAAAATGTTATTCTTCTTTATAATTTCTGTCCATGATAATGATAAAAACAAATTATAAATTGTTATAAAAAATTGTGCTTAAAATTATTACAAGAATATCCTTATGAATATTTTATATATAATGTTTCTATCACGAAGCGATTGTGTTTGCATGGCTCTGTTTCGGTTTAAAAGGTAGGATATGGCAGTGAATTTACAGGGTGCAGAGGAATAACAACTGAGTCCTCAAGACTGGCAATGCATGAGGGGTATCATGGGCGGAACAGTATACTCTGTTATGTCCATGGTACTGCTTATGTCTATAGGCAACGGTTAACTTTCAATCAGATGGGCCTTCAGTTTGTTTGCCATTCAAGTTGCATAAAAAAATCTGTTAGTGCAGACCAAATGTTTACGTTTTTACGTTTTTAATAAAAACAGGAAATTATTGTTTCCTTTCTATGTGAACACGAACAGGTATCCAATCCACCGACTATTAATTATGTCCGCAAATTGGCTCATTTGCTGATTTATAATTACGTTCGAATGTTAATTGGCATTGTAGGAAAGCAACCTAGAATCGTTTATGGTCGTTACGGAACTGCCGCATCATACGAAACGAGGGTGATAATAATCTCGAATAAATGTTTCACTGCTGATTATACTGATAGATATATCATGTCTTCTGAATGTAGAAATACATATTTTACCTTTTAGAATTCCGTAGAACACTATTATTATTGATAACATATCTTTTTCTGTCGCTTTTAAATGTGTCCAAAAATAGCAAAAGATTGGCCGTCAGAGTTCTAAATCAAAGTTTCTATACCTATTGCTATAATTGAAATCATGAAAATAAATTCTTTAGCAAATTAAATAGTCATTAGACATTACATTCACCAGAATGGCTAATAATATATATATATATATATATATATATATATATATATATATATATATATATATATATATATATATATATATATATATATATATATATTATTTATTTGAAAACTATGGCTTTGTTTATTCAGAACGACTGAGTTTATTACATAATATTCCCAGACCATTCGTCATATCCTCGTTTCAGTATCAGATAGATGGTGTAATGATTTGGGCTTGTGATATCCGGAACTTCGCCCACGTGAAATGTTTATGATATCACAAGATACTCATGATATCCATCCTCGGTTTACAGGATATCTCTGCATTTATTAAACCAATTTATACACTAGTGAGTTGTAATGATTATACAACGCCGAAGCCCAATGATAGTATTTATGAAACTGAAAGACTTTCCCTAAGAAGCATTGTCGAAATTTGAATATATTTCGTTTCATATTTCAAAAACATAAATATGCACTATCATTAGATTTCCGTTTGATACATCTGGATTCAGAATACTGTCATTACATTTATGATGTAATAAAATTATTTTGCAACTGTTTAGTTAGATCAAATGTTTTATTTGTAAATCCGTTACCTACCCAATGAATAGCTTAATGTCATAGGGCAATTTGAGTAACGTCTTACAAGACGTCCGGCCTCCGGCCCCTACCGATCCCACCTTTCTCACGATTCGCTTACTTTAATAGCTCACAACAAAGCGTAACACCCGTAAATCATCGCCTTTTGTATTTGGCGACCTTTTGATGGTCTGTTTACCATAAGAAGGGATAGATCGTGAAGGTGTTGACACGTTAAAGAAACACGTTTCAAGAAAGGCCATATGATCCATGGATACAAAAAGTTTTCATATCGTTTCTAGCCTTGCCCTTATGATCAGATGTTTTTTTATTGCCATTCCACATAAGTACATGACAAAGATTCCGTTGAACTATTATTGATATTCAAATTGGTTATGATTATAACCGACTAGTTAATTTTTTAGTATTATAACGTCTACATTACATCCATGTCTAATAAACATGATAAAGATGTCCCTTCTCCATTGTTACAGACTTGCAATGCGGCGGAATATAACAAATGGGTGCGCGCGCTATGCATCGAAATACTCGGCCAGACCCCGTTACCACAAGTCCGTTTTCTGGACGTGCTGCCCGCCGCGGACACCAGTCGCGAACCAAAGAGAAAAGCTCCTCTGCAGGAGACACCCTCGTGTCCGCCGAGACCGCCACCGAGAGCTCGACGGAGGTTGCTAACCTCCTCCGAGACGCAGTTGCCCCGTAGGGACCATTCCCCCGCTGCAACGGATGAGGGCATCGTCGTCGAGGACGACGACTACGACTCATCGTCCGACCGCAGTCTCGATCTATCCCTCTCCCTCGACGCTTTGAAAACCACCGACGTGGTAGACGCGCCGGTACGGAAAGCTGAGATCATCAAGTGCGACAATTGCAGCAAACTGAACGCGCAACATCACACATTACCGCGCGCTAGGTCCACCGATTCGGAGCAAGGTCGCCACCGCTATTTGAAACGGTGGGAGGGTACAGCGGGGGGTGCGGAGCGCGGTCGTTACGCTATGGAAGCGGCCAGACGCAAGACCGCATCGCTGGAGAGCCGGGCGAGGTCTTGCTCGCCGAACGCTCACGAGGCTGTCGCTAAATACGTTCCGGTGAGGGAGCGAAGGGCGCTGTTCGAGTCGTTGTCACAGAACGGGAGCGTTATGGCACGGAGTACTGAACAGCTGGCACGGCCAGTAACCGTACCGCAGACGACGCCGCGACGAGCTGCGTCGCTGCATGATTTGCAGGCGCCACCGATGCGGTCGGTGAGCGACCTGCGGCAGTTCTTCGAGGCGGTTGCGCGCGGCGTGGGGAGCTGCTCGGCGGGCGTGCAGCGTCACAGCGCGCCCCCGAACCCTGCGCCGCGCGCCTTCACCTCGCTCACATGCGCTTGACCTGTTGTAAATATTGTAGATATCTTGGCGTTGATCGCCTACTATTCTCACTAAGTCGTTTGTTTTAAGACTGTTAAAAGTATTGTTATTAGAATCGTCTAATATAAAATATAAAAATGTTTAACTATTATCGTATGTGAATTCGTTTTATTTCTACCGTAACTCTGATTAAATGGAAGGTTTTAACTACACTTAATTTACTGATTGCGCAATTGATTGTAAATCTAGATGTCTATACCTTGGTACTGCGCCATAAGTACGTGGTTTTTTCTATACTAACTACAGAAAATACTAAAAATGTTGAAACCTCAAATATATAAATTTTGGATATGAACATTATGAACACCATAGATTGTGATACGAGGTATATTACACTCTATGTCCCGTTATCCATTCTGTCCCCTTTATCCGTTGTATAATTTGCCATCCCTAATATGTTATAATTTAGACTTAAAAAAATGCATTAATTACTATTTTAAGCCAACTAGTACTAAAAATCTAGTGATGGGAAGCCAGTTTCGTGATTTCACTTTTATTAACAATTTTAAATTTCCACATACATTACGTCATACATTGAGATTGTCTATTTCAAGGCACATAATATTTTACACATTTTGCTAAAAGTAACATAAAGATATTTTATAGTAATTAATCTGAGAGATAATGAACTTCGACTGGTACATTTTGACAAAATATCAGCAGCATATGTGCAAAGGTCGCCTCATGGGTTTCCAAGGCTTCATCCGCTGTTGCATTATCTTGCAATGTGGGTATTACCAACATATTTATGACCACAAAATTCACATGAATAGCCTCATGTGAATTTTGTGATTAGATAATGACTGTCATTGTATGACTAGAAATGAAGGTACTAGAAATGTAAGAGATTAGGTAACAATGTGATAAAATTTAGATAATAAAAATGTCTATTACAAAAAAAAAAACAAAGAAACAAATACCGTGTAAAAACAGCCAAAGATCCCTCGTGTGATATTACAGTATAGAATGTACTTACCCAATTATGGTAATCATAGAATCAAGAATTAAATTGCAACTATAAACACTCAGAATACGCACGAAATTGCGTTGTACTATTGTGATGTATTGCCCTTCTTATGAAGGTACTAAGATATTAAAATTTTGTTTCTCTTGCAGTTGCATTCAATATCTTAAACTTAAATCCATAAACAAAGAATTTCAGACAGGTCATTCTTACAATTTATCAAGGCATAATCCTTACCATTCTGAGTTGCATAAAAAAGACTGCCACCATATCTAAATTTAGTCTATGCACGACAGATTCTTAATTTTACCTTTAGACTAGAATATCTACAAACGACACATACATCGATGTTCCAACAGCCAAAAAAGAACATCCAAAACTACCAAGTTCATACGACACCACTATCAGCTCCTACCTATTCGTCTTTAAATGAAAATCCTTCAGTAATAGAAAATATCTGATGGACATTGAAGGTATTGATGTCAGTCACAATGAGACGTTTTGTCTCCACTGTCCATTGTCTATAACGCCATTGTCTTGAAATGCGGAACAAACGACTAATGAAAGGACGATAAGGTGAAATGCTTCCGAAATATGTACTTGACAGATAATGAATATTTTACCTAGTAAACTTTGGTATCTATATAATGAATCATTCTACTAATAAGTTTGGATGAAGCGGCTCTTTGATTCTTCTATTTATAAAGTAAATATTTCAGGCGGACGTAGGTATATTATTTTTGGTATATATGACATATGTACATAATAACTCAATAAGAAAGAAAAATGACACTTTGAAAGTTATCAATTTTGACCGACAACATTGCATTTTAGTCTCTGTGATTTGTGAACAATTTTTTTCTCTATTCTTGACTACAAGCAAATCACAAAAGAAAATGTGACAAAATATTCGCTAGATTACATGCCATATTTTATTCTTTATACAGACAAACATCGCTTTTCTCTGTTTAGATTTTATTGCCTAGCTATTATGCTAATGAAATGCTGGTACATTAAAGCAAATTGAGTGATTATAAACATCTATAGGAATGACAATCTTGCTATAGTTTGTAGTATTAGGTACATAGTACTACGTTATAGTATACAACAAAACATCTACATATAAGTAAACGATACAAATGTTAAACACACTAAAAAAATAATATGATTACAATTATAATTCTTAACGAGGTAATCGGAGATTTTGCGACATGTATGCGAGTACATTTCACCAAGCATAATAGAATTTAATGTTATAGGCGAAGAGCCCAATAAATATTAATTAATAAGATAATTAAAGATTAGTATGAATTAGAAATTGTGCCTCACAAAAAAGCAACTTCAATTGTGACGAAACTAGTTATTTTGATATAAAAAAATCGAACTACTGAACCGATTTGGATAAATTTCTATAAGAACAATTTGTAAGAATATGCTTTCATACAAAAAATAATTTTCCAAATCGGTTTAGAACTGACGGAGTTAAAGAATAACAAATATAAAAAAATCAATCGAATTAAGAATCTCCTTTTTAAAGTCGGTTGAAAATATACAATAATATTGTTACATAATAATACGAGAAGAACAATTAATTGCGAATTTGACTGATTAGGTTTCTTGTTGAGAATACAGATATAAACAGCATATGAAACGACCGCACGTACTTATTATTGATCAATTATAATCATTTTGACTTTATTTACAGATATTAGCAAATACGTATTATGGCTGAATTCTTGCCTATGGACAATGGTTACCGATTTTCCTTAGATGAGAAAAAAATGCGTATTGCAATCATTTATATGAAATTGAAATCATAATAATTTTGACCTTATAATTAAATCGATTTTCACATGGGTAGTCTTGGAACGGCCACACATCAGTCTATTGTGGAATGATCTCTCTCGACTGTGAGCAGAGGTAGATTGAGACACATTGCGAGGACCTCAACCGGGAAGGAGGGCTTTATCGACGATCCACTATAATTATAAAAACCAGGATCACTCTGTTAAGAGTGTACTCGTACGCCTGAAGAGAGTTTCGGAATAGAAAAGTTTTTATTTTGTGTTTTTAATAGAAAAATTTTCTGTTCTCTCTAATCCTTAAACTGAACTGTACTTAAGCTGGTTTAAAACAGAATAAAGCCCTGGACCAATACATTGCTATGTGGCTAACTGTTTTATAACTGCGTTTGAGGTCGTCAAAATGTTCAAACTAATTAATATCAAAACGAAGTTCATCAAATGAGGTGCGTGTTCATGTACATCATCTAGCTTCCATCTAGTGGTTAAAAAAAGAAATCAAGATTGTTTATCTCTCTCGCTCATCGCATCGCATACACGTATTAATAAACGAAATTATCAAGAATGCGGCCGCATCGAATCGTGGCTGCAACCTCACAACTAGTAATTCGATCCACAAAAAATTATACAATAGTAAAAGAAAAAAATAATAATATAAAAGATACCGAGGGATGATACAGGTAGCGGGGATATCAAAGATTCTACCGAACTGGGGTGACGGCATATTTCTTAACGGTTGGCGTCATAAAATGACCGTTCAGATACGTCATTAATTATTATACTAGAACTTTAATATTTACCCATTAAAATTATCGCAATAACATACCGATATCTAGCAGTATTATTATTATTCAATGTTATGGATATTTAAAAATATGATTAGATCAAGAAAAAATATTTTCTCAAAATTTCGAAGCGGATCGGGTTGCAACCCACAGTCTACAACGTCTATGCCATAACGGGTTCTTTTTAATCACACAATAAATCATTTGCATTACATTTTGTAATTAATTGCTGTCTAATCCCATAAACTATCCCTCTATGACTCCTATTATTTTTTAAGAAAATGTGCTATACGCTCATGCTTATGCATGAGTGTAAGAAATAAAATCGGAGATCGAATCCACGACTATTACGGAAAGACAGTATGTTAAAACGCCATACATTAAAATTATATTTTACAATAAGGCATCTATCCAAAAGTGTTATAAAAAAGGGAGTCTTTTTTTACGGTGAGAGTGGTATCCCCGACTGTGGTACAGCACCTATACAACGGCGGAGTACCAGAGAGAGACGACTGGTGAGGATAAAAGCAGGTCAGCTAGGCGATCGTGACAAATTCCACAAGAATTAACTACGATAGTTTTCAGGGGGAACCGTGTGGAAGTCAACAGGGTATATTGCTAGCAATGGGGCTGTTAGACCCCATTACTAACAATCTCTTTTCTTCTTATTGCAGGGATTCGATGGATGCAGATGATACAGGATCGTAATTTTCAAAAGTGCACTGGAAGATTCATGACTATTACCATCAACGGAAACTAAATGTCACAAATATATGCCATCAAATATATTGGTTTCATTTTATGCAAGAATGAGATAGCTATATTCAACCAAATGTTGGGCCCAGTGGTCCTAAAAAGCAGGTGCAAGGTCGCCACATTAAGGTTATTGATGTCGTGATCGATATTATTGTTTTGCTGGTGAACGTGGTAGTGGAATACGTGATGTTATTTCATCTCATATACTCTAATAATAAAGTCTACAATCGCACGGCAACCAAGTCCTTAAATGTCAGCTGTTACTACTAAAGACAAAGGCCATGAACTCGCATTTAGAAGGGAGTGTACTTTTCTTAACAACCGCAACATTTAAAACTTAATTGTGTATGGTGTCTGATAAAGTTCGGGGTTTGTCAGACACGAATGCACGATTACGTAATTGAACAAATTAAAATCAACGCCATCTAGTACTAAACTAAGCAAAGCTTTTACAACTATGATTATAAAGTAGACAATTAATAAATAGATATAAATACTTA
Source organism: Galleria mellonella (assembly GCF_026898425.1). Lineage (NCBI taxonomy): Eukaryota > Metazoa > Arthropoda > Insecta > Lepidoptera > Pyralidae > Galleria > Galleria mellonella. The sequence goes on from NW_026442117.1 coordinate 2,534,362, forward strand.
CACATTCGTGAATACATGAATACCTATTTACGAGTATTGCATCGTGACTCGTAAATACAGTTTTTTTTTTCTAGGATCGAACCCACAACTATTGAAAAATGATACTGTGTGTGACTGTGTGTGTGGTATTTATTACACGAGTATTTTGTATTAATGAGAATAGGATATTATTGTAGACATTATATATTATTGTGTCGTCTCTATTCTGATAGATTACAGCCATCTAACAATCCGTACTTCCGTACTAATTACTATAAATGTGAAAGTGAGTTTATTTATTTGTTACCTGTTAGCGCCCTAACGGTTTTGTCACATATTTATCTTCTTGGTTGTTACTTACTATGATAGTAGTAGAAACTGATCAAACATCTTCACGTTATTGAGATATGTGTACTAATAGTATATTATAGGTTCCTTCAAAAACTACCAGGGCGTAATTGTAATACGACTGTATTTTTTTTATGTTCGTTACCTTATAACTCCATCAGTTCTAAACCGATTTGATTATTTTTAAATTTACAAGGATATTCTAATTTCGAAATTTAAAAATAGCGCCATAAGTCACCATAGTGATTTAATAAAAATAATCTGTGTCACTCGGGATGATATAAGGATTCACACAATACATTCAAATCTATACATGAATCCTATCCTATAAAAACTTTAAATTCCATTTTTTTTGGGCAGTCGTGTAAAAACAGAGGTCAGTTTTAGCAATACAGTCCATTATAACAACATGCGTTGCTGCACGGTACAACACGAGCGGGAAAAGAAACCATTATGTGGAAACAGCTGTTTACACTTAAAACTGGGATTACTCTATATATTATAATAAAACCTGTTAAAATTGACTTTGAGAATATTTCTCAAACAAAACCGGTAACCTAGAGAATACGTGTCTGTCCATAGAACTGATTGAATAATGTCTAGGAGCAATAATAGTCTAGTTGTTGAGTTCAAACCAGATACAAGAAAGTAACAAACGGCCAAACGGATATGGGGTGAAGCCAAAGAATGAAATAATTGAATTACTTTTACGTTTGGTAGATCCAGTTCGTTTAAATGGGTCAGCTTTAGGGGAACCAGTACAATTAATTGTATCCCGATGTACAACGCCACAGTCGGCTAGGTGATAGATTTGCTATTCTGTTACTTCGATAAAGTGTACTTTGTACTTATTCTTAGATGGAGATGGATGATTTTTAGATATTATTTGATTAAACAGCATCTAAAGAATTTCTTCATTTACATTTCAACGTTACAAGAAAATAAATTAATAGAATTATTGATATTAATGGGTAGTGGTTGGTAGTACTTATATATGTATGACTTTGCGTATTATATTATTATATATTCAGCAACAATATAACAGTCTGTCTTTTCCAATTATAAAATAAAGCACTCCACTGCTCTATTGGTTTAAAGATGAACTCTGCCAGTTGGGCTATCATGACGGATTCAGTAAGAATTAACCACGATGATTTTCAGGATAGATAATGTGAAGGCTACCCTTGTAGATTATATTTCTGCAATGGGGCCACTAGTTCCTTTTATTAAAATCCGTTTCGTCTCAATATCATTGAAATATAATACATAAGTTGTAAAAGTAGCAAGTAGAAGGTACTGTAGTCACCTATATGTAGATAATTGTAATAAAAAATCAACAAAGTCGCACAATAAGGGTTCCATTGTACCATTTTAGTACAGAATACTAAATACAGACCACAGTAGACCTAAAATTTGATTTGGTTCTATTTAAAGACATCAATTTGACAAACAATAATCTACCGATCGTATAAGTCAGTACCATAGACAATCAGTCTATTGTTATTTTCTAATGCCCCCATTACTTAATGATCATTACTTAATGATCATTATTAACGAGATAGACAAGAGATTTGTTTAAATTGTGATATTTATATTGTTGATAACTGTCTTACTTTCTATTCATTTGTCTTTAGCCTCTAAGAGAATATTAACTGACCACCTATATTGTATGAGTGCTATATTTTAAGATGGAATGTAGGTGGGTCCGTTATAAAGGCAGCAAAAAATTATCCTACATACATACAAGCAAAGTTGATCAAATTTTTGACAGCGTATAAATAGCTTACGGTATTTATACGAAGTAGCAGTCTCATTGGTTTCATTAATTTCAAACATACATAGATAAGTAGATAATGATATAATAATACTTATAATCAATATAAAACATATAAAAAAATGGTAAGTAGACAATTTCTGTATTTAACCCTTAAAAGCCTGATTTTTTAAATCAAATTGAAAAATATATAAGTGTACCCTTTACTGTTTACTAATGGGGAAAAATAGTAAAAAAATCAAAACGATATTTTTATATATTTATTTTGAATGTAAACAGCCAAATATTAAAATAAAATCGATTGTAGGCGCCCCATACCGTTTTATAACCCCGGTATCAAATTTGAAACTTCAGATATTTAAGGGTTAAGAGATATTAATGAGGAATTGATATTCAGGGTCTTAATAAGAGCAATAGAAGGTAAAATAATATTTTTTTAAATTTTTGCCTGTTTGTCAGTATATTTGTTTCGACATCATGCAAAAACTAAATTAAATGCGGTTTTCATAGTTTTATTCCAAAAGATAGAGCTCAAAATCTGTATGTTTTATTTTAACTCGCCATCTAGAAGCTGTCTATTTCTTTAATTCATCAGGGACAAGCTTATAGAAAAGGTTTCAACGTATGACACTCTAAATCTTCCTAGATGAGCTTCCTTCTCAACCGATCGCTTATTCGTGGTTTCAGGGCGATCACATCTCTCTTGCTACCTGCTTACCCCATTTTGATGCTGCAACTGAAAAATAACAGTCACAAATGTATGAATCATCAAATTCCCAATACGAATCATTACAACATTTAACTCTTTCTTTTTAAATACAGACCCACTGTTGTACTCAAGTGTCAGTAATAACTAATAGCACGTGTGAAACATAGACAATTATTTTTTTTCCTAGAATTGATTATCCTGAGTGTATCAAAGACTTGGATATAGCTATTGACTCACTATGATTGCAGTTTTATTACCATTAACTGTGTAAATGGAGTAATTATTCACACACTGATCTTTGATTCGCAATAGATTCCTCGTTCGAAGTCGTAATTAGAGCCATTTACAATTATCTTTAACAATCATATCATATAACTATTAGTGGCCCAACAATATACGTAAATATATAGACATACATGTATAACTATGTTGTATACTCATTGAAATGTATGTAAACACATAAAATATGTATGTATAAGTATATATTTGGAAGACTGAATCATGATGATATTGTACCTTCTAATGTTTTAATAAAAATGTCTTATATGATATGTTATATGTTTTTAAACTAATATTATGAATGTAAATAAATGTATAGATGTTTTTTTTTTAATTTTAAAAAATAATTATACTTTACCGATTTTAAAAATTCTTTAAATAGATTAAAGAATTTTAAAAAAAGCTACATTATCAGCAAGTAACATAAGCTATATTTAATTTAAAATTGCGAAGTCGAAACAAATTGCTAGTATGGTAATATAAAATACAAAGCAATACGTTGGAAATAAAAAATCACAGACTATATTTACTCAGTTTCATTGTAAAACTTGAGTTTGGCTTAACATGGATAAGTATAAAAAAACCTAAAGTTATTCCTGTGGACTATTAAGGCAGTCATGTAACTTAAATGCCTATGAATTCAGATTCATAAATAATTCAGTTCCTCCTGAATTTATCTACCTGATAATAATTCTAACAATTCTATCGGTACATCAGATTCTTAGAATGCTATCAGTTATCAGGAAGCGCATACCTGTTCATACTGATGAGTAGTGAGTAAGATAAATCCCATGCATGAGTTATATTTGTTGTGTTAACTAACAAGACAGCTTAGATAGCAAGATAGTTACTCTTAATTTAATCTTATATTTTCTTTATCTATTTTTCGCGAGTTAAATTTTTCTTGTTTATTTATGCGAATTGATTTTCCTAGAAGAATAACTGAGTAATTTTGTTGACAGTTTTAATTTATTAAACTGATTGATAAGATAATAAAATAATTTATATCAAAATATCAATTGTTACCTCTCTACCTTACTTCTTATAAGATTGTTTTTAACTGACTTTTTTGTAACTATTTCTCGAAAAGTGGTTTACATTAATTTTAATTAATTCATAAACAATAATAAATTTACAACAGTAACCTATACAAAGTGTCATATCACATAAATCACCAAATTTAACTCATAGTTTAAATTTTATAGTTTAAAAAATGTATCGAGCAAAGCTCGCCTTGCTATAATTCAAGGAGTACTGACACCAACACTCATGTATGGAAGCGAATCGTGGGTATGGCAGAAGAAGCATGAAAGTAAGATAAATGCTGTACAGATGAGAGCTTTGAGAAGTATGTGTGGTATTACTTTAAAAGATAGAGTAAGAAACAGTGTGATTAGAGAGAAGTGTGGACTGAAAGTCGATGTAGTGACCAAAATCGAAAAAGGAATGTTGCGTTGGTTTGGTCATTTGGAGAGGATGGATGAAAGAAGAATTACGAAAGAGATTTATCGAGCAAGAATGAATGGAGATGTCGGTAGGGGCCGCCCTAGACGGACGTATGTCGACCAAATAGGCGACGTGCTGAAGAAGGGCCAAATTAAAAGTACCCGTAACCGACGAGCGTGTATGACAAGATTGATGAATGTGGAAGAAGCGAAAGAGGTTTGTTTGAATCGAAGCATTTGGCGTTCCATTGTTTCTGCCTACCCTAATGGGAGACAGGCGTGACAGATATGTATGTAGTTTAAATTTTATAATTCAATAATAGATATATACCTAATAGTTATTTTAATGATAGATATATTTTCTCACGAAACATTGATACTATTAAATTATAATTAACTTAAACCAATGATGAAGTATATCAAATCAATATTTAACTTCTTAATTCACTGTCAGCTCTCAGATTTTATTTTCCATTAGATATGGCCAAATTTCGCATGAGCCAAATTTCGTTAAAATGTAATATATATATATATATATATATATATATATATATATATATATATATATATATATATATATATATATATATATATAAAAATAAAATAAATAATAGATAAAAACAATATCTTTTGCCTTCGCATTCAATTTTCAGAAACTTACTCATTTATAATATTAATAACAATGCTCAATTAATTTTCCTAAGACATAATTCTTTATTCTATCAAAACAGCTATTTCGAAAATGCCTCCATTCGCCTCCAGCCATGCTCTAAAGAGTCTAGACTGACCCATTGTTGTCAGGAAGCCTGTGGATCACTAAAACAACTGAAACTCATCTGTTCCTTCCATTGTCTAGATTAACTGTAGAGTTTATTTCGTACGTTCCGGTCGACGCATTACGACAACAGAACTGTCTGCTGACTAATTTCCTCAGCTGTCTGGCTTCTGCGGCATTCGTTTTTGCTGATTTTGTGTTATACCTCGGAACTAGAAGAATTATAAAATGTGTGGTGCAAATAAAGCATCTCCCCCATCTTTCTCTAGAAAATGTATATTTTATTAGTTTTATTCGGTGGTTTTATTTGCAATTTAATTAAAAAGTTTTTTCTTTTCATTTTGTGAAAATTAAAACAATTTTAATATTGATACAATTAATGTAAAACCTAGCCCAAATCTATATGATTTGGGTGCTATTAATTAATTATTTGAAAATGTTTAGCAATTTTAAATAAACTAATAATTTTCTGAAACTAATGAACTAGGTCTAAGGTTTCTACCTCCATAATAGTTTTCTTTAGGATTTAACACAATTTAAGGATCTATATACACAAACACACACGTACTTAGCTACTTGCATTTTAATAATACTATAGCAAACACTAATAGAAATTGAAACAGACGTACACAATAAAAAAAATTAAAAAGATATAAATAATATACATTGTTTGATATATGAATACATAACGAATAAATACAACATTAAATTTCACTAGGAAGTTATAAAAAGGATATGGGGGGTAAAAATAACTGTTATAAAAATAAGTACCTATAGTTAAAAGCATGCGGTAATTTACCTTTCATACATGCATTATAATATAAATCGTCCAACACTTAATAATAAAGTAAAATATAGAAATTGAGAAAAGAGCAAGTAGAGCCCACACTTAGAGTGTTCCGTCCCATTGCAAGTTCTATTAATATTATTTTTAAAACATATGTTCATTTTTTAACAATCTTTATATATATATACATATACATATATGAACAACAATCAACTGAAATTCTCTAGGTTAGATTTCGATACGACCATACTGTTGTGAAAGATATGTCTCACTTTCCTAACTGACGTGTGATGGAAATTACAAACGGACTTGACGAACTGTCTGTTCATCATATATATTTCGATCTTTAATCTTCATCATAATGAATAGTCATAACTAAATGCATCTAACTGAAATGTTACAGTGAGGAATAATGCGAACTACTATTGCTTAACCGATTTGAAGCTTGCATATAATTCTTGTATATAAAGGCGAGGGATGGACAGCAGCGTTCCTTTTAAATCATCTCTAAAGCCTAATTACGGTTGCCAATCCACCTGCCAAGCTTGGCAACTACTGGCAAAAACCCCCCAAGGGGGAGGGAATAATTAAAAAATTAAGACCGTTTTTCTTGTGAATTGCATTTATATGCAAAAAACGGTCTTAATTTTTTTTATATTTTGAGATACAGAACCCGCGATACAGAACCCTAAAAATACTTAAGGGCAGTTTAGGAAACGGATGTTTGACGATGTTTCTATTTACGTGGTACTACATGTCATAGATAAATTAAAACGATGTGTCGGTAAAAACATCAGGTCATTCATGCAGTGATTGATAGGGTTAAAACCCCGTGAAGTTATTCAAGATTTATCTATTTTTTTTAATGGATGATAATGGATTAATGGCCCATGGTATAACGATGGTGGAGTACGCTAGTGGGGCACCAGTTAGGGATGATAGGTGAGAATCAAAATGCAGGTCAACGAGTCCATCGTGATGAGTACACCTGGAATCCAACACGACCGTTTTTAAGGGGATTACGTGGAGGTCGATCTGACAAGGCATATTGCTAGCAATGGAATTGGTTATCCAAATTACTAACAATCTCTTTTCCCTCCCCAGATTTATCTCTTTCTCATCACGTCAAGCCCCTTTACATGCTTTTGTTATGTATGTATGTTGGTTTCATAGACTCTTCGGGCATAGTCCCAAAGTTTTGGAAGACTGCTCTGGTGCATCCGATCCCTAAAAAGGGAGATCGCTCAGATCCAGCTAACTATAGGCCCATAGCTATCACTTCCTTATTCTCGAAGGTTATGGAATCCATCATTAACCGTCAACTGCTCCGGTACCTAGAAGAGCACCGGCTGATCTGTGATCGCCAGTATGGCTTTCGACAGGGACGTTCGGCCGGTGATCTTTTAGCTTACTTAACACACCGATGGGCAGTGGCAATCGAGAGTAGGGGAGAGGCCTTAGCAGTTAGTCTGGATATTGCGAAGGCCTTTGATCGGGTGTGGCATAGAGCGCTGCTTTCAAAGCTACCTTCATTTGGGTTGCCTGCGAGACTGTGCATTTGGGTCGCCAGTTTTCTCAAGGAACGTAGCATTAAGGTCGTAGTCGACGGTGCATGCTCTGATTTAAAACCTTTGAATGCTGGTGTCCCGCAAGGCTGTGTACTATCTCCGACTCTGTTTCTTCTGCATATCAATGATATGTTACAGATAAGTAATATTCATTGCTATGCGGACGACAGTACAGGAGATACATTATATACCGGTCATGCAAAGATCTCGCGGGCACATACCGATGAGTGCCGGAATAGACTTGTGTCTGAAATCGAAACTTCACTCCATCAAGTTTCGATCTGGGGTGAACAAAATCTTGTCCAATTTAACCCCAAAAAGACACAAGTCTGCGCGTTTACCGCAAAAAAGACGCCGTTTGTCGTATCTCCTCACTTTCAGGGCACTTCCCTTGATAAAAAGTCAAGTCTAGGAATTCTGGGCGTTGATATATCTCGCGACGTCCAGTTTTGCGGTCATCTGGAGGAGAAGGCTAAGATAGCTTCCAAAAAGTTAGGAGTGCTCAATAGGGTGAGACGATATTTCATGCCAGAACACCGTCTGAAATTATATAAAGCCCAAGTCAGGCCGCATATGGAATACTGTTCTCACCTGTGGGCAGGAGCGCCACAGTACCAACTCCTTCCGTTAGACCGCATTCAAAGTCGGGCGGCTCGAATTATCGATAGTCAACGCCTTACTGTCCGACTTGACCCATTGAAACTGCGCAGAGATGTTGCGTCTCTGTGCATCTTCTACCGAATTTATCATGGGGAGTGTTCTGAGGAATTGTTCGGATTGATACCTGCTGCTGATTTTCACCACCGTACAACCCGCCACAAACTAAAGTTTCATCCCAATCATCTGGACGAGTGGCGGTCTTCCACCGTGCGTTTTTCAAGGCACTTTCTTCCACGCACAACCATTCTTTGGAATCAACTTCCAGCAGCAGTATTTCCGAACCGATACGACAACATAACCTTCAAGAAAAGAGTATATTCCTTTTTAAAAGGCCGGCAGCACACCTGCAATGCCGCTGGTGTTGTGGGTGATCATGGGCGGCGGTAGTCACTTACCATCAGGTGAGCCGCATGCTCGTTTGCCCCCTGTGTTGTAAAAAAAAAAAAAAAACTCTTGAGTCTGAGACAGATTACAGTCAATATAGTGATCTGTCACTAATATTTTTTAAGTCTTCACCAGAGGGAGACTTTGTACAAAAGTCGATTGCTTAGGTACCTCTGTCCCATTCGTGTTTCTACCGGGAAGCAGTTGTGTTTGCATGGCTGCGTTTCGGTTTGAAGGGTGAGATAACATCTGAGTCCTCAGGAATGGCAACGCATGGGAGGTATCAATGGGCAAAACAGTATACTCTGTTATGTCCACGGTACCGCTCATGTCTATAGGTGACGGTTACCACTTTCCATCAGGTGGGCTGTCAGCTTGTTTGCCATTCTAAGTTGTATAAAAAAAATATGAGTCTTCCCCGGTATCTGTATCCTTTCATATCAATGTTCCTACCGATTCTATTGATTCTACTTTTAGTTTGTTTACGTTTGTAGATATACTTACCATACCAAACCTATAATAACAAATGCTATGGGTAATAATTTTATCAAGATTGAAGTGGATTTTTTTGACGTCATTTTACATGATACCTATTCAAATGTCAAGGACTGAATTATATAGGTCCGTGTTTATTCGTATAACAATTTTTTTTTTATACCACGAAGGTGGCAAACACAGTCTGTTTGACAGTAAACAATTCCTACGATAATAATAATGTTTAAATTTTTTCGTAACTTAAAATGACAAGCAAACAAGCTGACGGCTTATCTGATGGAAAGTGGTAACCATCGCCTATAGACATGAACAATACCATGGACATAACAGAGTATAGGTACTGTTTCACCTATGAAATTACATCAATTTAGGACAATATAAAAGTGTCCAATTATTGAACTTGATTGTAAAATATTGATATCATTAGAAATTAATTAAATAAACTGCTTTTCTCAATGTAGTTTCAAAATGACGAGTTTATCAATTCGTCTATATTTTAGTCTATATTTTCTTTGCCATATTTTATAAATCATTTTTGTTTTGATTATTCTTTTTAGAATCGACTAAATTTAATCGCGTGGTTAAAGGGGATATGGTATATGGTAGTAAATTTACAGGGTACAGAGGAATAACATCTTAGTTCTCAGAAATAGCAACGCATGAGAGTATCACGGGCGAAACACTATACTCTGTTATATCCATGGTACTGATCATGTCTATAGGTGACGGTTACCACTTTCCATCAGGTGGGCCGTCAGCTTGTTTGCCATTCTAAGTTGCATAAAAAAAATATAATTAGAGACTGAAATCGATTCTGAAGCATCAATTTCTATTTTAATCAATAAAATTTCAGTATAAAATTATAGCATAATCACAATTCTAAGGAGCAATTTGAACCAAATTTATAAAATTATTAAATTAAAAATAGATTAAGTTCTTGGTTATTTGTATCTAAATATTTTTGCTAAACAATCAAATAAATACTATAAATTTAGAAATAAAATAATAACGTCAGATCTTTTGTGGAACAAGATTATTAACGTCGAACATTCAGACAGAGGGACATTTTGTTTCATATTATATTGCAAAATATAACTGTGTTTGTTGCATGTACGGAAATAATACGCATCCAATTGAGTCAGAATTCGAAACAGCCCAAATAAAGCGAGTAGATATTTTCAAGCCGGTGAGTCAGGAGGTTGGCAGTAATAAATTAATCCCGGACAGACGATAGAGGGCGCGACCGGCGACGGCGCCTGATTACTCATTACACTCATTCATTGGTTGACGAAATGAAGTGCCAGTAAGTAATATATCAGACTGGGATGCGGGAAATTAAGAATTAAGAAATTAATAATTACGTACCTACCATCCTGTAAGTTAGCTTTTGTAACATCGACTTTACTATAATCCGGTTTTGAAAGTGTCCTAGTTTGAACCAGTTATAAGATCTAATCCTAAGTTTCATCAAAATCCGTTTAGCAATTAGTGCCACACAATCACACCAATTGCTAGGTTATCAAAGTAGATTACCCTGTGTTATTTGGAACCTTGCAACTTACATCTGGGAGCAAAACCTAGATCAGCCAGATCCGATATTATATTTTTTTCTATTTAATTTAATCTACCCTCCAAAAATAAGCATAATATTGTTTGGTATACAAATTGAAAATCTGTAATTGGCTAATGTATGGTATAAATATAATATTTTTAATTATTCTAGATATAAAGTGTCGATCCCAGATGTAATATTAAAATAAAAATAAAATATTAGTCAATATGTATAAAGTTTCGTAAGTACACATTATATTTTACTGTATATAGGAGTATCCAGAATGACTTACATGTATTTTAGTCGAGCAGTCAGGCTCGCGCCGCGTCACGGCGCTCATAACTAAGGATCCTGGATAGTCCCGAAACTAGTCGAGAATTCTTACCTAAAATATATGTAAGTCAATCCAGTTATTCCTATATTAAAATATAATATGAATCCAGTTTGTTTTAATATAATAAAATTAAACAGATTTGTTTTAGGAACAAATTTCTTATTACACTTAATATATACATATAAATAACGTACAAATCAGCAAAGTTTCTAAAGGTAAATAAAACATATTTAACATTGAATAGACAGAAATATCAAATACTCACTGAATACTAAAACAATATAGCGGAGATAAGGGAATTAAGTAAGTACAAATACATAATTAGATGTAAATAACTTCTCTAAGATATTTCCTGTAGGTAAGGATCTTACAGTTTAATAGATCTATATTAGTAAATTTAATATTATAATTATTACAAGATCTCAATAAAAATATATTACCAGCATATTACAGATCAGATAGTTATTTTTGTATTAATGCACGTTAGCTGTTTTTAAAGTGATATAGTAGTGAAATTATAGGATTTGAAGACATAAAACCATAGTCTTCAAGAACCATGGGCGTACAAAATACATACATCTGTAATGTACACAATGCGGTTCATATGTACCAGCAAGATTATCCACCATTTTCCATTAAGTGGACTATCAACTTGTTTGCACTTTTAAGTTGCATAAAACCCCATATTACATTATTAAACGTTTATTTTGTTAAGATCTAATAACATAATACTCGTATAATATGTGTGTATGTATGTGGTCCCGGCATAGAATAGACCACCCCTTACTTTTCCGTAGGTGTCGTGAGAGGCGATTAAGAGAACTTAATAAACGAGAGATTGTCAGCAGCGTTCCTCTTAAAACATCACCAAAGCCTAACTGCGGTCGCCAATTCGTATGTTAAGCGTGGCAACTATTAGCAAAACTCCCTCAATAGGAAGAGGCCTACATTCAGCAGTGAACAATTAACAGCTGGTATGATGGTGGCTTTTGGCTAAGTTCAAAGTGTTTCTGTAAGTAAAATCTAAAGTAAGTAAACTCTGTTCTTTAAAGCCTAACATAATACTATACTGAACAGGTTTTATGTATTCTTATGGTGACGAAGTAAGAATTCAACATGGCAATGGTCATTTTTTATCCATTAATATCGTAAAATAAAAGTGAACAAAGAAGCACGTTGAAGAATAACTTGAAATAAACGAAATTATAAAAAAAAAACTGGCACCACATATTGGGATGTTAGATCAAGTTCATCACAATTGATTTATTAATTTTCTTTTAAAAAACAATGTAAACCCAGTGAAGTATGGAACCGATTAGTATTATCACACCAAGACGATTTCCAAGAATATTTTATTCCACAATATCGTAAAATCTAAGTGAACAAAGAAGCACGTTAAAGAGTAACTTGAAATAAACGAAATTATAAAAAAAAAAACCGGCGCCACATATTGGGATGTTAGATTAGTTATCAACTTTATTACAATTTTTTTTTTTAAACAAAGTGATCCCAGTGAAGTATGGAACCGATTAGTATTGTCACACCAAGACGATTTCCAAGAATATTATAATTGCACTTCATAAATTTGTGGTGCAGTGTAAGGAATATTATTTATTAACTTCATCACAAAATGTGCCGTTTTTATTATTTAAGCATGGTTTGGCGTACGGGATTCGGGTCACCTTATAAAAAGTGATATGGTTATCGCTACTAAGTATCATAGGTGTATTTAGAATTTTTTTTAATGGATGATAATGGAATGGTAACCCCACCCGCGCTATCGGTATACACCGGCGGAGCACCAGTGAAGGATGATAGATGAGGATGAAGCAGGTCAGTTAGCCCGTCGTGACGAATTCAACAAGAATTGTGCACGATGGTTTCCAGGGGGAACCACGTGGAGGTCGACCTGATGCCCTATCAGCTTATATTGCTAGCAATGTCGAACTCCATTGCTAACAATCCCTTTCCTCCCTGTATTTAGAATTAAGCGTAGGGTCGTGCCCACTCCGGCATTTGTTGGGGTACCAATACCAAAATAAGGATTTTAAGGTGCCAGTTACTCCACCCTCCCCCTATTCCTTCCGCTGTAAAATAATCTTAAATACACCAATAATCACTACCATAATACATACATTCTAACTAACACAAAGTAACTTATATGTTAAGTTAGGATATAACTTACCCATGTACCAAATGTCATTCATTTCCGTTAAGTTGTTTGAGCTTTTTTTAATGGGTGAAAGTGATATGGACTCCGCCAGCTATCGGGATACACTGGTGGGGTTCCAGTGAGTGATGATAGGTAAGAATGAAGTAAGATCAGTTAGTCCATCATGACGAATTAAATAATATTAGACCACGATAGTTTTCCAGAACAGGCGTATTGCTAGCAATGAAACTATTATGCCGCATTACTAAAAACCCTTTTCCCCCAATCGTTTAAACTTAAATGAATAACAAACAAAACTACAAAACCCTTTTAAAAACTTTCACATTTATAATATTGGCTTACTATTTAATCCTACTGGATTAGTACAATTCTGAGTTAGATTAAAAATATGTATATATACATATAATCTGATGTAAAGTAATCCCATAAAAATATAGAGCTGATTAGTTCTGTCACACCAAGACGAATTTATAGAATGTATTTTAAGACTTCGACTCGATGTAAGTAACAATATTCATTAAAGTTCGTCCAATAAACAGCGGTCGTTATTTTTGTACGCTCATTGAAGTTTTGTTACTCTGTTACCAGATTAACACTGCGGTAGCAATTTATTTAGATTTACATTTGTAAAGCTATAAATACAACACTGATATAATTCTTGATATGGTAAACTTAAAATGTTTTATATGTGTAATGAATTTTTTTTGATGTGTGAAAATGGAATGGTACACCATACCATACATCAGTGAAGGGTGATTGATGAGAATGAAAACAGCCCAGTTAGCCCATCATGACGATTCACAAGGAATTAACCATGATTGTTTGTAGGGAGAACCGCGAGGAGGTCGACCTGGCTGGGTATATTGCTAGCAATAGGATTCTTAGTTTCCATTACTAACAATCCCTTTCCCCCCTGTATAATTGAATTTTACCTATTATTGTTTTGAAAAATATAAAAATAAACTGGATTTCATAAAAACAAAATGAAATAATACATGCACCCATGAGGGAGAAGGCATTGTACTATTAGGTCGACCTTCACGCTGTTCTCCCTGGAAAACGTTGTGGGTAATTATTTTTTAATTTGTCACGATATGCCAATTGAACTGCTTCAATCCTCACCTATCATACTTCATTTGTACCTCAGCAGCATATACCGATAGCGCGGACGGAGTTACCATTCCATTATCGGCCATTAAAAAAAACATACTCATATATATGTGTCATGCTTGTCCATTAACTATAATGTTTATCATAACATTATTTTAATAAATCTCTATGGATAAGTGATAAACAAAATTAATATGTGTAGAGTCAACACGAAAGTAAATTTTATCGTAACAAAATCGGTAACTAACATAAATATATACGTATATATCGGATATCTGATTTATGGGACGACTGGGACATTAGAAAGAAAGTGTAATTAATTTAATCAAAGGAGATACGTGTGTGTATTTATTGTCGTGTTGATAATTTTGTTAGTTAGTTGAAAGTGCTTTTGACTAGAGTGCGCTGTCGTAGGTCGTAGGACAATCTATGGGTAGGTATTATTCCAAATTAGACTGTTACCTCACCTGAGTGTCTGAGTTTGGATGTTTACAAAAATCCTGTAATTATAATAAATACGAAAGTTTCTAACGGTGTATGAATGGATGGATGGAAATTTGTTACTCTTTTACGCAAAAACTACTGAACGGATTGGAATTAAATTTCGAAGACCGGTAGGTTTTTTTTTAATGAATGATAATAGAATGGCAATCCCGCCTGCGCTAACGATATACTCTGGGTATCGGTGAGGAATTACAGGTGAGAATGAAAAGGCAGTTCAGTTAGCCCATCGTGATGAATACACCTGGGATTCAGCACGATGGTTTCGAGGGAGGACAACGTGGAGGTCGATCTGACAAAATATATTCCTAGCAATGCACGCCGGTAGGTTATGTCATCAAAGTTAGCATATATGATACTTTATATATTGATTCACATGAGCGAAACTGCTGGATATAGCTAGTATAAAAATAAATCCTTACACGTATTATAAATGTGAAAGTGAGATTGTTAATATCTCTTGGCGCCTTAACTACTCAACCAATCATCATGTATCATTATCGAATTTGGTATACAGATAGTATTCGGAATGGTGAAGGACATAGGTACTTTTTATCTTGCTCGAACAACATCGAGCGATCAAATTGACATCAATTTTGGATCCATCAACAGCAAATATAACTTATTGAGGAAAGTCTTAGATATAAGTTCTTAACCTACTTATTATTCAGATATTGTTATTGTCATTGTTAATAATTATTAAATATTATAATAGTGCATGTGGTGTTCGCTTGTAAAAGACTTTTACATTGGGCAAAATTATTTTTTGTGTTATTGATTAAGTAGCATGTAAAATGTAAAAGTTGTAGGTGAACCTTATTAAATAAAATAAAAAAAAAAAACATATTTCAACCATGCGAACGAAGGTGCAGATAAACACTAGTACCAAGTTAATAATTTACCTACTTCATTACATATAATATATATAGAGACATAAACAAATAAATAAATTATTATTTAAAAAAAATATATACATGAGTTTTTTTTTATACAACTTACGAATGGCAAACAAGCTGACGGCCCACCTGATGGAAAGTGGTAACCGTCGCCTATAGACATGAGCAGTACCATGGAAATAACAGAGTATACTGTTTCGCCCATGATACTCCCATGCGTTGCCATTCCTGAGGACTCGGGTGTTATTCCTCTGTACCCAGTAAATTGAATATACAAATTTTTAAATAGTTTCTTCATATTTTACAAATACATCTAAATATATAATTTTTAAAACTCAAGTAAAACTAAAATCCATTACAAATACAAAAAAGATGTGAAGTAAATTATAAGTTGTACCTAATGTTTCGTATTTATTATTCCTCTATTTTCTAATGAATGTCAATATTAATATTTTTATTTTATTTTAATTAAAATATTCTGGTAAATTTATTACCCAGACTCATCTTTGATTATTCAAATTATAATGGTATTTTTTTTTATCTGTAATTTTTAAATAACTGTGAAACATTTGAAGGAATAAAAACTAGGCTTATTTTCAAAATTGATTTATAAATATAAATCGACTGATGTTTGACCATATTGTTTCAAAATTCATATAATTTATAGTTGTCATAAGAATCTTTCAGCTGATTTGAATTTTGATTAGATATTAATATATTCTCTAAGTAATAAATAAATAGGTATCTATACTTAGGCACCATTTAATTTACGTATATATTCTATTATAAATTTCCACTTTATTACATTTATCAATCGAGGTACAATAGAATGAATATGTAGATTCATATTACTTATTATTACGCTTATAACTTGAAAGCAATCTGAGAGTTGAAGCTATAGGCACAACCAACAATAACGTGCATACTATTGTCATTATTAGTGAGGAGCGGCCTCGTAAAGTTGATAGTAACATATAATTTTGGTATATTTTTTAGTCTAAAGCATACTAGCTTTTACCCGCGACGTAGACTGTGAGATCAGTATATCTTCATTGACCGGGATAAAAAGTTGAATATGTCCTTCATCCCATATCCTATATCTACTTATATCTAATTTTATAACGTTTGGTTGAGCCGTTAATGCGACAAGAGGTGACAAACAAACGAACATTTACATTTATAATATTAGTATAGAAGTTATACCTGGTACTGGTATACATTTTACTAATTATGAGATTCATGTATAATGTTTTATTCGATCACATCAAATGTACGAATATTTACAAAAGTGATAAACTGATTTTAAAATTCATATATATTTATTTTTGATGGGTGAAAATGGTATGGTAACCCCGCCTGCGCTAACTGGATACGCTGGCGAGGCACCAATGAAGGGTGATAGGTAAGAATAAAAACAGGCCAGTAAGCCCATCATGATGAATTCATCAGGAATTAACCATGATAGTTTCCAGGGGGAACCGCGAGGAGGTCGACCTGGTTGGGTATATTGCTAGCAATGGGATTCTCAGTCTCCATTACTAACAATCCCTTTCCCCCAATTCATATATATCTACCGTTTTTCCATTTTATTACTTTATTTTATTTTCTATTAATATATGAATAAACTAAAATAGTAATTTTTATATAACGAGGCTTTATTCTATATGTAAAAAAATAAATATATATTACATGAATTTTTTTTATATTTTATACATACATGTTTTTATTTTATCTGAGTTTATTATTTGACGTGACGTAATATTGATGCGAACAAAAGTTACATTTTACGTAGATGAAGTCCGACATATTTTTCTAGTCTCTTCTATTAGTTTACAATATTTAACAAAAACACGTACAATTACTTAAAATAAATCTACATCAAATGTTTATCACATATCACACCTGACGATAATTTTATCACCTAAAGTACTAATGTGCAAGTTGCAATAATTTTTAAATAAACTTAATATACAATTCAAAGGTGAATTCAAAAAAGCTGAGTTTGATCAGTCAACTGGTATCCAACAGATCTATCAACGTTTATATAAAGAGATATAATTGCATAAAAACATGTTCGACTCGATTCGAATTCGATACTGATTATCTATAGGTACGTGTCAGTTATCTTTACACTCATGACATCACTAGTTGTAAGTAGGTGGTAGATACAGTACTGGTGACATTGTGTCAATACGAACTGGCTTAACTGCTTTCAGGTAACGTGTGTACTCCACCCACGCCTTCGTTTATGACTCTATTATGTACTTCGAGTGTATTGATAGGTCAGACTGCCTTGGGAAGAAAGTCATTGTACATACATTCTTAAAACGTCCTTGGAAGCATTTACACTAAATTATGTATATATAATTTTTTTTATGCTACTCAGAATGGCAAACAAGTTCACGTCCCATCTGATGAAAAATGGTAACAATCGCCTATAGATATAAGCAGCAATTATGTGTATATGACAGCCAAAAGTTCTATTAATATGTATTTTATGGATGATAAATAATTTAAGATTTGTACACCGCTTTACTTGCGCTTGACATTGACGCTCCTTTTCACTTTGGGTTTGCTGGAAGAGAACTCTTTTAGAGTTGAGCTCGCCTTATATTCACTTACCTTTGTCATACTTTTATGTATCAGATTTATATGTAATATCAATGTGTACAATAAAGTATAAATAATTAAATTAAGATTGTGTACCACAAAAAAAAAACGATATCAGTCGCGGTAAAACCAGTGACTAATACCTATTTGAAAATGTAACTACTGGACCGATTTTAATGATTTTTTTGGACTAATTTGAATTGAGTATATTCTCTCACATAAAAAAATAATTTTTCAAATCGATTTATAAATGTTGGAGATATGACGTAACAAATATAAAAAGAAATGTAACCGTATTAAGAACCTTCTTCTTTTTTGAAGTCGGTTGAAAATGGATTGATAACGCTGCCTACACTACTAGTATACAATGACGGAGTATCAGTGAGTGAAGATAAGTGACGGTGAAGTCAAATCAGTCGGTCATCGTCACGAATTATGATGATAGGTTTTAAGGAGACCGCATGGAGGCTGACCTGGCAAGCACGTTAGTAATAGGATCACTTGACCTGTCTCTTATAAAACATAAGACTTGCAGCATGAAAGTCTAAAAGTTAATACAGTTTGTCTTTTTTTCGAGAACTTAAAGAAGAAATCGGTTAAAAAAATATGAAAATTGTTTTTTAAAAAAAGATAAAATATTTTTTCATACCCTATTTATTAAACCAATGAAATTTAATATACCTGTACTATATAGAATGGAAAATTATATAAACTACTTTTTACTCGGGTCAATGAATCTATCCCGCTCGTGCAGATGAAGTCGCGGCTAAAAGCTAGTACTGTATAATAAAACAATGCACTGCGACGTTACGTTTATGATCTTTCACGATAACTTGTAAAATCGAACAATAAAAGGTAACAAAACGGCACGCTCACAAAAATACAAATCATGCTTATCATTACCAGAGCAATAAATTAAGAAAAACATCATAATTGCTATTGTATAGCTACACGTAATATTGATTTCGGATTTTAACAAGAAAACAATACATTGTTACTCGAACATTGACTGCGAACTGAAGTATTATGTAAAAAGAATATAATAGTAAGAAACAATACAATATGACGATGGTTATAATTAGTTGTGGTGGCGAGAAAGTTGCTTTTTCACGAGTGTTCACGACCGAGCGCGACACGACGCCGAATAAAGAGAACCGCACAATCGCGCTGCGTTTGCGCATAGATCTCAAAGATTACAGACCGTCTAGATATTTTTATTGAACAAAATCTTAAATCATTCACAGATGCAACTTAAGTGCCATTTCACATATTTTACAGACCAGATATTATAACGGGAGCTCACAAATATGTAAAGTCACATAGTAAATCTAATTCATAAATTGTGTAAAGTTGTAAACAACCGTGACGTAAGTTTCAAAATTGTGTTTATAATTATGCAACTTAATAATTAAGTAGATACCTTTTACATTTGTCCCAAATTATATTCAAGTTCTAATGATTAACAGTCGACAGACGGAATAGTAATAACGGCTTGATTATTGGAGCCCTATCATCGACATAATATTTGGCATATATATATATATATATATATATATATATATATATATATATATATATATATATATATATATATATATATATATATATATATATATGTGTGTGTGTGGAAATAAATAGTAGTAATTAGGTATTTTACAGCTTATTTTTAAATGTTTCATTTCTAGATAGCCTCTATTTGAATTTTACATTCTATGTTCATAAAAAAGCGATACTAAATGATGCTTAGTGCATTTTAGGCCTCATGAATAGTATCGGTCAACAAATGGGCAAATACAATAGGACAACCGCATAAAGTCAATTCGACTTTCGTTTTCATTTTACTCTGTGCCATAATAACGTCTGTTACCTCATAGATGGTATAATAAATCGTCTTCTTCCACGTTGCATCAGTGGCATATCTCTTTAGTCATACACTCTTGACAGTGTGGTTGCGGTTTTCATGATGATATTGTTAGAGATAAAATCTCTTTAGAGAACGATACCTTTTCAACGACTTTTAAAGGGAAGAGGTTCTTAATTCATATGTGTTATTGTGAGTTAGGTACGCGATTACATCGTCAATGCTGAAACGATTTTGATAATGCCTTTTTTTTATACAACTTAGAATGGCAAACAAGCTGACGGTCCACCTGATGGAAAGTGGTAACCGTCGCCTATAGACATGAGCAGTACCATGGACAGAGTGTACTGTTTTGCCCATGATATCTCCCATGCGTTGCCATGAGGACTCAGGTGTTATTCCTCTGTACCCAGTAAATTCACGCCATATCCCACCCTTCAAACCGAAACACAGCCATGCAAACACAACTGCTTCACGGTTGAAACACGAATGGGACAGAGGTATCCAAGCAATCGACTTTTGTACAAAGTCTCCCTCTGGTTTGCAATCTATAGTGTTTACTTCCGTGCAGGTCACATAGTAATTTTGTAATGATTGTAGCTGAAACGAAATTATATTACATCTAGGTGATATATAGCGATATCTATATATTTTAGTTAAAATATTTATATTGGTTCTAAAACGGATACGGTAAATGTCTGTTGTCCAATATTTAATGTCAAAAAGAAGATCCCGGTCGAAATTAACATAGATATCCGACCGGAACGAGCATATCGAAATGGATATGACTTTATTGTACAATTAAGACATTTGGTGCGAATCTCCTCTGGACTAAGCAAAAAATGTTCCTACGAGGATAGGTTAACGATCTTTAAGATGTTTTCTCTTCACGAGCGCAGGCGCATGCTAGACTTGGTATTCCTTCAAAAGATAGTTAATGGATCATCAATGTGCCAAGGGCTATTAGAACGCATAGATATGTGTCCCTAAACTAAATGCCCGTAACAAATGCAAAGCTGTCTTTAAAATCCCCAGACATAAAACTAATTTGGGGTTGCATGCTCCTGTCTCGAGGTTAATCAACACGTACAATTCTTGTAATGAGTCCCTCAATCTTAATATATTTCACGAACATCCCAAGTCATTCAAGAGCAAAATTCTAAAAGTTCTCTCGTAATACTACCATAATTTTTCCACTACCAGTAATTTTAATTCTGTATGCACTGTTCTAATAATTTTAATAATTATATATTTTAAATATTCTTATGTTTGTTACTTGTATATATATATATTGTATTATATATTTGTTTTTTTAATTGTTTTGTTGGTGTCATTTTTGTTAATATGTAATCGATGACTTAAGAAAACGTTGTGTACATCTGTAATTGGTGTAAATGCAAGATGCAAGCCCTGTATATCAATTAAAATTAATGTCTGTATTTACACTGTTGATGTACCTTTTAAAAATTAATTAATTAAGTGTTACAAACAAACAATCTTTTTTCCGGCATCAATATTCAGACGAACCTAATATATATTTATTAGAGCGGTATCGTTATTACCTATGCCTTATTACGTCATACGAATAAAGATAGTAAGTAGTACTGTTGGATAAAAAAAAGGGTGAAGGGACAAACCTGGTTCACGTAGTCCCGGCGTGTAGGTCTTTTGTACGCGTTTTCGTTTCCTCTTCAAATTATCCAACACTTTTGTTGATTTGCTTAAGTATCACTGTATAATTCGCAACTGGCGGAGATTTATTCGTGATCTTAGCGGAACTTGATCAGCTCGACACGCAGTTAGATTACAGATTGATTTTGTCCATCTACCCCCAATGTGATCCCACATTTGATAGGGAATATGGATAGGTAAGGAGGTTAGAAGGATATTACGTTCGGAAATGTTTAATGCATATACAAATGATGAGATTATATTTACCAAGTACGAAGAATAAAAATTTTGGGTTGTTTTTAAAGAAGACTTTATAGATAGATACTCCATTTAAATACAATTAATGTAAGTACTTATCATGAGAAAAATCTTTTGCTTACACATAAGGCAATTTCATTCTTATATCCCAATTAGAACGGTAATTAATATAATAATAGTTTATCTACAAATTGCAGTTACGCTGAACAACAAAACATAATACTATCATAAACAATGGGCAACGTTGGCCAATATTCATAAAACTGTAATCCACAGGCTTCGTTTAACAGCAGTTTGCGTTACGAAACGAGACATGGTCAAAATTGCAAAAATGGTAACTCGGTTCTATAATTACGATGTAATCAAAACTTTGTCAAGCATGCATTTTCAATGAAATATGAGTAGGATCCATTAAAAAGGCCAGTTTCACTTGTGCCTACCAAAAGGGTGCTTTATTCATTAAAACTCGGAATGAGAAACAAACTGACAAACCATCTAATGGAAAATGATACCCATCTCTAAATATGAATGTCTATAAATAGATATAAATGTTAGTAATGGGCCATTGCCATATGATGCTCGGCATAGAATAAGTCACCCCTTCCTTTTCCGTGGGTGTCGTAAGAGGCGACTAAAGGAGGGCAAGGGATGGGCAGCAGCGTCCCTTTTAAATCATCTCCAAAATCTAACTGCGGTTGCCAATCCGCCTGCCGAGCGTGGTAAATACTGTAAGAAACCCTCAAGGGGAGACTTACATTAAGCAGTGGACAGTTAAAAGCTGAAATGATGATGACATGATGAATGGGTCTTAAGTCCTTAACGACGTCACTGCTTGTAATATACATTATTGGGGCAACCATAGTCCTGGAACCATTGTAATTAATTTCTAAAGAATTTATTATAATGGCACCAACCGACTTGACTTCATATTTATTTATCACTTAACATTCCTCACTGCTACTACCCTGCCAGCATTTACCAATATAGCATGGACAGGGTTACTGTTACATTTTCACCTATCAAATCAGATTGTATTATAAACCTTTATACTCTTTATGCATACTTGGATTTACAAAATTTATAATAAATGCACTTTTGCAAATCAATGGAGAAAAATGACGAAGTTTCTGTTTACATATTTGTAAAGCACAATACAATTTTACCGTTTGGTCCCGAAATACCATAGAATAGGCCACCCCTTCCTTCCTTCTGTGTGTCGTAAGAGGTAACTAAGGGAACTTAATGGTGTATCCTTAAATCGCAGCAGCGCTAAGCAGCAGCGTCCTTTTTGAAACATCATTGAAGACTAACTACGATTGTTGACCCGCCAAGCGTGGCAAGTACAGGCAAAACATCCCTTTATGGGAAAGGCCTATGTCAGCAGTAGACAATTAACGGCTGGTACGATGATGATGAAATCACAATAACAGATAATACTTCGATTTAAATCAAAAATGTATCAAAACGTTTCGATTCGGGGCAAGAGAGATTGCAACAAAACATTTATAAAGTAGGTAATCAAGCCAAACATGTCATAGTAACTTGGTGCGGCTGAACAAACAAATGTGTAGTATTGTAATATAGAAAAACAATACATGTTTGAACAGGCCATGTAAATCTTCATTATTATGTAAATTCAATTGAAAACTAACCATCGGTTTCGATAATTTTCTCATTTCAGTAGTCGAACAGGTATATTGTAGAGTACCTATGCTCGCGACGTGGTGAGCATGATACTGAAAATTAACCTAATTTGTAAAAACATATGTATAAAAGATATCTGTATCCACCAAACAGCTGTGTTTGCGTAGCTGTGTTTCTGTTTGAAGGGATATGGAAGTGAAATTCCAGAGTACAGAGGAATAACATCTTAGTTCTCTGGAATGGCAGCGCATGAGAGGCACAAGGCACATTAGAGAGTATTCTGTAATGTTCCTGATGTTATTACTGTCTTTAGGTGATGGTTACCACTTTCCATCGAGCAAGCTGTTAGCTTATTGGTTATTCTGAAGTGTACAAAAAATACATAAACACAATTGTTAAAACAATAAATAAAGGTAGTGTTTTCACTTATAAATGAAGATTTGTTTGTTTTGACAGCAACACTATAAAGTGTTTATTGTGGATATATCTAAACTATTGACAAAGACCTTTATGCTGCAGATTTCTCAAGCTGTAGGTATCTTATGATCCGCTCTACCGATTCTGATAAAACATACCTATGCGTAAGTAGGTGAAGTACACCAGTAATACCATTAGATACTCCGTTATAAAATGACTGATTACCCCATCTGGGGTTTACAAACATATTTTTGTATCTTTTCAACTGGCTGCTAAATGAACATTCTGTGGTTACTCATTCATAACTTTACATTGTACAGTGGTAAACTAGGAAATAATAATAGTATGGGCAGATGGACAGTTTCATTCACAATAGATGTAAACAATATTCATTCTAAATGCTCGTAACTATTGAATGACAGATGTTTAGCTTTCACTGTTTAAACTATACATATGTTGATGTCAATTGGTAGAACTTGCGACATTACGTAACAATAAGCCATTAAAAAAATCTTGTTTAAAAAAAAAGGTTCCATATTTTATAACATTGGATCGATTTTGAAGCGGAATGTATGACGGCCGAACCTTTGCATTATCTAATATGAAAGTTTGTAAAGACAGTTTGAATATCTGAATATTTAAATCATTAGTTATATGAATTACTCTCAAATAGAGATATTAATGAAGGAATTCATAATCCTTTTTCACTGTATTGACTGGAATGCAACAAATCTCTTACAAAAATAATCCCATCCTTGCTTACAATACCACATAAACTTGTACTTTTACTAGTATTTAGTGATGTAGTTCATGTTTAAGATGGCTGGGCTGTTTCTCTTGTGTGGTGATAGTTTTATGGTATAAATTTCATTTAATGTAAATTATATATAATGTTAACTAATTATTGTTTTCCACGTGTCGAAATTGAAATGTTATGTCTAAATGTTAATCATGTTGTGTACACATATTTTTGCATTGTAGCCTAGTATAAAAACCATTAATTACCTATATATAAACCTAACATGGTTATAATTTGTTATGTGTGCCTAAAAAAATAAAAACATACTATTTTAGGTAAACAAATAGAATAATTTTTATCTCAATTCAGACGGGTAAAATGGTACCTACCTAATAGTCTAGTATCACTTATAATGTAAATTACATTTCTTACAGATAAACAAATTATTTTCACAATTATTATTTTCTATAAATAACTTTATCTGCCCATTTATAATAATTATCATGAGTAATATGCACTTGTTAATATGGAATAAATTATAATTTATCTTTATGTAACATTGAATTATAAATCCTGTTGATGAAATAGTGCTTACATAATCTAAAAATGACTGGCTCTTATATATGGCATATATATATATAGATTGCTTGGGTACCTCTGTCCCATTCGTATTTCAACGATGTGTGTGGGATATGGCGTGAATTTACTGGGTACAGAGGAATAACACCTGCGTCCTCAGGAATGGCAACGCATGGGCGAAACAGTATATATATATATATATATATATATATGCCACTTTCCAGTGTTATTAATTAAGGAATACATTAAAATACTTTATTATTTTCATAACATTATTATTATTCTTGTTATTTATTTAATGGCATAGCCATTTATTTTCTAAAGGTATGAAATATCCAATCTAATACAATTAAGTAATTTTATGGTAGTTACTACTTCTGGTATAGTATTTCTTTCTGTTATTATAATGTAGAGCATAGACAGTAAATTCACTTGACATAATTAAAACTTTAAATAAATGAAATGTCTTAATCTATCTAGATAGATACATGCATAAAGGTATGAGACCTCTTACATCCTCATTCATATGTCTGCTTATCGTAGCGTTACAGTGTTGACAAAATACCTACAAGTATCCATAATCAAGTCAAGTCCCTTGCAGGATAAATAGAGATAACCGAATACTATTGACCTATGTATGTACATACATATATCTCTTGCTTAATATACTTTCATAAAAGTTCTTATTAAACATGAGTGATACGAATACCGATCCAATATCTACATTTTGGGACGAAAGGGATTGTTAGTAATGGAGACTAAGAATCCCATTGCTAGCAATATACCCAACCAAGTCGACCTCCTCGCGGTTCTCCCTGGAAACTATCATGGTTAATTCCAGATGAATTCATCATGATGGGCTAACTGGCCTGTTTTCATTCTCATCTATCACCCTTCACTGGTGCTCCGCCAGCGTGGCCCATCGATATCGCCCATATCGGTCGGATATCTATTATCGATTATGTGAAAAGTTTGTTATCCAATATTATCTTTTGGATAACAGACTTTTTATTATAGAACCAGTATATAAATATTATAACCGAAATAGTTATTGCTGTATTACCCAACCCTACTTCTCATCCATACCGCCGTTATAAATGTATTAAATCACATGCCATATTTTATACTCAGAGTAGTAATTTAAAAAACCAGTTGTACACTATAATACTATAAAATAAACCCGCGATGACAGCAACAAAGCCAATATTTCCGACTCATTACCGCCTCCTAACCGATTCCGCACAATACTTCATTCATTACTCCATAAGAACGGAAGCAATGGCCGATGCAAATTCTTTTATTGCACCCATGGATAAGTTTCCCACGAATCGCGCAAGTTATAAAGGGTAATATGGGGTCTTACGGGTCCTTAAGATCCCCTCGTGTGTTTTTTACTGGCTTCGTGTCATTTTAATGATGCCACCTTTTTCTTGTTTACTTACGTTTATCTGTCTTTGTACTCGGGGAGGTGTCTTTGGACTGCAGATGAATAATGTCTTATCTATGATATTGTCGATGCTCCTTTACCGTTATTTTTTATTTACGATTATTTCTTCGCAGGATTAAACACAATGCTTGATAATTTGTTATAAATGTTTTTTTTTTTAGTTTTAAACCGATTTGAAAATGCTTACTAGAAATTTGAATTTTTATAAAATGTATAGCATAATGCTTTGCAAAATAACAAATAATGATTTAAATTATGACAATAAAAAATGATATTTCGTAGACTTATTATATTGAAAATACTTCAATTTAGAATACGGAAATATGTATTTTGTTTCGCTACAGTTAGTTTAAAAAAAAAACGGAAAGTTTGTTCATTATAAAATTAACAAGTATCATCTCTTACAAAAAGAATTATGAAAATCGGTTTATAATTAACAACGCAGTCGTACAGAAAGGCTACAAAAATAATAGTAGCCAGTTGACAAGATACGAAATGTATCAGTGAAAATATTAAAGAACATTGACTATCGATAATTCATAAACGATAAGTCAAGTCAACAATACGTCAAGTATTTTAATTTAAGTTTCGTTCTTCAGAATACCGCCATGTTTAACATTTCCCGCCTTTTTTTCGAGTACAATTTATTAGCACTCAATTATTATTTGTGTTAAATAACAAATATAAATAGACATTAAACGTAATTATAATCTTATAAATGATTATTTTAATGAATGAATGATTATGTGTATATACTACAGTATATATTACTACATGAATAAGTCTTAATCGCTCCATATGTTTGCCAATTATAAAACGTTTGACGTCAATAATACTAATTAATAAGGAACATAACATAAACACATGTGCAGCCATATATCAGTACTGTAACTCGTTGATATTGTTTTTCTCGTTTCAAATAAATATCATAAGTTATTTTTATGAAATTATGGGTGAATTACATTATCAGAACTGCCAAACGCTGTAACTCCGCCTACATTATCAGTATACGCTGACGGTACACCAGTGAAGGATGATAGCCGAGGATGAAAGCAGGTCAGTTGACCCATTGTGACGAATTCCCCAAGAATTAACCACGATTGTTTCCAGGGGAAACCGCGTGGAGGTCGACCTGATAATTCCTTCCTTCCACTGTCTAACAGACAAATTGAGTTTGAAACACTCCAATTAAGTTTGATAAAAAATAAAAACATAATCTTAAGACAATACATAATAGACTTATACTTACCCGACTGTTAAGAAGAAGAATAATTCGGTTAAATATCAAATGGATATTTCATATAATTTGTGTCATTTGGAAGTCAGTCCGCCTCCAGTCGCCAGTAAAAGTAGGTACCTTTTTTTGCGATAATAAATAAATTCTTATTAAATGTAAGTACTTATTATTTTTTTAATAATAAATGTATTTTTAGTTATTTTCGCATCAACATTTTCCTTGTCCATTCCGCGTTATCATATCAGCATGATTGGTGTCACAAACCAATTTGGCATTGTTATTTTATTATCAAGTAAGTCTATACTAATATTGTACAGGGAAAGATTTGATTTTATGCATGTTTGTTGGTAACAAATAAACTCAGAAAGTACTTAAACTATTTTTAAAATACTTTCATCTATACATATAATGTAGCTACATTACCAAAAATTTGTTTATTAAAGTTAATATAAAATACAAATTTATCTTTCTATTTATCTATTCATGAGACAGATATTTATTAATATTATATTTTAACCAACTTAAAAAAGGGGAACTTTCTATCTGTCTATTTATGAGACAGATCGCTAAGTTATTAATGATATATTCTAACCAACTTAAGAAGGAGGGAATATCATGTTTGATACATATCTTCTGTATTACCCACCAATTTTACAGAGATACCCAGATCGATACGTGTTATTCTTAACTTAGTTGAAAGAGTTTGTCGTCAGTATTGCTCAACGTTTATTTATAATCATTTTCTTCCTAAAAGAGAAGCTAAATTTATTCTCGGAAAATTCGTACGTGGAACCAACCAAAGGATTACAACGTTTAGAATAAAAATAAGTCACGCGTAACATTTCTTTCAACATAGTAAAGAATCGAATAAGGAATTTCTTTTTGAAGTTGATCGAAAAAAAATCTTTTTTAATTTTTCCTAAAATGATAATAATAAATCTTATTTAGTCCAATTTCCTCTAAAATAAGTATTCCTATTCCATTTTCAAATTTCTCCGAAGATGATGCTAATAAATTCTATTCTAATTTTAAATTTCCCTAAAATAATAAACTCTACTCCTATTTCCAATTTCTTCGAAAATGACAATAATAAATCTTAACATTTTAAACTCCCAGAATAGAATGTACACGTAGTCGTTATTACTAATTCAAAACGTTATGTGAGGGCATCTATCACTCCTCCGTACCTAATCCAAATCAATTCATCTTAAAGACGTCCCATAATGGGACGTAACCCGGCGTAACCCGACCCGCATTAGGGGATAATGGGGCGCATTGGACAATGGCCCCAATGTCCCATTGTGTCCCACCTCGCCTGTCAATCCTGTACCGATCACCGTGAAATCTGATGACGTCTTGGACCCACCGGTACGTTTTATCTTTGACTAATCAGGTGATTGAATTTACTGGAGTTTTATAGACGATAAAAAATTAAGAATACTCCCGGTTCTAATACGGACACCCTTAAGATGGCTTTATCGGTTTTAAAAAAATCTATAAGCTATATTATAAAAAAGACACACTCACTATCTGTAAATTTAGTTTTTTGTTTTTAATAAATTATTAACTTGGATAAAAATTGGCAAATAGTTTATTTTTCACTAACCTCTACTTACCAAATTGCAAAATCATAGCAGATAAATCAGGAATGCTATTTAAATATATATTCATGGTAATATACTATACAGAATTACATAAACGGGATACCAAGTTGTCTTTAGGACTAGCATATGCTTATATGAATGTAGGCTTCATTATTGCAATAACAAACTATAGTAATAAATGCTACAAAATCACACTAATCACCATACCCTCAAGCTAAAATACCCTGTGTTTTAAAGAACTAAGCGACGTAGACCTGGGACACTGCCCAGAAAATTCAGACCTAAGCCTATTCAAAATTGTTAGTATCCTAAATTGGCTCGAACGAGAATCGCGAACCAAGACTTCATCTACGCAAAGTACTACCACTGCGTGTCAAGACATCCAAACACCTTAAAGAACTTTCATATTTGTAATTATAGTAGAACTTCGCACATACCATATAGTTAACGGCTTAAAATGAAGGATAATTATACTACCAATAAAGTAATCTTTTCTTGTATAAAAATAGGCGTATCTCGTTGTAATTGTCAAATGGATAGTAATTTCTTTAACAACATAATTATCTTATGTTATATTATGTTTTTGTTTACATGTGTACTTTTTCACTTGTACCCCGGTCTCCCCAACAACATTTTTGTAGAACCATCAAACTATATTTGATGATGCTAGTATATTTGTTTATAATTAATTATTAGACTATATAATGACTATATAATTTAATGAAATGTGAACATATGAATCATGCATAAATGACTGAAAGAATTTACATTAAATTTCGCATTAAAACACAAGTTTTATTGGTGCTATTTTCGTGTTGAAATTATCATTATATCAGCCATTTTCTGTCCACTGTTGAACATAGGCATCTCTCTTTTGAGGGTTTTGTCAATAGTTGCCATGCTTGGCAGGTGCGTTGGCAACTGCAATTAAGTTTTTGGTAATGTTATAAGAGGGACGCTGCTGCCCATCCCTCGACTATTAAGCTCCCTTAGTCTCCTCTTACGACACCCACGGGAAAGGAAGGGGTGGCCCATTTTATGCCGGGACTACACTACACTATTATAAGTACCTACTTAATTATATTAAAAATAGAAGTACTGTGTTAAATATCTTATAGCAAATCAAATTTTGTTTTATTTGTTAATATTTGGAAATAATTTCCTTATATTACTCCAAATATTACAACTTACTTGTCAGTAAATTAAATCCAGCTTTTTATGTCTTACTAAATTAACTTTATTTAGCTAATAGGTATTATATTCAAAACAGAAAGTGAGAACACTGAATGCACTACAGTGAGAATCATGGTTCAATTCTGTCTCTAATCACAGTACGTACAGTCTGTATCACAAATTGATGAATATTAGATTTTTAGAATAAATAAACAACTTTTTATAGTTCGTTAAATTGTTTAACAAGATCGGTAGAATTGGATATCGCAGAACGCCAAAGATTATTAAATTTTGTAGTAATTGTCTTATTAATGAACGCAAAGATAAAAAGGCACGTCTACTCATATTTATAGACAAATATACTAAAATAGTTTTATAAATTTCACTAAGTCATATTTACGATAAGAATTTAGTACCTACCTTATGGCACTCCTGGGGGAAAGGGATTATTAGTAATGGAGACTGAGAATCCCATTGCTAGCAATATATCCAACCAGGTCGACCTCCGCGCGGTTCTCCCTGGAAACTATCATGGTTAATTCCTGATAAATTCATCATGATGGGCTAACTGACCTGTTTTCATTCTCATCTATCACCCTTCACTGGTGCTTCGCCAGCTTATCCCGTTAGCGCAGGCGGAGTTATTACCATACACCATTTTCACCCATCAAAAAAAAACCTTATGGCACTCCAACAGAATCAACTTTTGGAAATTCATCTATGTTTTTTGTTGCTGACTGTACCTCAATAGAGATGTGTTGTTTCGTCGCAGATTATTATAAAACACAATGAAAACTTATTATTCTAACGCTAGTTACGTTACGTATAATCTGTGCAAATTGAAATGTCAGATTCATTATACTTATTTTGTTATGCAAAGTGTATGCATATATTATGGCCTATTCAGATGTTGCGTTATGATAGTTATCTGCCATGCACAGAGCGTATTTTGAAATATTTTTCTACCAATTTTAACAGTTAGGTTTCAGAAAAATATGTCTAACTAAATATAGCTGACTTCAAAAAGAACGTTCTCAATATGATTGTATTGTTTTTTAGTTTTGTTACCTCATAACTCCGTCAGCTATAAACTGATTTGGAAAATTCTTTTGTATCTGAAAGGATATACCTACAAATTGGTCTCACGGAAATTTTAGTAAAATTAGTTATCAGTTAGATTTAAAATCAAAATAGTTTGTTTTATCACAATTAAAGTTGATGTTTGTTTTATTGTGGGACACAATCTTTATTTTGGTCTATGCTTTATAGGTATGTGCCTTCTCATGTTGTTGCCATACAAAATTTTATCAAAATTAAAAAGGCGATTATATTGAAAAAACATTTAATAACTAAAAATTTAATTAAATTTCGAAACTATAGAGATACAAACGTAAATAAACTTATATTAACAATCATAAAAAAGTGAAATCAAACTTTCATTATCCAGCC
The DNA here is from genome assembly GCF_026898425.1 of Galleria mellonella. NCBI lineage: Eukaryota > Metazoa > Arthropoda > Insecta > Lepidoptera > Pyralidae > Galleria > Galleria mellonella. The sequence continues at coordinate 2,566,820 of NW_026442117.1, forward strand.
TCGACTATAAATAAAACAATACTATAACATGTTCTGTTTTTTCTATGGCTCGAATGCATTACTACCGATTCGCAGCATTACTCACACCAATTACTTACTGATAACTATACTGGTACATTTTATAACAGTCTTCACACTTTCACTATGTGATTTTAGTGATCAAATAGGCTTATTAGTGCAGACGTATCGGATAATAAGTGGCCGCGCCAATGTATTATTTGGCTTTGATGCACGTCTCAATTACAAACAGGTAATTTGATTGTATCTATTGATAGTATTGGTTGTTGAAACATCATAGAAATATAAGTTTAAAATTATTGTAATATCACTTTTATTATTATAATAAACAGTCTTCAATGTATGATTATTTTTATGAAACTTAGAATAAACGAGCTGACGGCCCACCTGGTGGAAAGTGATAACCGTCGCCTATAGATATGAAGTATATAAATACTATGGACAATGGACATAACAGAGTTTACTGTGTCGCCCATGATACTCTTCATGCGTTGCCATTCCTGAGGACTAAGGTGTTCTGCCTCCGTATCTTGTAAGTTCATTGCCATGCAAACACAATTGCTTACGTCAGAAACACGAATGGGACAGAGCCAAGCAGATCACTTTTCTACGAAGTATCCCAGAAGTGTTTCTTTAGTAATATTATGTAGGTAACTCTTCTATACTTATAATAAATCTGTAAAGAGGTCAATTCTGTACATGAAATATATTCCCAAAATAACTATCAGGGGGTGATTAGTGATCGATACTGATGCCAAAAATGCAATCAGTAAAATTTATGTCTGTCTGTCTACATGTTTGTTATAGAAACAAAAACTACACGACGGCTTTTAACGAAATTTGGTACAATTTTTCTTCATACTCCTGGGCAGGTCATAGTATACTTTTCATCACGCTACGATTAATAGGAGCAGAGCAGTGAAGAGAACTGTGTCTGTTACATCAAAACCACTGAACCGTGAGGAAGGACATAGGCTACTTATTTTACGAAAAACGACGGAAACGCGGACGAAGCCGCAGGCAACAGGTAGTATTTAATAATTAAAGAACTACACTAAATGCATAGACGCACCCAGATTTTACCTGTGAATTCATCTGTATGACTATATTGACCATATGATTGATCGAGACAAAAAAATGCCTATATCCTTGTCCATACCAAATACTAAACATAAAAATGTAGGAGCGAAAAGTATTGTTAGTATTGGAGGCTAATTGCCTTAATAGGTTAAACCTATCAGGTTGATCACACATTTTCTCCTGAAAACCGTTGTAGTTAGTTGTTGTTAAATTTGTCACGATAGGCTAACTGACCTGCTTTCATCTTCACCTATCATCGCTCGCTGGTGCCCAGTCGACGTACCTATACTAATAGCGCAGGCGAAATTATCATTCCATCTTCACCCATTAAAAATAAATGTGTATACGCAATTTCATGACAATTGTCCGGGTTTTTGTATATTTATTTATTTAATATTTATTTATTTTACACTTTATTGCACCAAGTAAAAAGAAAAATAACAAATACAGTAAATATTAATGAGAAGTGATACAAAAGGCGGCCTTATCGCTAAGCAATCTCTTTCAGACAATCTTTGGGTAGAGGACATTGAGATAATGACAAAGGGTAGGTGGCTCACTATTATATAGATATTATTTCATATATACACATATGTATACACTACATATACACAAACAAATATATACATTAACATACATATACTTAATAGCACACATACAACAGAAGAAAATGATGGACGAAAATGAAGAGAGAACACAGGAAAATAGTACTTAAGGGAAAGGTAGTAGGATTTAACAGAGGTTTTGAAGCTAGTCAGAGTTTGAGCGCACCGAATAGAGGTAGGTAATATGCCAAGAAGTAACAAACAAACTCACTTTCACATTTATAATATTAGTAAAGATTTAAGTTTACTTATTTTTTAAAGCATCTAATGCCCAATCACAATTCAAAGCGTAGGTCTCTGTATATATTCAGTTATTCTGGATTTTCTTTATTTTGTTTTACTGTAAAATTTTACTTTATGAGTGAAAACATTTGTATTTTCATAAAAAAATAAAAAATATGTATATAAAGATAACATCCAATACCCATCAAAAAATTGCCAGCAATCACTGCTAACATTTGCATATTATTACAGCTTTAAAAAATAAATGAGCAACGCACTGACGGATTGACTTGCACATGCTTAGTTATTTCTTATTTCATAGTTTTAAATCGACTTTTGAATGCAATAGGTAAGAACCTGGTAATTTATTTATAACAGAAAAAGTCAATGACATGAAAATAAGCAATTCAAACAGTCCACCTATAAGTTTTGCGTGATTAGTACCAACGATGAAATTGTCTAAATTTGTTTGCGAAAGTAACTTGTACTCGTGCTTCGTAACAATGAGATTATGATCGTGCAACTGTTTCACTGTTGCGACAGTAGACCGCTAAAATGGTGCTACGTGACGAATGCACATTCTCGATGTAAAAGGAAATTCAGCGGGGGTCCAGGACTTTCGCACGGTGGATGATTAATTTTTGGACCGTTAGCGAGCCCATTTGATATTCATCATACATGATAGAAAAATTTGTGACGTATTGTTGAATTTTTTGCGACTAATTTGGTAGCACACTTTTTTCTATATTTTACATGTATTTTCTTGTAATGCATTCTTTTTTTAGATTTTCTGATAAACAATTCTGTTAAGTCTTTTTTTTAAATATAAAGCATTTAATAAAGTGACTAAATTGCTTACATAAAAAAGTTTAAGAGATTTTTACTTATTTGTGTCTTTAGGTCATCGTTTAGGCTCTTAATTGATAATTTTAAAGCTATCTGTTTTTGTTTTGTTTCATACAACTTAGAATGGTAAACAAGCTGACGGCCCACCAGATGGAAAATTGTTACCGTCGCCTATAGACATGAGCAGTAGCATGGACATAACAGAGTATACTGTTTCGCCCATGATACCTCCCATGCGTTGCCATTCCTGAGGACTCAGGTGTTATTCCTCTGTACCTAATAAATTCACGCCATATCCCACCCTTCAAACCGAAACACAGTCATGCAAACACAACTGCTTCACGGTTGAAACACGAATGGGACAGAGGTACCCAAGCAATCGACTTTGTACAAAGTCTCCCTCTGGTATCTCTAGTCACGAAAATCCTTTGTATATATTGATTTAAAATATTCAGTTTATAATTGATATTATTTAAAGATTTATTTCCAGGCAACGCAGTGCATATAACAATTTTTAATGGCATAACACCTTATTACTTAGGAATGACAATGCATAAGGTACTACAGTATATTTTTTGAAATCCATCAAGCTGTTGTATTTTTCAATTAGCACTTTTCATTACATAGGCCGTCGGCTTGTTTGCCAATCATTCAACATCATTTCATAAAAAAAATATATTATCAAAAATAACATATTGAAACATTTTATCGCTGTTACGTACTTTATACACCAGGTAACGAATGTTTTGGCAACATTTTAAAAGAGCATAATAACAATGCACCGACAGATTGTACAGGCGTATTGTGCAAACTGCGCGAGTGATAACATCGACATTCGCTCGCTATCAGATCAAGAGATAAACTGCCTCGTGTTTAGAATTCTGGTCGTATTGTCATTTTATTGTACGACCGTGTACGTTTGTCTCTGAAATATTAATTTCTTCACGCGCTTCCCACAGGGAAGTAGATGGGTTATCTACGGTCAAACGTGTGTGAAAGCTTTATCTACAAACTTTGTAGTTAATATTATTTAGTATTTGCAGGGAGTTAGCCGATGCAGGTGACTAGGCAGTTCCTTATGGCAGTCTTTATAGACTGCCATAAGGAACTGCCTAGTATACTGTTTAATATAGGCCTCCCTTATGGGAGGCCTATATTTAACAGTGGATAGATAACGACTGATATGATGAAGATAATGTACCTTTTCCCATCGCAAGGCCTTTTAAACATGGAGTTCTCCTACACTATATGGGTTATCTGGTAAAGTATTGATCATCTACCAGTATGCCAATAAGATTATTTTCGTCTGTTGAGCGTATTTTGTTTTATTCGTTATAAATATACATATACAAATTGTCGAAACAATTTTAATATCACATTTTTACATGCTCGTAATTTAAAAAAAAAAGGTATCTAAGTATCGTACTGTGTGAACCTTCATAGCTCGAAGTTGTATCGGCCACTTTATTATTACTTCAAATATTTTCAATAAGAGAAATTAATAATTTCGGAATATATTACACCTAATTTTCATTATCAGAAGGGAAAAAATATAAGGGCACTTGACACGACATGACGAATTTATGAACATTATAATAGGTAAGATAGAAGGAAGGAGGGGAAGAGGGAAACCAAGGCATAGTTACATCAGGCAGATCAAGGAAAAAGTTGGTGTCGTGTCGTCTTAAAGAGGTGAACAGACACGCAGAAAATCGTGATGAGTGGCAAGAGCTCCACCGACAAGAGCGCAGCTCTTAAATGGAATACATAGAATTTTTTTTAATGATTTAGATGTAACATATAGCATAGACATCTTGCTAGAAACGGGCTATTTATTTTGACTAAGTGGCAAATTACTTGTCAGTTACTTTGGCAGTTGCGCAAAAATAAAATAGGAAATATGTTTTAAGTTTAGCATCTTGCTCTCAAACTATAAGTAATTATTTACTCATGTATTCAAACTCCATTAAAAAAAAGCAAACACAAGAGACCGTTTGCTCATTTAGGTATATTTATCAATATGTATTTGGCATCGGAAACTTCCAAATGACATTTCAAAGTGGTACACAGGCACTAGCCTTTATTTAGAATATTGCATAAATATTTGAATGTATTTTATATTTTACAGAAAATATGTTAGTAATAAACGATAATAATAACAATTTTCCGTGGCTTTTCCCGCATGTCAATCAATATAAAGTTAGTAATAAGATCTAACTGGCCCATTACTAGTAACATTTTACATGTATTTTCTTGTAATGCATTCTTTTTTTAGATTGTCTGATAAACAATTCTGTTAAGTCTTTTTTTTTAAATATAAAGCATTTAATAAAGTGACTAAATTGCTTACATAAAAAAGTTTAAGAGATTTTTACTTATTTGTGTCTTTAGGTAACTAACAGGTCAAACTTCACCTAACAGATCTTCCTGGAAACCATCGTGGTTAATTTTTAATGGAGATAATTGATCATGATGGGCCAATTTACCGACTGTATTTTCACCTGTTATCCTTCACTGGTACCCCGCCAGCGTAAACTGATAGCTCAGGCGGATTTACCATTCCATTATCATTCATAAAAAAACCTACTCGTGTACCAACATTTAATAAAATCTCTTCAGCCATTTAAGAATTATTGAAAAAAAAAATATCTTTACAAAATTCTAATTATAATGGTATGTTAATTAGTATTTCCATCCTAATTTACACATAAACTACTTTTAAAAACCAGATCTCAATTTGTATCGTTTTTCTATATTATTAAAATATAATGGTAAGTTCGCCAGCATATTATTTATGTGCTGGCGGGGTATCAGAGAGGGATGATAGATGAGTCTGGTAAGTTGACCCATCGTGACCAATACACTAGCAATAAACCATGATGGTTTTTAGGGGAATCGCACGAAGATCGACCAGACAAGGTAAATTAGTCCTCAATTTTCTTCTCCCCAATTTTGTTTTTTTTTTTTAATAAGTGGTAATAGAATAGTCACTCTAGCTTTATTCACTGTATACATTGGCGGGATACCAGTGGGGGATGATAAGTGTGGACGAATTAAGATCTGTTGGCCCATCGTGACGAATATATTAGAAATAAACCACAATGGTTTTCAGGGAGACTGTGTGGAGGTCGACCAGACAAATTAAATTAGATGAAATGGTACTACTAGAATTCAATACTATACTCGCTTCATTATAACAAATTCACCATAACGGTTTTAAAGATCTACGTCTAAGGATCTGACAGAATAGGATTAACTAACAATAGTATTGCTATACTCCAATACTAAGAATTTCCTTCCTCACATAATTTTATATTATAACTATTGGAAACAGGAACGTCAAATTTCTATATAGTTTCATAATTCTCAAGAAGAAGGAAGCGGACACTATAATTAATAAAGGCACTAAACGGAACTTTATTGTGTCCGGTTATGAACAAAAGCGAACCCTTTATTTCAGCTTCTTTGTGTTTACTTGTGGATATATTTACGATCCTTAAAAATAACATTATGTTATTTAAAGGAAACAGCTACTTATTAGGTAAATTTTGAAACAATATACCACGTCCCATTAAATCTGTCACCATTAAGTTCAGCTTCAAAGTAATTTAAAAAAAATCTTGATTGAAAAGCAAAAATTTGATATTCCATCAACTTACCTTTCTGTTCTATTTACCTGCTACTCGTAGATGATCTGTCGTATTATTGTTTATTGTATAGATAATATAATCTGATAATATTATTTTATTGTTACCTTATTCCCTTTGGCCACAACTGAATATCAGTGTTTTGCTCTTCTAAGGGCAAAGAAATAAACTGAGTTGTGACCATTTTGTGTTGTTATGGCACTTGCACGAAAGAACAAAATTATTTGGCTTTTATGTATATCTATATCTGTTGTGATTTGTGTGCTATAAATATGCAAATAAATTTTCTAACTATCTATCCAGGTATATTTTTACGTTGATGTACCTACTCGGAGTTTTCGGGTCGTTTCCAGAAGTATGTAATCTGTACTCGTAATGTAACGTATTTGCGTGGATAATATTTGCGAACACACGCTAGATAAATGCGTAAAAATTAACGCGTAGTGGATCAACACGAATGTTGGCATAACAGTTAAGTTGGACAAAAAATAAGTAGTGGTATGTAAGTACTTGTATTCTAATGTGCTCGAAAAACGTTTAGGCCGAGTGTTAAGTTCATTATAATAGCAACATCGTTAATATCTGTCTACTCCATTATGTAATATAATATAGTCCTGAGCATATTTATTTTAAACAAATCGTAATAGAATACAAGTTGTAATGTAATGTATGTACTAAGGGATTAGTAATGCGAACTACCAGTCGCATTGCTAGCAGTATACCCTGTTAAGTCAACCTCCACGTGGTCCACCCTGGAAACCGTCGTACTGAATTCCAGATGTATTTATCACGATGGGCTAAGTGACCTGCTTTTATAATTATCCCTCACTGGTGCCCCTCTAGCGTAACTGTTAGCGCTTGCGGGATTAACAACATTCCATTATCATCCATTAAAAAAAATTTGAATTACGATGGTATATAATGAAAGAATAATGCAAGAATGAAGTAAATTATTCTCTATTATGAAATAATCTATGTACTTACTTACTTCTTATTAGGGGTAAGTAATACATACATACATACATACATATCTGTCACGCCTGTCTCCTATTAAGGTAGGTGTTTTTTTGATGGGTGAAAATGGTATGGTAACCCCGTCTGCGATAACGGGATACGCTGGCGAGGCACCAGTGAAGGGTGATAGATGAGAATGAACTAGACTATGTTTATTCATAGAAAATATTTAAGAAAAATTGATATAAGGTTTTAATAAGAGCAATAGAAGGGAAAACATATTTTTTTTAGAAATATTGTCTGCTATCTCTATATTTATTCCTGCATCACGCAAAAATTACTGCACTGAATTGGAAGCGGTTCTCGCAGTTATTTCTAAAAGTTTAACTTAAAATCTGGTATATGTTTTATCTTGATACGTCTTCTAGGAGTCTATTTAACTGATATTTCTACTTCTGAAATTTACGCATACCAAAAGATAGGGTTTAATAAAATCCGCACATAAAAAAATTAAAAGATATTTCTGCAATAGGCATAGATGACCTACTCTCTCGTTCTGTTCAATAACAATTGAAATTACTATTACCGTGAATGACTTCTTAACAATAGATGGATTAATATTGATGCAACAATTTCAAATATTGTAGTCACCAAAAGAATAGTTTCGGACAATTGATATTCAAATACTTTGAACAATCCGTCTCACGCTTCGTGTTGCTTGAACTCTTGCACCTTCTATTTCAAAAGCTTTTAATGTCTATGCCTTAAAATAAGGTTCTTACATAATTGAGCGGTAATGCGTACTTAACGTATGTTTTATTTATATTTCAAAAGGTATACTTAAATAATAAGTGAAGTTATATCACTAGAGTAAACATGAAATGTACTTTGTTATTCTTTATATTTGAATTTTTAATCCTTTTTTACTATCGATATTAAATATTGCAAATAATATATGGTCTGTATTGGTTGGTAATTCAGACTCGGAATATATAATAAGATATTATTATTACATCGGTTCCGATTTTATTATGTATTTAACAAATTAAAGATTTTGGATTTGTGAGTCTATAAATAATTATTCTATCATCTGTCATAATTTTGCGAATTTTAATGCTAGCAATATACTCTATCAAGTCGACCGCCACGCTTTTCCCCTTAGAAACCATCGTAATTAATAATTGTTGAATTCATCACGATAGTCCAACTGACCTGTTTTGTCCTCACTTATTATCCTCATTGGTGTCCCGCCAGCATATACTGAAAGCACAGGCGGGGTGGGGTCACTATTTCATTTTCACCCATTAAAAAAAAAAATACTTATGCATGTGTGCCAAAAATAATTTTTATTTAAGCGCAAACAGGTAACGCACTTTCACATTTATACTTGTAATATTAATAAGAATGATATGTGACACTTTTCCTGATCACATATTACATAAAGTAAATGCATAGGTGCATTCTTTTGTTCATGAGAGGGTCATATGTTCCCACGTCACTTCAACCGGCTCTGATGTGGCAAATAATTACGCGGCGGGTGGTCTCAACCGGGCTATAAGTGGATAAGCTACCATTCTATTAATATAGCTTTTGTATGACCATTCCAGTTTATTTTTTTAAATTTGGTGAGTTATTTTTAATACACAATTGCACTTTGAATAATAACCAATCGTGCAAAAATATATCACGCGATATTTTTGTCATATTAATTTTGTTGCTATTAAAATCCCTGTTTAATTTTTTTTTTATAGATTTTGCTAGTTTTTTTTTTTTAGTATTAGGTATACGAGAACGTTTAAATTTTATATAGTTTTGACATAAAATAAAGGGTTTTTGTAAATGAAAGTCGTTGTTTTTACCTTGTGTGCGTCTTTTATTTAATAGTTAACTTTACAAAACAAGTATTTAATTCAGATTCACTTTAGGTTTTTTTTTCTAGTTCTGTCTATTATAAGTTTAGTATATGTTGAACTAAATTTATTAATTTACAAACTTACATACAAACTATTTATATATTAATATATATTATAACATAAAACAGTTTATTAATTAGACTTACTATGAAAAGACGCTCTTTTGGCTCACTAAGTATTAAAATCATTTATTCTATTTATAACGACCTCAATCTTATGAGCCGTTAGTAACAAGCCACTAAACAACTTCGGGCATGACTTGAGTAATAATAAGTAATTAATGAAATCATGCAACGAGAGCCGATTACCGACATCAAATTGACTGCACAAGAGATGTTTGACATATTGCAATGTATTCTAATCAAACAATAGGGTTACATAAGCGTCACCTAGCCGTCATTCAATTGTTTAACTCAATTCAACCTTATAGCAAAGTGTTAACGTTACTTTTCATATATTCTAATGAGAGATGTGAGATGAAGTGGTAATGTCAGCTCTTTAGATGGACCAGTGGGCGACGACAGTACGTAAAAGGTCATATACACGTAACGCTTTCACGATGTGTGACACATTGTTTGTATTAGCTTAAGCTCGTGTTAATAGTATTTAATAAGTTTTAGTTATTGTTGTCACGTTGAATTCATTGCCTGTTGTCATTAGAAGTACAAAATCCATTGATGCTTTCAAGCGGCAAGCGAAAGATTATCTTCTCTCTATATGATTATTTCGTCACTAGATATACTGGTACTCTATATTTATAAAACTAAAACAGTAATTATATATAGTTAATAACTTAATTTTTTTATTTGATAAAGGCACTTATAATTCGTTCCCTTAATGTTTTTATTTTATGTTATTTTTCCTGATTATATAATACTATCATAGCTACTTGTACAATAATTAGTCCATTACCCTAAGGTTGTCTTGAAAAAAATTCAGCAATAAGACCTCCTTACGGTACTTATACAACTGTATCGTTATATTTATTAATTGGCTTGCTTTTTATATTGGCTTTATTTTTATAATGCAAATAAAGTATACTCATTCATTAATTCATTCGATGCCATGATGACGATATAATGTAATAAACGGCTGTATCCATTTTAGTGAACGTAACAATGGATTTGCTTGCATTTTGCTAAACATATTTGATCCAATGTAAAAATATTCTGAGTGTGATACATAGAAGACAGAGTAAATTGTTTCAATATTATACTCAACTGCGGCAAACTGTTGATGAATATTTGTGTTGACATCTTAATTAATTAACATTAATTAAATAATCACAACCGTCCCGGAATAGAATAGGCCACACCTTCCTTTCCTGTGGGTGTAGTAAGAGGCGACTAAGGGAATTGAATGGTAACAGGATAAATAGCAGCGTCCCTCTTAAAACATCTCTAAAAGCCTAACTGCAATTTTTTTAATGGGTGATAATGGAATGGTAACCCCACTCGCGCTATCGATATACACCGGCGGGGCATCAGTGAAGGATGATAGATGATGATGAAGCAAGTCAGATAGCCCATCGTGACGAATTCAATAAGAATTGTTCACGATGGTTTCCAGGGGGAACCACGTGAAGGTCGACCTAATAGGGTATATTGCTAACAATAGGGGTGTCAATCTCCATTCCTAACAACCCCTTTCTCCCCATGGCCTAACTGCGATTACCAACCCGCTCACGAGGATGCAACTTCTGCCAAAATTCCCCTTATGGGAAAGGAATATGTTCAGCACTAGACAGTTAACGGCTGAAATAAAATAAATAATCCTAGTAGGATTTATTTTAGATGTTAGGGCAATATGATTTACTAGGGGGGAAGGGATCGATAGTAATGGAGATTAATAGCCCAAATACACTCTATCGAATCGACCTCCTCGGGTTTCTCCTCAGGTTTCCTCCCTGGAAACTATAAACGGCCTAAATACCAGCTTGAATCTTTCGACTCGTTGCAACGACGAGCTATGAGAAATGTCGATGATCCCGGGCTCACAAGCGGTATCGAACCCTTGAATCTTAGGAGAGATTTTGCCTCACCCTGTGTGTTCTACCGCCTGTACAATGGATTGTGCTCAGAGGAATTGTTCAATATGATGCCCACAGCCACTTTCTACCATCGTACGGCTCGCCATCGACAGGGAGTTCATCCTCATGTCCTACAGCCTCAATGGTCGCGTACTGCGCGGTTTCAGAGATGTTTCCTCCCACGAACACTCAGGTTGTGGAATGAGCTCCCTACTGAGGTTTTCCCAAGAGACTACAGCATGGGGTTCTTCAAAAGGGGGGTAAAGAGGTTTTTTCAGGGTCGGCAATGCAAGCGTAATGCCTCTGGTATTGCAGGTGTTCATAGGCTACGGTAACCAGGTGCCTATGAACACCTGCAGGTGGACCGTATGCTTGTTTGCCACCTCAGTGGTATAAAAAAAAACCATCGTCCTCAGTTCCAAGTGAATTCGTTACAATAAACTAACTGACCTGATTTCATCTCATCTCACTGGTGCCCCGCTAGCGTATACCGATAGCGCAGGCGGGCTTATTATTCCATTATCACCTATTAAAAAAACTGTCTTTACTGGTGCCCCACCAGTGTATATCGTTAGTGCAAGTTTTTTTAAATGGATAATATAAGAATGGTGGTTTCCACCATTCTTATATTATCCATTTAAAAAAAAAAAATACTGTAACGCTGACGCTGTCTTACGTTTATAAGCGACGTTTATATTCACCAAAGAATTAGCTATAAATTTAAGATAATACAATTTTTGTGACAACTGTATTTATTTGAATTCACGACTCGTCGTTGTCGCGCGACGCTGTCGACGCGGCGAAGTTTACGTTTATTAAAAACCTCATTTACATCTATATTTTGACGTCTGTTAATCTGATTTGAATGATAATCGGTAAAATTCAATGGAGGTTTATTAGTAATGTAAATCTAGTTGTCTCATTGTAAGCATACCCTTGTGAGTCGACCTTCACGCGGTCCTCCCTGAAGATTTTATCACGATGGAATAATTGACCTGAATTTATACTCACTAGTCATCATTATTATTATTCTACTAGCAATCAACAGTATAGGCAAAATTACCATTCCATTTTTATTTTTTTAAAACAAGTCTCTTTAAAAATATTTTTAGAAACATACCTTTATAGTCTTTAGACTCCATTATTAGACTCTAAGTACTACATAGTGTTATAATTATTGTCAAGACATATCAAACGAGCTCAAAAAATTATGCTTAATTCACGAGTTTATATGGCCACCTTCAGCCTTCATCATTAGATCAAATAAATAGTACTAAATTATTTTATGAGTATCGAACTTATATAAATATGGTTAAAAATATATTCCAAACACTTACGTACAAAAGTTTGTAAAAGATCTGCACCTTTATTTATCTATCTTAAAATCTTTCGAAAGACTCTCTCAAATACTAGATAGGTTTCTAGATAAAGAAACGTCAAATTTTAATATCTCGGCATTAATTAAGACTTAATGAATATGTTTATCTAATAAATTGTTGTTTATCTTAATTCATCCACATGAACTTAGGTGGCGCCTGGCCTGTAGGCAATCAGTTTAAAGTGATATTGATATCCCAAGATTAATATTTTGCTTAGTCCACTTCTATAAATCATCTCATATACACGCACCGATTCAGGAGTCTTCTAATTTATTCTCAGATATTATGTGATCTATCTGACAATGATAGATGCCTCTTATTTAAATGTTCAATTCATATTGTAATGCATCGATCATAGTTATCGAGATGTAGCTATTTTTATAGCCTTGTGCTGCTACAGGAGCGTTTTGTCGCAAATTTTAAACAATCTCTGTGTCTCCCACTTTGTTTCCTAATATAAATTATAGCTGAATACAATGTTGGTTTGTATTATAGCTTATCGGTAATACTCTTGAACGGGTGCTTTAACCCGTACACAGTAACTTGAAATAGAGATGTCAAAGTATATTTTTATTATATTAAGACAATTGAAGTAAATACATGTAAACAATATGTTTGTAATTTGTAATTGTAATTATCAACAGCCAACCCGCAAAATTTTTTTTGCTTTACTATTTTGAATAGCCACAGATTTTTTTTCCGTTAACTTTACAGCATTAGGTTCAATAAAAAGAAAGTAATATATTTCAAATATGGTTTTATCATATATCCTTTTAGATTTATTTTTTTCAGTTCACGTGTGAAAATGGCTAAAGAAAAACACTGGAACAGACTCCAAGTATTTTCATTAATGTTATATAATGTATAATTATTATATAATAAGATTTTGATCCGTATACATTTTTATATATACCCTACACACCTATTAGTTAATTTAGTTTAATTAGTCTTCATCAAATTTAATATAATATAATAAATATAATTTAAAAAAAATTATAAATAATATTGTGTAATACGAGTATAAAAAAGGAATAATTATATTGCATCTTATGATTTTCTATCATTTATATAAAAAAATAATTAAAACTCATTTTTAAATGCAACAATAAATAAAAAAAAAACTTTCTAACAGGAGTATCAATGGTGTTAATTATATTCAATAAAATTATTTTGCAATAAAATTCATTCATTCATTCATTCATTCTAAGAAAACTGCCATATAGCTACAGATGTACTACAGCCATAATGAGATGAAATTTTTGTGAGAAACTTTATTTGTTAACCAGTATCATACATATTTTACTGTTACATACTTGTATTACAAATTAACTACAGCAAACAAACGATAAATAATTACAAGAACATTGTAACTATTGCAACGATTACATGGCGATTAATATGTTACGTAAATATATGATACATATTGCTGGATGGCGTCAACAGATCTACAAATTTTGATAGCGTTGGTGTGTTAATTATAATTAGGTTTAATTAAATAAATTCTTTATTCATTTTGTTACTTTATTCCCTTTGCACTTTTTTTTTTTTTATGCAACTTAGAATGACAAACAAGCTGACGGCCCACCTGATGGAAAGTGGTAACCGTCGCCTATAGACATGAGCACACACACAACATAACATACACAACAGAATATCAGTATTTTGCTCTATTGAGGGCAAAGCAATAAATTATGACCATTTTGTGTAGTTACTCGTATGGCACACGCACGAATAAAAAAATTATGTTACTCTTTTATGTATTTTTTTGTATATTTATTTCTTTGATCTCGCTTTTTGTGTATGTCTATCTATGTCTGTTGTGATTTGTGTGCTGTAAGTAATGCAAATGAATTGTCTATCTATCTATTTTTTATTATACAACTGAGAATGGCAAACAAGCTGAAGGTCCACCTGATGGAGAGTGGTAATCGTCGCCTATAGACATGAGCAGTAGCATGGACATAACAAAGTATACTGTTTCGCCTATGATACCCCCATGCGTTGCCATTCCTGAGGACTCAGGTGTTATTCCTCTGTACCCAGTAAATTCACGCCATATCCCACCCTTAAAACCGAAACACAGCCATGCAAACACAACTGCTTCACGGTTGAAACACGAATGGGACAGAGGTACCCAAGCAATCGACTTTTGTACAAAGTCTCCCTCTTTATTTATTTATACTTTATTGCACACAAACATTACATTGTTATAATTTATTTTAAATAAAGATGTACAACAGGCGAGCTTAACTCTATAAGAGTTCTCTTCCAGAAAATGTTGAGTGGAAAAGAGTATTTATTGCCATATCTTTTATAGTTTTCTTTTATGAAACTTACCTCCATGAAAGGCAAGAGACCCTATAAAATCATGACGGATGTTTGGCTTTTTACTTAAGTATTTACTTTTATTTCATGTCTATTAAATTATCAAGATATTTTTTTAGTACAGTCGTATACTAATTACTCCCATTGATAGAATTGTTATCAATAATCCTGGCATATTATATCATATCTGATAACATTTTTACTTAAGTGTTACAAAAAGGAAGATAATGTTTTCTGATATACCTAAGTATATGTGAATATGTATGGCGACTGCCAATGTAAGTTATATCCGGATCTTTACCATGACATATAGCTTAACGGATTTTTTTGAATGGGTTATAATGGAGTAGTAAACACGCCTGCGCTATCGGTAGTTAGGAGTATTTATTAAATGAATACAGGCCAGTTAGCCTATCTCGACGAATTCACCACGATGGTTTCCAGGGAGAACCGCGTGAAGCTCGTTCATTATTATTACTTATATGATCGACAACGCGAACGAACCAACATTTCTTCCTCATCGGTTGTCGATTCTTTTAGCTGTGTGACCAGCCTATTGCCACTTCAGCTTGCTTATCCTTCGAGCTACGTCGGTCACTTTAGTTCTTTTGCGGATATCCTCATTTCGGATTCTGTCAGGTAAAGAAACTCCGAGCATTGCCCTTTCCATAGCTCGCTAAGTAACTTGATGCATATCTAAATATTGTGTTTTTTTTTTTAATGGATGATAATGGAATGGTAACCCCACCCGCGCTATCGGTATACACCGGCGAGGCACCAGTGAAGGATGATAGGTGAGGATGAAGCAGGTCAGTTAGCCCATCGTGACGAATTCAACAAGAATTGTTCACGATGGTTTCCAGGGGGAACCACGTGGAGGTTGACCTGATAGGGCATATTGCTAGCAATGGGGCTGTCAAACTCCATTACTAACAATCCCTTTCCCCCCTCTAAATATCGTGTTAAAAAATATTATTTAAAAAAAAAATATTTTGACGTCAAATTACTTAATCAGTAATAATGTGTATTAATAACACATCCACATATTTTATGATACGATATAAAACTTATTGTTGTTGAATTTCCGCTTATATGAACTGTTATTATTATATTAAAATGAAATCTCATCCGGCGATAATATAATCAAACCAAAAGTAGGTAAAAAGTAGCTGTTTATTTAAAAATAAACGTTATCTTTCGAAATATTAAAACATTATTTAGTAAATTATTTTATAGAATGAAATCAAATTCAAAACTATTATTATCTTTTTTTTAAACAGGGTTTGTAATGCAAAATAATTTTCTTAAAAAATTTAGGCTTCCATATTAATCACCACGCCCGTTTACCACGCCATGTCAATACTAAGGCTAAAAACTTTTTATTATTTTCAACCAAAGTATGTTTAAAAAAATATTTTCGCTGATAGAACATTATTAGAACATGCAAATAATTCTGATATCACCCATTATAACTATATAAAATAAGTACATTATTTTAACATTAATAAAAATAATTATACTCACGATCGTTTAGTTAATTATAGTTGCGTACATTGTGTATGCAATACTTAATTTTAAATATTGATTTATGAGTAAGTGATTATATACATCTAGATGGAGCATCGAATAACAAAAAACGTTCAAAAAATGGTCAACCATTTGTTATAAATAATTGAACATTTGAGTCTGAAATCTGAAAGTACCTGTAATACTTATTGGTAATATAGTATAATTTATTGCAATACAATCACATCAATTAGATAATCTTCAAGCTAGCATATCCTGTGTTAATGAGGCAATAATTAAACAACATTAATTAAGCACCAGAGCGCCCAAAATACTTAGACTCGAGTTGATTCTGAAAATCCTAGACATCATTTACGCAAAGCAACAATTTCCGTGGCGCAGTAGGCCACGGAAATTGTCGAAAATACTAAATAGAATGAAGTTTGTATAAAAAAAGTCATCTATTGCAAAATTTATATAATTTCAAGTATACGGCATTTAAAAAAAATCTTAATCAGTATTTGTGGACACATTTGCAGGGAACTGTTATTTTATAGTTGTTGCTATCTAGATGTTATTGATCTTTGTAAGTACATAATACCTATGCATATATGCATATGCGAGGTCAATCGTGAGAATTGCAACTAAAAACAAATTGGGGTCATCCGAGTAGGTACGTAAAGATGATAATCATTGATCACGATCCTCTAATATTACACAACATTGTAAGTATGACTTAATTAATTTACTAACATATTAATTATTTATTAATTTTATAATTGATTGAATAATTATTTCTTTTATAATAAGCAGCAGATAACTGTTTTTGTTCGTTCGTTAAATCTTTTGTAACTCATCAGTACTATCAAAGGTTCTTTCAAAAAAATTTTTTTTTGCATTTGTAATTAAGACGGAGATCTTTTAACTTACCTATTAATTTTGTGCCAACTGAACTCGACAAATTATTTTTTTAAACTAAATACTTAATTATATATATTTGCTGTTATAATTAAATAATTTAAAACGGGAGGGTAGCTAAAATATCACTGGCGAAGAATAGAAGATATGGAATAAAAATATATATTTCTAAATCTCGTAAAATATAGATATTTTTATTAAGAAACCATTAGAATGTACTTATATTTAAATTTCGAATATACTTGTCCAGTCATAACATTAGAGTTTATAGCAATAATAAATAGTGTGAATGTGTATGCAGTTGCAAGTCGGCCTGCAGGTTATCAGCATGTCAGCAGTTCAGTACTATAATTAGCGGAATGCATAGGCATTCATGTCCAATGCAGAGCTAAATAAATCAGATACAGTGTTTAGCAATTTGATCGTAAAAGGACTTACAAAATAATTATCTTTTGTCATGACCAAGCCAACTTTAGTTCATTGAACTCGTAGATTAATTATTTCAAATACAATATATATGTTACTGTAAAAGCCCGTATTGGTAAGTTTTAGGTTTTACCAGCAAATGTCAGGATTTGACAACATGAGTTGGTTAATGTAAATTGGTATAGGTACATCCAATCTGTCTGATCATCAATTCAGGGTTTTTTATTTATTTATTACTGTTTACAATATTAAAGGTCATTGATCTTTATGCAATACCTGTGAACTATTTCGATCTCCATTACGGTTACCGTCGCCATAGCTATGCCGCAATCTGATTTACTTTATTACTTCAATTATTTTACCCTAACTAAATTATCCAAGAAATTGGCACAAGCAACCGCAAAATCAAATTAGATTTTCGCGCTTGTCAATCAAACGGGAGCAAAATTTGGTTCGTGGCCTTATATTTATGAACTAGTACAGATATTATGTTTATTTTGCAATACATAATGTGAGCAACACCACTTATCATGTTACTCAGATATCCAAGAATCAATTTTATTAATTAAACAATATGATTAATAGCATTAAATTACAATTAGGACAGAAATATAAACGGTCTTGTTGTATAACAATAAGGTCGAATTTGGTTATGAATTATGACACCTATAGATGCCCTCTATCATTGCCCCGTTCGCCGTTGATACGGAGTTCATCCTCACAGTATAGAACCTAAATTGTCATGTACAATACGGCTTCAGACAAGTTTCCTTTCACAAGCGCTCAAATTGTGTAATGAGCTTCCAGACGTCGTTTTTAGTAGTAAATATAACCACAGATAATATAATACTATACTAGTACCTTAAATAAGTAAAACCAGGAACCTCGTTTATGCAAAACAAAGTATTCATCATAGCGTAAGTATCAATAAGATCATTAATATAAATAACTACTATTGTCAGCGAGTACTTTCAATATACTATGGTTGAATATTATACCATAATAACTCATTAATCTCTAAGTACTGGACGCAAATCTCTAGATAAAGATATTAACTTACCATTATCACTGGCTAAGCAGAAATACAGTTGAATTTAAAACCTTTCAAGTGATAAAATAAGGTAATTCTAATATTCGATTTTTAAAATTTGTCAACATTTATTTTATACGTAGGTATCCTATATTTGTTAGGACTGGCAGCTGCGGTCACCCAAGGTTTACTTACGTAACATTATCAACTATGGTTAATTCATGTCTGCCCTACGCAAAGGAATGTAGTGTACCTAACCTAACGTACTTGATTGTAGTATTGTTTAGTACAAGAGCTAACGATGCAGTGGTTTTACATAAATTTGTAACTTAGTTAATGTTCCGCGATATATTGATGTGAAATATATATACAGGTAAATTACTCTTATTATAATAAATAAAATTTACAAAAAAATAATAATTTTCTTCGATAAATTAAAGTATACAATATACAATAATAAAGTGTAATAAATGTTAAAAAGAACTTTCCATATCTATCTGTTTGCATATCTATTACGGTTATTTTTCTTAGTAACTAATATAAATTAATACAAACTCGAGAACATATCAGCTAACCAATAAAACTAATCCGCCTATATAAGAAAAATAGCTCACATACATTATAGATAATTTAAAATTATTTCATTCTATCACATGTGATTATCTATTATTGTGATTCTATCACAAAAAAAAATTAATGATCAGTCCCATTCATGATCCATATTTTTGCGTTGGATTACCAGAGATATCCTTTAAGCTATGTTCTGGAGCGTAAAAACAAGAAAAAAAAAACAGACATAATGTACAAATATTACAGCAATTAAAACAAATGTTAACATGCATTTTTTTTATTCTGAGTGGTTTCTGTTGCTTTGATATAATATAACAGCAATTGCGTAAAAATTGATATTCAACCTTCCTCTCCACAACAAAATAAATTTGTATAAACAAGTTTGAATTAATTTAGATAATTAAAATTATCTGTTTTATTAGACATGATATATTCAATAAAGTTTCTGTAATTTTTGTGTAAATAGTGAAATATTATAGATTACTAGCTGACCCCGTAAACGTTGTTTTACCACTTATTGCGAACTATAAAAATCGCGATTAAAATACAGGGGTTGATCGTAAAACGATGAAAATTTAAAGTTGTATGTATTTTTCAATGCTAAATCATAATAAAATAAAAATGGAAAAATTTGTCAAAAAATATAAAAAAAAATTTGAGGAGGGTCACCCTTATCATTGAAAGGTATAAAAATAGATGTTGGCCGATTCTCAGACCTACCCAATATGCACACAAAATTTCATAAAAATCGGTAAAGCCGTTTCGGAGGAGTTTGGTAACAAACACCGTGACACGAGAATTTTATATATAAGATTTAAACACTATCTCCAGAACTACGCTTTGGACAAACGTTCGCCATATAAATACTATTTTATATGCTGACATAATAGGACTAATTGAGCACTATTTAATTATTCACCTATTTATCTATTTAAACACCCAAATATTTTGTACAAATTAACATGCAAATAGTACAACACTTGTAATAGAAAAGGACATACGCTACTTTCCATCCCGGTCATGCGTACGAAGCCGTTGATAAAGACTAGTAATTTATGAAGTATGTATCTATCTATAATTATGTCTAATAAGGGTTAATTTATATGTGTATAAGAAAGACGTGTATGGGTAAAACTGCAGTCACACGCTAGTACCACAGATAATGTAATACCAGCTAGTACTTTCCATCTAATACATCTTCTTATCATAAATTGAATAAGAATAGCCATAATAATTATTTTTATCTTTTTTTATGCAACTTAGAATGGCAAACAAGCTGACGGCACGCCTAATGGAAAATGGTAACGGTCGCCTATAGACATGAGCAGTACTATGCACATAACAGAGTATACTGTTTCGCCCATGATACCTCCTATGTGTTGCCATTTCTGAGAACTCAAGTCTTATTCCTTTGTACCCTGTAAATTCATTGTCATATCCCAACCTTCAAGTCGAAACACAGCCATGAAAACACAACTGCTTCACGGTAGAAACACGAATGGGACAGAGGTGCCCAAGCAAACGACTTTTGTACAAGGTCTCGTTCAACTAAACCCTATTTAAAATGCTTAAAATCAAGAAATACGTCAGAAAGCTTAGGTATTTATCCATCTGATAAAAACTATAAAAATAAACTAAAGCCATAATCGCAAACACGAAACATAGACAATTTTATGTAGATCTTTTTTAGTCTATGATCGGTTGCGTAGACCTCACACCTCAACTTTATTAAGTATCTATTTATCGGCTTAACCGTCATATGAATACATCAAACATAATTATTATTCCGATGGTGTATTATAAATACCTTTTATGACGGTATGCAGGAAATACAATTATTTATTCTACAGTTTTAGTCAATTTACATAATAATAGTTAGGGTTCAATCGTTGTATATGAGTATTTATATTTCTCTAAAAATGGGTTCATTTAAAGTATTTTATGTTTATTATATATATATATATATATATATATATATATATATATATATATATATATATACCAAAGGCTTAATATTTATATTTTTATTATCGTATTGATTGTGAACCGATCGAATGATTCTCTAAATTTTGTCAAAAGTTTTCGTTTTATTAATCGACATAAAATTAATACGGAATCAATGTGACAGTAAACTATATTCACGGAAAAAATAATAATCAAAATCAGATCAGAATTGGTGAAGATATCGCATAATATATGCATACAAGAAAAACAATCATACAGGACAATTCAAACTATTTCTTTCAGAATTCAAAAAATAATAATATGATCCATCAGTTCAGCCTTCACTTATTACGTCTATCAAAGTGACCTTAATTTGTTCAAGAGAGTTATCACATAACGAGTAAAAATACGTAAAGACACGACATTGGGGAGGACCTTACTTAGATAGGTGTGTTACCTACGCCGGAAACGTGCCCTCAATTTGCGATCCAATTTACCTCTCAGCCATATCTGCATTGAACATCCGGCATTTGCGTTCCTTCGTATTGTTTTTTTTTTCCTAATCATTAGAATTTATAGAAGTTAATAGAGTTAAAAAAAAATAAGGTTGCAAGTTACGTGTGACTCATGCATTTTTTCTAAATTTAAAGAGAAAATTTACAAAAGCATAATCCACCTTGTTGCCATTTATAGATCTGAATGCTGTCGCGATGGTGACGAAAAAATGACCACTACGTACAAGATTAAGGTTATGTTAAAAAAAAAACTTCGATCGTAACAAAAACATTTATTTTAATTTAAAAACTAAACTATCTAAACAGATATTTAAAAAAATTCTATGAGACCAAACTGAATGTATACGAGTAGGATATTTTTTAAAACCAGTATTATTTTGTAAAACCAGTTTATATATAACAAACATAAACAAATTAAGCTCCTCCTTCTTCGAAGTCGATTGAAAACATTTTTAAAAAGAATAAATAATTCAAAGTATTCACTATTACGATCCCTAATGGAGTATTCAAAGATATTGATCAGTTGGTCCCGTTGTGGTGAATGTAACACTCTACATAACCACATTTCAACGAACATACTAGGGGCGAACTTACCACGGTCTCCCGGTTTAATTTAGTTTCATATCGATATTTTCTATCACTAAAAATGGTAAGTTATGCCATAGAAATTACATGGTACTAATGTATAACATTGCCATGTGGTCCCGGCAGAGAATAAGCTACTCTTTTCTTTTACGTGGGTGTCGTAAAAAGCGACTAAGAAAACTCAATGGTTGAGAGTGTGGGTGGCAGCATCCCTTTTAGAACATTACCAAAGGCTAACTGTGGTTGCTAATGTGTCTACCAAACATAGCAACTTCTGCAAAATCCCCCTTATTGGAGAGGCTTATGTTCAGCAATGGACAGTATACGGCTGATAGGATGATGATTGTAAAGGTATAATACCTTAATCCTCAGGAATAAGAACTTTTTTTTCTGAACGTGTTTACTGTTGGCCGTGGGTGGCCTTTACAGCTTCACCGGACGCGAATGTAGGGGCGAGTGTAGATGGCACTCCAAGCCCGCGAGAGGGGAGCGACAGAGGTGTCGACTCTTACTTATGGACTGCGGTGTGAGCGCCTAAGGGCGTTAGAGTGGTTTAGCATTGGCTTAGGCCACCGCACTTCGACCCCCGTCAAGGGACGGCGAAGGGTCGGTAGCAGGAATAAGAACAAATAAATATATTATTTATATGATTTTGTAATTTTAATAATACTATTAAAGTCTACTTATATATACCTAGAAAACGGTAATAACTTCCCATCAGTTAGGCCATCAGCTCATTTACCATTTCAAGATAAAATGTGTCTAGTTTGCATTCGTAATAATGATTACAGAAAAAAGTGAACTATTGTAAATGTCGTCTTACGTCAAAAAACCTAGAATCGTAACAATAGAATAACAGGAAACGCAAACCGTTGTCCAGTGTTCTTAGCGACTGCTGTTTCGAAAACCAAGTACAATTTTAGAAACTAAGAACAGTGTCGTGGACTTGTACGTTAACGTCTTAACGACTAGATGGTAAAGTATATTTCGTAACCATTTGAGTATTTGTTCAAGCTCTAGGCACTTAGGTACTTTTACATTACTGCTTTTGTGTCTGTTACATGATGTAATGTGATCCAACCACTCTCACAATCATGGGTCAAATGAAGAACCGTTTTGTAATGACATTTTGAGCCAGTTGTGATAAAAATCAGTTAACGTAATAATGTATTCAAAGAGAAGTTTGTTAGTATAAGAGAAATTGATATTTTTTATATTTTTTTAATTAATATTTTTTATATTAACAATGGAATTGTGACCCCGCCCGCGCTAATGGTTTATGCCGGCGGAGCAACAGTGAGGATAAAAGCAGGTTAGCTAGCCCATCCTGATGAATACGCCTGGAAATCAGCACGATAGTTTCCAGTGGGGACCACGAGGAGGTCGACCAGGTATCGCTAGCAATGGGGCCCTTAGTCTTCATTACTAACAATCCCTTCTCCCCAATTGATATATTTTTTCCTATACCAGAGAAAACTTTATAGGAAACTTAACTGCTTAGGTGACTCTTATCCCCTTGAATTTCTGCTGCCAAACAGCTGTACATGTATATTTGTGTTTCGATTTAAACCGTACAATAGGACAGTGAAATTACAGGTTACAGAAGCATAACATCTTAGTTCGAGAGGAGAAGGTATAATCGATGATAGAGACTAGCAAGCTCACTGCTAGCAATATAACCTATCAGGTCGACCTCCACGCGGTTAATTATTATTGAATTCATCACGATGAAATTACTGAACTGCTTTCATCCTCACCTATCACATTTCACTAGTGCCTCGCCAGCGAATACCGATAGCACAGGCGGGGTTACTATTCTATTATCATCAATTAAAAAAAAAACGTTTGTTCTCACTAATAGCAACGTATGAAGAGTAGAATTTGTGACATAAAGTATTCAACACTGATGGTAATTCGGTAGCTATCTTTACGTAAACGTTGACATTTGACAAATATATTTTTGAGGTCATCGTGTAGGCTGTTCATTTTAAAGTTATAATTGAATTACCTTATTAACTATATGTTATTCAAATTTGCGCTATTAAGAATTTTTATTTTAAACTCTAAACGAGTTTTATATCGTCCTTCTTGCTACCGAACGTAGAAGGTTTATTTGACGAAGAGAACGATTGAAAAAGACGTTTATATACGGAACACTAAGGCACAGATATAACTCGTCGTTTTCACTTTATTTTAAGTATTTATAAATCTTTCGATTCATGATCCTTTGTCTGAAATCATCTTTCTTCACATACTCTTCATATACATACCAGAGGGAGACTTTGTACAAAAGTCGTTTGCTTGGGTACCTCTGTCCCATTCGTGTTTCTACCGTGAAATAGTTGTTTGCATGTCTGTAATTCGGTTTGAAGGGTGGGACATGGCGTGAATTTACTGGGTACAGAGGAATAACACCTGAGTCCTCAGGAATGGCAATGTATAGGGGGTACCATGGGCGAAACAGTATACTCTGTTATGTCCATGGTACTGCTCGTGTCTATAGGCGACGGCTACCACTTTCCAGCAGGTGGGCCGTCAGATTGTTTTTGACATTCTAAGTTGTATAAAAAAAAAAGCTTACACTAGAAAATTTTATCCCGGGTTGTCATTCCTCACCATTGGATTTACAAACGGCAGATATTCTGCTTACTTTTCTTAACGTTTTCACTCCTATATTGTAGCAGAATAATTCTGAACATTTTTTGTATAACATATTATCTATATATAATATTATACACGTATGTATCTCATTTAAGTAAATAAATTCTAATTCTCGATTCACTTTGTCTATTTCGATAAACAGATATCTGGATAAATAGATAATAAATAATTTGGTTGACAGTTTCAAATTACGATACTAACAAATTGCAAGTAATGATCATTGAACAATTCACCAGTATATATAATAACAACTAAACAACTCACCCAGAAGGTCGTATAAATCAATCAGACGTGGTTCACACCCAACAATCGGAATCGAAACAATGAACACATACGTTTTCATTATCAGTACTTTATCTTGTGTACGGGACCTCAATATGTCATGTCTTCATTTATTGTATAGTGGGACCTTTAATACCCAGATCATTTAGTTGTATGTATTTCTCCATTGATGCTACTTATGCAATATTTGTATAAGCATGAACTGGATAGCGATATGTGACAATCTATTGGTATTCATGACATTCATTTAGGAGTGTTCTATTCATAGAAATTAAACATATATTTAAAAGAAAAATGAGTGGTAATACGCCAAAAATTAGAGCCTCCATATGAGTTTGACAGTTAAACGCGGCGTCTTAGTGTAGACTCCCAGAATTTTTTCAATTTATCGACGTATGTGTTTTACCCAAAACTGTGTGTTTTGTTTTATTTTTGTTTAATGTTTAATTATACTGTTTTATTATATACTATATAACAGTAGAATACTCTCAACTAGAACTACTAGAACAGTAGAATAGTATATAATAGTCTCTTAAAAGGATGCAAAAAATTTCAATTTCATTCTGTATAATAAATGCCATATAATATGGATTATTTATTACCTTCTGATATAAGATATATAAATATTCCTTATCTTCTCAGAAAGTTGACTAGGCGAATAAAATACAAGACAAGACGACAGCACAAATAAAGGGAACTATCCTCCCTCTCTAGTTGGGAGAGATCCATTAGTAGCTTCTTACTAATGGATCCCTCCCAACTACTACTAGAATCTCTCCCAATCATCACAACAGATTGAATTCATTATCATCATAATGTACTGATCTGATGACGATGATGATATTGATGATAAGAAATAAAGAAATAATTACAATGTCCTCGACATCAGTTCAATATAACCGCAATGGAAATATTTGTTATCAAACACAGTTTACCTGATCGTGATACTGAAACTGTTTCCACAAATAAATAGCCGTGAGTAGCAGTTTAACTTTCATATTGTAATGTTATGTATTGACAGACGTGTAAATGAATGGTCACGATGCAAAAAGGATATGCAAACAGGCAATCTAGGCTAGACAAGTGTATTGATTTGTGAACGTCATCGTATATTATAGGTACATTTTAAAATACGCCTTATGATGCCCAAATAAAGTCTTAATTGAGACAGCTAGGTGTTATAGTTTTATAAGCACTAAATGTTAACAGTAAAGTATTTAAAGAAAATCACCTTGTACCTATTAGTTTTTGCATGCGGTTTCGCTCGTGTGAACATTGAAGACATCTAAAAATTCACGCACGCTTTATATTGAGTTTACTGTAGTGAGATTTGTGTAATTCTCTTAAATAGCTACATTTTACCTACTTGTTAACCTATCTGCTATAAGAACTTATGTCTTTAAAGGTTCTTATAATTAGTCCAATATCTAATGCAATCGTGTCTGTCTCATTCGTGTTTCAACCGTGAAGCAGTTGTGTTTGCATGGCTGTGTTTTGGTTTGAAGGGTGGGATATGGCGTGAATTTACTGGGTACAGAGGAATAACACCTGAATCCTCAGGAATGGCAACGCATGGAGTGTATCATGGGCGAAACAGTATACTCTGTTATGTCCATGGTACTGCTCATGTCTATAGGCGACGGTTACCACTTTGCATCGGGTGGGCCGTCAGCTTATTTGTCATTCTAAGTTGTATAAAACAAAACAAACATCTAATGCAAGAGATGACCAGAGAGATAGGGAGCCAAAACAGAAATAAAATCTTGAAGCGACTATAAAAGGAACTGGTTTCCAAATTCGTCTAAAATATTTTCAAATTTGTTACGCAATAATGTCGCCGATTTTTCAGTTTTTTTTTTTTTAATCAAAATAATAGGGTTTACCCCTATTCTACTACTACTCATATAAAGGTGTCGCCCTCTGGTGTAAAATTTTGTCAGGAGTAAATTACTCTTTTTTACAAAAAAAAAATATTGTGACTATAATTAGTAAATATAGTTGGCGTAATATTAATATATGTCACGCGACAAAATGCTACTAACATTTTTGTAAATAAATAAAAATATTAATATATTTATAACTGCTGAAATTCACACGTGTAAAGTCGCGGAGCATAACAAATTTTTTACGTTTATAGTACTTAATAATAGTTACATAATCCGTGACAAAAATTAAATTGTATGTCAAATCAAATTTAATAAAACAATGATTAGCCATAATACTGTTGAAGATACATTTTTTATCAAAGACAACAATACGCCCATTAAAACACAATGGACGTACATCGTAAAAAGTGATAATTATGGGATTTTCAGTCATGGTACAACGTCTAATAGAGTTCAATGTTCGATGGCCGAGTGACTAGGGACAAATTGTTGGCCTTCACAAATAAGTTATTTACTGATTGGTACATTTACATGAATAAATATACGCAAAACTATAAGCAAATCTATTTAGGTTACATACGTAAATGGACATAAATATAAATTTGTTAATAGTATCAAATTTAAAAGGGAAGAATACCAATCACTTATCATTAGTTGCGGTCATCTGGCATGTGGTGAATATGGCGTTTTAACGGCTGAACCAATTGTCATTACGTATTATTTTTCTAATAGGTGAAGGTGGAATGATATTCTTGACTACGCTATTGGTATACCCTGACGAGGTACCAGTGAATAATGATAAGTGAGGATGAGGTTAGATCAGTTGGCCCATAGTAACGAATTTAGTGAATACTACATACTACTACAATACTACTACATGGAGACCATTAGATCCCTTTACTAACAATCTCTACGTCCTCTTATAGATGTATTATTTGGAAAGAATGATGGTTAATCAACATCCCGATCAGACGGACGAAGTTGCAGTTAAAAGAGCTTTATAACATTTCAAGTAATCAATTTATGTATATTAAAAAAATATTGGAAATGATTACAAAATGGCGACAACACTGCAAGAGGTCTCCTAAGATGAGAATTTGGGGTGATCTGCGGTACGCTTTATACTAGTGCCAATTTAAATAATAAAAAAAAGATATTACAAAACTAGTTCAAAATAATGATACTGAACCCTCCTTATTACATTCCAGAACACGTGTCAATGTCAACCAATCATATACATTATGTATTGCGTCGACTAATATAATTGATTCAGATAAAAAATAACGATGTTTCTATTATTTATCAGACACGTTGTCGAATTGTGACCTTGAACTTGGAGAATGATCGATTACAACTTATTGCTTCGACTACAGTAGCCGTTGGTGTTTAATATTATGTAATAGTAGATAAAATTAATCATATCAGATATACATCCTATAGTTTACAACTAGTTAAGGGCTAACTTTAGTCGTGTGATCCCCGCATAGAATGAACCACGCCTTCATTTCCCGTGGGTATCATAAAAGTTGACTTAATGGTCAAAGGATAAGCAGCAGCGTTCTTCTTAAAAATTTCACCAAATACCTAACTACGCTTGCCAACCCGCCTGCCAAGCGTGGCAACTACTAGTAAAACCCATCCTTGTCTAGTCTTAGAAGTTCTATGTTCAGCAGAAGACAGTTACGGTTGATATGATGATAATGATGAAGGGCTAATTTTAAATTAAATTAATTCAGTAGTTTAGCTGTAAAAATTCAACAAAAAGATACAATCGAATTTACATTTATGAAGCAGAATTTATATGATTTATTAAAATCAATAGTAAATTAGAGATAGAATAATATAACAAAAGTTTTCAATATTCAAAAATTATTTTTCAGAAAATAATTGTGGTACATTTGTTACCACAAAGGTGACAAACAGGCATATAGCCCGTTTGATGGTAAACAGTCACTGTAGCGTATAGATGCCTGCAACACCATGGATAGCAGGTGCGCGCAAGCTGACCCAGAATAAATCTTAAAACAACCTTTCTAAAGAACCTTGGCAAAAAGCTCATTTTACAGTCTGAGCGATGGGAAACCCATCTAAAACCACACTATAGACGATCATTTACGTTCTAAGGTGTAAGAATGTATCCCTTGTCGATAGAGAGCGGTGTGATGATAAAAGGTGGCTGTGGATATCACTTCGACCAATTCCTCAGAACTGGGGAGAAAAGATTATTAGTGATGCGAACTAATAATTCCATTGCTAGTAATATACCCAATTAGGTCGACCGGACTGGACATGGTCCTCCTGAAAATTATCGTATTGAATTCCAAGTGTATTCATCACGGTGGGCTGACTGACCTACCTTTTCATTCTCCCCTATCATCCCTCACTGGTGTCCCGCCAGCGTATACCGTTAGCGCAGGTGGGGATACCATTTGATATATTTAAGGATATAGTGAGGCTACTTTTTTCTTTTTTAGTTTTCCAAGATCTTCTATTTACTTGTATGAAATTGCGGGTAAAGATAAGTATAAACTTAAAATATAATAAAACCTTAACATACAAAATGCAAATATTACAAACACGCTTAAGGCTAAACCGCACCCACTTGTCGCGTCTTACTTTAACCATCCGCTTATGCAATGTTTAAACATCACATTTACAAAGAGAATTCACCTAAAGATAGTAAAGGGAGACACCTGTTTATGCAACAAATGGGTTGGCCAAACCAGTTGCGAGTGTGCTCGGTCAACCCCCACCACTCCATTCACAGGTGTGCGGCGCCGCGCAGTCTGCCAAGATGGAACCGCTGATGTAATAACTGTGTTGTAACTTTGACCTTTAAAATTATACCACATTCAGTGCAGATTTGTCTGATCTAATTCATGTTCATGAAACGGATAACTAAAAATCTGCAATTTATTTTTGTTGAGCAATTTCTGAAATAATATTATAATACGATATTACTATTTGTTTTATTGTGAGAAACGCTTATTCATACATCCATAAATGTATGATTCAAAAAAACGACCATCGTCTTTCTTTTATATCCGTTAAAACCATAGTTTTAATGTAATCAAAAAATATAGGCCTCGTTCGTATATTTCTTAAAGATTTGTTAGCCAATTTTCATAATACTTTTTTCTTAGATTATTAGAGTTACTTTTAAAGTCTCTGTTATAAACAGGTAAATACTTGACTAACTGAGCTATGAGATAAGACGGGATAGCAATCACGTAATTAATTTAAACACATCTGAGAATAAAAGAAAAAGAGGGCGTCCACAACTTGATGGTTCAAAATATCTACAGATTAAAAGAAATCCGTGTACCCGAAAAAGCAACCCAAGGACAAGATACCCTTTTTATGTCGAGGGGAAATGCTCATGCAGATCCATTACTCTAGGGGTGATACATATGTGGATACTGCCGAACTCTTACCAGACAAAATCCCCGGTTTTCCTCAACCATCTGTTGTTGGAGCCGCGGGAATCCGCTTCAAGTTGTCCAAGACTCCGACGGTGACAGTGATCAGACACCCCAGCGACGATGTACGAGACTCTAATTAAACATGAGATAAAAAAAGAAAGTACAAGAAGATTTATATTCAAGGTGATCTAATACTAATTTTATTACAATAAAAATGTATATTGTAATAAAATTATTAATAGTTGATTTTTGTAAAAGTAAGAGATAACCTCATTGATGACGTAAACGAAATATTCATCTCTTTTAACGATTTAAGCCCACGCTTTTAAATACTTCAATTTAATGTTTGTGCTTATACTATGGTTCGGAACAATAGTTAATAACTCACAGAAGATAGACAGTGGATGCGTAGGTACAACGATTACTCAGGCTGTTTTATCTGCCACTAGGTATAATGGACATTAATAATACACTACATGCGTAAATAAGCTCAAGTAACTTAAGTTCATTGCCCTGTACCAGATGCCAGATCAGTTTAATTGTTTATCATTAATGATTAACGGCCCGCCACGCCAATAGACGAGTATGCGCCAATAACATGCACCTACCTACATACGAGCACATACAATATTGTAGTAGGTAATAAAAGGAAGCGTTAGATTATAAATGTGGTGATATATTTACACTAACTTTTACCCGCGACTTTGTCAACATGACCGGAATTCCAAATTTAAAGTATCTTTATTTAAATAGACTTGTTTACAAACACTTTTAAATCGACATTTTTTTTTTAATTCTACCGCTGGATTCGGACAATTGTTATCTGTTAAGAAGAGTCTGCAAGAAACTCAACAGTTACTCTTTTAAATCTCGGTTA
The DNA here is from genome assembly GCF_026898425.1 of Galleria mellonella. NCBI lineage: Eukaryota > Metazoa > Arthropoda > Insecta > Lepidoptera > Pyralidae > Galleria > Galleria mellonella. The sequence goes on from NW_026442117.1 coordinate 2,598,460, forward strand.
ACATTATGTGTATTTATTTAAATATACTATGTCTAAAATTACGTGATCATTAAAAAGCCCGTGTATGATTGGCTAACACCATGTACGCTTGTCATTCAAGTAATCGTTTAGTTTTAGAATGTAATAGGCTTTGTTCAATAAGTGTTTTTAATAACAAAACGGTAGATCCAAAATATTCTTCGGTATCATTTCGATAATAAAAAGCCTATGAGAAATGAGTAAGTAAAACATTGAACAAACTGTTAAAACGTCTATATATTTTTTAAAAGAATGACAAAATCAAATTTATTCTGCGCGCGTAACCTCGCATGCGCTTTGTTCATCACTATTTATTTTTTTACAGAAATTCAAAAGATTTTGTTATATATAAAAGTCTGTTTTATATATTATATATACGCCACAAGCCTATCGCTCTTCTTCATCTCTTATTATGCGTTTCTACCAAATTTCATAATGATTGGTGAAACTGTTAAGGCACTAATAGGTAACAAATAAACAAACTCAATTTCACAATTATAATATTGGTAAATATTGACCATACACAAGATTTTGAAATGTAAGCTCGGAATTTTATTTCTGATAGTCCTCACGAATTACGACTCTTGAATTTAAAGTTACAATTTATACGAGGCGTAACGGACCAAGCCGTAATCTGATATAAGTATTCATGAATTTATTACTCTTTATTAAAATAAACTTGATGATTATTATTTTTGATGATGATGACGACGGATAATTTTAATGCGAAAAGCAATTTCAAACAAGAATACGCAAAAATGTCAGCTACTATTGAAAGTAAGACATTAGAGGTATTAAAAAAATGTAAGGAATTTGCAAAAAATATGCAATTCTAATTTTAAAAGTTATTGCACCATAATAGTCATTGGCAAAAAGATTATTGACAACATAAAAAAAAAATATGTTAAAAAATTATAACAGGAATGTCTATAAACCCATATATTGTTAGTGGCGTTGATATTCAGACATAACTTTTAATTCGGCTTCTTATATGTAGATATGTATTCCATTACATGCTGCACATTGCATCATCTTCATCTTCATTAGGTAGTAAACCTTCTATCTTACTCATTCTTGCACTCGCCTACAGAAGTAGCTATGCAATTTTGATAAATCCTAAACAATATGTGACCTTAGCCCTCCCACTATGGTATTACTATAAATATGGAGTTAATGTAGGCGAAGCATCTTCTGTATTAACTTTATAATGTACGTTGCATTCAAATTTAATCAAGTTATAACAAGGCAAAAATATTCAAGCTTGTATCTTATGTATGTAGATATCATATTATCAAATATGTAGGACAGATAAATGTTTGTATGTTCATTCGTCTTAAAATGAATTAATGTTATTATTTATTAAAATATTTATTTCATTTACAAATTGATTTTTTTGACCAGTGCACCACCATTTACTCTCTTCGTTTAGCGTAACGGTTGATCAGTAGAGAATGCCGTCAGGCATTAAGTCTAGCTTATAGACATATTTTAATGTGTGCAAAAGTATAAAAAATAAATATTTTTTTATCAATTACTTTTAATATAAATTTTATAAAAGAAATTTATCAGTAGCTCTATAAATCGATAAATTTACGATACCTACATAGCTTAGGTAAAATCTATTGTTATCACTTTCATTTCTATCCTGTTTTTATTCGTCTAATTATAAAAATATACTGTACAAAATTGCTTAAAATTATATTTTATAGCTTCAAAAATCTTATTAAATAATTAATAAGTAGGATTTTTTTATACAACTTAGAATGGCAAACAAGCTGACAGCCCACCTGATGGAAAGTGGTAACCGTCGCCTATAGACATGAGCAGTACCATGGACATAACAGAGTATATTGTTTCGCCCATGATACCCCCCATTCGTTGCCATTCTTGAGGATTCAGGTGTTATTCCTCTGTACCCTGTAAATTCACGCCATAACCTACCCATTAAAACCTACCCTTCAAACCGAAACACAACCATGCAAACACAACTGCTTTACGGTTGAAACACGAATGGAACAGAGGTACCCAAGCAAACGACTTTTGTATAAAGTCTCCTTCTAGTAGATTTCAAAACAAAATATATAAGAACAATTGCAAGTACAATTTATTATTTATTTATACAAATTTGAATAAAATGCATATCTTAAAAGGATAGCATTATTATGAAGTCACCTTATAGACAGTAAAGGCTCGTTAGAACGATTAGATAGATAGAGATAATAGGCATGTGCATTAATATTGTATTGTATTTAATGCTGTTATACCTATATATTATAATGCAATATGCTGTTGGTGTTCCTTAAATAAATAAATAAAAAATAAAATAGAGAGATTAGATAATTTTTATACCAAAACAAATATAAAAATATGTATCAGTAATTACAGGTTATTTTCTTGAACATTATCAACTGGACATAAAGGGAATGCCATCACGGCGATGCGTCATGACAAACAGCGATATTTATCTATATATTTATTTATATATATGTTCATTTTATTTATATAGTGTATTGATGTAATTTGTACTCATGTTGTATTCGAGTAATTTGAACCTAGTCGTGCTCATTATAAGGTCCCGACTGGTGGCGACGTGATGAACCGGATCGTTAAGTTCCCTTTTTGTTTTTTTTTTATACCACAAAGGTGGCAAACAAGCAGATAGCCCGTCTGATGGTAAACGGTTACTGTAGCCTATGCACGCCTGTAACACAAGTCACGTACGCTTTGCCGACCCTAAAGAAACTTTAATATAGCCTTTTTGAAAAACTTTATATTGTAGTTTCTAGGAAAAACCTCGGCAGGGGGGAACTCATTTCACAGCCTGAGCTTTCGCAGGAAAAAAATCCTTTGAAACTGCACTGTACGTGTCCATTTAGGTTCATGCGTGTGAGGTTGGATTCCCTAAAATATGGTTGAACGCATTATTCGCGCATGTATTCTATTGATCAATAAAAATGGTACATAAGGTGGATTGAAAGCTATTAGGTAGCTATTTCCTACAAACCAGCCTTTAGAATGCGCAGAGATTCTCGATGGTTAAAACAAAATATTTAATATTTTAACATGTTACAATATGTTAAATTATAAATTCATATATACATTATACAGACGGTCTGTAATGCAAAGTACATAATACTTCGAAATTCACAGATAGTATTCCTGAAATTAGGTAATACATTACTCAACTTTCGTCTTCCGATGAGCGTAGAAAGGATTTTTTTATAGACGAATGAACTCATCTATACTAATGTTATATGTATAAAGAGAGGGCGCCGGTGGAGGACGAAGTCAAGTTAGTTGACTCATCGTGGCCAATTCTAAAGGTGATGATTTCTAGAGGGGACCGTTTTGAAGACGGCTGACAGGTTTTTATATCTCCTTTTAACATTCTGATGGAATTATATTATTTTGATTATTATCATTGTATTAAATAAATTATTTGGACACAATTTAGTGAATAATATTCGTAGGTAAACAAAAAAATTATAAAAAATAAATAATATAATTAACAATATAATTCCTACAAAATTTGAATAAGAATACGTTAACTCATAGTCTATGTCTAATCTATAATATTATTATATATTTTAATATTTCATAGCCTGATTAACTTATTGAACCACGCATAACACAGAACAAGAATGTGGAACAATTGCGAATACCTACGCTCGGTTACGACAAACAGAACTAGCAATTACAAAACAATTCTAACTCAGTTAAGTAAGTTGAATTCCTAGTGTATTGAAGCCAAACACCACTGATATTATTTTAATTCCAAATTGTTACCTGTATTTCAAAACTAGCTGTAGTTTGCTCGCGTAATAATAATATTCCGTCACAATTAATTATGTACACTATTTTTTCACATTTTTATTTTTAAGTGCCATTTATTGTCAAGTAGTAGTAGTAGTAAAATATTGATTATTTGTTAGAAAATGACTTTGAAAAAATAACAATTTATTATTTAATCAAAATAATGAAGCATAAATTAAATACTAATTTTTTTTTTTAAATACAAACAACAAAATAAAAAAGAAAGGCAACAAAAATGTTTTTTAAAATTCTAAAACCTTTATCAAACTCTCTTGTTTTGAAATATGAATACCGTCGTTTAAAATATGTCAAAAAAATAAATAAATATTAGACAATAATACACGATAAATTATCACAAAAACCTTTCCACGTGTTACAGACAGATGTTTCTACTCAAAACAGACAGACCTGAGGCTGCTATTAAATTAGTCAACAAAAAAGTTGTTACTTATTAACAGAAAAACTTTATAATTCACTTTTTATATAAAAACTATTATCTGCATCATAGTACTTATTAAGCGTAATACTTGAAAACGATCTGCTATAAAAAAGCGTATCATAAAGTATAATCACTTAATAGTTCAAGACTTTAAATATAGGAGTCAAATGAGTTAGATATTTAGATAGATTTTTTTTATACAACTTAGAATGGCAAACAAGCTGACGGCCCACCTGATGAAAAGTGGCAACCGTCGCCTATAGACATGAGCAATACCATGGACATAACAGAGTATACTGTTTCGCCCATGATACCCCCCATGCGTTGCCATTCCTGAGGACTCAGGTGTTATTGCTCTGTACCCAGTAAACTCACGCCAGTAGATAGTTGATTGTTGAAATAAGTACGAGTATTCTTCAGAAATTCACAAGGGTAAGAAATAAATTATGCGAGACCGTGTTAAATGTACAATAATCATTGACAGACAACGTACAGTCACCACCAAAATGCAGCGTTTATCGACTACAAAATAGAATAGAATTAACATTATAAAAAAATTTTAAAAATAGATAATTCTATGCAGACTTATGTATATAGTTAGCTAAGGGTTTTAAAAATCTTAAGTTTTTAATAGATGATTATGGACTGGTAATCCCGTCTGCTCTAACAATATATGCCATCAAGGTGAGAACGAAAAGACTGGTCAGTTAGCCCATCATAATGCGCTTAGAATTGAGCACGATGGTTTTGCACATTTGGTGTTAACCGTATCTATCTATACTAATATTCTAAAAAAAGAATTGAATTTTTGTGTATGTTTGTTTCTTTGTAATGGATAAACTCAAAAATTACTCAACTGGTTTTAAAAATATTTTCTCCTATAGAAAGCTCCATTATCAGCGAGTCATATAGGCTGTATATTATTAAAAAAATTAGAGATCCTTACTAAAATTACAATAATGTAACCCAAGCTGTCACAAATTTACTTACGATATCTACATATATACGAGTACATATATATGCATATATACGAGACATCAACGAACTCACTGTGTTTGCCATTTCCGACAATTGTTTCAACTTCATTCCAAAATCTTCTTCGTTCCCTAAATCAGTTAGTTAATTTAAGTTATATATGTATTCAAACATCGTATTAAAGAATGAAGATAAGATTTAAAAATAATACAAATTTTATAATAATAAAAATAATATAAAATATTTTAACTTTCTATCCCGTGCGAAACCGAAACACATCACTAATAGATAATAATTGTAGTCAGTATAGATCTTAACCTACATAACTTTAATCGTAATAATAAATAAAAATTGAATACAATATATACTTACCAGAGGGAGACTTTGTATAAAAGTCGTTTGCTTGGGCATCTCTGTCCCATTCCTGTTTCTACTATGAAGCAGTTGTATTTGCATGGCTGTGTTTCGGTTTGAAGGGTGGGACATGGCAGTGAATTTACAGGGTACAGCGGAATAACACCTGAGTTCTCAAGAATGGCAACGCTTGGGAAGTATCATGGACAAATCAGTATTCTAAGTAACATAAGAAAAAAATAAAAAAAAATATCTATCCTAAAAATAGAGTAAATTTTATCATGAAGAAAATTAATCCTGCATTAGGAAATTAAGAAATCATAAATTCCTTTTTTATCATTCGCGATAATGCAGTGGTATTTATAAATCTATCTTGTGTCGTCATTAATTTATTATTATTATCATGTCATACGAAAAGACGTCACCATCCATATCTACTTTATTTTATGAGGTAAATTACTACAATACGACTTTCTTAGTTGAGTATTTTTTATGCAACTTAGAATGGCAAACAAGCTGACAGCACACCTGATGGAAAGTGGTAACCGTTGCCTATAGACATATATAGCGTCAATGAAAAAATATAAACTAATATGCAAGCCTGTAAATATGTATTTTCTTCCACACACAACCAAAGTATAAAACCAACTCCTAGCAACAATATTTTCAAACAGATACGATACTGAAACCTTCAAGGAAAAACCATATTGCTTTTTAAAAGGCCTGCAACAAGTTTAGAATAAATAATAAAAAAAAAAGTTTTTAACTCCATCGTTAGTGTAAATAGTCCTATGAAAATAGAAGGTATTATAATAGTTATCAAAAGTTTTTTTTACACTATCTATCTCTACAACAATTAAGAGCATTCACACCGAACTCTCATCGCCGTATGGTCCCGGCATAGAATGAACCACCCCTTCCTTTCTAGTGGGTGTCGTAAGAGGCGACTAAGGAAACTTAATGGTCAAGGGAAAGGCAACAGCGTCCTCTTAAAGCATCACCAAAGCCTAACTGCAGTTGTTAACCCGCCTGTTTTGCTAGTTTTGACACGCTTGACAACTACTGACAAAACTCTCTAATAAGGAGAGGCTATGTTCAGCAGTGGACAGTTAACGGCTGATATGATGATGATTTTGATACAGAAATCTAGCAATATTTGCATTATCTGTCAATTTTTGTCATAGTCAATTTTTTAAACTATTTGTCAAACTATTGTCAATATTTTAAATGACTATTTAAAAGACACTCCATATAGGATATAAAAAGAGAAAGAGTGAGAATGTTTTGTTTACATCACACATGCTTTTGGATAAAAATAAAAGTATCGTATACAATATATAGACAATTGTTAATAAAGCTTTACTGGCGTAAGAATTTATTGTACATATTCCAATCTCTATAAAGACAAAAAATTTGCTACTAATTTAGAAGGTGCTTTAAAACTTATTTGTCATGTTAATTCACAATTTTAGTGATTAATAAATTATTATTTTTTATGATTAATGCATTTAATTCGCTTGTTGTTAAAGACACATTTTTATAATCATTCATCAAATATAGATTTTTTTATATGAATTTTTTTTAATCTTTTAATAATTTAGTAATTTCAAATGCAAATTTTTGTTTTGTAAAATATTTTCAAATAGACAATTTAGACATGAACACTCTTAAAGTTTTAAATAATGTACATAGCTGCATGCTCGGATGCTTTAAAAAAGTTATTAACTTATACACTGTACCATTAAATGTGTTTTGCATTGTCATGTAAATAAAGGTTTTCCAATTGGCAACAAATTAAAAACCAATCTAATGTTTTTGCTCAGTTTAGCCGTATCACCGAGTCGTCTTCCGGCTGCGATGTTCCGACCTTCGGTCACTGAATGGATGTCGGATCAAATAATTCGTGTAAAACAAAGAACGAGGCCGTAAAGGCAAGCAATTCGCCGCCATTACGGCGTATTGTAGATGCACCTCGTTGTTTTCCATTGTTGCTGTTAGCTGGTATCGACACAAGCAATTTTTTTTTGAATGGATACGCAAATAGAAGATTCAAGTATAACGTTGTAAGATATGTTATTATATATATAAATCGATTTATATACATAACATTAATAATATCCGTTTTTGTAATTCCTATAAATAATGTTATTGAAGAAAATGCTTTGCGATACTTCTCATTAATATTTACTGCATTTATTATTATTTTTTTATTTAGTGCAGTAAAATGTACCTAAAATAAAGAACAAAAAAAAATTTTTCAAAGGAACAAAATATTGTTTTTATTACAATCGAATAGATATTGATGGAGATAGACAACGCATGCCGTATTTTCGTTAATTATGTAATGTTATAAAAACTATTTATTGGTAGTATATCCTGTACCGCGCTAAATCCTATCAAAAAATACTTTTATATGTGTAACATTATGTAAATATTTATTTAAATTTCTGTCTTGCACTACTACTGCCCACTCACTACTTCCTATGCCACTGCGTTAGGTTGACTGGAAGAAATCTCTTTTAGAGATAAGTTCGCCTTTGCTAACATTGTTATTAACTTATTGTTGTTACTGTATGTTTTTGTGCAATAAAGAATATATATATTGTTATTTTAAATACACAATATAAACTTAACGCGATGTAAAAGATTTTACAGGTAAATAGTACCTACATACCTACTTTTTTATTGCCGACGTTTTGCTTGTTTGTAACGCTGTTATTGTCAATGTTAATCTTCTGTCTTTCTGTATTAAAATTCTTTCACCTATAGTAACATATATATTATATTCTACCTATTCGTGTGAAACCGGAATAGATCACTAGATTCAATTTAAACTTGATGTTAGAAGTTGGACTCGAAATTTAGTCGTTGTTCATATCGGCTCTCATATCCAATTGTATTATCTATATAGACATAATACCTGTGTCTACGCCACAAACTTGCGTATGTACCTATTATTATTGTTATGTGAGTGATATGCGCATGCGCCTGCTGCCGTGAGAACGCACGTAATTTGCGCCCTCAAGGCTGCTATTTAAGCACCTAAATGTGTTTGACGTGGTGTTACATCGTGGTTCCTCTTTGATAACATCGCTCACCAAAATTATATGTTGCAGATACTTGAACAAGATGATGAGATTTTAACCGATTCCACAAGAATTTGACACACAAAGAATAAGTAACATAAGATTTCTTTAAAAGAATAAAAAAATAATATAAATCCATCAAAAGTAAGCTTTTTCTATAGAAAAAGAATCATCAGATTAATTGACAATTGACAAAAATATCGTAGCCATGAAAAAAAATACAATCCAATTGAGAACTTACTCCTTTAATATGAAATAAAAATTATTAAAAAAAAATAAACTATTAACGCCTCTTAAGGTGTTGTTGCAACCCTGGTGTTGTAGGGGGAGAAGGGATTGTTAGTAATGGGGAATAGCAACCTCATTACTAGCAATAAACCCTATTAGGTCGACCTCCACGCGGTTCCCCCTGGAAACCATCATGATTGATTCGTTGTTGAATTTGTCAGGATGGGCTAACTGACCTGCTTCATTCTCGCCTGTCATCCCTCACTAGTGCCCCGCCGGTGTATATCGATAGCGCGCGTGGGGTTACCATTCCATTATAACCCATTAAAAAAAAGACTAGTATAAGTGATATCCAAATGAATGATAATCTTCTTTTCGCCATCAAAGTCTAGAGAAACTTAGATATATAGATATCGGAGCGGTACCGATATTACTCATGCCTACCATAGACTACGCTAAGTAACCACGCTGCCCAAACGGGCCGAATGCTTCTATATTAACACAATGGTATAAAAAAGTGAGTCGTCAGCTTGTTTGTCGCTCCAAGTATAAAAAATATAATTATTAGTTCTTATTCTTAGTCATTTAACAACCGATTATAAGAGTAATACAAGCACAAGGTTGTAGAAACATGACACTGGGTGTATCTCATTTCTCATAGCTAGCAGAACAATTCATACACGTAATACATATCGATTGATTTTATTTAATTATATTACTTAACATCATCTTATAATATCAACTGTTATCTGTCCACTGTTGAACACAGGCATCCCCCATTTAACTATTTTATTTGATTATTTTGTTAAATTCCACTACCATTAGATTCGAAAAATAGATAACAGTAGGCTCCGAGCAACAATCTAATATTTTGCTTGAAGATACCTCGTTTAGAGGTGAAACACGACAAAAACGGCAGTTGGAGACTGAGAGCTAATATGGATGGTTGTAGAACTTCTGGTAGTAATGATGGTAATCAATCTTCGAATGTTGGCAGTTACACATATACTAATGGTGGCAAATTTAAACAAAATAATTCTAATCAAATAACTAGTAAAGTGAAAATAATGTGACGTACAAAAATTATAAATTTATATATTGAATGTTGAAATATAATGCAATGTTTATTGTGAGAATATTTACCAAAATTTTTTGGAGTAAGAGAATTAAAGAATAGCCTCCTTAATAGTTGTAGATGACAATCCCTCGTTTCGTTATTTACCAACTTATCACATAATAAGTGAAATTGGGCAAAAAGTATTAAATTAATAGCAAGTATATTGTCACCAAGACAAACTATATTTTAACACAAATGATTTAAAGTTGAAATTTGTAATGTAAGATGCACCTAATGATGTGTTTGAGCAACATCACATTTTCTGAACACACAAAGTAATTCATCAACAATGGACAATAAGTAATGTAACGCTATTGTAATTTTGACGACTGACGACTGTGACCCACATGGTACACGCGAAAAAATCGGCGCCAAATAGGCAGTAAAAGACTTTTGTGCTACACTCTATTCTGTCGTCCCGTCTAGTCAGAGCAACGTATTATCGCTTTCATATGGTTGGTAAAACTGGTAAAACAAAAGAGGTTTTATCTGCTATTGCTGGCGCCCGCCGGGCATATGGTCTCTGGCATTTTATCACAACTTTGGAGGTCAAAATGGATATCAATACATACCCTATATTAGTCATGTCTCCACTTTCCTAATAGTAAAAAAAACATTTGTAAATCAAATGCTGTCAGACTCATTATTTATGTTAAATTATTTTTCGAGTTATAAAAAATGCTCATGGTGTTCTATAGATTGCTAAATTTTATGCTTCATGAGTTATAGTAACATATCTCAATTCACAATAGCAAAAGTAGAGACCTGTAAATTCAATTTCGTAGCAGTTGAGGTATACCTTGATTTATCCGTGTGTCGATGAATAAAAGTCGACATATTCTGAAGTAAAGATTGAATTATGAAATATAAGTCATCGCTAGATTCATTGTATTCATTCATTGTACATATGATGCCTTAATGCCTTAAAATGAAGTCTTGAAAATTATGCTCCATGCTATTTTAGAAAAGTGAATCTCCAGCATTGGATTGAGGTGGATTGATTATGATAATGATGAAAACTTTTTAGCCAAAGTAATTTACTTAAATGTCTACCCTGTTTACTATTAATGATCATAATAAATCATAATTAATAATATATCCTAAAGATTTAGATCATTTAAATATAGACAAGATATCGAGTGTTAAAAAAGTCCCAAAAATGGTCACTCAACTATTGGCTACTACATACTACATACTACATATTCATAATCGATGTTACGAGTAAAAGAAAAAGTAGTGTAAAAAGTAAAGTAAATGACTGTAAAATATTTATATCACTTCACGTAGTTACACACTGATGAATTGTGTATGTACTTTACGATAGAAAATCATTTAGACAATAATCATAATAAATCATTTAAATAGTTGTAATGATTAATTTGTAAAGAGATATTCTGTGTAAATGTATATAATCATACCTAAAAATTATAAATACAAAATATATATTGTGTATTTTACTAATTTTGTTTTAAAAATAACTTGAATAATCTATATATGATAGTTTAATGAGAAAGTTAGTTAGCAATACACAAGAAGAATGTCGAGAACATATTATTATGTATCTACATCGTCCACAGTTTTGTCAAATAAATTATCATGTAGGCGTACACTAATCCTAATGAAATTACGTAAACTAACCTCACGAATTATTACAAAATATTATTTACTCTTTGCAAGTATATAAGCTATTTCCAAATCAGCATGCACTGAAAATACTACTCTATTGTAAAGTTTTAAGAATACTTTATGATTGTAGGTTTTAGCTTGCTGAATGTATAGATCATAAAACGCATAATACCTATTGGGTAGCAACTGTTTATGACGACTTTAGTGCCCTCTTTAAAATTAGAATCGTAAAAATTTTAACGGCTCACAATGAGATCTTTACGACTGGCCGTTATTCATTCTATTATAAAGCCTAGCTCATTGATAGAACTGATTTACAAAAAAAAAAAACGACGGAATGCAATGAAAAATCTCAAATTCCATTACATTATGCTACATTTATATCATAATATAACTTTATTACAATTATTAGCTGGTTATTTATTTTACACATCACACAATATCTTTTCTACGGGGGGGAAAGGGATTGTTAGCAATGGAGTTTGACAGCCCCATTGCTGGCTATATGCCTTATTGGGTCGACCTCCACGTGGTTCCCCCTGGAAACCATCGTGAACAATTCTTGTTGAATTCGTCACGATGGGCTAACTGACCTACTTCATTCATCCTCGCCTATCATCCTTCACTGGTGCCCCGCCTGTGTATACCAATAGCGCAGGTGGGGTTTCCATTCCATTATGAGCCTTTATAAAAAAAATATCTTTTCTTTTACTGTTGAATATTATGTAAGCAAAAAAAAAATATATTACTGGTACAAGCAGTGAAGATATTTTAATGTAATAACTTCCACAGCCGATCACGATTAAAGGTCCGGCATTGGTCCCGAAACTAGTCAGGTTTTCCCGATTTAAGTAAGTTAAACCAATAGTTATTACATTAAAATACCTTTAATGCTCGTACCAGTAATATGCATTTTTTTTATTCAAATCTTTACGCCAAAAACAACTTTTTCGTGTTGTGAGAATGAATTTCTATCATACACTGCATTTAGACTTACACCATTCATCAGTGCATGCGTGAACTTGTATACAAATCATAACCATTTTAAACCAACTCTATAATTCTGATAGAAAATCACTCAAACTTTCTATAATAGACTACATTTAGACTTAAGTATCTACAAGCAGATAAGATTTTTAATATTGACTTTTATATAGAAATACAAGAACACTGCGATTAATTGTAGTTTTTAGCTATATGATACTCGACTTTTATTAAAAAAAAGCAACTGCTTAGTTTCGTGCCCGTTTTTCTTAGTTGAAATTACATTTCGAGCTGAGCGTTAGATTTATAAGAAAATAAATATTTAAAATTACTTATAATTAGGTTACTTAAATAAAAATTATCATGATTCATCAATGTATGCGTGAACAGGTAAAGTATATTATTTTAGCAGCGTATACTGTTATCGCAGGCGGGGTTACCATTCCGTAATATTTCCGTTATTATGGAATGGTAACCCCGAAAAATAGCACACTTTACTTTCAACCGACTTTAAAAAGAAAGAGGTTCTCAGGTCGGTTATTTTTTTTTTGTTTGTTACCTCGTATCTTCGTTATTACAATCGATTTAGATTTTTTTTAACCGAAAAGATATACTTACAAGTTGTTCCCATAGAATTTTTATCCAAATCGTTTCAGTGGTTTTAAAATCAAACTAACTGGTTTTGCCATCATTAAAGTAGATTTTTTTGTGGAACACAATTCATATTATATATTGAAAACATACCCTTAAACCAAAAGTCGAATTAACCCTTTTTCGGGAACTCGATACTACATCTAAATGTATTTGTCTAGTACTACTTAACCGGAGAGGTATTTAACTAGTTCCATACTATTTTTCTATTGATCACATATACCTATTTATAGTTTTTAAATAATGTCTTTATAAATTAAATATGTATATACTCTCTTTAAATATTTACTTCCATATGCAACATTATATGCAACCTCTATTAACTAATAAATCAAAGATCAGTATTTTTCTGCTTTTTTTACTGTTACGATATTAAAATTTGTGTTGACACAGGATTCGACTACTATTCCGAAGCTCAGATTCTAAAAAAAGAAAGAAAACAGGTCATAAATCATCCATAGATTATAAAAAAAATAAAAAAAGCGACGACTCTAATCGGCCGGATTCATTTCTTGAGCTACCTGTTTTCGATACGGGACTGGATTAGATCGATAATGGTGGCAGGAGGGTTCCAAAATAAAAACTTGACGTAAAATTTGATATTGTTATATAGATAAATATATTTTTATTTTAATGTGAACAAAGAAATCATCTACCTTATAGATTTTTTTTTATTATTGTTTTTTTTTATACAACTTAGAATGGTAAACAAGTTGACGGCCCACCTGATGGAAAGTGGTAACCGTCGCCTATAGACATGAGCAGTACCATGGACATAACAGAGTATACTGTTTCGCCTATGATACCCTATATATATATATACACTGAGTCCTCAGAAATGGCAATGCATGGGCATTGCATTCCTGAGGACTCAGATGTTATTCCTCTGTACCCTGTAAATTCACGCCATATTCCACCCTTCAAACCGAAACACAGCTTTGCAAACAAAACGGCTTTACGGTTGAGAGATTGTGAAGATAATATTACACATATCAACATGTCCTATAAAGTTAAAGTAACAATTGATACTTACGTTGATGTAAACGATGTGATATCAAATAACTTAGATTTTGATCTCAAAAAAAAACAAAATTCATGGAGACTAAATTGATATACGAGTAGAACTAACATGAGAGTAAATCCAAATGATTGTGAAGAGATTTTTAAAAATTGATTCATACTTGTAAATGTGGCTAGATGCTTAAAATATAGCAATGTTATATGGATATCCCAGGTAATGTAGCTGTTCTCTATATATCTAGATTTTATTTATAAAAAAATATGCAACAAATAAGAAAATACCTACAAATTCGATCAATATCTTTTTACATTACATTACATTATATTATATATTGAGGTTACTGTACATTTATTTAAATTTTGCTGATTATCTTTGTATTTTTTTATGCAAGTTTATTTTTTCATCTTATGAATTATATACTACACATGTCTATAACATATACAAATATATGATTTATGTATCGAATTGTTTGTTGCTCAGCCGTTGCACAATGTAACAACAAACATTTCCGAAACTGGAGATGTTGCATTTGTTAGTATGGATTATGCGTTCATGTTGCTGTCCTAAATTCATTAGTACTGTCGTTAGAAGTTCTCAGAAACGCAACACTTAATAGTACTTGATGAGAAAATTTCACACCTCGCGTCACATTAATCTTCCTTTTTTTTTATAAAACAAATAATCTTAAGATTCGGTTGATTTCCAAGAAAGACTTACTGTCACCGACAATTTGATGAGACAATACAAAACTAATGGAATATGTTACTAATGCTACTGCATTTAGAGACTAAAATAAAAATATTTTTGGTAATAAAAGTGCAGGCTGCATACGTGATTTGTCACCCTTCAAAACTCTGTTGTCCACGCGATAGAAATACAAAGTTATGTCCTTGGGAACCGAACTCCCTTATTCAGATAATAAAAATGTTTAAAAAAATTTATATGGTTTTTAAATAAAATATGTAGTATATGCAGAATATAGGTATTCACAAGTATTATATTTATATAGGTTATAACATACAAGTATAGATACATCCTTTTACAAAATCCTGAGTTTGACAGTATCTGGAATATATATTTTATCAATTTTATTACACAAATTAGTAGTTACAAAATATTTATAAAAATTTACATGTACATATAAATTATCATATTTTATTTTTATCTAATTTCTATAAACATTTTCTTCTTAATCTTAATTTACGATTTTTAAACTAAAGATAAAAGTATAAACCACAGCATATAAATAGAAAATAAAAAATGTACATATTTTAGTTATTTTTTAATGTAATAATACGTACCATAAACAATGTCCATTACTCGAATTCTCTATAGTATAGAAATGTAGACAACAAATATCTGTATTCTAATCAAATTCTAATAATTTTTTACCATATCCATGTCCATGAGTATTGGAAATTTTGAGCACTTGAAGTTTTATATGTTATTAGAACGCTTCCACATAAAAAAATACTTTACTAATAAAACACTTCGTTAAAAGGATGATTGCATATAACTTCAAAGTTTTCACTATATAGAAGCTATTTTTGTAGAGATTCAATTCCATTTTCTTTGTTTATAACAAGATGATTTTGTTATAAACAAACACTCCAAATTTTTTTTTATAATATTATAAGTAGTTATGATAAAATAACACATATATTTCTTTCAATTATAACTTTTGTTTTTTACTTCTAGCTATTGATTTGTCAAGATCAGATAAATCTTCACTCTCCGTAGAAGAGGATTCGAGTCTCGGAAATCGGTATGTACACCTATTCGACGACATTCGACGAAAAATGAATAAAGCAAGAGATGCATGTAAGTCTTTCCCAATCAGTTTTTCAGCTTCCCTATTACATATAAGGATCTTTTAAATAGACGAAAGCTTGAGACAGTGAAAATAGATAAACATTTTTGTTTTATAAATATGTACACATTAATAGTTTAGGTGTGAGACGAAGCGTTAAACCAAAAGGGTTACGAATGGCTACCGCAACGTCTTATTCATTAGTTCTTGCCGTTCACAACCACATGCCTTCTGATGTATTTTTGCAGTAGAAAAACAAATGACTAATTCTTATTTCAACTCAATAAGGTTCTGATTCGTATAGATATTTAATTATCATTGATAGACATATCGTTAATACTTTAGACCACGTACTAATTCCAGTTGCCTATTCAGATGTCTCCCCTTACTTCATAAATAAAGCTTACAGTGAGATTAAGGTACGCTTTGAACGTTATACTCGTATAGGTGTTACTTATGAATGAAAGTACGTACTGGAATAATATTAACATTAAATAAATCCAAAGTGAATGTAATTTACCCTTCACATATGAGTCTCTCAAGGTTAAATATATTAAATTATAATATTAAGGAACTAAATGAGTATACGAGATTAGATGGGTATAAATAAATTAGGAATATACGTGCCTACTTTCTCAACAACGTATGCATAATATATGACAAACTAATTGGCTATAATATTCCGTAATCGAAATGAAAATCACACATTTCATAACTTTTTATAGTCTATGGTAATTAAGAGTCTTCGAATGCAGTTAAAGTATCATATGTCACTTGTTGACAAACGCAGGCCAACGATACTTCGAACTAAAAAAGTTTATATGAAATTATGTAACCAATTCATTGAATTTTAAAATAATACACCATACGATAACGAAGTATTATAGGGGGGAAAGGAATTGTAATAATTATTTACGTTACTTACCATTGATAACAATGTATATATGTAATATAATGTATATCGATTCGACCTCCACGGTTTCCTCTGGAAACCATCGTGGCTAAAAATTGTTGAATTCGTCACACCATGGGCTAATTGACCTGGTTTCGTACTCACCTATGATCGCTCATTAATGTCCTGCTAGTTTATACTAATAACGCAGGAGAGGTTACCATTCCATTATCATCCACTAAAAACTAGGTCTCATATAATATCTATCGATATGAATATATTGGAAAGATATATTTTAAATAGCATTGACGGAATTAGGATTATTTTACAGGGGGATGAAGGGTGAAGGGGAGGGGCTTGCCTAAAGGCCATACATATAAAATATAAAAAGACGCATATATATTCTTAAACATGTCCTTGCCTGTTCCCGATTCTGGGTTGAGCACCGGATATATATATATATATATATATATATATATATATATATATATATATATATATATATATATATATATATATATATATATATATATATATATATATATATATATATATATTCATAGGGACTAGTGATTACTTGCACTATAGATACGCGGAAAATATACATTTTACTATATAATTGTGATCAAAGTTACAAGCAAAATTAATAAACAATAATACATAAGTATACGTAGCTTTGTTATTGGTTAATTTAGTCAGTACTACCCACATTTTGTTCTAGAAATCTTTAAATGGGTGGTGTGCCAACATTCCAAATTAAGAAGGCGGTCACTAAAGCAAAATATAATAAAAATATACAGAGTATTTATTACCTTCAAAATTCAAGGTAAATATTAATGGTAAACTCAAATTATACATTGAGTACAAACCTTAGATACCTACCACTAAGTTAATCAACCATTGTCAATAAGTTTATATGTATGTAAGTTATATTATATGCGCAACTGTGAATTTATTTTTATACAGAATACATGTTACATCTTCGCCAACTATGAAACTTTAATGTTGAGCCAAAGATTTTTTAAGTAAATTATTTTTTTGTAAAAATAAATTATTATTATTATTTATACTACTTAGAAGGGCAAACAAGCTGACGGCTCACCTGATGGGAAGTAGTAACTGTCGCCTATAGACATGAACAGTATTATTATCTATTATATACATATTTTTATTCTTTTCATTTCTAACAATTTCTTACTTAAATATTATTATTTATAGCGTAATAATTGTCTTTCGAAGAATCTTGTGACTAAGTTTGTCATCTAGTGTATATTCGTACTTAAAGAAATTACGCTTTTTTAAATACATTTAAGATTATTAAGGTTTTTAATTTTCTTATCTTTATGTTTGTATGACGAAATATTGTACCATAGGAACATTCATGACATAAGTATAATAAGAATACACAAATAAACTCCAAATAAAACATAGTAACTAGAATTTTTTTTATCTAATAGTAACCTATAAACCTACATAATCACCGAAACAGGATTTATTATGATCAGTTTTATCGAGCATCGAATATCGATTGTTGGGGTCAATGAGCTAAACTGAGTAATTTTGTTGTCCCAAATACAGCCTGAAAATGTAGGAGTGGCTATAACTGGGTTATCGTTACAGTAATATGTCCATACTTTAAGTCAGACAAATAATAAAATTTTTATTTAATAACTAAATTCACAGAAACTATTATCAATCTTTAAATATTTATGATTTATTGTAAACATTTATTGTTGTTTGCATTTTAATTTTATTGGTTAAATTTATAATTAATTTTACATTACTAGTTGAAGTATTATCCTAAATATTTATTTAAAAAAAAACAAGAAAAAGTAATTAAAAATTTTAAAAATTATTTAAAGATAAAAAATTTCTGTGAGATCACTGCCAGCTGGTAGGGTGCCTAGGATACTTGAAATGATTTATTGTTTGATTTAATACCCACAATATTTTTAAGTGCAACACTGGATTAATGTTTTGCTCTCTTTTTTTCTTTGATATGAAATAAACACTGATAAAATATTATATATATTTTCTTTCCTACTAATTATAGTTACCTGTATATTGAAGTGCTTGAAAACTTGTACCAAAAGACAAACACGATACAATAATACTTTTTCCCTTTGGTAATCATCTAACAAATATACTTAGGCCTAAATTAGACGTGGTAACCCTGAAAGCTTTTATTGTATGTATTCGTAAGCCGAATATCATCTACAAGTATAGATTAATAACATTTAGATAGAGGGGGGAAAGGGATTGTTAGTAATGGAGACTGAGAATCCCATTGCTAGCAATATACCCAACCAGGTCGACCTCCACGCAGTTCTCCCTGGAAACTATCATGGTTAATTCCTGATGAATTTATCATGATGGGCTAACCGGCCTGTTTTCATTCTCATCTATCACCCTTCACTGGTGCTCCGCCAGCATATCCCGTTAGCGCAGGCGGGGTTACCATACCATTTTCACCCATCAAAAAAAAAACATTTAGATAGAGTGTCTCTCTACAAACGCGTTACTAAAAACAGTTCAACATTTTTATTTTTCATTCAGACAACTCGTTACTTCGATATAGATGAAAATTTAGAATTAGAATAGTAACTCTGCCTGTGATATTGGTTTATGCTAAACGAGTAGTAGTGATGATAAGTAAGATGAAATCAGGTAAACTAAGCCATCTTGACTGATCCTGATGAATAGCCCCCGTAATTTCTATGGTAGACCACATATATATTTACCCATAAGTAAGAGTGAATTAAGCCATCTTGACAGATTCATAAGAATATAGCCACGATAATTTCAATGATAAACCGCATAGATGATTACCCAATCCAACTAAATTATCTGTTGCTAGAAATAGAAATAAAATTCCCCCATAGCTAACAATCTCTTCTCCCCCCCCCCCCCATTTATCACTTCATCACTGTACTTAAATAGAGAAGCCAAAATACAATAATTATTACACACCAACTAATATACAACACTAAGAAATATCGTGAATATTTTGATTAAAATTATTACGTGTTAATCAAGAGCTTAGCATTTATTGAAGCGTTTTCTAATACTCAATACTCCATCTAAGTAAGTATTGTAATTGTAAGTAGTGATTAAATAGGATATGAAAGGTCGCCGGTGGGTGCGTACCGTGAACGAGTAACCGAAATTAAATTATCGCCCATTCATTCACTTTCGACATTGTAAATTGTGAATTGATTGTGTGATAATGGTACCAAAGAAAGCAGGGTATACCCAAACTTGCCGTAAATGTCACAGCGTTGCAATTCAATGCAGTTGGTAAGAAACTAGGTTACGTTACTCCCACAAGTCACGAGATGGAAAATTGAAGATTCACTTTCGTATTTTATGACAATGTTTATTTCAATACAATTTTTATTTTCTCTATATGCAAATAATTTTATTAACGACTAGTTTTTCGTTTTTCTTACGCGTAGGTTATATATATTTCCTACAATCACGTGTGATAACCAATCAATAAGACCACTACTAGATGGGATATCAAGGCAAAAGGTACACCAGATTTTAAATTAAACCTTCTGAAACAGAACTGTGATTACTGCAAATTTATTAATAGATTTATTAATAATATATAAGTATAAGATATATTTGAAATAATAACAGGTAAATTAGTCAACGTCAACAAGAATGAAAAAAATAATATTGAAATCGATTCAAAATTGCCAAATTTTTCGCCAAACAATACCACAACCGTTCAGAAGATGGTTAAAATCAAGTGTAAACATATGTATTCAATATACATGAACGGATAATATCATAAAAATATTTCTTAACGGTCCACAATAACCCACAATTGAAATTAATTTTAGTACCTGTATCTCGTTATCCCATCTCAAGGATATAACTTAAAAAATGGAGTTGATTAAATTTTATAAGATAAACTGTGATTATTAGTGATATTATCTGAAAGTGTAATTATAAGAGGTTATGATTTATTTAATATCTGTTCAATAACAATACCTATAGAGTTCATTCTTGTAAATTTCTATTTATATATTTTCTTAACTCACGCTGTTACCTAATTAGATTTTTTTTTAATCATCGATCCATTACAACCCATTATCGTCCTTCTAGGCGTAGGTATTTTTCCATTAAAGAAGAATAATCATATTTTTTATTTAAAAAAAAGAGAACTATATGTACCTATCGTATGAAGATGGGTAGAAACCGTAAAGCAGTTGTGTTTGCATGACTGTGTTTCGGTTTGAAGAATGGGATATGGCGTGTATGTACAGGGTACAGAGGAATAACACCTGAGTCCTCAGGAATAGCAACGCATGGGGGGTATCATGGGTGAAACAGTATACTCTGTTATGTACATGGTACTGCTCATGTCTATAGGCGACGGTTACCACTTTCCATCAGGTAGGCCATCAGCTTGTTTACCATTCTAAGTTGTATAAAAAAAAAATGCCAGGATCTCACGGCTAAATATGTATAATAAGGAAAAATATTGAAAAATTTGTCAACTGTTAGTCCTTTCGTAGCGAATTTGATAACATATTAATTAATTGATAGGATTAAATGACCAAAAATATTGTAGCTGAATAAATGATACTGATTTCTTGGTTTTCTGCTTAGTTATTAGAAGGCTTTTACAGAGCGTTCACGATGAGCTTCTGTCTGTCTATGTCCACCCCTTCCTTTCCCGTAGGTGTTGTAAAAGGCGACTAAGGGAACCTAATAGTCGAGAGATGGGTATCAGCGTCCCTCTTAAAACATTACCAAAGCTTAAATGCGGTTGCCAACCCGCCTGCTTTGGATGGAAACTACTAAAAAACCCCCCCAATGGGGAGGCCTATATACAGCAGTGGACAGTTAATGGCTTATATCATTATCATTATACATATTTAAGTATTTGTCACCCGCAATGGTTATTAGTACAATCCAACCAGCACTGACTCACAAATGACACATTTAGGGCGCCGATCTAAAACATTCTGAATTGTGAATATTATATCACAACATTTGTAATACATTACTTAATACTTTTTACCAATACAATTGTAGATTTAATAAAAGCAAGCAATGTATTAAATTATTTACAAAATAATATGGTGCTGCTGCCATATAATAAAGTTCAACTTTGTAGGGGAGTTCAGACTGGGACGCACCACGCGTTGATATGTATTTTTAGACTTCGTATCTCCCTATTAGTCATTTGTTTTGAACTGTCACAGCAGCTGTTAATTTGGACTATATTATTGATGTAACATACTATCACTACTTTGGGATTTAATGGTATAATATATAAATAAAACTAAATACATAAAAACATTTCTTATAATTCCCAAATTCAAAAAACCATTTCTTAACTTTGGCTACTAGTATATAGTATTATATTATCTGTGCTTTGGCTCTCTCTCTCTCTCTCTCTCTCTTCATCCATTTCATTACTTAAGATTGTGTCCTTGAAAGGTATCTGTTATCTCTTTTATGATATTACTGCATTTCGCACGGTCTTCAGCCTCTCGCAGGGTCCCTTAACGGCGGTTTCTTGATCCGACCATCGACTAGGTGATCGTCCACGTGATCTGGCTCATTGTGCTATATATGATCGACATATAATTTATCTATTTATATATCGCAATATTTAAAAAAATCTTTGCTCCGTGAATACATACAATGATTTTGTTTGCGTCTAAAGTACAGTTACAAAATATATCATAAAATTGCGCAGTTCACATTAATTTCTGAAACTAATAAAAATTCTAATACAACTGTGACCTAAGACAGAAAATTAATTTATTGCAGTAAACATGTAAAAGCACAATTACAAACAATAAATATAATGAAAACTGCACAGTGCAAATTAATTTCTGAAACTAATCAATACCACTGCAATGCAACACTAATCTAAGAGTGCAATGAACATGTGTAACGGTCGTCTTATTCTGTCTGGAGTTTGTATCTGTCCGTCTGTCTGTCACGCCAATTGCAGAACACTGTCAACATACTATTAACCCTTTCAAGTCAACTACGGTTAAGCAAATGTAATTGACTTTCTAATTACCTACCATATAGATAGGCGTAAGACGTGAATACTTCGATACGGCGTCGAGTCGATTTAATCAGAGCTTTGATCATAGTATAAATAAAAAATGAAATTTCAATTTAGAAATCCGACCTGATTTCTAAATTCGAATTTGCTGTACCTACATGTATAAAACAATACTAAATAGCTACTTGCTACGGCTTTGTCTGCATAAAATAGTATAAAAGTAAAGTTTTATAATAAATTTCAAGTTTGTATTGCAAGTTCTTTAAAAAGTAATTAATTAATTACATTTTCATAGCTTGTGTGGCGTTCTAAGTATCATAAAAAATTCATTTGAAACATAATTATTATTAAATAAATTATTTTCTCAATTTTGCTTATTTTCATTTTGTATTTCGATATTTGAATATTTTCGAATGAAAAACGTTTGTCTCTCATCACCACTTGTATCTTCATCATTATTATATTAGTCATTATCTGTCCACTGCTAAACATAAACTCCCCATAGACTACCATAAGGAATGGTCCTGATTCACCTGCATCCACTGCCTCTCCGCAATGTATTAAAGGGCGTCACTCCAGCTAGTAAGAGGTCGTCCTACACTAGGTTTTCCCGTACTTATATCTTATTATAACAAAGTTGTAACTAGCCGATGTAAGTCATGGGAAATATTTAAGAAAAATTGAAATGACGGGTTTTAATAAGAATTTATTTTTCTATCTGTCTATTCGTTTGTTCTAGCATCACGTAAAACATACTGCATTATCGGATACTTTTTTTTTCACTGTTATATTTCGAGAGGCGTAACTTAAAAACTACTGTATGTTTTCTCTTGATAATTCTCTTCACCCAAGGGAGACTTTGTTCAAAAGTCGATTGCTTGGGTACCTCTGTCCCATTCGTGTTTCAACCGTAAAGCAGTTGTGTTTGCATGGCTGTGTTTCAGTTTGAAGGGTGGGATATGGCGTGAATTTACTGGGTACGGAGGAATAACACCTGAGTCCTCAGGATTGGCAACGCATGGGGGGTATCATGAGCGAAACAGTATACTCTATTATGTCCATGGTACTGCTCATGTCTATAGGCGACGGTTACCACTTTCCATCAGGTGGGCCGTCAGCTTGTTTGACATTCTAAGTTATATAAAAAAAAAAGTCATCTAGAATGTTCTATTTTATTGGGTTATCCATTTTCGAAATCCACACGTACGAAGTAGTGGACAAGAAGCGTGCCAATTATAGAATTCATGATCGAAAAACAACTTATCACAGCACAAGAGATCATATCGAAGATATTATAGGGACACGTCGTCACACCGCTGTCCTTGGACGCCTACATCTGATACGTGTCTTGATTACAATGAGACTGATCTGACGGTTAGGATTTTTTCTCTTGTAAACCGTTGGAGAAGGAATGCGAAGCAAAAACATCAACAAAAAATTTGTCTCACACGTGGTCGGTGAGTCAAAGTACCTGTTTTTTTTTTTTTTGCGTTTCGCATTTTGTTTATGTTTTTCTACGTGTACCTAAACTACTGCTTGGGGGAAAGGGATTGTTAGTAATGGAGACTGAGAATCCCATTGCTAGCAATATACCCAACCAGGTCGACCTCCTCGCGGTTCCCCCTGGAAACTATCATGGTTAATTCCTTGTGAATTCATCATGATGGACTAACTGGCCTGTTTTCATTCTCATCTATCACTCTTCACTGGTACTCCGCCAGCGTATCCCGTTAGCGCGGGCGGGGTTTCCATACCATTTTCACACATAAAAAAAAAACTACTGCTTAGATATATGTACTTTACTAAATTAAGTAGTTTTTGATAAAATCAACAGCGTCCATAAAATTACTTTCACTTATTAATGAACCGTTAACGTTAACCATTTTAGTCGAGTACATTGCTTGATGCGGTAACTTACTTTTTTATGATTGTAAACTTACCAAAGATAACCGGTTTAATACGAACGTTCACGACTCAGCCGCTCAAGACTAAATGTCTCGAATGGTCCCGAAACTAGTAGAGCTTTCTCAATCAAATTACATGTAAGTTAATTATTGCAACCGGTAATTATTACCAGAGGGAGATTTTGTACAAAAGTCGATTGCTTGGGTACCTCTGTGCCATTCGTGTTTCAACCGTGAAGCAGTTGTGTTGCATGGCTGTGTTTCGGTTTGAAGGGTGGAATATGGCGTGAATTTACTGAGTACAGAGGAATAACACCTGAGTCCTCAGGAATGGCAACGCATGGGGGGTATATTCATTTATATACAGTTGCAGTATTAAAAGTATTTTTTCTATCTCTCTTCAAGCATTTATTCCTTCGCTTTTTTTATTGTATAATCTTAATCCCCATTACTAACATTATACTCTATTAGGTTGACTTCTACGCGATTCCCATGAAAACCAATGTTATTATTTTGTTGAATTTATCACGATAAACCAACTCGATTTGGTTTCGTCCTCACCTATCACCTCTCACTGGTGCTCCACCAGCGTTCCAATTCCAATAATGCAAGCTGAGTACCGTTCCATTATTATCCATAAAAAAATAATACTGTTTGCTACTATTGAGATTTCTGGTGCATTCGGATAATGTGTTTGTCCAGGTAGGCAAAGTTAATCTACGGCCGAATTACATAAAATTACCATCGCCTCTCGCCGCCGTTACGTCCCCGAATCATCACGCGAAATCCATATGTAATTTGTTATGGAGTTAATAGAAGCTATAGCTAGAAGAGACAAATAATAAATTTTATAATAAAATAATATAATATATTTTATAGCATGGTAAATGACATACAATAACTGGAAATACATTTTCAGCTTACAAAATTACAAAATTAAAATTACAATCTCGTTTATGCAAATAAAAATTAATGTACTAATAATGTCGACAGAATTCTATATTTTTTTTTTTATATTTTAATATATATTAACGTTTAACGTAAAGAGAAAAAATCGCAATACAGTGATAGTTTCCGTGAGTTTTTCTCCAAGAGAAGTGGGTCCTATATGTTATACATGGTTAGGTAAATATTATATTATTATTAAAGTATTTAATATAATTTGTAATAAAGTAAAAATAGCGGAAAAAATAAGGCGCAATTCCAGATTGTTTGTAATCCGTGTACGGCTGTCCGAGCACCCACCTTAGGGCAATTACACACGCGACGGCAGGTAATACCTCTATTATTATGTCATTAGAGCCCGTTACTAGTTACCTATAGTCCGAACAGTTCAAAAATGGAACTCGAAACTGCGTTCTTTGTGGTTTTCTTCACACGACAAAACGGAATTCCTATATCGGTCAAATATGTTTACGTACTGCAAGAGCAGGTTATTCGTTTATGAACTAGTTCAATGTACTGTATGTAATATACTACATGTTCTCGATCATATTTCGAATTGTAACTACACGGATGTGTGCACTATTAAGAGAACTTAAGCTTAATACACATTTACAACTTCAATTTTTTTTTTAATGGATGAATAGAAATGGTAACCCTGACAGAAAAAATGCTAACGATATATGCTGGCGAAGCACCAGCGAGGGGCGATAGGTGAAAATGAAAAGGCAGGTTAGTTAGCCCATCGTAATGAATGCACCTGGAATTCAGCATGATTTGGTTTTAAGAGCGACCACGTGGAGGTCGACCTGACAGGATGGGTATATTGCTAGCAATAGGACTGGTAGTTCACATTACTAACCATCGTCCCTCCCCCTCCCTAGTATTGAATTAAGTCTTTGTTTCTGCGAGTTTATGATAACGCTAAGATCAATGCAGTTTGGTGAAATGTAATTAATAAATTGTTTATAGCCGTTAACAATACACATTGTTAAAATTTTATGCTGCTTAAGCATATCGAACTAAATGTCCAATATAGTTATCGATCGTCAACCTTCACTTATCCAAGAAATGATGATATCTATTAAATGTTCCTCTACCTCACCATCATCATCATTTCAGCGGTTAACTTTTTAATTTCTCTAAAACATATTCCTTCCTTTTCTAATCGCCTGAACGGTCCTGAGTCACTTACATATATTGATCTCCCAATTCATTTGAGATCATTACTCCATCTAGTGGAGAATCGTCCTACACTGTGTTTACCTGTACAGGGTCATTCCGCATCCCATAGATTAACTTCAAACGATGAGCACAACTGAAATGTGGCCCTCTTATGATTGAGACTAATTTAACCGGAAACAGTCACCTTGACCACTGAGTTTGTGAGATTATGGAGCAATATTTCGTCCATTTATGAAAATTACGAATAATCATCATGAGCTAAACAAAAAATATGTCATTGGCACGATGTTGTATTTATCAAAACTTTACACTTACTATGTCATCAACGGCAATTCAAAATTCGTTTAACCATTGTTTAACATCAAGATATACTCGTAACCCCTTATTCGTTTGTGGAATATTTGTAGAACCTGCATTATCAATGTTTTTTTTTTATACAACTTAGAATTTATAAAACTTAAAATTAACGCAGGATTAATTTTCTTCATAATAAAATTTACTCTATTTTTAGGATAGATTTTTTTTTCTTATGTTACTTAGAATGGCAAACAAGCTGATGGCCCACCTGATGGAAAATGGTAACCGTCTCCTATAGACATGAGCAGTACCATGGACATAACAGAGTATACTGTTTCGCCCATGATACCCCCCATGCGTTGCCACTCCTGAGGACTCAGGTGTTATTCCTCTGTACCGTGTAAATTCACGCCATATCCCACCCTTCAAACCGAAACACAGCCATGCAAACACAACTGCTTCACAGTAGAAACACGAATGGGACAGAGGTACCCAAGCAATCAACTTTTGTTATGAAATAAACAAATGAATGAATGGATTATTCATAAAAACTAAAACTTTCTATAAACCCATTTTAACTGTCATACTGTTTTGTCTTTTTGTTTTAAGTTGAGAATTTAGCACAAAGAAAGAAACGAAACAGTTCAATAGCTAAAATAGGTTTATGAAACCTGTCATAAACCTTGTTGTTGTCTTTATGAATAAGGGAGTTTGTAGATAAGAGTAGAGTAACATAATACCAAAGATACAAATGTTTTGGGTTTATTTCAGTTGGTTTATTTCTTATGTATACTAATATTATAAAGGTAAAGTTTGTGAGTTTGAATGTTCGGGGTAGTCTCCGGTACTAGTAATCCGATTTTGAAATATCTTTCATTGTTAGAAAGGTATATTATCGCTGAGTACTATAGATAACTTTTTATTTTAGTAAATATATATTATTAGTAATTAACAAAATTAAATTAATTATTTAAAATTATTAAAATAAAATAAATGTAATCGATGTCGGTAACCATTCTATAATATACCAAGCGCTGACTAAACTATTATATTCTAATACATTTATTTTTGGAGGTTACATAATTTAATGTATTGTGAAGAACTGGTGTCTGAAGTAGGATAAACCTGTGTTACACCAGGTCCTCACCCCACGGTGTTGGCACTATATTACAATTTGTTCTGGTTATGAATATAATAACAACATTAATACATATACACATACATACACACATACACATACATATATCTACATACATACATATATATATATATATATATATATATATATATATATATATATATATATATATATATATATATATATATATATATATACACACATACATACATACATACACACATACATACATACACACACACACACATACATACACATATATAGTTAAGGTTATACAACCGATATATCCTACACACACTTACACAATATATATTATTTTAATAATATTTTCATAAGTTGTAATTTAATACGTAGCCTTCAGTAATTTCTCCGTGTCATCGTACGTCAGACTCAATAAACTGTTTGAAACAAAAGAATAAAAACTAAAACAAAAATATTCTTTGCTTAACAAAAAAATCCGCGACACCATATATTAAAGTTTATGAATATTTTAATTCGGTTTAAAAATAACGGAGTTATGAGAGAAAAACAAAAAAAAAAAAACAAAACAACCGAACTGAGAACCTCCTTAGTTTTGAAGTCGGTTGATAAATTAACGCTAACTTAAGATAATGAAAGTTATACGGAAAAAATGGCGGGAACGGTGAATATTTAGTTTAAATTGTAATGTTGTTCGAAAATATAGTACTTGAACTTGTAGGAGAATAATAATTTTCAAGTTATGATCCTCTTATGCACGACACTGGCAGAAATGGTCGTAGAAATGGCGACCGATTGCCATTAATTAAAAGAAATAGAGATAGATAGATTTGTTTATGTGCCAGAAAATGTTTTTACAGATATTGATCTATTGTGAAGTACAGATGTTTGCCTTATATTCTAAAGCATGCAAAATCATTATTGGGTACAAGTTACATTACGTTTAATACATACATACAAGTTGATAATGAAAGTTGCATTAACGTATGGGGTAAAGCTATTAGAAATGTATCGCATGGCATTGACATCACAGCAACTGGTTAGCGTTTGTTTACGTATTTCGTAACGTTAAAGTCGCTGCGTTAATTGGCGTGAAATATTTTACTGTCAGACATTTATTCAAAATTACCTCACTCGATGTTTGTAAACAATGATTTGAATTTATTTTATTTCTTTTTAATTGCCATCATTAACGCTACCTACCTCGTTGATCTTTTGGAACTGTTTTAGTAGAACGATTCGTATAAACTTAAACTAAGGATTTTCTTTTTCTGAAATAGAGGTAACCCTAGGTGTAGGAATACTCAAAGAGTTCCTTCAATTTACTACCTCACATATAGGGTTTTTTTAATGGGTGATAATGGAATGGTAACCCCACCCGCGCCACTGGTATACACCGGCGGGGTACCAGTGAGGGATGATAGATAAGGATGAAGCAGGTCAGTTAGCCCATCGTGACGAATTCAACAAGAATTGTTCACAAAGGTTTCCAGGGGGAACCATGTGGAGGTCGACCTAATAGGGCATATTGCTAGCAATGTCGAACTCCATTGCTAACAATCCCTTTCCCTCACATATAGGATTGAACTATTCCTATTAGCTTTTCGCCCGCTATAAAAATGAAATATAAATTTTCTAGATGAAATATAAAGCATACAACAGATTTTAAGTTACACTTACAGGAATACAACTGTGAAAACTACTTTCAATTTGATGCAGTACTTTTTGTAGGATACCGAAACAAACATACAGTGAGACTGACAGACAGACAGGATTTCTAAAAATTATTATTTTAACATTTGTTGATCTTATGATAGTGATCCATGATATGATATTAATTTTTCATAAATATCTCCCAATACAGACATCGTTTAGTTACGATTTTATTATATTAAGTAATATAGCGGCACCCTGCCACCATATCACCGAGGTTTTCCCAAGAGACTACAGCATGGGGTTCTTCAAAAGGGGGGTAAAGAGGTTTCTTCAGCGTCGGCAACGCACGCGTAATACCTCTGGTATTGCAGGTGTCCATAGGCTACGGTAACCACTTACCATCAGGTGGGCCGTATGCTTGTTTGCCACCTCAGTAGTATAAAAAAAAATATCAGCCATTAACTATCCACTACTGAATACAATCCTCTCCCATAAAGTGGAATTTTGCCCGTTATTGCCACGCTTGGCTGGCGGACTGGCCACCGCAATTAAATTTTGGTGATATTTAAAGAGGGATGCTGCCGCCCATCCCTCGACTATTAATTTCCCTTAGTCGTCACTTACGACACCCACGGGAAAGGAAGGGAAATATAATATGTTGTACTATAAAAATAATATATACTCACTCATTCATTTACATCGTTTTTGTATGAATGTAAACTATCTGTGATCTAAATACAACACGGCAAGCATGTGGCAGCTATGCGGCTAACACCGCTTAACTTACTGCGCATACCTCAACAACGGCACATAATTGTTTTGACGTGATTATTATACTGTAACATAATATACATATAATTTCAATGTTATACCTATATTTATTAGACAAAAAATCCTATAAATAAAGAACAAGGTGCGATAAATAAAAAAAATATGTAAATTAATGGGTGCAGGTGGCAGCCCTATTATATTTTGGCAAACGACATTTAATTTTGCACCATATGTCGATTGTCTTAAGAGAGAAATAAATTTGTAAATTGCGATTACGTGGAATGTTTATGGCAATATAAATCATCGCTTTCAAGGCTACATAAATATTCATGACTACAGATAAATGAATGCGTAAATAATGCGATCAATTCGCAATTACTATACAACTCTGCTAATGGGCGGAGTGGTTAATTGATTTGTATCATTTAATAAATTAACATGTCTTTATTTCTTTTTTACTCTATTTTTTTATGTTAGAATAGAATAGAAACATTTATTGTCAGTAAACATACAATTACAATATAAAATATAAATAACATATACAAAAAGTGTCCCATACTAGGCAAAAGGAACCGACTCAGCTGGTGCTGTGAGTGTCCCAGTGCAATGTGAACAGCTGCACAGCGCTGGTTTTCAGCCAGTCCCTCTCTTAACAAAACATAACCAAAGTGCAGGGTACCACTGTAAATTGTTTCTATCTAAAATGTTTCTATTACAATGAAAATTTGGATATTTCATTATATCATTTGTATTTTTTAATGTTTTTTTTTTTTATTATTCCTTCATATTTTTGCTGTTAGTGGTTCGAAAAATATTTGCAAATAAACAGTTACAAATACTTTGGAGTACACCAAATCAAGGTCAAAGTTAATATTTAGTTTAACGATATCCATGGGAAATCTACATACTTTTTTAATGTCCACAAAAAAAATTAATGATGATGAACGATTGCTATTATCCACTTTTTCTGCCACGATCAAGGTCAGTCTAAATAACTATATAAGTATAAATTCAAGGTCGTTTAAATTAACGATGTAGGTAACCAAGCCTTTTACGTACTGCTTGCTTTTGTTTGCTTTTCCAACACAAACTTTCTATTTTCTCTTTGTCAATTCTCTTTGTATATAATAATATTATTATACATCCTAATTTATGTTTAGTTGACATTTAATTTTCAATGTTTTCCTTTTTGTAAGTTATTTACTTGCCTAATATTTAAAAACATCCATACAAAAGCAAAAATATAAGATTATTCTAAAAGTGCTCTATTATCAAAGTATGTTATTTACGCAGCAAGATAAAAAAAAGTATAATTATAAAGCTGTTAATAAAAATGGATTTTGATAGTAAATAAGTGTTTGAAACCTTCCGAAGAAAAATCTATGACTAAAAAAAGACTTCAATTGTGGTAAAACCAATTTTTTTTAATTAAAAATTAATATTTTATGAATTAGATTGATTTAAAAACTAAAATACCGAGTACTGATTCTGATGAAATTTCTATGGGACCTATCGGTTTATAACTAACGGAGTTATGTCGTAACAAACATAAAAAAATTCAACTGAATTGAGAACCTGCTTCTTTTTGAAGTAGGTTGAAAATATGAAATAGGTTCAAAACACATAAATTTACCATTAAAACTTATTCCACAATGAACGTTATCCTAAATTGTTCTATTTAGAATAATGCTTTAGTACATTATTAAAAAAAAAATGTTTGGTTTTAATTAAGACCTAAAACAAAAATATGATAATAGTAATTCAACAACATAAAGCGACAACAAACACTATTTATCATACTATTAAATAAATAGCCAAGTTAATGGATAAACGACAGTTACGTAATAAAATATTCCCTGGTTAAGAAATCAAACCGTTTCAAGTAAAATGAATGGATTTACATTGGAACGTGTATGAAGTGTGGCAATAATACCTTACAAATGCGACCACGAAAATCATGGAATTGGGTCCAATTTACAAATGTTTGAATAGCGTCTCAATTGGGTAAATTAATTTATTAGAAATCTATTGATGCAGAACACAAGGTGAAGTCATCAAGTGAAATTATTACAATCATGTAAAGGAAGTATTAGCGAAACTAAATAATTTGTCTAAACCAAAAATCTAGAATTTACTAATTAGACAGCTGGCTGTTAGGATGGAAGACTCGAAATTTTCTGTAGTTTTTTCTCTATAAATTTTCAAAATAATTTATTTTCAATTTGTATAATAAAATACAGGTTGAAATCGAAATCATTAGGATGCTAATCATTTCTGTTAAATTCAAAACTTCATAGAATATGTTGAGAGGAGATTAAAAATATTAATATCACTCACTAAAGATATAACCAGCTTTGATAAGCATTCTATACTAAATAAAGAAAGTTGAAAAAAAAAGCATATTGGCTTCACGCTTTTTTTGAGATGCTTCTGTATAAAATTCTGCCAATTTCCTTTTACATGATATAATAACCTGAGAACGAGAAAGGAATGATAGTAAAAAAAAAAACTTTTTTGAGTGTAAATAATCTCATATTGTATTGAAGCGTGCGTTAATTTAGACGAGTATATCAGATTGAGTTGTTTAAAATTGTGTTATCTAAAGTTTACAGAGTGATATTAACTTATCATGATGATAAAATGGTACACCCACTACGTATCTTGGACCGGTCAGAAACTAAACAACGTGCTACGTAATATACGCTACGGTTATACTCATACGTGCATTAATAAATCAGTTAATGTTTTAATATCATATAATATAGAAACATATTTGACATATTAAATTAGTTATGTTTTATAAAAATGAAATATCTACTAGGAAAGGTTAAATATTTTTAAACATTGTCATCAATTCAAGTATCGCGTTAAAATAAATCTTTTAATGATAAAAAAATATTTTTATATCTATAATACTGTTTACATAATACTTTCTTTGCTTTACTCTAATCTAATTAATTTATGGTTGTAATTAATTAGAATGGTAATTCAAAATTTGATTCGAAGAATTCAGTATTATTAAAAGAAATCAAGCGCCTATAAACAATGCACCATAGACGAAACAGAATATAGTGTGATGCTCTTAATATCTCTTACGCGTGACTATTTTTAAGAACTAAGGTAATATGCCTCCGTACTCTGTAATTTCACTGCCATATCCCACCCTTCAAGCCGTAATACATAATTATAGTATGACGTGACCTAAACAGTAAAAGTACGACCGAATTAAAGTGCAGTCTACTTTTTAAAGTCAGTATAATAATAGTAGGTATTTTTAATATAGCTCTAGAGGTGTCAGTCTAAATCAATTCTACGTTCCAAATATTTGCGATATGTAGAGATGGGCAATCCACCTGGGTGGGTTTAAAGTCTGGTGGGTAAAAACCGGGTGTTTTGGGTTTATTGGGTTTAAACCCCATAAACACCCAAATTTTTGGGTGTTTATGATTTTGTACTTCATCATCGTCATCTCAGCCGCAAGACGTCCACTATACTGGACATAGACAATATTATTATGCAGCCTACAGAATAAAAAACTTTTAATTTGATTTTGAGTTTATTAAGAAAGAGATGAAAGTAAAATGTAAAACTACAGTCAATCACTGTCAGATTCAGAGTTATTACAAGCGATGAATTGTATAGGTTCGATAGGCTCTATTTCGTCTAAACTGTTATGTTCATTTACTTGCTCAATGAAAGCTTCTAAGGTATTTTCTTCATTAAACTGAATGTCCTCGCATTCAGCTTTATGTTTAAGATTCCAGTTATAACAAATGAATGAAATTTTTTCAGTTCTTTCAGTTGTAAGTCGATTTCTTTTGTTATTATGTATGTAGCCTTGGATACTAAAGGAACGCTCAGTGGCTGCCGAAGTACAGGGAGCTGATAGAATACGAATCGCTACTTTGCTTAACTCAGTGGAACCACAAATACCTTTCCACCATATTAGGGGCTCAATGCTATCTAATGAGCTCCATACAAATCCTCTGGCCCAAAAGTTTTCTTTAGCTTTATAACACGCCAAATCTGCCATTACATTTGACAAACTTAAGTGTTGGCTTAAATTGTAGATAAACTCCATACCCTTAAGTTCTTCCTCTTGAGTAAGTTCGACTCCTAGAGTCCTGGGGTCTAGAATATATGCTGCAAAATGTATTGGCCTCATTGCCATATTGCATCTTGAAGATACTGATGTTAGAATCTGCTGTTTGCTTTCTTCGCTCAATGTCGAAATCTCATTTAATGCAAAACGTATCTTAGCTTGTACATCTCTAAATGTAATGTATGTGCGATGCAAACGATTCTGGTCGCTCTCTAAGTAAAATATGCTTTCAGTGACTGGTTCCAAAATACTTATACATTCCCCTGTCTTCGTCCAGAAATCATCACTTAGAATTAAATCTTTAATATCTCTTGAAATTACCACATCTTCTCTAACTGTTAATATTTGCAAAGCTATCTTATTTGCTTTCAAACTTTTTAACGAAGTAACATGACTTCCCCATCTTGTAGCACAAGGCAATTTTAGTGTTTGTGTAGAATCTTCACCCTGCCTTGATTTTATCAACAAGGAACTTAATCGTTGACTCCTTTTAACAGTTTTTATTATATTTATGGCTTGCATAATAAACACAGTTACTTCTTGTATCTTTACAATATCTTGGCACAACAAGTTAAGGATATGTGCACAGCAACCGAGAGGAACAACATGTGGATATTTGAGTTTTGTTAATTCGAATGCCTTTTGTATATTTCTAGCGTTATCGCCAATAAGTACAAGAAACTTATTTGCTCCATACACTTTCATTACTTTTTCAACTTCTTGGCTAAGGTATTCACTAGTGTGAGGATTACTTTCTGTATTCAAACTTTTAACGTATGCAGGTTGAGGTTTTGATATAAGAAAGTTTATTATTCCTTCATTTCTTAAATTAGACCAGCCATCGCACTGAAGGTGTAAGTAACTACAAGCATTTAGTTCCTCATTTAACTCAAAACGCATTTCTCTATATATTTTATCTAAGTATTTTGTCGCTAAAGCTTTACGTGAAGGTATTTTAAATTTTGGTTGCAATTTTTCGAAAAATTGTATCCATAAAGGATGTTGCACCATCGATAATGGCGTCCCTGTTACAAATATAGCTCTCGCTAATTCTGTTTTTATATGATCATCGGTGTCTTGAAACTCAGCATTTATTGTAGTGTTAGCAGACGACGAGGGGCTTATAAAAGAATCATTTGTCTCTATCTCTGACAGTCCAGACATTTTGGTTTTGGACGAGCTATCTTTTATAAGTTTCATAGAGTCTTTTAATGTTTCTGGAGATTTTGGACAAGTGATAAGATGTTGAAGCATTTTGGCAGCATTACTGAATTTGTAGACCTTATTACAAAGCTTGCAAGAAACAGACTTGTTTGGTAAAGTACGGTAGTGCTCCCATATGCGTAAATCTTTAGGTCTCCCCATTGAACCTAAAAAAATGAACGATGATTAGTTGGTCTGACGAAAATTCAACAATAGAGTGCCTATTTTTTTACAATGATTATTTCTTGTTATTTACAATAAATTTATTAAAAAAATAATAAAATAAATACAAAAAACCTTTGTAAAATTACATCTCCTCGGAGGATTAAACGCAGACGCTAGTTTATTATCGTATTGTTCTGTATTTTTCTCAGCAACTTCTTTAATTCGATTAGGTACTTACGCATATTATGTTAAAAATAAATATCTAGTACACATCTTAGGCTATCCACCATTATTATCCAATGACGACTCTCAGCTAACTATGCACTATCATCCAAAATAAACGTGTATGGAAAATTTTATCCCAGTCGGTTGAGGATTGAGGATAATTGCATCAACATACGAACATACCTACATACTTTTATTTACATAACGCAAGCTAAATAAAAGCTTGTAATAATACATCTAATTTTAAGTTAAAATTGTTAAGTGATCATGATATAATTGTATCATTCAAAAATCCACTTACCTTTAATTATTTCTTGTTAAGTATAAATATTATTTCAAATCTGCTCCCTTAATATGCACTTTTTTACTGCTTTTCCTACCTAACACGTTACCAGGAAGTCACGTTACCAGAGTCAGAGTAATAGTGAACACGTTTGACAGTGATTGTCGTCGCCTCATATTCAGCGTCGACGAATAGGGGAATCCCCAGTCATAATGTATTGCATGCGTGGCGGTCTTACTTCAAATCCATAAACAAAGAGATAATTACAGAACTCGATACTAGATGGCGCTGTTTTTGTTTGAAGAAAGTTTGCGGGCTAAAATACATAGAATTTCATCAATGACTTCCACAAAGAACAACATTTCTGTTTTTTCTAAGTCCGTATCTCTTCCGTATATTTCATAAGATATAAGCTTGGGCTACATTGTTATGCAACGTGATTTTGTCGCTGTCTTGCTAGCAGGGTTGACAGATATACGATTTAAATCGTACTCATACTATTATTTGTCTATTTTTTAATGTACGATCGTAAAGATTATGATCGTAATTCGCACAAAAACATACGACTTTTTGGTTACCTGGCAACATTTTTATTATGAAACGAACATGCTCACATCATCAGTCACATGCAACAATTTATTGGGGATTTCCCCTTCACATCTGGCAGTCCTGCTTGCTAGAATATAGGTAAGTCAGCCACAGTTACTGACGATCGATATTTAAAGGGTATTGTTTTTGTGCTAAATATTTCATAAAAACGTTATTTAATACTTTGTGGATTATTAATTTAGTTGATAATCACTGGAAGTAAAATGGATGCTAATTTGAGAGATCAAGATCTTCGTATAAAACAGTTAATAAAAGAAAATCTACGTAAGTACTCTTTTTATACCTAGGTAGGTAAGGTATAATAAACACAAAAGGTACTTAGATCGCGTGTGTTCGAAGCATTTATTCTAATAAATTTAATTTAAAATTGTAGAAAGAAAAAAATGTCTGCCAAGCCGTAGCCGAAGCCGATCTCCAAATATATTTGGCGATAGTGAGACCCAGTGTCCAGATGATTTACCCAGCGTCGTCGCAACAAAGAAAAAAACGAGGATAAAGTAAAAGAAAATTTACTGAAAGAAGAAACAAACTGTTCTAAATGCTTAATTTATGGAGAAGAGGATAAAAGAAATGAGTATTTCGGACTGTTAGTGGCTCAAGAATTTAAATATATACGGCCATGTGTGCGAACGAGGTGTTATGAAGAAATTTTAAAGTATCTACGGGAAGCAAAAGGCCAACATGTTGATCAACTGCAACATGAAAACACTGAAAATTAATTACTTTCATTTTATTATATATAGATTTTTAAAATTTCCTGAAATATTATTAGTTAACGTTTTATTTAATATTGTAGAATTGATCAATACAATTTATAAAAATAATTTATTGGTATTACTTACATATTTTCAAAAAAATACGTAAAAACCTATTTTTTTGGGTGATTATGGGAGTTTATGGGTGTTTATTGGGTTTTTACCAAAGCACCGGGTTTAAACCCGGTGCTTTGCCCATCTGTAGCGATATGACTGGAAATGGCTGGAATTTGTACTCTCGTTGAAATATTTTAGGTGTCTTTCATCTTTCTCTCTCTCTTTCTCTCTCTGTGTGTATGAGTGTGTGTGTATGTGTATGTGTGACTGTGAAATACTGAATACTTGTGTGTAACTATTTGCAAAATCCTCCAATGTTAAACTGCCATAAGGAATGGTCCTGTTCCTTATTACAGTCTAGGAGGTGGTTTATGTTCTGCAGTGGACAGATAACAGCTGCTTACTTGGATTTCGTAATTTCAGTGTGCATACAACGCAAGAATAAAACAAGATTTCATGCAATCCTTACATCTCAATCTTCTTTTTTTATAATAATCTCATCACCGGTTCGTCAGAAAATGTTTTTGTAAGAGACCAATCGTCAAACTCGACATAATGAATGTTATATATTGCAATCAGGTATAGTTTTAATCCTGGCTATAATAACCGTCTAGACTCAATATAATAAACCGGACTACTTTCACTCACACACACACACTTAAATTAAAATTTCGGCTAAATATTACATTTTTAGCAACTTTTACCTGCAACTTCTCCCGAATGACTGGAATATGTTCATTCACCTCAATACAAGATAGTCGTACTTTATCCTAAATAGTATTATATACCAAGTTTTATAACGATTAGTAAAGCCTTCAATATATCAAAAAAATAACAAACATATTCAATTAGATATACATTAATTATATTAAATTTAATGTCTGATATGATTTAGAAAAAAACATTATATTCGCCTTCTGGTCTTGGCATAAAGTGGAGCACGCTTTTCTTTTCCGTGGATGTCGTAAATGGCGACTAAGGGAGGGCGAGGAATGGGCAGCAGCGTCCCTTTTAAAACATCCAAAAAGCCTTACTGCAATTACCAACACGTGGAGACTATTGGCAAAACAACCCTTATGGGGGAGGCCTGTGTTCAGCAGTAGAGATCTAATAGCTGATATGGTATGGTATAAACCAATATAACTACCTACTAAAAACAATTTTATCTCCTCCCATGAATGTTGACACAGTTCGCAAAGTTATTCCCCTTTGTTTAAAGGAGAATAACTTTGCTTAATAAAATATTCATTTTAAAAAGTTACGAATATTTTAAGGAATATATGTATGAATATATTTTAAATTACATTTTCCTCAAATTAACATTTGTAGTAGCTATATTGTGGTTATAAAACTAAATTGTTAAAACATTTTAATTGTGTCAACTTACGCAAGAAAATATGTGAGTGTATACATGCAGAGAATGCATTGTTACGATTTATCTTTTTGTGGTTAAATTTAAATCAAAACAAGTATTTTAATTAAATAATATATATATATATATATATATATATATATATATATATATATATATATATATATAATTATTAATTATTATTATTAATTTTTCTTTTCTTCTAATACTTCTCTCTTCTTCTTCTCCGTCAAAGTAAAAGTATTTACTTCTTAAAAAGAACTTCAGATTTTAAATAATTAAAATTGATTATTATAACTTGTTGAATTTAAAACATTTTTTAGATTAACAGAAATAGATGTATAAATTGAAATTGGAAGTGGAGAATAATGGGTCTTATAAATATTTTTCAAATTAAGTAAATGATAACTTAAAAAAAAGTTTCATATACCGCTTACAAGACGTGGTATTTATAGAATCATCACATATTGGTATTTTTTAAATTAAATGCCGCTTGAATGAATGCATGGAGCATCAAAGAGAAAAGGGCTAATTAAAGCCAAACACATATTCATTTACAGATATTAAACTAATTACTTGATGTCTTTAATTATATTTTTTAATTCTGCCACCATTAGTACGCATATTGTGTATATAGTCACACACTACAAATGGTTGCAGAATAAAAAAATAATAGTTCTAATCAACCAACCAGTGATATGAGCTTCAGCAAAATAACAACTAACTCAGTGAAATTGATATTAAACCTATATACCTAATTTATATATTATAAATATATATATTACAAACCTAATATTCATATGATATTTACAAAAATCTCGTGTCACAGTGTTTGTGATCGCATTTTTCCGAAACGACTCGACCAATTTTTAATGTAATTTTGTATATACATGTATATTTGGTATGTATGAGAATAGGTCGTAAAATTATATTTCATACCGTTAACTGGTTAAGGTATCCCTATCACTAATTTGTATAGTAGTCAGCTAGTTTATTTATAATGATCATTTACAACTATTGATATATTTTAAAAATCTAAATAAACATTGCACTTAAATAAAAAAACAATAATTGTAGTCACGCACAATTAATAATATATATACATGACCTTTAGTCTAATAGTAAGGTTCCCAGATGCTCATAATGCAGATTTTTATAACTATGGATATATATGTAAGTTGACATTTTCCAACTATTTACCTCTTTATCAGACATGTCATTCTATCTAATCAATAACTGATTCATATCAGTACTTATCGCTTTTCGAATGGGAAACTGGTACTATCAAATTAAGAAACAAACCTCTTGAGA
The DNA here is from genome assembly GCF_026898425.1 of Galleria mellonella. Taxonomy (NCBI): domain Eukaryota; kingdom Metazoa; phylum Arthropoda; class Insecta; order Lepidoptera; family Pyralidae; genus Galleria; species Galleria mellonella. The sequence continues at coordinate 2,639,468 of NW_026442117.1, forward strand.
AATCTAAGTGATAGGTTATTAATCCTCTGTAACCGTCGCCTATAGACATGAGCAGTACCATGGACATAACAGAGTATACTGTTTCGTCCATGATACCCTCATGCGTTGCCATTCCTGAGGACTCAGGTGTTATTCCTCTGTACCCAGTAAATTCACGCCATATCCCACCCTTCAAACCAAAACACAGCTATGCAAACACAACTGCTTTACCGTTGCAACACGAATGGGACAGAGGTACCCAAGCAATCGACTTTTGTACAAAGTCTCCCTCTGGTTTGTTTAGGGTATTTTTATTTTGCCTTTACATACCGGTTGTATAGGTACTATTTATGTCAAAAGACGACATTTACCATTTTCCATCAGATGGACTAAAATATTGTTTGGCAAACTGAGTTGCATTAAAGAAAAAACATCTGACTATGCCTTATTATGCTAGAAACAATCTTTGCAATTTTGTGTATAGTAATATATATATATATATATATATATATATATATATATATATATATATATATATAGTATAAGAATTACAGAAAAATAATTCTAATAAGAGGGCTAAATACCTACGAAATTAAAGTGCAAAATATTCAAGGTTGGCATTCAAGGTCGCACGTGTCAAATACGAGTACTACACGTGTACTAAACTTTATGACGTTTGATTAAAACGTTAAGGTACCTTGACCCTATGGAGGAATAAAATAGTATCCATTTTCATATTGATAAATACTAAATAAGGATTATTATGAAAGATAAAAGAGCTGCTGTAAGTGTAATCGCGTTACTCAAGAAAATTTATAATCTAAATTTTTCTTATTTTCAATCCTGAAAATCCTTTTCCAGGACCTAAGAAAGAAATCAAGTAATAATGACAAGGTGCCTAAGTATTTCGAAATACCGAAATACTGACCAAATATATATGTACATTTATATATACAATTATATAAATTCGGTCTAACAGCGAATGTACACAACATTTGTAAATTATTGGTCCAATCTTTGTTTAGTGTAGTGCTTACGACACATTAAAACTAAAATATAATTATATTACCATATTATATACTATGTAATACATCCAACTAAAAACTTACATAATACGCGTTTATTTATAATGGACTTCATTTAAATTAAGTAATAATTTATCGTTATTTATTAACAATAAAGCTTTACAATTACAACTTAAACATAACGACATAAAGTTTACAATTACTTGACTCGTCGCTATAACTGTATCACGGTAGTATAAACAAATTATAATAATTATTATAGCAGTTAAAGTAGGTACTACCTAGTATGTATTATTTGTGGTATCTACTACTATAGAGCAATTACATGAAGCAATTTTGTTGAAGTGCCTTCTAATGCGTTTTATTGCCAAATTAATAACAATTGAGAAGGTAATTTGAAAATAATACGTACCTATAGATATCTAATGATAATACAGTATCTTGACGTAACAGCTTAGGTGTCATTTCATTAATATAGTTAATCTGATCTAATTTCGACTAATTTATTAACGTTAATAACGTAAATTATGTAACTTAACATCTAATAATGCCTTACAGAAAAACTATAGAACTAGTGGATGCAGTTCCTTGTGACCATTTCTAAGAGGGGGCTATGTACAGCAGTGGACCACCGACGTCCGATAAATAATGATAGATGTAATTTATATTTAATTAATTATATATTACATAATAACCATTATAAAATAAATTAGGATTAAATTTTCTTTATATTAAAAAATAATCCTTAGATCGTACAGGTTAATTTTATTGGAAAAACTACTTCATAATAACTGTATATATTCTAAGTTCCTAGCATTTCAGTACACAAAAATGCAAGTATTATATTATGTCAAATAAATTTTTAACTATATAAAATGTCATCGGTTACTCGAATCGATCTAACTATTATAAGAATCGAATTCCGGTAGGTACACAATGTTTAATTTTAAAAATACATATTTGAACCATAAGCTTAGAAATAATCAGGTAAAATTATAAGTACAAAAGGTATTAATTCCATACTCATTTACCATTTTTATAATACTCAGAATGGCAAAAACAAACTGACGGCCTATCTGGTGCAAAGTGATAACCGTCGCCTATAAACGTGAACAGCACCATGGAGATCACAGGATGCATTGTGCTGTAGGCATTACAGCATAGTACCCCTCACGTATTGATTCTCCATACTTCCGTACTCTGTAATTTCATTTAATTCGTTATCGATTAGTAAATAATAGCCAAACAGTTGTCGGTAAATCACCGATGCTTTATTTATTTATTTAAATAACTTTATTGATAAAAGTAAATATAATATAAAGTTGTTGTCTTGTGATTGCATGTCTGCATTGTACTTTTTTTGCCAATTTTATAGTTTTATAATAATAAGAAACCTGTTATTAGCCTTAATATTTTAAATACTAGTATGTAAATCTTAACTGTACAAATACAAAGGGCGGACGGCTATATAACTTAATACTTTATCTTTACTTTTACTATGTTTTTACTTACTATGTACATGTCAAAACAAACACAAATTAGCATCTCAAATGACCAATGACGCTTGTTAACGAAGGAAGTGGCAGTGAAAGTGTGTACAGCCTGTCACTAATGAACCGAGCTTATTGTCATTACAGTGCTGTGTACAGGGACGGCTTTAGGGTGACGAGTAAAAGTAAATAATACATCTGATCAACTTCCTAATAACAAAGGTTATCTATTAGTCTAATTTTTTTGCGGCAGTTATGTCAACAATTTTGAATAGTGTTTCATTTTTTTTGCAATTGATAGAGTTTATTCTCGTATTAGGTGCATTTTAAATTTGTGGTAATTGATTTTTACAGAGCATAAATATAAATGTTTTACATTTTAGCTGTAGATTCAATATTCGACATAGATGTACGAGGTTTGTCCGGAAAGTACGTATAAAAGTTTTTTAAAAATTTTATTTTACAATTATTCAGGTAAATCAATTTTATCCCCTTCAAAGTACTCCCCCTGTGACATAATGCACTTGTGCCAACGCCGTTTCCACTGTGAGAAGGCTCCTTGAAAGTCCTCTGGTTGTAGGTTTCTCAGCTGCCCCGTCGTAGCTTTTTTTATCTCATTTATGTCCCCCAAATGCCGCCCCCGAAGTACCAATTTGGTTTTTGGGAACAAGAAGAAGTCACACGGGGCCAAATCCGGCGAATAGGGGGGGTGTTCGGTCACCGTAATGGAATTTTTACTCAAAAACTCACGGACAACAAGAGAGGTGTGGGCAGGGGCATTGTCGTGGTGAAGAATCCAACGCCCCTCTCGCGCCAATTCTGGACGAACTCGTGCCACACGAGCTTTGAGGCGTCTGAGCACATCGACGTAGAATTTTCCATCAACTGTCTGGCCTGGAGGGTCGAATTCTTGATGGACAATCCCCCGAACATCGAACTCTTTCTCGGCCCTCTCTGAATCTTTTTAGCCACTTGTGGACGGTTGGTTCCTTCACAGCATCATCCCCATAAACTGTTCTGAGATCGGCAAAAATTTCACGGCCATTCTTGCCGAGTTTCGAGAGAAACTTGATTACGACGCGCTGCTCTTCAACGGAAGCGGGCTCCATGCCGACGGGGTTTCGTTAAGAGGTAACTTCACAGATGGCGTGACAAGCCAGTTCGCACCGCACGGCGGTCAGACCAGAACTGAAGCATTGTTAGGGACATAAGGAAGGGGTCCTGCGCTTACCTGGCCTCCCCACTCCTCTTTCTCGCATTCCAGAACACTTTTATACGAACTTTCCGGACAGACCTCGTATATGATGATCTATACTGAAAAATCAAATATTTGTAATATAAAAAGTCTGTTAAAGATTTCGTACATAGAATATTTACTAGTATATTTTTCTAATTCTTCATCTTTTCGTAAATTGTAAATTCTAACATAAACTTATAAAAATAATTGTCAACGTTATTCAGTCAGGATATATCTTTATTATGTGCTGTTCTTTTACAATCTAAGCCACTGCTCGGAAACTTGTTTTTTTTATTTATTTATGATTATATTAATTCACACATATAGATGACGTCATAAAGTTTGTTGACCTCAATCCACCTCTGGCAGTTGCATACTCAATGGGTGAAAGGTGCAGCAGATTTAAGCATAATTTCATATGCCACTGCAGTCAAAAGACGGCATTCACCAATTTCTTGCATAATTAAATTATAATATTTATTATTTAATAAATCTCTGGAAGCCCACAACCCACAACATGCAAAGCTGTATCAAGAAAGTAGTCAATTAGTTCATTATTTAACCTGTTATTGTTTAATGAAATTATATAAAAAGTGTTAACTCATAAGTTAGCGTATCATAAAACAATGTGAAAATTAAAAGTCCATTCTTACAAACCTGAGACCGTCCGGACTATGTACCCCATTAGCTACCAATTATCCATTAACCATATTCATACATATGTATGTAGTTTTTTTTATACAACTTAGAATGGCAAACAAGCTGACGGCCCACCTGATAGAAAGTGGTAACCGTTGCCTATAGACATGAGCAGTACCATGGACATAACAGAGTATACTGTTTCGCCCATGATACCCTTGCGTATGCGTTGCCATTCCTGAGGACTCAGGCGTTATTCCTCTGTACCCAGTAAATTCACGCCATATCCCACCCTTCAAACCGAAACACAGCCATGCAAACACAACTGCTTCACCTATCACCTTTCACTGGTACCCCGCCAGTATATACAGATAGCGCAGGCGGAGTTACCATGCCATCCATTAAAAAAAATACTTCTCAAATCCACATATACTAAGTGGCAAGTAAAACGCTAATTTGTTATCTAAATTCATACTTATCGTTCGGCACTTAAATAGAATTATCCATACTTAATAAACCAAATCTGTTGTGCAATATGTTTAAATAAAATAACGAGAACATCAGACGCGCCTGTTTCATGTATAGATAAACCAAAATGTCGCAATTGGTGCATTTAACTATATTTAACAGTGAAAGCGATGATAACAGCAGATTACGTTGATGCCCGCATTACTTTGGTTCGTTTATGCAATATTTACGATAAGACAAGTCACCTAGTTATTGTTAGGGGTACGTAGCTAATTAGAGGACATTAAGTATATTTCCATTCGTATAGTTTGAAGCGATTTACCACAGGGAGACTTTGTACAAAAGTCGATTGCTTGGGTACCTCTGTCCCATTCGTATTTCAACCGTGAAGCAGTTGTGTTTGCATAGCTGTGTTTCGGTTTGAAGGGTGGGATATGACGTGAATTTATTGGGTACAGAGGAATAACACCTGAGTCCTCAGGAATGGCAACGCATGGGAGGTATCATGGGCGAAACAGTATACTCTGTTATGTCCATGGTACTGCTCATGTCTATAGGCGACGGTTACCACTTTCCATCAGGTGGGCCGTCAGCTTGTTTGCCATTCTAAGTTGTATAAAAAAAAAACCTCCGTGCCACAATAATTGACGAATAGTCATCTTTCATTCCCAGATTTAATTTTCAATCACCATTTTTATAGTGAAATAACTACAATAATAAATGTGTATTATTCAATAAATACATTTAAAATTTTGTATGCAAAAAATCAAATACATAGTGTCATATTTATTTTCTTTATTACAATAGAATAGAATAAATGTATATGAGAGCTTTACACTATAATAATTCGTAAGATGTTTATGACGTCTTTAAAGAAATTTATACAGCCTACCCATACATCGGAAATACAATACAGTTACATAACATTAATAATTTTAGAGTCGTACATTAAAGTTCAGAACATATGAAAATACAACAATATTTTTTATTAAAGTTTGAAAGTTATTTTTTAAATATTTTTTTAAGGTTTTTCACCTTCCTTATATATATCAGCACTATCGTACGTACTAATTTTTAATATAAAATTGTATCTACATTGCCTACATATGAAAAGAGAGAAATAATAACTTGGAGATGTTTAATAATTTCTGATTTAGGTTGAGCTAATATAGATTGATTAAGACCAATATTTAATCTATTTAGGTGAAAATGGCGCGTGAATTCACCTCTTTCCATCGACTATAAGCTACTAACAGTACATGTTAACATCATCGATGATGTTGATCAAGTTGTTAAACGTATCTGTATGCATACAAGTAAATGAAGCGGCTCGATCAAGTTGTTTTTTATGTGGCATAATATACGTAAGTACTTGGTTTCTTTGCTTAAGCCGCTTGACCGTCTACGGGCCTTTTTAAAGCCGTATCGGATCTCGTTACTAGTTACCGCACATCATATTGGCATCAACCGCATTACCGCATCACTATAGTGTTAACTCCTCGCACGTTTCATCCCGCGTGGTTCGGAAACATTTATCTGTGACCTTCACGGCGCATGCGCACTAATCTCACGCTGACTTCCCGCTACGGTTATTAACATTGGTTTGATATGTAGATAGTTAATAATCTAGTATATAACAGTATAGGGGGCTAAGTATTATATAAATATATAATTATAATACATTTTATATTTATATAAAAAAATAATAGAATTACCAGTTGCTTTAAAAAGATTTCCATTTGTTTCTTATACTTTCAATGTTATCAAATCGAATTGAATGGATATTATACACATATTTGTGACATTATTATTAATTTAACACACTAAAAAATCACAGAGAAACAGACAGGTTGTGTTTATAAAATTAAATCACTCGATGTATAAATAAATCTTAGTTATTCTAATCCCATACTAAATAAAAGCTTACATTCAAAATGAACTGGTTATTAAAATCACAAACTGCCAACAGAAAGTCGACCGCACAGGGATGTTTATTTTATAAACAGTGCGCTACATTTGGACCGGATTATGTTTCAGTCACTGCCGCCTTTTCAATTAATAATATGCACTAACATAGATAAAATAGAGCGGCCTTATGAGTAACGAGTCCACGACTTCGTGCGCCTAAATCAGTACGTAAAATATACTATGCGATATTTTTTTTTAATAGGTGAAAATTGCATAGTAACTCCGCCTGCGCTTTGGTAGGTATACGCTGGCGGGGCGCCAGTGAGAGGTAATAGATGAGGATGAAAGCATATCAGTTAGCCCATCGTAAAGAATTCCACGAGAATTAACCACGCTTTCCAGATGGAACCGCGTGGAGGTCGATCTGATATTGCTAGCAATAAAGCTGTTAGACCCCATTACTAACAATCCCCTCCCTCCCCCCACCCCGATTGTACGCGTTAAATTAGGATATAATCTACAATATTATAGCCCTTCCTTGGAAAATAATGTTAAGTACGTCAATGAGTTATAGCCTATATATACTTGTAATAAGACTTATCCAAACGTCTTTTTAAAAACTTTCAAATTTATAATATTTGTAGAATAAATAAAACGGCTTACAGCACATCACATTAATAAGGTTCCATGTGGCTATAATAATTCTGTAATCGAATATCAAATGCACTTACGATATATATTTTTAAAGTAATTATTGTAAAATAAAAAGTGCCGTTTTTAAAATGCATATAATATTTCTTACGGTGATGATAGGAATATAATAAGAAAATAGGAAAATTTTATTTCCGTCAATATACAGATATAGTCCATAAAAGTAATCAATCATAATTGCCATTATTATTTGTTTATTTTTTTTTAAGAATCATCATTATTGTTTAACGTCATTAGGCGTTTAATTGAAGAACGAAAATGTTTTCAGTATGTTTAATTATACTTCTTTCAAAATCTACCAATTTTTACTAATTTATTTAATAATTTTACTATGAAAACAACGCATAGTCGGACAAAATATTTAGAGATAAATATTTTAATACACATAATGAAGCATATTGTGTGTGCTGTAAGTGCTGTAGTGCTGTAAGTAATGCAAATAATTCATTTATCTATCTATTTATTCACAAACAAATAACTCTACATGTCCACTCTATTCAACTTATTTCTGTCACAAGTTTACATATGGTACTAAGTCCGAATAAATTCCAAAACACATTCCTGGAAGAGACGAACACGACCCTTAATATTTTAAACCCATTTATCTTTAACACTCAACTTCGGGTCACTTGAATACTACGTTATCTCTAACAATTACAGAGATAATTATCTCTGTAATAATTAGGAGGGAAATAATTTTTACAAGTGCTGTTGTTTAAAGGAATTTGTAGCGATTACTCTAAATAAAGGATTGTTAATTCTGAATAATAATAACGAATGAACTAATCATGAAAAAGAAAACACAAAAGCATTATTTTATGTTATTTATGTATATATTATTTGTATAGTATGTATAGGTACACATTATTAGTTGTATTTTTTTTTTACCTATCCCTATAATGAAATAACGCGATTCATACTTCATCCCAAAGGTCGACTGATAGAGAATGCTACAAGCATTCGCCGCCGTCTGCCGTATATTCCGGATTTTGTACCATATTTAACTTTGGTCAATAAAATTATTTAAATAAATAAATAAATAAGAGCTCTCTCTCTCTATTCGTCCTCTTCATTACTGAATAAAGCAATTAATAAATAAGAGCAATGTAACAATAAATATATTTATAATCTACAATTGTTAATATTCTAAAGTTACTATACAAATCAATATTATTACTTTATTAAATCAATATTATTAAATATTGGTATAAATAAAATACAATTTAAAAAACAACTCGAAAATATGAAGAATTATTAAACCACAAATTATTCCAAAATCGTAATGTAATAAATAAATATTTTTCCAGAAAAAAACATAATCGCTCGCCATTTGAAATTTGCCAAGAAATACAATTATTTCAGTCTCTGAGAAATGCCTTTTATTAAATAAAAAAAAAAACTTTCCATATAATAAGTATAGACATGAGATTGCATTGTTATGGTGTGATTACGAAATTATTCCCGGAAGTCATTTAATGAAACGCGTAATTTATGTGACTTCCCCCAATTTTGGGTTCAACGACTTACTCGATTCGAAATAATGATTCGCAATCTCGGTCTTTGTACTTGATTTGATTTCTCGTTTCCTCTTTCAAGTTCCCATCCATCCTTATTACAAATGTTTTGCACAAATATTACTGTATATACTACATGTGGTTAGATCCAGTAAACGTTTACCGTAATGATATAGTGCAAGAAAGTATTTAGTAGATTTTATCTGTAATTTATTAGATATTTTTTATGCAACTTAAAATGGCAAAGCTGAAGGCCCAAAGTGATAACCGTCGCTTATAGATATGAGCAGTACCACAGACGTAACAGAGTATACTGTTTCGCCCATGATACCCCCATGCATCGCCATTCCTGAGGACTCAAATGTTATTTCTCTGTACCATGTAAATTCACTGCCATATCCCACCCTTCAAACCGAAACACAGCCGTGCAAACACAACTACTTCACGTGGAAACACGAATGGGACAGAGGTGTCCAAGCAAAAGACTTTTGTACGTAGTCCCTTTTTGGTAAATTTATTGAGTAATTTCTGATAATTTCTGACTCGTAACACAATATAGTTTTGTATATACGTACTCTAACCAAATTACTGTAATACTTAGGTATAGTTTTAGGATATAATTTAGGAAATAATTTATATCAAACTGAGTAAAGAGAATTATACTGCTCACATACAAGCGACGGTTATCTAAGATATTAACATTTACTTTCATTAGATAGACATACTACAAATCCAAACCCATAACTATATGAACCGATATGACAACATAACCTTCAAAAAAAGAGCATATTCCTTTTTAAAAGGCGGGCAGCACACCTGCAATGCCATAGGTGTTGTGGGTGACCATGGGCGGCGGTAGTCACTTACCATCAGGTGAGCCGCATGCTCGTTTGCCCCCTGTGTTGTAAAAAAATTAACAGAAAAAAGCAACTACAAACGTGACAAAATAACATCAAAACCAGTTAGTTGAATATTGGCTTAAATATTACTTAATATATACACCAACACATTTTTTTTATCTCTTATAAAATTAATATTTTTTATCCCAACGATTCAGTGTATTAGTCAGTTAATCTCATTTTTTTCTGCCTACTATTATTATACTTCCGAAATTTCACATCTTCAATTCAAAACCTTCTCTTTGAGAGTAAATTTTGTAATTTATTAAAACTAAAACAATTGCCCGGAAGTCCATTATAAGTGCATCTAGCATCTCACAAAGATGTACCTCATGAAATGTTTATACACGGTAATTTTTATTTAGGAAGATAACAAAATATGTATAATAGAAATCAGACGCAAATAGTTACATATATTTTTAATATAGGAAGGCGGCCATACTACCTATTATTATAATGCGAAATTGTTTGCCGACTCGTATCGCATCGCCAATTACTTTTACCCGCATCGTCAAGTACTTGTTGTTTGCATTTTCACAAGTTTCAACTATCAAGTGACCACTAATAGTGTTATAACACGGAAGTGAATATATGTAAACATATTACCGGCTGTACAGTTACATCCTATCCTTTGTGTTTGTCGGTCGCCGACCAGACTGTTACATCAAAAGCCAAAAGCAGTAGGTTCATATAATTAAAAGCAAAAAATAAATTGAAATTGATTGAGATTTATTTTATAATACTTAAAATAAGAAACAAGCTGATGATAAACGGAACGCGAACGCAAAGTTCTCATATATACTATAACAATATCATCATAGAAAACACTGTGATACACACGGCTGGTACCTCATGTATGGAGTGACATGTTATTATGGAATGACGTTATTATTATTATAGTGACATGTACCTCATATATTTCTGAAAGTCAGTCTATGCAGGTGGCTCAGGACTGTTCCTTCTTGCAGATTTATCTTGTAATAAAATTAATTTTGAAATCACATTCTTTATTTTTATACTTCGCATAATTCATCATCGTAATGGCTCTAAAACGTTTTAAAACTAAAAAAAAAAACTATATTAAATATTAACAGTATCTTGAAACATTATTCCAAATCAATGAAGACTAAATTTAAGGCAAAATTTATAGTTGGTATTAATCCAAAAATACTTTAGCGATACATAAATAAAATAATAAAATAAGTTTTCATATATATATAATTATAGTAGGTATATAGAAACAACGTCAAAATAACTCATTTGATATCTTGATCGCCTTAAAAAATGAATATTGAATCAAGAAATAATGTAATAATCATCATCATATCATATAAGTAACGTACCGTAATAGTAAACAGTTAGTCTTTTTTTTTATACCACTGAGGTGGCAAACACGCATACGGCCCAACTGATGGTAAGTGGTTACCGTAGCCTATAAACACCTGCAATACCAGAGGTATTACGCGTGCGTTGCCGACCCTGAAGTATAAGCTTCCCATATAAGGAGGGCTTTTCCAGTAGTTGTCATGCTTGGCAAGCGGGTTGGCAACCGCCATTAGGCTTTAAAGATGTTTAAAGAGGGACGTTGCTGACTATCTCTCGAACATTAAGTTTCCTTAATCACCTCCTACAATGGTCATGGTGAAAAACGGTAGTCTGTTCTACGCCAGGATCACACGGCAAATATTTAATATATACATATTGTTAAACATCATAAATCACCAATATCATTCGCTATCTATCTATTTATCCTATTTAAGAGCTGCACTCTTGTCGATGCAGCTTTTGCCACTCACTACGATTTTCTGCGAGTCTCTTCACCTCTTGATACGACACGACACTAACTTTTTTCTTGATCTGCCTTATGTAACTATGCCTTGGTCTCCCTCTTCCCCTCCTTCCTTCTATCTTATCATTCTATTATAATGTTCATAAGTTGGTCGTGTCGTATCAAGCGTCCTAACATTTTTTCGCTTCTAATCTCAATAGTTCTTATAATTTGTCTCTTTTCCTTAACCCTAAACAGGACCTCCTCATTACTAATTCGATCTCTCCAGCTACAGCTATCTTTCGCTACAGCTTCAAAATACATAATAATTATTAAAATATACTTAAATTTTAAAAAATAAACGATTCTGATAATCATGATAGTAATTGTTTTTCCTTTTAAGACTTTAACAATTAGACATCTTAAGCACCGGCTAATCCCGAGTTTAAACAATAGGGGGTCATTGGACCTCGTGGGAGGACAATAAGATACTAATTGTATTCATCGGTATATCATGTGCTAAACACGTCGTGGGCGCATCCAATGTGCGGACGATTAGTACTTAATCATTTAATTATGTATTTGCAAAACATTTTCCTTTGTAAGTAACTATAGTTCATTGTACGCGACAAAAGAAATTAGCTAACTGTTAACCAACCAAAAAAGGAGTTTTAATGGATGATAATGAAATGGTAACCCCGCCTGTGCTATCGGTATAATCTGGCGGGGCACCAGGTCAGTTAGCCTTACGTGACAAATTCAACAACAAATCAATTACGTTGGTTTCCAGGGGAAACTGTGAGGTGATCGACCTTAAGGGTATATTAATAGCAATGGAGACTAACCTGCATATTACTAACACTCCCTTTACCCCTACCAAAAAACGAGTGTGCTGTTTTCAGGGTACATATAAATGAGTTTCTTTATTCCACCATAACTTTAAACGCGTCAACAAACTTGCATGTGTTGGGTATAGTTAAAATACTTACATTATCCTAAATGACACTAGCTGAGATTTTTTACTTGAAACAAAATCTTTACTTTGTATGAACTTCATTACTTTGTATGAATTAATGTCCATTCATGTATTTTTAGCTATACATTACATAGCATTTTTTATTTTGCATGAAAGTATCGTGCAAAATCTTAGATAATAATATAAAAAAAAATTAACAAACCGATGTCTATATATGAATGATATTTAAAAAAAATATATATATGAGGTTTTAGTTAAAGCAATAGAAGTCAAAATAATATTTATTTAGAAATTTTGTCTGTCTATCTATCTGTATCTATGTTTGTTCTGACATCACGCAAAAACTGAATGGGGGTTTCACTATTGTGAGTGTTGTGTTTTTGCAAGTTTGATTTAAAATCTAGCGTATATTTTTATTTCGACACGCCATCTATATGTGGTTTATTTTATTGTTATTCCGGCTTCTGAATACCGCGCGAACGAAGTAGAGGTTAAAAAACTAGTCGATAAAATTACTTTTCTACGCTAAACAATTGCGTATTTAAGCATGAAACGGCAACAAACAGACGAAGTTTCACAGACTTTTTACTTTAGACCTACTTTAGTTTTATATTTTACTAGCTTACTCAGCAAACATTGTTTCACCTCTACGGCCACCTACCGAATCCATTTTTTTCTTGTCATAATAAAAACTAACCTGTATGTCAAGTTGAAACAAGCAATATACATTAACAAAATTTAATTAAAATCGGTTGAGCGGTTTCGGAGATTACTGTGGAAGAATATAAATATATTCCTAGTAGTACCATTGATATGACAAATACGTCTTTTTCGTGAACTCCTACAAAAAGCAGTTCATATGTCATGCAAAACAAAGCGTGACAAGGCTGTTTTGGATCTTTTTATGAACACATTATGTACCTTCTACTAACCTTGTATTCCATCTGTTCATAGTTATGTTGAACTATGAGCTGTGCTATAAGAATATACAGTTGTGCTCAATTAGATACGGCGTATGATTGATTATAATGTAATTTTTTGTCACCCAACACTGCAGCATTTATCATGTCATCATTTAACAAATTAACAAAGGTTTGTTGACCTCTCATATCGAAATTAATCTTTTCTCGCAGCAGGAAGGATGTTTCGACGAATTTGCAAAATCTTAAACAAGATTAATTGTTCTTTTGTAATTAGTAAAGAAAAAATATTATGTAGAAAGATTTAATTTATCAAAGTTGTAAAGAATAATATGTATATGTGACTTTTCTTTTGTAATTTGATATATTTAGTACAAAACAATTATAAACTCACAAATCAAAAACATCCTCAGCTCCTAGTCATTATAAAGGGAATTTCTTGAGAGCTTCTACTACATACACTTAGCTTTAAATTTTTTACAATTTTAGCAAGTGTATTAGACTGATTTAGACTTCATAACCCACACTTAGCTTTAAATTTCTGATAATAATAACAATTGACTTATTTACACTTCATAATCATCATTCTGGTCTTTACTGTCTACTATAAAACATAGTGTTCAACAAACTAATACTAGAAGAATAATGTCAAAAGGAACAATCCTGAAACATTTGCACAAATCGACTTTCGTAAATGCGACAACGAATTTCTACATTACCTAAGAAATAAATTAAAATATTCTTTAATTAATATCAGTTCTATTATTATCTTTCACTCTGAAAGAAAATTAAAAATATTTTTTTTTTATAATCGAGTAAACTTAAATTTACGCACTTTTCAATTGAAAAGAACGGACATGAAACTCAGGTGTTTTATTTTACATACTTTACTAATCGTTGTACGTATGAATTATTTCTGATAATAACAACAGAAATAATTTATTCATATATAAATTAATATGTGCAACGTAGTACTCATCTATAAATCCATTACAAATAACGCTAACTGGCATTGTTACGCTAGCGTACGTGAACTGTATCGCGCCAAACAGTCTGGCATTCTTCCAGCAGACTGCACATAGTTTGCCAAATCCAATAGGTCCAGACTATGGGTCATTGAACTGTAATGCCATTACATAGTCTACCATGGAAAATATATCTCTGTAGCGTCATTTTAGACTGGAAAAGCATATCACTCTTTAATATAATCCATGATGTCCGATATTATCTCTTTCAATCACACGATATATATTTGCTAGAAGAAAAAATAAAACAGAAATCAAACAAGAAATATTTAAATCATAAACTTAACTGTCAATCTAGTAAAAGATCATTCCCTACATTGCCCATTCGGGGTCGAATCTAGAACCTCGTTTTCATAAAATGACGTATTTAACTACTGCTGCAAGTAGCACATTATTTTACTTTAATCTTAACACAAATTCATATAGGATTCCGATTAAAAAGAAGGTTTAAAATCTATTTAAAATTAGCAAAGATATTCCATAATACGTTATGGAATATCTTTGCTAATTTTCAATAACAGTATAATACTCATATATTATACTGTGTAAAAAATATACTGCCGTTTTAATAACCTCCTTTTTCAATTCGGTTGATTATCCTAAATTAAACAAAATATGAAAGCCGCACCTTAATCAAGGCGATAATACTTTTTGCATTCATTAGGTGTAACATTACATTAATCAATCATCATCGCTTAATTTGGTGCTGAATTTATTTGATTATAAATGATTACTAATATTATAAATGTGAAAGTGAGTTTGTTTGTCACCTTATAATGCCTTAACAGCTTAAACAATTACTGTGAAATTTGATATACTTTTATCCCGGCCAGTATACAAATCTCGGTCACGAGTAAAAACTAGTAATCTATATAAATAAAAATAAATTCTGTCTGTTGGGAAATACCTCAATAGAGAAAGGACAGACAAATTATTTTATTTTAATCTTTGTAATTATAATTTGATTAAGAATTTTAGAGGGAAAAACTTGATATGAATAAAATAACTTAAGATTTTATTACCTCAAAACTAAATTCTTTAATCTAATTAAAATAGTATACAACCAACATAGAAATAAACCTCAAAAGATAATTAAAAAAACATCGCGTAATATAGATGCTTAAAACTGTGAAGAACCTCATCTTTTCTTAAGTGCTAGTGCAACATAATGTCATCAAATTATATCATCTGTGCTAAAAAACATTATTGCGGTCCTATATAATTTACAGATAAGTATTAAGACATTCATTATTATAATAAAAACCTTTTAAGATCTCACGATGAACTCTTTCCATTCCATTTACTTGGAAATTTTTGATTGCAACTTATCGAATAAATTATTCGTGTGGCGTTCCAAATGGCTAAAATAACAGTAATTATTCAATAAATGTTTCAAATGCTTTTACATTAATATACGATACTGCTATTTCGCTTAGTGAATGGGAAATGTCATTAACACAACGCTTTCAGAATGACATTGGAAGGTACCTAACCTTACAACTTTGTGCAATTGTAGGTACACTCAATGAGAAAAGGTCTCTGTAGCTCAAAAAAAACAAAAAAAAATACTTATTTATTAATTTATTTAACTCTGTATTGCACCAAAAATATAAAAATATACAATGACAACTAAACAATTCAAGTGATTGTTTAATTGTCATTGTATATTTTAAATTTGAAAGAAATATAAAAGATAAAAAGAAAAATTACCGACAACCTTTATATTTATATGTGTAATTTAATTATAATTAATTTATAATAAATTTATTATTATAGATTTCCTGGTTACATATACCTAATATACTCTGTATTTATACTATTAGGTGTAGTTATAGTTTAGTATAGTTACTAGCTAGACAAAATATATTTATTAGCAGAAATAAAAAATTACCTATAAAAAAAACAAGATAAGATAGACATCTCAAATATTACGTGTAAATTAAACATTATATTCCCTTGTCTTCTCATTGTAAAAATATGAAAATTTCCAATATCGAAAATATAACAATTTGTAGAAATATATATTGTAATAATAAAAAAGTATTTTGTTATTGTCTGTACACTCAATAGATGTGCTCAATTAAATACAATGTTGCAATACACCATTGAATAGACAAAGAGCCTACTGCATCGAACTTAATATTAAATTATCATACGCTGACGATGATCTACGGGATGCGTCAATCACTTGCTATTTAACTCCGCTGATAACTTCATTATCCGATAACTACGCGAGAAATGATAGTGCATTTATTTCGAAGAGTAATGATAGTATATATTTAGTAATACCAAATGAGATTTTAAAATCGGGAATTATATTAAATACTTATTTTATTTGTGATTAAATTTTCTTAGAAATTGTTATAGAAATATTAAATCAAATACTAATAACAGAATACAAAATTAGGAGTTATGATTGAATAAATAGCAAACAAAGAAGAATATTATAGTAGGACGCAGTTTATTTATCCTTATGGCACAATACCGTACACCCACACCCAAAAATTTATATAAAAATTCATTCCCAAATATAACTTGACAAAGAAGCGAATCCGGAACTTCATTTACATAAAACGACGTGCCTTCTACTGCAGCATCACGAAGGTTACTGAAAAGCTAAATATAATTAATGATTAATTAATTCTCACAAGAACTGAACTTAAAATGGGTAAAATACGACAACGTAACCTTCAAGAAGGTCAAAAAAAGAACATACACTTTTTAAAGGCCGACAGCACACCTGCAATGCTTCTGGTGTAGCGGGTGCTCGTAGGCAGTCACAACAGCAAGTAGTCACATACATAAGGCGAGCCGCATGCTTGTTTGCAACCTGTATTATCCAATTAAAATATTTTTTTCAAAACCTTATTCAAATATAACTATAATTCACTGCCACAAATACATCTAAAATTATAGACGTATCTAGTGGTATTAATGAACATCCCTAAAAACTATCACGGTTAATTCCCGAATAAATCGTCATAATGGGTTAATTCCCTAACACTATCTTCACCTATTATCCCTCTCTGGTAACCCGCTATTGTATATCGATGACGTAGGCGGGGCAATCCATTTTTATCTCTAAAATTAGGCGTCTACTGTTCATAACATATCAATTAATTCCCTTATATTTTTTATCATAGACAATGCACAATAGAGAAAAAAATAACATCTACTTATATCAGAACAATTGAAGTAGGGATATTTAACACGGATAAAGACATATCATTCAATTAATACCTAACTTATAACTTTATAAGGTAACTTCCTTATTCATGTAAAGAAACAAAAAAATAATACAATCATTACAAAGTTACTCAGCATTTACTGTGAACACGCAAGCGAATAATTCAGTTTGCTTATCACGATTTAACTAAGACAAAGGATGCGTAATAAACTAACTTTTTTTTGAAACGGTAACACAGCCCACGCTATCGTATACGCTGGCGGAACACCAATAAGGTGAAGATGAGGTTAAGTCAGAACCAAGACCACAATGGCTTCCAAGGAGAACCGCCTGGAAGTCGATCTAATAGTGTTGTTAGCAATCGAGATAATAGTAGCCTTTATCCAACTTTGTATTTTTATAGACTGGAATAAGTAAGTACTTCGTTGATTTTATTAGTTAATTACCTGAAAAACATATAACCAAAATAATAGACGGTATAATATTTCTTCCCGCTGTTTATAGTTTTTATTTCAATAGAAACGTGAACCAGTTTTTGTCATATTTTGGGTAATGAAAGTAGATACTTTCCGAGAATTTGTGATAGAAAATATTACTACGGTGCACTTTGTTTTTATCATTAATTCTTTATATAAAAAATATTTCAGTGGTTATATATAGATCACGAACCTAATGCTACTATTATGCGTATGTTCGTGAGGATGCATAGATTGCTGGTCACTCTTTCAGGGAAAAAGTACTAAAATATTTTAATAAAATTTAAGATACAAGTTAAGTCCTAACTTAAAACACAGGATACTTCATTTCAGACAAAAAAGGTTAAGTAAGGATTATCTGCTATTCTCATCATCGGTAAAATATAGTATATTAAGGGGAAAGGGATTGTTGGTAATGGGGTGTAACTGACTATTGCTAGCAATACACACTGTCAGGTCGATCTCTACGCGGTTCCCCCTGGAAACCATCGTAGTTAATTCTAGTGGAATTCGTCACGATGGGCTAACGGACCTGCTTTCATTGTCACCTATCATCTCTCACTGGTGCCGCGCCAGCGTATACTGACAGCGCAGGCGGGATTACCATTTCATTATCACCCATTAAAAAAAATAGTATATTTTGTATTTGTGTATTATCTATGTGTTTATGTATATTTTAGTATTTATCATCATCACCATATCAGCTGATAACTGTCCACTGTTGAACATAGGGCTATCCCATAAAGAAGAGTTTTACCTGAAGTTTCCACGTTTAGCAGTATGTATGTATATCAATTAACATTTTCGCATTCGAGCATTCAACATTTCTCTAATGTTTACTGGGAGATAATACTTTTAGTACTAAGACCGCCTTGTACACATGTCCTTTACTAAAGAATAAATAACATAATAAATTAACGGGCGGAATTGCGGGATACACTATTATTATAATATACACATATAGGTAAAGAGGTTTCTTTAGGGTCGGCAACGCACGCGTAATACCTCTTGTATTGCAGGTGTTCATAGGCTACGGTAACCACTTACCACCACACACACACCATCAGGTGGGCTATATGCTTGTTTGCCACCTTAGTGGTATAAAAAAAATAATTCTAAATGGATATGATGTAAAGAACTACGATTACTATGTTGACAAAATAATAATAGTCCACGTCTAAAATGCATTGACCGCTCCACTCTAGATAACGTAATGTCTGGTACACAATACACTATGTGAGATAACTCGGATAAGATTACGGATATGTGTCGAAGATAATTCTATGTGTGATTAGTAACAAATACATTTGAAGAAGACTGTATAAAATCGTATGCACGATACAATGTGTGTACATAAGCCAATAAGGGTCAAGCCCTTAAATAAAAAATAATCTTAAATTAAACTAATGCTCATTCATTTAATTAATTCTGCCTCCAAGCATACTGATAAAAGGCAGTAAAATTATTTAAAATTCAAAACCTTTATGTCAAAAAGTCGACATCGCCTATAAAGCCACTGATTCCTTCGTTTCGTTCTACTGTCTTGGGGTCGAATTCTCCAGTGACAAGATTTAGTAAAGGATTTAATGAATTCTGTGGATCAACGGGTGTTCATTTTACTGATCTGATCGGTTTTCGTAAGTATTTATTAATTTACCAAACTAAATTACCCAAATTATCAAACTAAGTGTCAGGCCTACATGTTATAAGTTTGTTATCTTTACGACTCAGATTGTCAAGTGATTCTTTTATTTTATATTCTACCTTTAAGTGTTATTAAATTTAATTTATGTAATTTTTTTCTTTTATGCATATGGTGTTTATTAATAATTATATGTGCAATGTTTGTAATATACAGGTATATTACTATAGGTATTATTGTATGTAAGAGTCATACCAAAATATCATTGTAATCATTGTTGGCAATCCTAAATAAATAAACAGAAATAAAGTATCATTTCTAGCGTTTATTTTGTTATGGTAGATTATT
Source organism: Galleria mellonella (assembly GCF_026898425.1). Classification (NCBI taxonomy): domain Eukaryota; kingdom Metazoa; phylum Arthropoda; class Insecta; order Lepidoptera; family Pyralidae; genus Galleria; species Galleria mellonella. Next base: position 2,659,680 of record NW_026442117.1, read on the forward strand.
ATTAACGTAGATGACAGGCAATTCATTGTTGTACAAAGAAACACAACAATTTAATTGTAATGAGATTAATAAGTCGTTGTTGTATGCTTAATTGCAACTTATTGATACCCGTTTTGTACAAAAAAAGTCATGCGTTTGTAAATCAGAATCTTCGCATCAAAAAATTCAAACGTTTATTGATATGTAAATTTATAAGAGACGCATAACCCAAGCCACTGAATTTGGGATAAAAATTTTACGCACAAATTCCGTGTGTGACGAAGGCATCCACAAATAAAGAATTCCAGGAATTTCTCATACCGTGCATTAGATAAATATGATTCAGCACAGAGTAATCTCAGAATACTCTTCTATTTACGTTATTACGATTATAATTAATTATAATTAAATAAAGCCTATTTACATTACCCACCTTGTAGCCCAATCTAGTGGAAAGAGAAACGTCATAGAACAAGGCACTGGACCGCGTTATATATTCTATGAAATCAACGCACATTCCTACCAACATTCGCATAACTAATAATGTTACATCGACAACGACGGTATTGTTACTGTAATGGAAATTTTACTATGTAATACGATTTTGCACATTTTAGCCCCCTATTCAAAAAATTGCAAACCTCCCATTTTATTTTCTATTTTAGCTATTGAACTGTTCTGTCTCTTTCTTATATGCTAAATTACGAATTAGAAAAAAAGGGACAAAACAGTGTAATAGTTAAAATAGGTTTGTAGAATGTTTTAGTTTTTATGAATAAGAGGGTTACTCAAATCACAATAAATTTATCGAATGCTGACCACAGCTATTTACTCGTATAGTATTACGAGCCCAAAGACACGAACAGCATCATTGAAGGCTAAGGTGTTACATATTCGTACTTTGTAATTTCACTACCATATCCCACTCTTCAAACCGAAAAACGGCCATGCAAGTATATCTTTGCAATAAAAACACATTGATGGATCTTTTTACAAAAATTGGTGTAGTTTCACGGTCCTGACGATTTTTATACGGTCTCCTTCAGAAGTAGTATATATGTATGTATATTTATATATGTGTATATATATGTATGTGTAAGTATATGTGTATGTTTACAGGGTTTATGTATTTTATGTAATTTATAATGTGTAGTTTGTATTATTCTTTGTGTATACATATCTTATATGTTTATACAATATATGCAGATCGTATGACTGCCTATTTTTATTTTAAAAATAACACAATCTACATGAAAAGGTTTTGCTGGAAGAAATCTCTTATTAGAGATAAGCTCGCCTTTGTACATTATGTTTATAATGAATTGTGATTAACAGTATGTTTTGTGTACAATAAAGAATAAAGAAAGAGAAAGTAGATACTTATTATATTCTTACTTTCGTCACCTACACAAGAAGCTGACTTTTAAAATATCCCAAATAATAAATAAAGACTCTGTTTACCATAATACAATATCTTTGATAATAATTGAGAACAGACTTTAATTATATAGATACGTGCAGCTTCAAAACAGCCGACAAACGTTTAGGGGGTCGGATTAGAGGATTATTACATCGATAATTCCAAGTTAAAATCCTTTACGGTTTGCCGTAGTTTATATATAGCGTGACGTACTATATATGTATATTGCAATATTTTTTTAGCAATTAAATATTTATTTTTAATACTTTTACCCATACATGCTATTAATCTGGGACGCACCTGACGGGAAATTATAAGATAGAGGTAAATAATGCTCGTATCACACGAATAGGCTATTTAATTTTGATGTTGAGATACGTATCTCTGAAAAACATATGCAGAGAGAAATTTTTTCTCCTTTGCTGTACGGATGAGATAACACATTGTCCTTCAGGGGAACAAATGTAACATCTATATAACATATGGAAGGAAATCTCCCCGCATAATAATTCGATGCTGAAAGAACAATTAAAGATGCAAATTATGAAGTTATTATAAAGCATGGTTTAAAACTCTAGAGGAGACACGGAGCCCAGCAATTAAATGCAAAAGCTAAAATGTATCACAAGTCTATCAGGGGAGATTCTATATTAGGAAGTCAGTGGGTGCAAGTAACTCAAGACTATTAAATACGGCAGTCTATAGGGAGGCCTACGTTCAACAGTATATAGATAACAACTGATTTAATAGTGATGACGATGATCACAAATCTAATATTTCCTACATGATTATTATTTCTTTCTTCTAACATACAAATTAAGTTACCATCCCTTCAACATACTGATGTAATTACAATCTATATAAAGATGTTATAAAATAAATTACATACGATACTTTTATTGCGATGAATAAAATACGGCAAATGAGAAATGTAGGCCAGAGCATTATGAATGCACCTGCAAATGCAAATCCCCTTGAGGTCTAGCGAAGAGGTCAAGTAGTCACATATTGTAGTAGAATGTTCTGTTAACGCAACCCAATCACGTCCTGCGCTGTCAAGCTGTATTGTTCTTTATTATAAACGATCGCTTAGACTATTAATAAAAGATTCCATTTTCAAATACGTTCAGTTGTTTATGCGCCAAAACTTTTTTTTATTACCAAACAACGAAATTCGTCGAATTCAATAAATCTTTAAATTCACTATACTTCACTGGTGAATTTTTTAATGCAATTGGATAAAACGAAAAACAAACGACGACAACCTAACTAAATTAACAATACCAGTAAGAGCGTCCTCAGGACGACTTATGCCTCCTCGTCCAGTAATTTTACTGTCTTAACTGAAAATCGAAGTCGGAAATTCACACAATTACTTTTTAAACCACTGAGGTGGTAAACAAGCATACGGCCCACCTGGTGATAAGCAGTTACCATAGCATGCCTGCAATACCAGGAGCATTACGCTCATGTTGCCCATCCTGAAGATACCTCTTTATCCCTTTTTTGAAGAACCCCACGCTATAGTGTCTTGGAATAACCTCGAAAACTTGGTTCGTGATAGCAAAAGCACGAGTGAGACAAAGGTAAAAAATACAGACGACTTTGCAAGCCCTTTAATGGCATATACACATAGAGTATGTAAGTCTATTTCAACAAAATTTATTGAAAAGATAACCATGTTTTGTTGAAATTAATTGTAGAAACATTTAATCGATTAAAATATTTTTTATTTCAACTACTATCAGATTATATCTAATATATAAAATTCTCGTGTCGCGGTGTTTGTTACCAAACCCCTTCGAAACGGCTTTACTAATTTTTATGAAATTTTGTATGCATATTGGGTAGGTCTGAGAATCAGCCAACATCTATTTTTCATACCCCTCAAGGATAAGGATGACCTACCCCTATATTTTTTTTTAAATTTTTTTGACAATTTTTTTTATTTTATTATGATTTAACATTTAAAAATACATACAAATCCAAATTTTCTAGCTTTGACAATCAACCCCTGTTTTTTAACCGCGATTTTTATATGCCACAATAAGGTTGCAAGATGTCAATCGAATATAATAATTGTAGTAGGATAAATTTTCATGTATAGTTCTCGAAATAATGTATATGGTAAAGCAACGTTTGCCGAGTCAGCTAGTATACTAATAGATTAACTGTCTTATAGACCCGACCGGTCAAGTATTCGTTTGTTTACATTGCCATTAAGTTCTATTGAAACGTATTATAGCATATAAAGAATGATTTATTGGGGTAAACCACATACTCAATAAATACCGCAAATTATTGAACGCGTTGTAATTTAGTAGGTCATAATACTGATATTAAAATGTTCATCAAAATTTAATAGGCATGCCTACTCATTACATTTTACTTGTTACTAACATTTATTTATTTAACAAATGTTGTATAACAAATTTAAGATTCTGTTCATCGTCACCTATCAGCCCTCACTGGTGCCCCACCAGTGTATACCGATAGCGCAGGCGAGGTGAATATTCCATTATCGTCCATTAAAAAAACTCACATTATATTCATTATAAGAAGCGTTAATTGCTACACACAGCATGGGCTTATAGTAGTTTTAATACAATATAATATTATATAATCTTATATATGTATAACATATAAAATATACTTTGGATTAACAAAAATATATATAGATACTCTTCTCTATCCAAAGGTGACCTGGAAGAGATACTTGTATATCACTCTTAGCGATAATGCCGCCCATTATTTTCTTAGTGGAATCTTTTCTTATAATTGTTTGTATTTGTAATAATTTTGTAAGTTACAATTGTAATCTTTTGGAGAAAACTATAAAGAATATCTACATATCTAAAGAATATATATGTATATATATAGATATAGGTAACAATTTATTGGCAGTTTAATAACCACACATTGTTTATTAAGTAATTACTAATATGATATAATACTTAATCAAGCATTTTAAGTGGATTTGCTTACTTAAAAACTACTGAAATTGTATAACTATACTGGATTGATGTAAACGTATTATATCGATTGATGGCAATATTACGATACGTCAGTTTCAGTTCAGCGAAATCGATTGCGTACGTGATTGCATGTATGTGCGCACGCGCCGATATGTAAACCAGAATGCGACGAAGGAAGGAAAGTCATGAGGAATTCAACATCATAAACAATGCCATGATAACACCTAATTAAATACGAGTACTTCATTTATTTCATTGTTAATTTTATTTCACTTATTACTCACAAAATTCTTAATTTCTTAAAAAAAACTATAATATAAAATACTAAATATAAATATATCTAAAAGAAAGAAAATACAAATAAAATAAAGATAAATAAATTTAACTTTTTTATTACTTTTGTTTATTTCTTTTTTTTTAATATACATATAAAAAAAACAAATATAACAAATCTGGATATGATATTGCTTAGAATTTTAAGTTGTGTACCTACAACATATTTTTATCTAATATAATTAATTTAAAATTAAATATAAGTTAAGTAAAAACCATCGACAAATTCTAAATTAATATAATTGTATGAATATTCATACAATTGTATTATAAAATGTATGTGTTGATACATTCTAACGAGATAGCTATAATATTTTACATTACTCATACAATGGCATACACAAAAACACTAATCTTTCAATTCCGATTATTTCAACATGAAATGGCGCACGTGCATTATCATGACAAAAAATCTTTTCTATATTTGCATAAATAAACACTGAATACATAGCATGCGACCGGCGCCAGTGCATTTTTTTTGTCATCGTCACAGTTGCATGTCCATTCTAAAACGTTATCCATCCTTCACAAATAACATTTTAATGTTCCAAAAACGGATCCGATGTCACGGTTGGCGCCGTCTTACTTAGTTGCTTTCGTTTAAATATTGTTCAAACTTATCACAGGCGTAGACAAAATATTTATCTTTTTTTAATGTTTTTGAAGTACCTACTTTTTTTTTAAACAAACGCCAAGAAAGATAATAACAACTTTTGATTCCACTACGCGAACGCGTTATGATTGTTTTTTTTTTTTTGTTATACCTAAATATTTTATAATATATTTATATAATTCGAGTTCAAGTTTTTTCGCAAAAATTATATTTTTTTTTAAGGGGTAAATATAGTATGGTAATATACATAGCGTATCGATATACGCTAGCAGGATACCAGTGAGAGATGATAAGTGAAGACAAAAGCAGATCAGTTGACCTATAATGACGAATTTGACACGAACTTACCACTATGGTTTCCAGATGGAACCACGTGGAGCTCGACATGATATTGCCATTGTTAGTAAAGAGGCTGGTAGACTCCTTTATCTTACAACCAATTCAATTAAAAAGAATAGAAATTAGCAATACGACTACATTATAAAATAATATTCATAAAATATTTACACATATACTTAACGTAATAAAAGTAACATATTTAAAATATTCTATGATTTAAGACTTCAAAAGTAAAATATTTTAAATTAATTAAATCTTTACTTTTAAAACATGTGTACCTTATTATATTCGGAGTATGGCAAAGCACACTTAAGCATAATGTATCAAAAGAAATGGAAAGTGTTTTGAATAACATAAACAATGGATAGGTAACTATAAAATACAATATATTGGTATGTAAACTAAGTACGCGTTTAATCTTGGCAGGTTAAGGTTGGGTGCTCACAAACAAAAGTGTTTATATCTACTATATATATATTATGCAGATGATTTCTAATATTTCACAGATATGGTTGACGTACAATAAAAGTGTTTGTAAAATGTGCTGGTTCTTGTTGTATATAGGTATTATTTATTAATTTTATAATTTTTATTTAACAATTTCAATTGTTTATAAATTTTCTTTTTTATAAAAAAACTACAATTGTTAATATATGTAAAAAAGTTAATTTTGAACAAAAAGGATGGAAATTATAGTTTTTTTTTTTTTATTAAAAAAAAACAGTTCGTGTTCGTTCAATTCATATTCCAAAGACCTTGACGATTGTTTATGGCGACTTATGAGGGGTAAAAATTCAATTTGTATTTATTCCTCCTTATATACTAAATTAATATAAAATGCAATCAATGGATTTAATTGCTAGAATAATAATATATTTTGTAACAATAACAATAATGATGGTGATAAAGCAAATGATTGATTTTTTATACAATTTATGGAATGCTTTTAATAAAATTTAACCAATAGGAATTTAAATATTTTATTAAATTTGATAAGAAATAAAATTAATTATAAGAAGTATAAATTCAATATACTTTTCATTTTTGGTCTATCGATGGCAGAACAGATACTACTTACTACTATTTTATAATTTTATTATAATTCGTAAATGGCTTAGGTTTTTTTTTTGTTAAATATAAAAAAAACTTTTCTCTACGAATGTGCTAATGTCGTTTAGTAAATCTATACTAATACAACTTTTACGATCGACCACTTTTGTTTTAACGTACGTCTGTCCCTTAACTAAGATGTATTAAACTTTATGGCCTCACTTTTATTGCTAAACAACGCCGTAACCAAAATATATTGCTGTGTTAAAACTATAAAAGACTTTAATCTTAAGAACTATTTGATTATTGGCCGTATTTAATAATAGTCTTTAAAATAAATATTTTTGTAAGAACAGTGTAAATTTACTATTTGTAGGTGTGTAACTATATACCTACATAGACTTACACATCAAACAGATATTGTCAAGGTTGATTGAAACAGACGTACCAGCTGTTTAGATTGACGTATACAAAAGATTATACGATAAATAAATAAGTGATAATGATAAAATTTATATATTTAAATTTGCACTGTTCTGCTGTGTCCACGGCGAAGTAATTTATATGATGAGTGGTGGGGTCCGCCTGAAATTATCGAAAATAAAATTTAGGGATCTACCAAGAAATGAAATTTTCTTCTGAAAGAAATTTCTTCTGAAGAAAATGTTCTTACCGAAATCGACACAATAAATTCGTTCGTTATAAATCCTACCATAACAGTTTTAACGAACGATATTTCAATTTTTTTTATTATTTTTGAAAGATATGTATTATGTAATTTTAACATGAAATTGTTTCGTTTGGCCCCGAAATTTCGGAAAATATTTCATGGTAAGCTACAGGGTTTTTAGGTACGGATAACCTGTTTGAATGTTTCAAATTACTTTTTAAATTGTTTAAGGAGACATTTAAACATTTTTTTTTAAATATTATTTGTACTATTAAAAATGTGTAAATGATTTTGTTTATTACCTCTTGTCGTTGTAACAGGTAATCATGAAATTTGGCATACACTTAGTATTTGGAACGGGAAACAAGTAACTTAGTATCTCGGCTAAACAAATCCCGGTTGCACGAACAGAGTCACGGACACGAACTAATAATTAATAATTTTAAAAGTATTAATCTATAATTCAATGTGATGACAAAGTAACAATGTAATATGTCAACACTACATAATACACAGAAACACCACGCAACAGAAGGGAAACGAGAAATAAATTCATATACCATGACGATTAACCAACCAATTTCCGATATTTATTTCATTAATATGATACTTAATAGTCGAGTATGAATAGCGGTGTCCCTCTTTAAACATCACAAAAGCCTAACGCAGCTTATCTGTCTGCCAAGCGTGGCAATTACTGGCAAAACCTCCCTTATGAGGAAGGCCTATGTTCTGCAGTGAACAGCCAACAGCTGAAATGATGCTAATGATTTAATAATCCCAATGCTGTCTATACAAAATATCAATTTAAATGAAGAACTGAATAAAAACTATTGAACTAGTTTCGTTAAACCTCGCCTTCCGCATGTCTTAAAAAATAAAGCATTTCAGTTTTTACCGACACAAAAAATATGACTAAGTAAATGTTTGTATTAGTTTTTTATATACACAATAGAACAGTTACCAAGGAAGGTCAAGCGAACCTTCCTGGTTGGGCACTGGGCAACTGAAAATAATGGAAATAGGTAGACGGATCACGCTGCATCACATGATTTGCTCGAACGACGTATACTAATTTTAAATAGGGGACAAGCGTGACAGATATATTATGTATGTATGTAATTTTGACTTTGCATTATATCTATATTGCAGATATATTTATCTTTAAAGCAGATAAATATATCTATACTATATTTTCTATGTCAAAAATATGTATTACTCATATCTCAATGACTTTAATCAGCTAAAATAATCAATTGAAATTCACCAGAGGGAGAATTTGTACAAAAGTCGATTGCTTGGGTACCTCTGTCCCATTTGTGTTTCTACCGTGAAGCAGTTGTACTTGCATGGTTGTGTTTCAGTTTGAAGGGTGGGATATGGCGTAAATTTACAAGGTACAGAGGAATAACACCTGAGTCCTCAGGAATGGCAGGCAACGCATGGGGGGTATGATGGGCGAAGCGGTATGTGTGTGTACTGTTATGTCCATGGTACTGCTCATGTCTATAGGCGACGGTTACCACTTTCCATCAGGTGGGCCGTCAGCTTGTTTGCCATTCTAAATCGTATAAAAAAAAATCAACTGTTTTTCCAGATATTAATTTTAAAATTGACAGATTTAAATTCCAATGCTTATATTTGACTACCGTAACAAATTGTCGAGACAAATTGAATGGAAATTTTACTATATAAATAACAATCAAAAATAAATAGAAAGCTGTACTATCAACACTATTAAAATTTAGAAGTACCAAAAAAATAGTAAAAAAAATAGTAAATAAATGAAACACGGCAAAATTAATATGGAAGTAAAAAGGGAATCGATTCTGAGGCACTATTACACTAAATCTTTAAAATCAATATTTCAATTCTATATTTTTATGTATAAACTAAATTTGTGATAAATATATTTTTATTTAGTCTATGATAGTCTATGAGACAGTAATTTAGCAAAACTATCAAATAAAAATAGTAGGTTTTTTTAATGGGTAAAAATGGCATTGTAATCCCGCCTGCGCTTTCGATATATACTGACGGAGTACTAGTGAGAGGTGAGAATGAAAAGGCAGGTCAGTTAGCCCATCGTGACGAATTTAACGGTAAATTAGTCACGATAGTTTCCAGGGGGAACTGCGTAGTGGTCGACCTGATAGGATATATTAATAGCAATGGGGACTAACCTCCCCATTACTAACAATCCCCTTCCTCCCAAAATAGTAGGTTATATACATAGGTTTAGGAAAATGGCGACTCAGAACCGTCTCGATTATCTATGGCAAATATTATCAAAATTGGTTTTGATTTGAATCTTGCAAATATTATAAGTATAAAAATTAGTAAAGCTATTTATATGTTTGTATGTTTGTTAGTCACGCTGAAAAGAGTGAACCGATTTGAAAAGAAATTGGTACATGGATATAATTTACCAGTACCAACTTAACATATAAAATACTGTATAACTGACACAATATAAAACAATAATCAATACGTATTGCTATTTGAGATCGCTTAAATTTTATTAAATTATTAAATTTAGTCTATAAACAAAGACCTTGCTGTCACTTTCGAAATATGAACAAAAAAACATAAGAAATCACTTTCTGTAGTTTAAAAGGAAACTAGCAAGAAAGTGTATGATGAAGAGAAAGAGTCGTCGATGCGCAAGCGCCATAATTAAGACTAGATGCGCTAAATATAGTAACGCAGCTAATGTAAAAGCGTCAGGTGCACTTATAGTGATGTGACAATTAAAATTGTAGGCGCATTTCAAAATAACTAGTTATAGGTAAATAAATAGGTAAATACCACTAGATATAAATATTACACAGCGTCACCTAGTCCCAAACTAAGACAACAGTATGTCTATCATGACACTTACATGCCTACTTAAATACTTTTTTTTAAATACCTATATACATACTATAATATATAAAATATAGAGCCAATAAAAACAGAAATATTTATGAATACAAATGTTTTTATTGTGCAGAGGTCAAACCTACGACCATCGATATGTAAGGCAACCATCATGTGATCGTATAAATATTATTTATTATTAAATAAAGTTACCTACCTACATGCAAATAGTTTACAATAAGGTGCCTATAAATACCTATTATATAGATATACAACCTTTCTTTCCCGTGGGTCCCGTAAAAGACAACTAAGCTAAGCTCAATGGTCGAGGAATTGGTAGCAGCGTCCCTCTGAAAACATCACTAAAGCCAACAAAAATATTCAGCACAAAACACAGAATAAAGAAGTAGTCAAAATTATCGACAGAGTACTTAAACAAAAATAATAAAAAAAAAACAATATTTGCTACAAGTCAAACTTCTAAAAAATAGCAAGTGCAATCCATTGTAGTACAACTAGCGACATCTGACGTACAATGGCAATAACATACTGCATACGCTTTATGGTGCCCTCTAACGTCTAATAGGAAAGTTAACAATCAAGTAGAAATTCTTTCTTTATAAAATTTCTTCATTGTTGATTGTATGGACATAAAAAATAGTTATCCACAAAGAAACTAATTTTATAAATCAAACTATCTGTACTGGATTTAACAGGCCACAGGCCAATTATAATTGTAACAGACAATATTAATTGCACAAAATTAATATACAATAAAAGTAAAAGAAAATTGTCTCCGTAAATTATAATTTGTTCTAAATACCTATTCTCGATTTGATTAAACATTTAATACATAGCAAAACATATTATTTCCTGGGAAAACTGGAAACAAAGTAAAATAATAGAGCTACTAATTCGTTTTATAAATTTTTACTGTTTTCATAAACCTTTTTTATAATAATTTATAATTTGAATATGTTTTAATAGGTTGCATATAAAAATTTCTATATATTTTATTACTATAATAAGTGATTACTTATTTCGGTATCACTTTTACGAGCTGCGGTGTCCGAGTGGTTAAGGAGATGGACTTGAAATCCATTGGGTTCTACCCGCACAGGTTCGAATCCTGTCCGCAGCGATTTCTTTTTGTAAAATATTTCACCATATTAAAATATTTTTTGTATATTATAAAATGGCAAATGTACAATACAAATGAAAAATTGAGTAAAAAAATTTCTTAGAAAAAAAATTTATTCATATTAAAATTTCCCAAAGAGCGTTGACGTCAGGCAGACGACTGGTCGTAAAATTAAAAGCCAAATGTTTTTGTAATATGGATAAAACCATATTACGCCGACCCCAAATAATAATTGGAATAAGGATAGGAAAATGATGATGATTCATATTAAAATTATAATTACTATTTATTTGCTCTTCTATTGCAGTTGTTTTATTTAATGTTTTTGTATAGTAATATTTTATGTATTTATTTATGTATGTATTTATTGTATGTATATATTTATTTATTTAATATATGTATGTTTATATTATATTAATTTATCAAATATTGCTTTATTTTTTTCTCTATTCAAAAATGCATCGCCTACGTATTTCTCGATTTGCCCAATAAATGACTGATAGAGAACACCGTCCGGTGTTAAGTCCGCCAAATGTACATAAAATTTTACTGTGCATTAAAGTTTAAATAAATAAAGAAATAATACTTTGAAAAAATTATACATATTACCTATTTAAAAAGTATATCTATGTATTAATAAATATATACGTTAAAAAAAATGTGATGGTTACTACAGGATAACCAAAAATTCCTTCGAACCGGAGTTGAACCAGTGACCTATGGATAACTCGATTTTATAGCCTACAGTCCACCGCTCTACCAACTGAGCTATCGAAGGGATGTGAGCGATTCCGAAATTTTGTATAACATGATATACAATAGACGTTATAATATTTTAATACTTTTGAAATTATTTAATATCTAATTAAACCTTTAAATTTTACATTTAATATCTTTAAATTTCCATTTTATTAAAAATCAATATAATTCTGTTTATTTTATTCTTCTAATAACGAAGTAGTAATGATATATCACCACTACTATTCATCCCTAGGATAAGTCATAAAAGTGAAGAAATGCACGAAACTCAATAGATGCGTGCGCGTACCTACCTACACCACTACAAAAAAACTATATATATATATATATATATATATATATATATATATATATATATATATATATATATATATATCTTTTCATATAAAAAAAGAATTTAAGAGGTAACAAATAACTAATTGAAATATAATAATAATAATAAAATACGGTAGGTCTATATTTACTCATTCTAAAGTCTATATCAATATTGATTATAACATATACATTGTAATCAGTTTCTAATATGAAGATTAAGAATTTTTTATTAAACGCTTTAGAATCTACTTCCAGCTGCAGTATTTCCAAACCGATACGACATCACAACCTTCAAGAAAAGAGCATATTCCTTTTTAAAAGGGCGGCTGCACACATGCAATACATCTGATGTTGTGGGTGCTCAAAGGCAGCGGTAGTGACTTAGCATCAGGCGAGCTGTATACCTTTTTGCCTCCTGTGTTATATAAAAAAAAATTAGGGCAAGCCAGTTTAAAACAGAAGATGCCAATTTGAAATACCGATAGTAAAAAATCAATTACATTTACTTTTTCTTCTTTGATTTACCTATGAAACTAATATTTAGTCTTCATTTGCCTCATGTATGAATTGTATGTATACACAGCCAATGAAAATCCTATATTTCCACTCGGTTTGCAATTTTCATGTTATCGCCTACTAAATAAATGTAAGCAACGAATGCCTCTAACCATAATTTGCAATTCAATCTGTACAGGGATGGATGTGTGTGGACCCATTAACTTAGCATATTAGGTAGATAAACCATTTGTTTGCTACGAAACACAATTTCATAAATAAAAAGAAAGCCATACATAGCTGAAGTCGGTTCAAAAATAGGAACTGTAATTGTGATAAAATGACATTACAAAATACTCTATTGATTGCAAGAAATATTATTAAAATCGAATCAGGAATTAATTATATTATAAATAGCACGTAACCTACACCCCAAAAATATTACCTTTCTATAATGTACTGATATATAAGAATGGAGTTACACAGCAAATATAAAATTCGTCACACGAAATTATTCACATCCGCTATTATCTGCCTATTTTGGTAGATCTATTTCTAGGGCCCTGATTCTGCGCAGCAACAAGAGTTGGAGTGGTTCAAGAGCGCTGACCGCATATGCAAACAATACAACCAAAATATCTGAAATGCAAGACCTAAGATAGTATAGGATTGGCGATTTTATAGATAAACAATTCTAATTTAATAAAAATTATTAAAGAATCGAAGTTTAAGAGAAAAGAAGAACAAGTATCTAAATATAAAGACACGCACATCCCACGAGATAAAAATGAGTACTGCCAATTGTCTTCTAGCTGTTCTTTTTTTTTTTTGTGGAAACACATTCCGGAAGACAAGTGGCCCAACAATGAACTCAGCTAAATAAAAGATAGCATTTAGAATGCAAATCAGTCTACATTTGCATAAAGTGTGAATATTATGAATTATGATATTTACTTAGGTTATTTAATACGTAACTAATTTTAAATAGATTATTAAGTAATACGTATGTAAAATCGTCTCTTTCTTACTGAAAGTTTTCACTTAACCTATAACTGTCATCTGTTTAAAAATGTATTATTCTTATCACCATCTCATTTTGTTCTGTTGGACCACTCACATAACCCGATTATTCCTTGCCAAACTATTTCCACATGAGCAAGCCTCCATTTCAACAGATTGACGTCATCAGAAGAGTACAGCCGCTGGAGCCTTCGGTATTGTCAAACATATATTTAATTACCATCGTGTGCAGTGCGGCACACGCAACCTACCCCCTAAAATGATCTAGGGAGTCTATTGTGTTTAAAAGAATTTGAACTTTCACCCTCTAAATTCAAGACAGATTATACACTGAAGCACGTAGATTAGTTAAGTCGTTCCTGAATGCAAGCTTCAGGGCGAGTTTCGGCCAATCCTGCTTTTAAGTACGCCTGCGCAAAAAACGCTTAGCAAGCATTCAGTCAAAGAAAGGCGGCGCGCCGGCTTGCGCGCTCGCCCGCCGTCCGGCCCCGAGCCCTATGCCGTCGCGGTTCACCCTCATCATCAATAAAACGATCACCGCAAAACCGCGAATCCATTGTGTGTCGTATTAAAAAGTCAATTGAGTCCAGTTACCTTCGTCGTGTGTGAAATGTAGCTGCCGTAGTGTCTTCCTTAAGTTATACATCGCGGTTGACATTAAAGAGTGCAGTTGTTTTGATGAGGTGAGTCAGGTCACAGTCAGCAGAAGGTCGAAGATTGCCCTTGGATAATGTCACGTCGGACAGAGCACACACGGATTTGAAAATGTTCGCGTGACAATAAGTACAGCACGCTAGAATCATTCAGAAAATTGCTGCCTCATGTTCACAAATCATTACTCGGAACAATTACCATTTAAATTAATAGTTTTTTTTTTTGGAACGGTATAAGTGGTTAACGTAAAAAAGTGAATATTACTAAAATCGTCATCAGATCATTATCAAAATGTTGTTTAGGATTTCATAGTATAAAGTGAATATGTCCATTCGGTAAATTAATCAAGATCATTTCGACTGATAATTACAAATTGTGTATTTGTTTAACTTTCGTCCTTTTTTTACTTAATAAAAATAAATACTGTATAAAGGTCGCTTGCATGGTCACCTCTGTCCACTCATATTTCTGCCACCAATCATTTGCCAATATACTCGCATGGTTCTGTTTTTTAATGAATAACAATCACTAGCTGCATTACTGTACACTGGCAGAGTATCAGTTAAAGATAATACGAATAGATAAGAATGAAAGCTGGTCAGTTGACTCATTGTGATAATTTCAACAAGAATTAAATCCGGAGAAACCTTATGGGGATTGGCTTTAAAGGGTATATGGAAGCGCTGGTCATCGTTATGATTTAGTATAAAGGGATTAAAGAAAGTAAAATTACAGGGTACAGAGGTATACTTACATAATACTTTGGTTCCAAATGTATATACTGTTAGAAATACAGCAGCAAATAAAAACAGCAGCGCATAAAATGTACATACAATGATGGTCACAGTATATTGTTTTATTCCGAAATCTTTGATCGTTATATTCATGGTAGCGTTTGTGTTTGTATATTATTGACAATAAATGCCTGGCAACAGAAAACAAAGTTATTGGGACTCACTTTCAAAATAATGTTCATTAAAAGTTTTTAAAAATTTATAACAATTGGGAATCATTAAAGAAATAAATTAAAAGTAACACTGACTGTAGTACTCTCACTTTAGCTTCACCATAAATATTCTTATAATAACAAGGCTTGGTAGACCGACATGCTACCTATTTGGTCAAATAATGTCGTAGTATTAAATATTTATTTATTTATTTCCTAAATAAACAGAGTGGGAGGAAAGGGATTGTTAGTAATGGAGACTGAGAATCCCATTGCTAGCAATATACCCAACCAGGTCGACCTCCTCGCGGTTCCCCCTGGAAACTATCATGGTTAATTCCTGATGAATTCATCATGATGGGCTTTTTTTTACAACACAGGGGCAAACGAGCATGCGGCTCACCTGATGGTAAGTGACTACCGCCGCCCATGGTCACCCACAACACCTACGGCATTGCAGGTGTGCTGCCGGCCTTTTAAAAAGGAATATGCTCTTTTCTTGAAGGTTATGTTGTCGTATCGGTCCGGAAATACTGCAGCTGGAAGTTGATTCCAAAGAATGGTTGTGCGTGGGAGAAAGTGCCTTGAAAAACGCACGGTGGAGGACCGCCACTCGTCCAGATGGTTGGGATGAAATTTTAGTTTATGGCGGGTTGTACGATGGTGAAAATCTGCAGCAGGTATCAATCCGAACAATTCTTCAGAGCACTCCCCATGATAAATTCGGTAGAAGATGCACAGAGATGCAACATCTCTACGCAGTTTCAGTGGGTCGAGCCGGACAGTAAGACGCCGATCGTCAACAATTCGAGCTGTCCGACTTTGAATGCGGTCTAACGGAAGGAGTTGGTACTGTGGCGCTCCTGCCCACAGGTGAGAACAGTATTCTAACTGCTAACTGGCCTGTTGTCATTCTCGTCTATCACCCTTCACTGGTGCTCCGCCAGCGTATCCCGTTAACGCAGGCGAGGTTACCATACCATTTTCACCCATAAAAAAAAAAACAGAGTTGAACTTAGTCAAGTTTTTAGCCAGTCCAGTTTCAATTCTTTTCGGCTGAAACTACTCGCTGAATTCCCGTGACAAAAAATTACCCAAATGAATAAATTATTTTGACCTTGTTTCTAAACCAAGGTTTACAGCGATAATTTGGTTATTTTTACATGACATGGAGTAATTGTCAGGCGGATGTGTATTTGATTCAAGCACATCTGATTAAAATAGCAATTATAGGGCGCTATAATTATAAATAATACCTTAGAAACCATGATGTACACTGTAACACTCATGACACCGTTTATGTATCACCAATTCATAAGCATACGGCCCAACTGATGGTAAGCGGTTACCGTAGCCTATGAACGCCTGCAATACCAGGGGTATTACGCGCGCGTTGCCAATCCTGAAGAAACCTCTTTACCTTCCTTTTGAAGAACCCGATACTGTAGTCTCTTGAAAAAACCTCAGCAGGGAGCTGTTCGTAGGAGAAAACATTTTTGAAACCGCCTTGTACGCGACCATTTAGACTGTAGGATATGAGGATGAACTCTCCGTCGATGGCGAGCCGAACAATGGTTGGACTACCTTAGTTTCAGGAATGGCAATGAATAAACAGTTTGTATTTTCTTTTTGTATGAATGAAGATAGAATTGTGCACCTACCTATGCTACGATGATATGTAATAGCGGGGTACCAGTAAAGGATAAATAATGAAGGCAGGTCAATTAACCCGTTCGTGGTAAATTTACTGCATATTAACCATGATGTTTTCCAGGGGACCGTGTCGAGGTCCACCTGATAGATTATATTGCTAGCAATGGAGCATCTTACCATTGTTATCTAATAATTTTAATGCTATATTCCACCTTTCAAACTGAAACCATAAGCATAAGAACTTATACTTTCGTGGCAAATGGCTATGTGCAGTTTTCTTCTAGTTTAAAAATATTGTACAAAACTAGTGTCCTATTAAAGTATCAATATCTACGAGCCTTACCTTGAAAGCATATTCGTAAAAATGTATATACATATCGTTCGAGTTATAAAATTTATTCATCCTTTTACTTGAATAATGTTCTTTCTCCCCTATGAAATTCATAGATTTATTCTAGCAATCGGTTGAATAAATTTTATATCTCGAACGTGAGAGGGAGACTTTGTACAAAAGTCGATTGCTTGGGTACCTCTGTCCCTTTCGTGTTTCTACCGTGAAGCAGTTGTGTTTGCATGGCTGTGTTTCGGTTTGAAGGGTGGGATATGGCGTGAATTTACAGGGTACAGAGAAATAACATCTGAGTCCTCAGGAATGGCGACGCATGGGGGATATCATGGGCGAAACAGTATACTCTGTTATGTCCATGGTACTGCTCATGTCTATAGGCGACGGTTACCACTTTCCATCAGGTGGGCCGTCAGCTTGTTTGCCATTCTAAGTTGTATAAAAAAAAGTAATACACATAATTTTTCAAGAATCCTCATTTAAGATAAAATTTACAACTTCCAAAAACAGTAGTCGCTTATTAAAAAATTACGCTATGGTGAGCAATGATAATATTAAACTACGTCACTCTTATTTTTGAGTTCCGTTTTCCTTTGACCTAATTTTGTTAACGAAAGAACATTTAAAGTAGGCTCGAGTGTTTGATTATATTTGTCAAGATATAAGAGTTCCATCCAACTTAGGAAACCATACAAATTGTGTCTTTATTTAGCATATTAAAAATTGTAAGAAACTACAGTCTACCTTGTTTCTATTGCTGTATTTTGGTATTTATTATTAGAAAGTTTTCTTTATTCTACCTATATTCTGCACGATTATAAGACAGTTTGGTATTGTTTTTCTACTTTGCTAGATTTTGCGCATTAAAGTAACGGGTGCAAACAATGATTATCACTCGTATCAGATAGATATCATGGACAACATCTAATCAGCCATTATAAACAATATAAATTAAGGAGCCATTAAAATTGGTTCAGCCGTTTTTAACACAACAACGTCGAAAACACAACTTTGACTGCGTGGATACCGTTTATTATAGTAATTCATCTGGGTCGTTATTACTTCACTGGCAGCTGCCCATTTTATTCGCGTGACGGTGATTTTCATATACGGCCAGCCAGTAAATCTAACCATCGTATTTACAATGTGAGTTTCCCTTAATGACGACAGTTTTAAATGTCAAATATCGCAATGTAACGCTTGACATTTTGTGGTCCCACACAAAACCGTATTAAAAGGGTGGAGTTTGAGAAATAATATTTTATGATGGAATACTTCCATAATTGAATTTTCAATGTGCTCTTATCAAGTTATGAGATGCATATAGCGTACGTATTAGCTGATTGATGATCGTGAATTATGACTTGCCCTGATATATACACTGTTCAATTATTTTCATCGTCACGCGATTTTTCATCTAAGGAATAAAATTTATCTGCACAAGTGGCCCCACTACTTAGTCCTATTGTTATTATTTTTGCTGAAAAAAGCCTTCTCTATACGGGGAGTTTTAACAGTATTTGCCACGCTTGGCAGGCGGGTTGGCAACCTCAGTTTGGCTTTTAGAGATATTTTAGGAGGGACGCTGCTGTGCCTCTACCATTAAGTTCCTCTAGTCGCCTCTTACGACACTCACAGGAAAAGAAAGTGTGGCCTATTCTATGTTTCTGGCCACACGACCAATCCTTAATTTTATAAGCAAAAGTTGATAAAACGGATTTGACAATCCCATTTATACTTCATACCGCTTAAAATCAAGATGTGTCAATGATGGTAAGTTTTCAATCGATTTCCAAAACGAGAAAAAGTTGATTCTCAAATCTACTATAAATTTTTGTATATTTAAAATTTGGCGGCACTTTTGCATGACCATTTCTATTTGCAATCTATAAAATTCGCTTCTGTGACAGTTCCATACTCGTTCCCTCAAAAAATCTTCCTGGCTGGAAACGTCTAAAATTGTCAACGTTAAGTTTGTTGTAATAGAGTGGACATTATCGTATATCTACACATGTACATTTAATACTCTTGCTCTCATTTTGTTACTAATCGGCTTATTCCGTTTCACCTCACTTTAAAAGGTCGACGCTGGCTAAAAGGATTTGCGAACCTGCGTGATTAATGAGACGACTGACAGCCACGCTTTGCTATTCCCTTTGTCTCCGTTTACGAACCGTGATGGATTCAAATTTTTGACGCCGTTTCATGTCTTCACGCCGCCGCATGCTAATTTCTGTTGATGAAGGGACAAAGACGGTCCCCATTGTGATCCGTTGTTTCGTAGACTTCTAATCCATACTAATATTATCAGCGAGAAGGTGAGTTTGTTTGTTTATTATTTGTTTGTTACTTCTTGGTACATTAACAGCTTAACCAATGATCATTTTTGTTGGCATGGGTTATATGGATATCGATCCGATATTTATATATTCGGTTCTTCTGAACATTAATGGCGGAATAAAGGTCCTTAACTATTTTGATATTGCCCATAGCGGTCGGATATCTATTTTCGAATATGTTAAAAGTCTATTATACAATATATTTTTTTTAATAACAGACTTTAACATATTCGTTATTGGACCAGTAGATATATAGATATTCTAACTAAAATATTATAGATATTCACCCTTACATTTTTGACATACACATATTTGAAAAGAAGAAGGACATAGAGTACTTGTTATCTCGGTCAATCAATATTGCGGTCACGCGGACAATGATAAAAACTAGTACATAATCTAATATATTTACATATCTATAGGGTGAACCCGAAATTAAAATTATTAGCATCCTTTAAAAAAGGTATTCTATTGGTGAAACTATTTATTTTAAAAAGCATGAGATGGAAAAATAACGACAAAAAATTACAAGCCACACTGTCTCAGCAGCTGATAGTGAAACAAGAAAACTCAGAAAAATAATAAAATAAAGGCTTAAATATGAACATCATTATATTAATACGAGTATTTTTATATTATTTATTATAGACAAACACTAACATAACATTTATTTTAAACTAACATACAAAAGCCAGCTTTTCTCTAATAAGATTTCTTCCAGCAAACCTTGTCCCTTGAAAGAAGTTGACTCAATATTATGTTTAAATTTAATGCATAAGATGCATATAAATTTACTTGCATAATAAAATTACGTAGTCAATTTAGTTTTTGCTACGAGCAACATAATTGAATACATTGCATAGCAACATAAAAATTTCAGCATATTCAATGAGAAATTTTGTTTTATAAAAGTTTCTATCATAATAACTCAGGTAACTCAGTAAATTATATTTTACTGAACTATAAGTTATCTTGCGGAAGTCCATATCACTATTACCACCAGAAATTCCACTACATTTAGCCATCAATCTTCGACTGCCATTTTGTTCGCTCACCTTTTGCGACACGTGTTTCACCTTTAAACAAAGTATATTCAGGCTAATCATGAGCTGTTAACCGTTCGGCGCCCAAATTACGAATATAAATAAATATGTTCATATTGTATATATATTTTTTTTTTATTACTTAGGTCTATCGACATAACCTACCTAAAGACAAGTACTGATAATAGAAAGACATGCGATTAATTAGCTTCGTGTACGCTTCTATTCAATTCTCGCCGTGTTTCCATCCATTTCAATCAAATATCAAATAATATTTTAACGAATCCATTGAAGCAAGTTTGTTTAGGACTACCAACGTCATACACTTGAAATGCCAAGGTACTGTCGACTTTACAAGCAATAATATACGGCTGAAAATGGCAACCTTCGTTAGTAATCAAAGTTCGAAGTGAGTTTACACAGTGAACTCCGCATTTATTTGTTTTGTATGCAACTTTGAATGGAGTTTGTTACGTTTGTAATTAGTTTTTTTTTTTTTTCTAATATGAAAAGTTGAACGTTGTGAAGACGAATTATAGCTTTTTCACGGAAGAAAATTATTGACGCGACATCATTAAAATATATTGTTTGTATTGGAACCGAGGGGGCTTGCTCACACCAGAAATGTTCGATTCTCACCCCAGGATGAAAGCAAAAAGATTATGCACGCATTTGTTTAGAGATGCCGGGAAAATAATAATAAATACACCGATAAATATAACAGAAACTTGACTCGTCAAGAAGAACCTTTTTTTTTTGATGGGTGAAAATGTTATGTTAACGTTAACGGTTCATTAACAAGTGAAAGTAATTTTATGATGCTGTTGATTTTATCAAAAACTACTTAATTTAGTAAAGTACGTATATCTAAGCAGTAGTTTTTTTTTTTTTGATGTGTGAAAATGGTATGGTAACCCCGCCTGCGCTAACGGGATACGCTGGCGGAGCACCAGTGAAGTGTGATAGATGAGAATGAAAACAGGCCGGTTAGCCCATCATGATGAATTCATAAGGAATAAACATGATATTTTCCAGGTGGAATCGCGAGGAGGTCGACCTGGTTGGGTATATTGCTATCAATGAAATTCTTAGTCTCTATTACTAACAATTCCTTTCCCCCCAAGGAGAACTGTTAGGCTTAAGGTAAAGTTAGACCAAAAGTACAAATGTCATATAACAAGGTAGACGTAAAAAATACACATAATAGAATTATAATAAAATTCTATTATGTGTTTTTTTAATTATAATAAAATATTACATAAAAAATTACCCTGTGGCCCCGGCATAGAATGGACCACCCCTTCCTTTCCCATGGGTGTCGTAGATTTTACTGGTCGAGGGGTGGGCAGCAGCATCTCTCTTAAAACATCACTAAAACCTAACAGTGTTTGCCAACCTGCCTGCCGAGCGTGGCAACAACTAGCAAAACACTCCAATCGGGAGAGCATAGAGTCTGTTAACGGCTGAGATAATAATAAATATAATAAAATATAGAATCAGATAGGTAAAAATTAAAGAATCATGTTTCTACCGTGAAGCAGTTGTGTTTGCATGGCTGTATTTCGGTTTGAACGGTGGGATATGGCGTGAATTTACTGGATACAAAGGAATAACACCTGAGTCCTCAGGAATGGCGACGCATGGGGAGGTATCATGAGCGAAACAGTATACTCTGTTATGTCCATGGTACTGCTCATGTCCATAGGCGACGGTTACCACTTTCCATCAGGTGGGCCGTCAGCTTGTTTGCCATTCTAAGTTGTATAAAAAAAAATATACTCGTAAGGTATCAGGAGAAACGTGTAAAGTAGTCCGCGAATGCATTTGAGTAACGCAAGCCTATTCATAAGTTGTATTTTTATTTATTTATATAAGAAAGCCAAATCTATCATTTATTCGTATTATAATCAAATATATTATAAAAAAATATGTGTAAATTGTTTTGTCATTTATAACAATATACAAGAATTCAATACTAGTACCATTAATATTTATAAATACAGAAATTAAGGCGCACTGTTTGGGATTACGACAAAGGAAATAAATTTCTAAAATACGAAGCATTTAATGGTCCAGTGAGCCCCCAATTCGTTGCCCTTAATTCCCGATTCGTTGTTTACACCAATAAATTAAGACTACTGAATCTTACATTCACATTAAAAGATCTTTTCAACTTGTTTCGGTACATCCTTTTTTATGAATATTGATTAATCATACTACTGAAAAAGAAAAAGCTGGTCAAGTGCGTGTCAGACTCACGCAACAAGGATTCCGTACAAAATCATTAAGTTAATTATTTTTTGTGAAATAACTACAAATTTACAGTTTTCGGATTTTTTCTTTACTTATGCTACATGACATTGCTTCTTGCTAAATTTCATGATTGTAGGTCAACATGAAGCACAGTATAATATAGTAGAAAACTTTATAAACAAATAGGGTAGCACGCTACATTGTGCATGAGAATGATGAGATGCTGAAAATGCAAAAACCGTGCCGTCGCATAATAAGCGGGACCAAATAAATGAGAAGGAAAACGTGACAGCACGTACACACGTATTCCTACAGAAATAACCATAGTTACAATTTGAATTTATAAAAAGCTAATATGAGTCGACCGAATCCACTTAAGTTTTAAATTAACTATGCACTAAACTGGATTTTTGCCGTGTGATCCCGGCATAGAATAGGCCACCACTTCTTTTACTTGGTGCCCCACCAGCATATACCGATAGCTCAAGCGGAGTTACCATTCCAAAATCATCGAAAAAAAAATCTCAAAATCTTTCCTTTGCCGTGGATATCGTAAGAGGCGATTAAGGGAACTCGACCATTGGTCGAGGGATGGGCAACAGTGTCCCTCTTAAAACATCACTAAAACCAAACTGCAATTGCTAACCCGCCTATTAAGCATGACAACTATTGGCAAAACTTCCTTTATGGGGAAGGCCTATGTTCAACAATGGACAATTAATGAATGATATAATAATAAAAAAAGTAATAATACAATTACAATTACAATTATCTCACTGTAGAGTATGCAGGAAACAATAAATGTTTCAATTCAATCAAACCTCTTTTACTTCCCCCACATTCATTAATCTATTCAAATTTTATGTTACTAATGTTCTGGCCCGACTTTGCATAGACAGATAGAATTTTCAAAAATAATATATAACTCACATTACTCGCCAATAATGTAGCTTTATATAAATGAAAGAATTTTTAAAATCGGTTGAATAATATTTGAGTTTATTCAATTTATATAAATTATAGATAAGAATTTATAAAATAAATCTTTTGTTATATATACATATGTTTTGCGTCGTCAATATTGCTCGTATATTTTCTGTTATTCCTATGTATGGTTTATTGATAGATAATTCAATATGATGATAAGTCTGCCTTTAAATACATATATTATTATATGTAATTTATTTTAACTATATATTAATTAATTATTTGAACTATATAATATTCGTAAGTAGATATAACTGAAGTGCTCCAAGAATGTAACAGCGAGCAAGAACTAAAAGTTTATAACAACTGTTTTTTGTGCACTTCGGAACTCGAGCCACACTGCAATAAAAACATGATATAAATGGAAAAAAAATATAAAACTAGGTTTTTACTTTTTTTCAATAAAAGACAATTCGTAATAAAAGATACAATTTTATTGCAGTTTTTTTAGAAATGAGTCTCTCACAAATTCAAATGTTTAAAATATATAAAATCTCTATAATATATGGATAAAATATTAATGTTAAAAATAACTAAAAATTAATCTAAAAAAAATGAAAAACTCTTTCCTTTTCTAATTTAATATAATTATTTTAGCCAATGTATCTTCTGGTTTCCTAAGTATAATGACATCTCGTGAATTAGAAAAAAAATAAATGGTTGTCTATTCTTCAACGTATTAAAAGAGACTGTTCCGTTTATCCATTCTACGTACGTATTTAATAATCTATTCCTTTAATTAAAATAGGTATAGGTAGCTCTACAATTTTCATTCTTAACTTTGTTCTAGAAGCTCTCTTGTATACTATTTTGTGAACATTGACGACACTTTACACACTAACGTTAATAAATCCAAAAAAATTGTCTTGTAAAATATATTCAAAATACAGCCATAAAAAATAGATTGGTATATTAAGGTTTCTTCAGGATCGGCAACGCGCATCTGACACCCTTAGTGTCGCAGACGTCCCGTTTCCATCAGATGGGCTGTAAACTTATTTGCCAACTTAATGGTCTTTTTTAAAATAATGGATTGGTAACCCCACCTGCGCTATCGGTATACAGTGGCGGAGCTCCAGTGAGGGATGATTGATTTGGATGGAAAGGCAGGTTAGTTAGCCCATCGTGACGAATTCAACGATAAATTAGTCACCATGGTTTCCAGGGAGAACCGCGTGACGGTCGCTCCACGATCCTCCTCAGGTCGACACCCGATAAGGTATATTGATAGCAATACCTCCTTATTACTAACAGTTCCTTCTCCTTGCCACCTTCGTGGTACAAAAAAAAACGATAACTCATTTGGTACTTTAAATTTACAATAGTAAAAGTGACATTCAAACAATTGTATATCGCGTAACACCAATAAAACAAGCCACAGTGTATAACAGTTTGTCAGCAACAAAATAGGTCGAAAGCTATCGCATAATTTCTATCGGCCATAAGACCGATCTGCCATTCTCTGGCGCGCTGCGGCAGCCGAGATGCGGACGGATGTGACGTCACGACTCACTATTGCCCCCAGATACCCATCTAGTATAAATGGCAGACGTTGTTTCACGAGCCTGAACTTGGTAAAGAGCTATTTATAGAGGTTGTATTCCCAAAACGTGTGTTTCGCGTATAAATTATAGTAAGCACAAATAGTGTTGACATTACACTTTATTTCCGATGTTTTTTTTTTTTTTTTTTTTTTTTTTTATATTAGGCTCATAAACGATATTATTATACATTTCAATAAAAGTTATGTTACAATGTATCCTGTAACTAGTTAGTGATATATACACTACCTAGTTATAGAATATTTATCAATAATAATAATTTATTTGCCAGAAACATAGATAATATGTAAGATGTTACAGTTTGTTTTTAATGTTCAGTATGTTTTGTCATATTTAATAGCGTGCAAATCTTTATAAGTAATCATCAAATATAATGAATCCGTTACATGATAATTTAATTATATTAACATTAATTAACATTCTAATATTAAATTGTTTTAAATTTATACATATTATGTATACATTTGTGTACATACATTTTATTATTTAAAAAAAAGTCATTTATT
Source organism: Galleria mellonella (assembly GCF_026898425.1). Lineage (NCBI taxonomy): Eukaryota > Metazoa > Arthropoda > Insecta > Lepidoptera > Pyralidae > Galleria > Galleria mellonella. Next base: position 2,685,937 of record NW_026442117.1, read on the forward strand.
GAATAAAAATTATATTCCAACAACCAATTCTTTAACCGTAGTTTAAAGTGATTTTGGTATTTTTAGACATTTTGGTATTCTATTATATACTTTAATGATCATTTTGTTAATGCAGTACGGTTCTGCACATGGACAATTTCAACCTTGTAGGATCTCTTGATGTAAATTTATTCATACTGGAAAGTTTTGTAAAAAATTGTGGGTTTTATTTGACAAATAATCCTGCTTTAAAAATACACATTGATACAAGAGTTAGTATTTTTAATGTTTTAAATAGTGATCTACATGTTTCGATTGGTTTTACACCACAGATAACTCTAACGTATTTTTTCTGTGCTATAAAAAGCTTTTTCGACATTACCGAATTTCCCTAAAGTAGAACTTCATATCTTACTAATCGACGGAGTGTCAGACAAATACTTGCATGTTATCAAACAGCTCTTTTTATCACTATTATCTTTGCTTTAATTCAATTTTACATACATCTACTATCATGCAACGATGCATTTTTCACAGTTATTTCCAGTAGTAGGTATACAATGATATCCACACATTCTTTGTGCAGCTAAGAATCCAAACGATATTTGGTCTTCATTCGTCGCAGCAAAGAGACGAGCTTTTAGTTGATTAGCCTTTTGAATCCTATTGCACTGTGCATCCTGTGTACTCTGTTATTAATTACTTTTCACGGTGACTTTATTTAGAAAATTTGGCATCACTCAAGCAGCATTTTAACTTGGATATGACTCAATTATTAAAATCTTTTAATAATATTAATAAATAGCTTAATTATTAAATTGTAATTATTTGCATTTTTTTAAAAAAAATATACAAGTTATAATGGCAAACAAGCTGACGGCCCACCTGATGGAAAGTGAATACCGTCGCCTATAGACATGAGCAATACCATGGACATAACAGAGTATACTGTTTTGCCCATGATACCTCCCATACGTTGCCATTCCTGAGGACTCAGATGTTATTCCTCTGTACCCTGTAAATTCACGCCATATCCCACCCTTCAAACTGAAACACAGCCATGTTAACACAACTGCTTTACGGTTGAAACACGAATGGGACGGTGGTACCCAAGCAAACGACTTTTGTACAAAGTCTCCCTCTGGTGAAACTTGCACCCCTCAAGCCTAACTGTGGTGTCTAACCCGCCTGCCAAGCATGGCAACTACTGGCAATACTCCCCTTATAGGGAAAACTTATGTCCAGCAGTAGGCAGTTAACGGCTGAAATAATAATAATAAAAATGATTGAAATGTTATTATATTCAAAATGCTATTGTAATGTGACAATAACATGAAATCTATATTGCAGTTATAAACTGTCAAAAATGCAATAAAATGAACAGTCGGAGTTTTGTGATTTGCTAACGTCTATTTGTTGGGGGGAAAGGGATTGTTAGTAATGGGTCTAATGAACCTATTGCTAGCAATACACCTTATCAAAGAACAATTCCTGTTGAATTCGTCACGATGGGCTAACTGACCTGCTTCATCCTCACCCATCATCTTTCATTGGTGCCCCGCCGGTGTATACCGATAGCGCGAGCGGGGTTACCATTCCATTATCACTAATAAAAAAAAGTCTATTTGTTTACCTTTATATTTTGTCAAGCCTAACTACATTTATATATCAATGTCAATAGCAATACACCAATATAAAATGAGCCTTTTTAACATATTCGTGTTAAAAATTATAAATATCTAGTTGCTAAAAATAAAGTCATCTATGTGTATAAATGTTCTGTTTCTATTCCTTTGTCAATATTAACATTGACGACATTTTCTATATAGCTTTAATAAATTTTATTCAATAAATCTAAATGAAATCGAAATGAAAAAAAAAATGTTTGTATAAGGTTTCTGAGAATAAAATATTAAAAAATAAACTACATAACTGTGTGTTCTCTTTCTAACATAAAGTACTTACAAGTAGTGAGTACCTACTACAAAAGTTGAAAATTTATAAAAATGTTTTGTTGTTTAAATTAACAAATTAATGGATAATCTTTATTCTAATTCACATGTATCACCCCACATAGCTATAGTAAAAATCTTTATAAATCTTTTCGTTTGAACCGTAACAAATTACATTCTGCTGTATATTTACATATTACAACTATACATGACGACCCCACCCCACCAAGGACTTTAGGTCCGCAGAATTACTTTCCATATTAGCGTTTCTGTCACGTGAATGGACATAATGACCTACGCCAGTGTAAATTTATTTTTAACCATTGCCGCGACCCCGACGGTCAGTTTTAAAACAAATAATATTCTTTTTATAAACATATTGTTATAAAGGTTCTTATTTAAATTTAGAATTATATTTTTTTTTAAACTGCAAAGAAGCTGAACAGCCCACCTGATGAAAAGTAAAAACCTATAGACAGAGACGACACCATGAACATAAACAATATAATATGACACCCAAGGTACCCACATGTGCTGTGGGGAAAGGGATTGCTAGTAATAGAGTCTTAACAGCCCAATTACTAGCAATATACCCCATCAGGTCGACCTCCATACTGTTTACTTTGGAGACCATCGTGATTTTTTGTGGAATTTTTCACGATGGGCTAATTAACCTGCTTACATCCTCGCCTATCATCCTTCACTGGTATCCTACCAGTGTATACCAATAGCGCAGACGGAGTTGGCATTCCATTCTCATCCATTAAAAAAACCTCATACTAAATACACGTACATAGGAATTTTTATTAAAAATATATAGATACATAATAAAACTTTTTTTATGCATGTGGTGAGTGAGCGACTGAGTAAGAAACAATTACTATACTATATTTCGTTCCCCGGTTGACATTCTTACAACAATAAGAGGCGACTAAGTAAAGAAAGCGTTATTTATCTGTATAATAAAAGGAAAACTACAAATGAAACCGTATACTAGGCCACCTGGCGCAGTAGTGAAACGTGTAGGTTAATATAATTCTCGTAGGAAGAGACTAGTCCCATTAACTGTAACATAGTTTGTTATAACATTTAGTACATAAATTTAGGAAATAAATGAGATTATCTTATAAATCTTATCTCACATGGGAGATATTTAAGAAAAATTTATACGAAGAGTCTTAAGAAGAGCAATCATCATCATCATATCAGCCTTCAACTGTCCACTGTTGAATATAAGCCTTCCCATTGGATGGTTTTGCCAGTAGTTGCCACGCTTGGCAGGCGGATTGGCAACCGCAGTTAAGCTTTACAAATGTTTAGAGTTTGTTAAGAAGGATGTTACTGTCCATCCCTCGCCCTCCATTAGTAGATTCTTACGACACCCACGGGAATGGAAGGGGCGTATTCTATGCCGGGACCACACGGCATGAAGAGCATTACATGTCGAAATTTTTTTTTTAATTTAATCTCTGTCTATCTGTGTGTTTATCGAGCATTACACGAAAACTACCTCACCAAATTGGATGCGGTTTTCACAGTTACACAGTTTCACAGTTTCTGATAGTCTAACTTAAAATGGTGTATGACATATTTCATCTTGATATGCTATCTAGTCTATTTAAATAGTCTATTTCATTGTTTTCCCTACTTCTGAAATCCATGCAAACGAAGTAGCGGGCAAAAAGCTAGTTTATAAAAAAGCTAGTTTTATCTAGAACCATCTTTTTGGTTAGGTTTTTTTTTAATGGGTGACAATGGAATGGTAACTCCACCCGTGCTATCGGTATACACCGGTATCGGGGCACCAGTGATGATGATAGGTGAGGATGAAGCAGGTCAGTTAGCCCATCGTGACAAATTCCACAACAATTGTTCACGACGGTTTCCAGGGGGAACCACGTAGAGGTCGACCTAATAGAGCATATTGCTAGCAATGAGGCTGTCAAACTCCATTGCTAACAATCCCTTTTCCCCTTTTTGGTTAGGTTAGGTTAGGTAAAGTTAAAACATACACCAGATTTTAAGTCCTTTAGTCCAATCCAATTTCGTGCAGTAGTATTTGAACAAACATACAGACAAACAGACATAAATTCCCAAAGTTATTATTTTAACTTATATTGGTATCGAAATATCAATTTTTCTTAAATATATCCCATATACAGCCACCGTCTATTTACAGTTTTATTATATAAGTAAGATTATGGACGATATCAAACGCTGGTGTGTTCCCATTTTGTTATCCAACGAACCAATCAGCCGAAAGCCATTTCACTACGTGGCATCGTCGCCTCGCAGCTAAACTCGTTTAAGGCTACAACTAGCAAACTTTCGAGGAAACTGACTTTGAATACCTAGAATATAACAGGTAGGTAGATAGTTTAGTAAGAGCGCTAAATTTCTATTGAAAGTTCTAGGAACAGTTAGTAAGCAAAAAATAATTTAATTTAAACAGACTTTAGTGCTTCTTTTTCTTTGAATTAACAATTTAACAATTTTCAACAATCAAACAATTTTCAATTCAACAATCAAACAATTTTCTTTGAATTAACATTACCAGTCGAATTTTGGCCAATAATCTCATTCTGTAAAAAAATTCTGGTTTATTAATTGTCGCTCATAACCATTAGTCATTTAGCTCCGCAACAAAACAAAAACAACAGCATTAAAATTACTACGTCGATTCAAAATTGGGAACGCAATCGCGTAGGAAAACATAGTCGAACATAAAACCTCCTCCTTTTTTGAAGTCGATTAAAAGTATTAATTTCCTTCCTAGTCTTTGATTTTAATTTAATGAAAATCAAAATAGAATAAAAATAATAAGGTGCCGTATATAAAACATTCATATTATATATTTTCTTCACTTCTTCACAGAACAAGTAATCGCTACTATAATAATGACAAAATATAAAACAAAAGAGGCATGAAAATATTCTATTATGGAAAACTCAAAATAGTTTTTACTAGCTGTAGATTAGTACATAAAGTATTCTATGTGCTAAGTTAGGATGTAACCAACCCATTTACCTACCAAATTTCATTCAAATCTGTTTAGTACTTTTTGCGTGAAAATGTAACAAACATTCATTCACACATCCGTCGTTACCAACTTCCGCATTTTTAATTAATACAATTCTCAGTAGAAAACAAAACTCTTGTTCATATTGAACAATAACCATAAAAAAAAACTAACAAATTTAAGAACCTCCTCTTCTAAAAAAAAGAAAACTTATTTAAAGTGATTCTTCTCAGAAGATTACATCACATAGTTATTAAAATAGAGTGTACTTAAAAGGTTATTATTGTTATTACAGTTAGTAATAATAATTCCATAGGTATTAACATTACAAACATAGATGTGTTTTGACCCTAAGATGGCATGCCAATCAAATTGCTATACAGTCGCGAGTCGATCGTATCGCTACAATATGTCAAGCTGTACCCTGATACCGGCTTACACCGATACTGGGATCATACTTCTATCGATACTCAACTATCAGCTTATATTCGACAGTTATGACATAATGTCTTGTGACGTCATTCATAATCGATACAATTTTTGTCTATATAAACATTGTCGATTAACTTTACTAATATTATAAATATGAAAGTAATTTTGTTACCTTATAACGCCTTAATGACTTAACCAGGTAGTATGAAATTTGGTTTATATAGGATGGAGAAGAAAAAAGAATACTTTTTATCCGAGTCAGTAAACATATCCCGGTTACACAGATCAAGTCGCGGGTAAAAGCTAGTAATATTATTTATAATATTTTAATGCTTATAGCTTGTTCCAATGTTTTCCTTTTTTTAACGTTATTGACTATTAAAATGTGGTACAAAAGCCAGATGTAATGCTACGTGCACTCTCTACTAGTTAACCTTTAGAATGTGCAGAGATGACGGTTTAAAAAATAAAACTGTAAAATGTTTCTATGATAATATAAATAAACTTTTTCCTTTAAAGAAATTGGTGTGCTAATGTAAGTTATTTTTTGTGATACTTGGAACGGCAAACAAGCTAACGGCTCACTTGATGGAAAATGGTACTGTGACGTCCATGGTAAATCTTATGTGTTACCATTTCTGAGGATTACGGTGTTATGCCATCGTACCCTGTAATTTCACAGCCATATTCAACCCTTTAACCGAAACACAGCTCAGCTGCTTCACAGTAGAAACAGGTGGAACAGAGGTACCCGTGCAGATGATGTTTATTCATTCTCACTCTAATTGGTAGAACTAAAATTTTTATTAAAATATTCATTTGTTTTCTTGTACAATAAAACCTATAAAGAAAAATAACATAAGTATGTTATTTTAGATACTGTAGATGTAATTATAGCATATAAGAATATTATCGTATAAACGCAAATTTTCTAACACAAAGACAATCTTACGTAGACAATCTTCGTAGAAAGTAAAGATTGAAAGATACACAGATAAGATTTCGTTTTGTTTCACTTATTGTTGTTGTTTTTTTTTTGGATTGGCAAAACAATGTTATGTATTAATCCTAATACTAGTTACGTTTTCTTGAATAAACATGTAAATATATTTTATTTAAAATTTCATTTGTATTCTAAATCTAAAGCTAACATAACTCGTTATAAATTTTATTACCACATAAAAATTACTTACCTGAAAAGTTTATTATTAAGTTAATATAAATTTTAATACAATATATTTTAATAACAAAAATATCTATTCCAATAAAATAAAACAAAATGTAATAAAACGAAAACAACTTATTATTTATTACGATTATTAAAATTTGAACGCGATGAATATACTTCCTTTGTTATTTATTTTTTTCTTTCTTTAGCCACCAGCGTAAACCAAAAGTACAAGCAGGACTATCATTCCATTTTCATCCATTGAAAAAATATCTTTCCTCTAAAAAACCAAGTAAACTGAGCAACCTTCTTTGGCAATGTTATTCAACGCCAAAAGCACATTATTTCAAAGGAGTAACTATTCGTATTCTATCCTGAAATCCAGTACTTTATATGTTGAAGGTTTTACCACACCAACAGTAACTGTACCTAATAAATATGATATAGGGTCCTACAAGAAGAGAATTTATACCTTTTTAAAAGGTTAGTGAAGCATTGGCGACTCTCCTGGTGTCGTTAGTGTCCACAGGCTGCGGTAATCACTTACCATCAGTTGAACTACATGCTGGTTTGTCGGCCTTTCACATTATAAATAAACTTGGTAAGCCATCTCTCGTTTTATTTATCCCAGTGTGAAAACTCGTTATTCCCTAAGGTTTGCGCTACAATAAACGGATATACTATCGCGTATCCATATCAAATATCTACTCTGTACGTGCTAGTCGACGCAGACCGTCTACTGAATGTAATGCGTTGTATAAGAAAATATGCAATGCGGACATTGGCGATTATACACCGACGGAAGATCCGCGGGCCGTGGACAAAACAGACGCCAATAACTTAACGGGTGTATTTAAAGGGGTGACGGCTAGACTGTACCCATCCCAGAATTGACTAGTACCCACTCGAAAATCCAAGCGAAGCTTTCAGCCATAGGCAGACATGTCTGAGAGTATATACGCGCCTTTTTAAGTGCCCCGGCTACCCCCAAGAAAATAGGAGGGAGTTGTTAGTAATACGGACTACGAGTTCCATTGCTAGCAATATACCCTGTCAAGTCGACCTCCACATGGTCTCCCCTGGAAACTATCGTGCTGAATTCCGGGTACATTCTTCACAGTGGACTAACTGCCTGCTTTTTCATTCTTACCTCATGTCATTCCTCATTGATGCCCCGCCAGCACATACTGTTAGCGCAGGCAGGGCTGCCATTCCATTGCCATCTATTAAAAAAAGGCCCCAGGAAAATACTTTTTATTACGCCAAAGCGAATGGCCATTTCTATCAACAGAATAATAGATCGTCTGTATCGTAATATCATACGAAATAAAATATTTTTACATTCGACTACCATGTAAGATACCCTTGGTGTAACGCCTTCATCGCGTACTACATTCATCTGAAACACAAAATTAACTCTAAGTTATATTTAATTAAAAGATGAAAATGGAAAGACAATCTCGCATGCGCTACTCTACGCTGGTTGGTAGAGTGATGAATGAAAAGTGATTACTGAAGATAAAGTCAGGTCAATAAGTACCGGTAGATTAAATTTAATTCTTTCAAAAGGAACTGCGTGGAATTCAACATAATTGGATATATTCATCGTACTGAATTCCAGGTGTATTCATCACGATGGGCTAACTGCCCCACCTTTTTATTCTCACCTGTTATCTCTCACTGATGCCCCAGTAGCGTATACCGTTAGCACAGGCGGGATTACCATTCCGTTATCACCCATTAAAATAACCGAATATATTGCTAGCAACGGGATCATAAGACCACATTACATGACAGTCCCCTAGGGTCCTCGTTACCAGTATTTCCAAACTGAACGCAACCTTTACAATGCGTAACCTATATACCAAGACCATTAACATTTATGTCTGTCGATATTAGGAAGACGGAAAATAACCTATTACGGCCACCGGTCCTCAGGGAGGAAGTTATCAATCATCTCATTCCTATACTTATTAAATCTATTTTGGGATACAAATTGCTTTTAACGGTAATATTGACTTTGTCAGAAACTAATTTTCTATTTATTTGATCAAACGCCAACACCAATTAAAAAATGTCACGACATTTACATATAATATAATTGGAAATCGTTTCTTGATTTGAGAGAAGTCGAATATTGTGTATTTTCTATATCATGTTAATGGTATTCAATGAGTAATAATGAATACTTTTGCATGGTTTGAATGGTGGGATATGGCAGTGAATTTAGAGGGTACAGAGGAATATCATCTGAGTATGGGGGGGGGGGTTCATAGGCGAGACAGTATACTTTGTTATGTCCATGGTACGGCTCGTGTCTATAGGCGATGGTTACCACTTTCCATCAGGTAAGCCACTGACGGCTTGTGTAAAGTGGTATGGTCGCGTAACCGGGATATATTTACTGGCCATAATAAAAAGTAGCCTATATCCTACTATGTCCCATATAGTACGTGTATACTAAATTTCATAATTATTGGCCCAGCCATTAAGGCGCAATAAAGCAACAATAAAACAACAAATATAAATAAAGTTACTTTCATATTTACAATATTTTTTTCTCATTCTTTAATCTATTTTTTTTTTGTTTCAGCTCCGATAATGAGGAAGTCCTGAGAATAGCGCAGTGTAAATAATAGGTCTATTAATAAAGCAATAATCCAATTATTGAAAGTAGAAAACCCCGTAGTTTTAACTATTGACGCTATAAAAAGTGCTAAAGTAGATATTATTTACGATAATTTGTTACGAAAAATCTTCCATAACATAGTGTAAGTTTAATGAAAATTGTGTCTTGGTTGTATGAAATAAAGTTCAAAACAGTTCAAAATGATCTCTAATGCCGGTGCAATAGAATATAAATCAAACGTGAATGCCGACTATAAGGTTCTGAGTAATATCAGCGAGAAAAGTGCTTAGCGATTTTGAATAAAGAATGTTAATAAAAAGATGCCTCAACGCGCGCCGTCATCGTCGAGCTTGATGCGACAGTTCGTGGTGTTGGCCCTGCCCGGAATGTATTTGCTGTTCAAGTACAACCAGTACCGGCAGCAGCAAATGGAGACCGCGCGGCGCCGAGTCACCGAGCGGGAGCTTATGCACCTCAACACTAAAATCGTAAGTACCTAGTTTTGTTTGGCTTGTAATTAAACGAGCAAATGATAATACTAATATGAAGGACTATATTATATATATGATATTGAGAAGCTACTCGTTTTTGTAATTGATTAAATATACGTATACAGATATAGGAACTAAATGTTCCTATATCTATAGTGGAGAATAACTAAGGAGAAAATTTTTACTTTATGTTTAATGTTCCTAAAAACTTCAATACGTTTGACACCTTTAAATTATATCAAATTTTTAAATCAAATTAGATTTTTATTACATGTTTTTCAATACGTATTTTTAATTTATATATTCCGCAACCATACTGTACCTTCCAGACCCTAAGAAATGTCCGTAAATATTTATTATAAAAAATATCTAAAATCACTTATCTTTCCATACTCTTACTTTAATAGGCTTTGCCACTTGTATCCACTTGGTTTTACCTTGTTGACCAATGTGTTCCAACCAACTTTTCAGTGATTCACTTCTACCGAGCATTATTAATGCATCACGCATTATTAATGCGTGATCTACACTCCAGTATCTTCTTCTATACTCTAAATAAATAGATAAACTACGAATAATGTGTAACTTACAACACAACAATATTTTATTTATTTAAAAAGTATAGCAATCTTATGAACATTTTTGGATTTTGGTAAAAAAGAAACTACTATAGTGGCAAAATGAGTTATTATGATTTAAAAACTAAATTTCTGAACCGACGTTAATTAAATATGTATAGGATCAATTTGAAAGTACCTGTATGATTTCAGGTAAAAAAAATAGATGTTCAAATTGATTTATAAATAACTGAATTCTTCATAAAAAATACTCTCCTCCTTTTTTCAAAGTCGGTTGAAAAAGAAATGGCGATTGAATTCAAGTGTAATCTACATTATCATACTAGGCATTTTCATAACGAAATAATTAAAGATATTGTTTTAGTCTAGGTCAATATAATAATGACAATTTTAATTTCAATTGCTGATTAAAAAAAAGGGTTTCTTTCGTAAATTATTCTGCGTATTCTTCTGTAAGTCTAAGTACCTATGCACTGCAATTACTATCCTTAATCTATGACTCATACGAAATAAATAAGACTTTTTTTCAGCCTAACCCAAAAAACCTCTGGGTACCTCTGTCCTATTCGTGTTTCAACCGTGAAGCAGTTGTGTTTGCATGGCTGTGTTTCGGTTTGAAGGGTGGGATATGGCGTGAATTTACTGGGTACAGAGGAATAACACCTGAGTCCTCAGGAATGGCAACGCATGGGGAGTATCATTGGCGAAACAGTATACTCTGTTATGTCCATGGTACTGCTCATGTCTATAGGCGACGGTTACCACTTTACATCAGATGGGCCGTCAGCTTGTTTGCTAAGTTGTATAAAAAAAAAAAAAATGCTTTTGTCTTTAGCAATTGCTCTAACCTCTAACATTTATAATTATCAATTCTGATATTTTTAAATGATCACTTACGTTTCTAAATAGGCAGTAAAAATAAAAGTTGCCATTCGCATCTAATTGTTTCCTCGCATCAGAAACATCTAAAAGTTTCTCTGATATTTTTACAGAAAATTTTTGTATGTCGAAATTGCACTCATACGAAACCGAGGGGGGTCACTAGAAATCTATTAGAATATGTGACTAAATACGGGCAATTATTCTTTTAAAATTTTCAATATCATAGGTTTCGAAATATTTAGCATAAGTACATATACTTAATATTTTGAAGATCATAGGCTACATTCCTCTCGGTCACTTTATTTCTAGAAAAATTATAACGACGTATATCATGATCACGCGGACAAAGTCGCGAGTAAATAGTATTATATTATATATCTTGTTGTTTCTTTTTAATCCAACATTAACAAAACGTGTGAGTTAAAACGGATGTAGAAAGGTCGGTCGAGTGGATTAGTAGGAAAATCATCAATCTTGTCGGAAAACATTTTTCACGTAGCTCGCACCGATTAGGAAACGGACCATATTGATGTATGTGAGTAGGTATATTTTGCACGATTCATTCAACTTATTTATTTATTTATATTTTATTTTGTGATCAATGTTCACATTTGTAACTGTAACACTATAAGTAGTTTATATTATATGCATCAATAACTAAAAATATAACAATCGTAAGCATGTTTTTTGTTTATCGAGATACAATTTAATTATGTATATGATTTTACAAATAACAGTATCATAAATAAAATGTATCAGATACCAGTTTTGTACAATTTTAAACTCCATATAACGTACTATATAGATTATTATGGGAAATATTTACCTAAAGTATTATCACACAGTAGCAATAGATTGGTAATAATTTATTAACTGTGTCAAAAAAACGTCGTTTATCAATACAAAAGTATTCAAACCCCTTATTGTAATGTTGTTTATTAAAAAACTTATGTAGAAAGTTGGAAATTGCCATCAAAATATTTATTTCCACTATAAATATTTAAATCGGTACAATTTTCTCATTTATTTAAAACAAGATACAATATAAATTATAAATCAGTATTTATGATGGTAATCAGACATACTCGTAAACACCAATGAAATGATTACAAAGAAATTTTATTTCTATTTATTTATTCAGTTCACCAACGACTATTACAACTGTACTTTAAAATATATTCAGTACATGTATGATGATGATCATCATACATATATATATATATATATATATTATGATGATTATCATACATATATATATATATATATATATATATATATATATGTTATACAGTCATTTAAAGGTCTATATGAAATATATACTTTACTTAATAATAAAGTAACTTATTATAGTATTAACAACAAGTTCTTATAATAAATTTATAACTGTAAATATAATATATGAATATAAATATTATTTTTATATCTCTGTTTGCCCAATGGTTGACTGGTAGCGAACACCGTCCGGTAGGGGGGAAAGGGATTGTTAGTAATAGAGACTGAGAATCCCATTGATAGCAATATACCCAACCAGGCCGACTTCCTCGCGGTACTTCCTGGAAACTGTCATGGTTAATTCCTAATGAATTCATCATGATGGGCTAACTGGCCTGTTTTCATTCTCATCTGTCACCCTTCACTGGTGCTCCGCCGGCGTATCCCGTTAGTGCAGGCGGGGTTACCATACCATTTTCACCCGATGAGATACACCGTCCGGTATTAAGTCCGCCATATGTACATAGTTTCACTATGCATTAAAGTTTAAATAAATAAATATAAGTACAATAAAACTAATATACGATACTATGTGATTATCGTTGGAAAGAGGGTCAAAACGAAATATTCATACAAATAGAGGCAAGGTAGCCAAATGTGATGGAGACGTTGCGTGCACTCTAACAAATAATACCCATATATACAATAAATATATAGCTATGTATACACAGGGTTAGTCGCAAAGGTCACACCAAACCGAAACTCAATGATAGAAAGATTCTATCGGAAATGACGTCAAAAAATATCGAAGTTCAAATTACTTGAAAGGAAACCCAATCGAAGCTTCTGCGTAGAATCGGCAAGGTGCGCCACAAGCACGCGCGTTCACGCGATACTTTAATTCAATACTCGGTAATTTTATTATAACTTCAATACAAAATGAACAACAATATATTCATGCTAAAAATATGAAATTTTGTAAAGATATTTGTATGTTTTTACTCAGATTTGTATGAAATTTCATGTACAGACAGATTAAACTTAACAAATAGAATACTTTATTTTAATGCCTAATTGATTATTTTATATACACGTTGGCGAAGTCGCGGAAAATAGCTAGTTCAATGTAATAAAAAATGTAACAAGAACGTGTCTGTGTACGCATCACGAAGAAAATACTTCACGGATTTCAATGAAACTTGATGTCGGGATAGCTTAATATGTAAGTCAACATATAAGACGGTGATATAGGATACTTTATACCGCCATAAATATAAGAGTCTCATGGGAAAATACAAAATTTCGTCGCGCGAAAGAGGACACGAGCACAGCAAATCATTCATATTTCCAAATATACAAATATTTTTGTGTACCTAATGTTATAATGCGTTAAAAACAGGAATTGCTATTCGTTAGTGTCGCTAAAACTCAAAAATAGTTTGACCGACCTTTTTATTTATTTATACGATATAACAGGTGTAGTTTAAAAGAATAAAATCGGAAAATTCCTAAAGTTCATATGAACATAAATCGAAAAATTTTAAAATAGATAATTTTGTATGGAAATCGCAAGTTCCCATACTGTACTATATAACTTACAGTTTATATAAACTTAAGTATCGAATAAACCATTTACAATATTAATCCAATGACGAATCAGTTCCTTTAATGGTGACACAAATGTCATTTAGGTTGCAATTCAAGAGTGCGAAACATAATTCCAATCTATTGGAATTCATTCGAAGCTGAAGCGATCGCGCCCACTGCTAGCAACCGACCGACCGGGCGACCGCAAAACGCGTCACGCGATATCCGGGCACAGACATCTTGACCGATCACCACTAACCTTCGATTACTCGTTTAATTACCTACTATATTGTGTTCCATATCATTTGCAGAATTATTTTACATAAATCATGGCGCTATCAATGTTGTAGTTACCGCCTCATTCATTTAATAATTGCATTTGCTTCATTTTTAAGCATCCTCCAGAAAGAGAGGTTCTCGATTTGTTCTATTTTTACATACATACATATACGCCATGCTTTGTAACCGACTTTAAAAAATGAAGATGTTCCTAATTCGGTGGTATGTTTTTGTGTTTATTACTTTATAACTTCTTCAATTATAAACCAATTTGGAAAATTCTTTTTTTATCTGAAACTATATACAGATTGGTCACATAGAAATTTTATCAAAATCGATTCAGTTGTTTATTTTTTTCGATCAAAATAACTGGTTTGCCACAACTGAAGTCGGTTTCATTTTGTGGAACACAATTTCAAATTACATTAAAGTAGACAGAAATAATGGAACACCGAGAGCTCCGATTCAAACAAGCTCCTTTCGATTCCTCCACATTCATCAATGTATTCAGCTAGCCGCTTGTCCGTTTTTAAGCACGTCACTTATTCGACGTACGCCTCTCTAAGAAGGCCCTATCGACACTTATTCCTGCTTGATAAATCTCTTTATTTATTTATTTATACTTTATTGTACACAGAAATTACAATGTATAACATTGTAACTTATTCTAAATAAACATGTACAACGGGCGAGCTTAAGTCTATAAGAATTCTCTTCCAGCAAACCTTGAGTGGAAAGGAGCATTAATTACCAGCGCGCAGAATGTGTACAATAAGAAATGGAAACAGTATGTTTATTTCTACTAAGAAATAACAAATATGTACCTAAGTACAAACTAACTCATACACTTACATTCAAAATACATAAATATATTTAATATATATTTAACAAGGTTTACCGAGTATGTATATATATATATATATATATATATATATATATATATACACATATATACTCACTACATATACAAAATACGTACATATACATACACAAACATAATAAGTTTACGAGGACAGAAGATGCTCTTTTAATTCCATATTCCAATGAGTTCTATAGTCTAGTCGCATGAACCCTAGTAGTTCATAGTTCTTCTTATATCGATTCTCTCCAAATGACCAAACCAATGAAACATTTCCTTTTAAATCATTGTCATAACTTCATCTTTAATTTAAGTACATTATTTATGGCTATATTACATAAATACATTCTGTACTATCCTAGTATATTATTATGGGGGGAAGAAGGATGAAATTGGATGGAAGGATAGTAATAGCGACTTTAATCTCTATTGCTAACAATATACCCTGTCAGGTCGACCTCCATGCGGTTCCCCCTAGAAACCATTGCGATTAATTATTGTCAAACAAGTCGCGATGGGCCAACGAATCTGACTTTATTCTCGCCTATCATCCCTCACTGGTGCCCCGCCAGTGTATACCGATAGCGCAGACGGAGTTACCGTTGCAGTATCATCCATTAAAAAAAGTATATTATTATATGTGGATATACCTAGTTACCTATCCATCGCAGGAGGTACAAAAAAGCTAATTATCCTCTTCTCATTGTGAGAAAACCGTACCCAGACGTGAATTGTTTTTTTTTTTGGTGGTAATATAATTGTAATCCCGCTTGCGCTGTCGGTGTACGCTGTAGGAATACCAATAAGTGATGATAGGTAAGAAGTCAGGTAAGTTAGCCTATCGAGACAAATTCACCAAGAATTCACTATGATGGTTTCCAGGACGTATAGAGGTTAAACTGATAGGTTATGTTGGTAGCACTGGAGCTGTTAATCCCTATTACTAGCAATAAGCGGTTAATTGTTATATTAACTATGATGTATAGTGAAACTGAACTGGTTGAAAGGAGTTAAAGTATTGTTAGTAATAGCATTTAGCAGGTCCATTGGTAGTCTGACAGATCTACCTTAATTCTATTAAACCTCCTTCCAGGAGAGCCATGTTAGGACTTTATGATTCCTGAGGGAGACTTTGTACAAAAGTCGTTTGCTTGGGCACCTCTGTCCCATTCGTGTTTCAACCGTAAAGCAGTTGTGTTTGCATGGCTGTGTTTCGGTTTGAAGGGTGGGATATGGCGTGAATTTACGCAGTACAGAGAAATAACACCTGAGTCCTCAAGAATGGTAACGCATGGGGGTATCATGGACGAAACAGTATACTCTGTTATGTCCATGGTACTGCTCATGTCTATAGGTGACGCTTACCACTTTCCATCAGGTGGGCCGTCAGCTTGTTTGCCATTCTAAGTTGTATAAAAAAAAATTAAAATAATCAAATAACTAAATTCTTAAAAAAAAAAAAAAAATAAGATTGAATTAAAACTTTTTCTCATCTAATATTCCATTACTGGTATCCCATCAGCATAAATTGGTAACACAGTCATCGATTAAGTAAAATTGATTGAGAATATAAGTTAATATTGCAGCCCTCACGTTCAATAACCTTCAACAATTTTCATTACGAATTTGCTGCCGCTTGAACTGCCTACAAATATGACATCGCCTTCAGCGAAACTAAACAGGAAATAGGCCAATATCGGCCGAGAATGTACTAGCCTATAAATACGAACAGCAGTGTCAAGGCAGAACATTGCCCGCCGCTTTCCCTCTCAATTCAATCTATTGTTCGCTATAAATATTCCAACGACTATTAAAAGCATTTTACATTAATTACCACTAGAGATCGACTTTTACTTTTTATAATTATTTATTAGCTCATGACTTAGAAATATCTGTAAATTGAATGGTTGGCGTTTTATTTAGTAAATTCTTTATGAAGTATGATTTAATACTTTATATTTTATTCCGCAAAAAAAAAAAAGCAGCTACCTAAATCGTGGCAAAACATGCCGATGAACGAGATGTTTCATGAACACGTTGAACTACTTGTAGACAAGTATATTTTTTACTTCACCGTAAGATTTTTGCTTCGTCAAAAATGGCAGCTTCAGATGTTCTAAAATTAATATGAAACCATTTTAATATGATATATCCTATTGACTGTAAGAAGAATTATCAAAATTGTTCTAGAATTGGCAACTTAACTGCGTAATACAGTATCCACAAAAAATACTTATAAATAAAGAACAAAACTACTATTGAGAAATACGCTACAGCTATTAATTTGCTGCAGGACATACTGAGTGGCAGTTACGTTGGCAATTAAAAATATGAAGTTTGTTTTCTATTGTAAATAAATGTAACTCTTTTTATTGTTGGCAATAAATGTTTTTTTTTATTTCTTTCTTTTTTTAAATAATTCTACTACTATATAAATGCTTTAAACGTTTAAAACTTTTACTAAAGAGATAATCTAGTAATCTTTAATTAAAAAAGTATAGTATCTAAGACTCTTCTTTTATTAAAAATGCTGGCAGAAATATTACAATACTTATAACATCTTTCTGAAATAATTATATAAATAACCTATTCCAAAATCTTTGTAAATAACATAAACGTCAAATTGCTTCACAACAGCAACAAAATTTACCGAGTTCTTGTATTTAAAAATTAAAGAAAAATAAGATATGATTGCAGTAAATGTAATGCACAAAACTAAATATTTGTGGTTAAATTTATGGAGTACAAGAAAGACAATAAACAATATAAACTATGGAATATTTACTCGATGGTATTCGAAAAAGTCTGATAAGGATGAGTGTAGAAGAGCTATAGTAGATATTCCAACGGATGCTTTTCCTGACTGTCCCCAACCTTATTTAAGAAGGAAGAAAAAAAAGGAGGGAATACTCCACAAAATCAAATTGAAAATCATCGAGGGTGGCACAAATTTTGGAAGTTAGTTCACCTTACTCTTTTCTTTTTTTATTAAAACCAATAAATTTTGTCAATTCAGGCAATATTCTTTGCAACAGTAAAAATTGATATCAGACTAATATCAGAACTAAGAAGTATGTAGGAGCATCTAGAATGATAAATGAATAATAAATAGAGGAATGGTGGTCAACATTATAATTATCAACCATCTATTATCTTCTACCTTGAGCTATCCGAGTTCATCGACTTCCTGCAAAACTTTTACGATTGTTTTTATTTATCCATTCGCAGCAAAATGTGATGACGATACTAAAAATCTCATATAAACCCCAAAAAACTTTACATTATTAACAGTATTGTACCAAGAAATTAGGTGGAAAGCACGATAAAAATCAATGTGAACGCGGTCATTGCTTTACATACTCATTATTGTAATGAGGTCAGTAACGAAGTTATATAACTCATTTCATAGCGCCATTTCGCCGGGTGCAATGTCCCCCGAAGCCGTGCAAAGAAGAAGTGGTACCAGAAGAGCCGAAAGCATTACCGCCGCCTAAAAAGAAGGTGTTTCCGATGCCTGAACCTCGGCCTGGTGTCCAAGTATCGATCCTTGGGGCGGATACGGCGATAGGGCAGTACGTAGCGTTGCTACTAAAGCAATGCCCTTGTATTAAAAAGTTAGTGAACTTATAAATACATATAACGAATAATAATAACAGAATGATGATTTGGAATTCTAAAACTGTCTCTTTAAAAATGACAGTGCATTGTTCTACATTTACTTGCTGTATTCATTAATAATTTATTTCATCTATAGATCATCAAGTCACACACACATATATTAATAATAATAATAATCATTTATAAAATCATTGAAAAACGATACCATAAGAATAAGTATCTTTATGGCAATATAATTTTATTATAATCGTCTTTAAAGTTTTTCCCATTATACGAAATCAGTAACCATAGTATATTGTTACTGTACATTTGGGTCATGATTTAGTAATCCTATTTGCCACACATTCATACTATCTTTTTTTGTAATGATCTACCTCTAAACATGCTGTTAGTCATTTTCTTCTGTCCACTGTTTACTCGTAATGCCGTTTATCATAAATTCTGTTTTTAATAACCGTTAATCCTACATGCTTCTGATGGACTTTAATCATGTTAATTATTTTGTATCCAGCTGGCAAACGTTCCAGTTTTATTTAGGTAGAACGTTATAATTAAAAAGGGTAATTAGGTTTTATGGGGGATGCTTACCCCATTAACCTTTCCCTTGGAGCTGTTGCTCCACTTTGTAGATTCTTTCCTTGTTTCTGAATTATAGATTAGTTATGTAAATATTCATTTATATTTTACATTCAGTATCTTGTAAACATTATTACATCTGCTTTATCATTGCATAAACGTTAACCCATCCAATAAAGAAAGTACCATTTTAAATATGTATGAGGTAAATTTTTGTATTGCAGTGAATTTAAATTTGATAACTTCCATGGAGTTAGTTTGCTTTGTATAAATGTGGTTCCAGCTTTAATTGTATTTTATGAAATGAACTTTTCTAAATTAACTCCAATCTGGGAATACTAGGTTGTATTCCAAGATATTCGTTGCTTAAATTCTCTCAACTAAGTTTCTTTTATGATAACGTGATTAAATATGGTATCATGTTTACTTGGTTTTTGTAGTGTTTTAAACTATAAATGGTACTGTTAAATTTTTTAAGTAGATTCTATTCCACAAAATAATAGACTTTAATCATAGCCAAATAAGTTATTCTGATTAAAAAATCAAGTTACCAAACCGATTTTGACGAAATGTCTACACGATCGTTCTAAATTCCTGTATATCTTTTCAAATATATATTTATCTAAATCGGTTTATAAATGACGGAGTACTGACATAAAACAAACATAAAAAATAGCACCTCCTCCTGTTTTTAAGTCAATTAAAAATAGATACTTTTGCTGTTACGTATATAATATGTTCAACGTAATATGTTAGGATATAATCTTCACATGAACCCAATTTTATTCAAATCCCTTCAACCGTTTAACCGTGATTGGTTAACATACAAACATCTAAACATCCAAACTTTACAAACATTTATATTTATAATATTAGAAGAATTAATGGGATTTGAAATCTCCAAAGGATCCAAAGCAAAATTACATGTCATTGTGATGTGGCCACAAAACAAATGTTACAAGTTAAGATGAATACGGCTCTTAATGTAAACTTTAGCTGTTCAGCGAGTCGTGACGTCTCTTGTCCCACAAGCTACGCCTCATAAAATGACCCGTTAGGGCATCCCTCGGGGACCTTTCGTCCCGTCCCACGTCAAAATACCAGTTTATCCGCACGAACCTTGTAACAACTTGAAAATCCAAATGTCAAATTCTATTTCTGTTATGAATACCTGTTTTCCCTTCTTCATAGATGACTCTAGCTTTTGTATTACCTTTTTTTCTTACGTAACGAACATTGTGTTCAGGGACATCTTGGCTTGTGCTACGATCGCGCAGATCGTTTATGTCGACGGCGGTCTATTTATATCACAGTATTAACCTTTATAGGAAGCTAGCCATTATTTACAAAATATAACAAACATATGGTATTTTAATATAATAACTACCTGTTTAAGTTACGTATAATTTGACCAAAACTAGTCGAGTTTCTTGGTTATATATTCTTATGTAAACATAATAAAGATACATTAGCTAATCTAAGTATTATAAAGTACTAAATTAAAGCTCCTTGTCAATTTGTAATATTACAACGAAGTCTTTTATACTAAGGAGCAGTATTAACTAAAAATAAATTTGATATAAAACTAGTAATTTTAATTGTAGTACATAAAATCATAAATTTGCTAAACTATCAATATAAGAATTTAATATTTGAGATTTAAACTAGTCAATTTGGAATCGAACCCAGCGGCGATTCTAAAACGTAATATACAAAAGCAATCACTGGAATACACTAATTTTGTGTAGTTCTTAACTGAAATATGTATTTTGGTTATAGATTTATCATTTTAAGATAAATGTAAATATTAATGTTTTGATTTTTCTTTATAATAATCAAATGAAACACGTAGCTTACTTGTTATGTAATCTAAAATAAACAGACAAAAGAGATTTTTTTCACAAAACACTCATCTTTAGAACTGTGAAGGCCAAAGTTGAATTGGTTCCGGCCTTTTGACGCATTGTGGGTGTATCTTGTAACCTTTTTATGCTGTTCAGACATTTATTGTACTCGATCCATTGAAGCATTAAATGTGGCCCATTTTTAACGAAACGACAATCGAATTTCAACAAGATTTGTTCACTTTAAGTGCTATTGATCGTCAATAAATGAATATTAATGAATGATTGTTGGCAGTTTTATTACGATTGGAACACTATCCAAATATTTGGATGTATTTTATTATTTTTAGCAGTCTTCAAAAAGAATAAGAACACTAATTTGACAGTGTTTGTCATATTTTTTTATTATAATATTTAATCTGCGTGTATTTATTGCAAACTAATTTTTATCCGTAAATTCATCCACCTGACTATGTAATAAGTATGCCTTATTTACTAGACGGTTGAGTTTAGGATTTTATATTGTTTCCTTTGTTAGAATATTCCCAGGATGACACTAATCAGCACACGAGGTTAACGTTCTTTACAACATTACACAATAGTCATTTTATATAAATGATTAAATATGATATAATACTTGAAAATTTAGAAGTAATGTCTACTGATCTCGCTCGAGCATTTCACCAGTTAGTCTTTTACCACTATACGAGAAATAGATCTCAGGTTCATTAAAGTCTAGTTTTTTCAACATTGAAAAATATTGTTGGTATAATGTCACGGATAATACTTGACATTTCCATATTTAGAAAGCAATTGTATTTTTCTTTGCCTCTATTAAAAAGGTCAACGGTTCAAGTTACATTTTCTGAGTAGCTATTGTTGAGTGCTGAGAAGCCATACCATGTTAAAAGCACGCAATTAAAAATTCCTAACACACGTTTCATAATTTCGTACTGATTCCTTGGGGAGGCCTCTGTCGCAATCCAATAATTGCGGTAGGTACCCATCTGACTCTGTGAACATAATGGGCAGGTTTAATACAAATTTCCTCCAGTTGTCGCTTGTAACTAGTTTCTAAAATGTACTTCTTGAAAAAGAAGAAACTCTGCCTACATTTCGATCAATCGTTAACCCACAATATTAGTATTATTAGCGGTTTTGGATTTGCACACTTATGGAGAGATCAATTGAATCAAAATATATTTGTATAAAGATTCTAGTTGATTACTAAGATTGACCACCATATTTATTTTATATTAAAGAGTAATAATATAATATTTTGATGACCTTCAGTATACACTTTAGAGAAACTTCTTCAACAACTCCAATTCTTTTCGTCCGCCTACAAGACCTATTTCTATAGATATTATTATATAGACAGGGATGATTCAAGCAAATGTAATAAAAGAAACCAAGATTTTACGAGCGTCGGGCGGCCCGTGACTGAAGCTTGATTCTACTATTTATCACATAATTTTTATAACTAGAAAACTGAGTACAATGATATTCTTCGTCGAAGTATACTTACTCCCTTTTGTATAATGATGAACAAAATTACATAGTCATAATATAACCTACAGTAAAACTATTAGCTATTATCAACAATTATATCAATTTCCGATATTTTGTTTATATAATACAAACAAATATCAGAAATATGTTTTACACTATTAGTAAAATTTATAACTCAATGTATTAATAAAACCGTGTTTCAAGAATATGCATTTTATTTACAATGTAACTAATACTGGATACATTAACATTAACGGTATATCTCAACCTCTCTTGCTGTAAAAGTAAATGCGGTCTAAGGTTTTTTTATAACGTTAGTGAAACTAACGAAAAGTGATGTACAGCCACTGCCAGTAAACGAAACAGTAAATGTCTAAAATACTGCATCATTATCTCACAAAACTACTCTCTTAAACATCAGTGTTCATTATATTGAATCCAAGTGATCCATGTAAAAATAAAAAGAATTACAAATATAAGCAAAATATTACAAAATATATTTAAAGATTCATTCTTAAAGATTTTCATCAACACATTTTCTTTGAAATGAAATTACTCCAATCTCCAGCAAAACTTCCTAACGACGAATTTTTAGGCAGTGAATAGTATTAATGGGCCTAATAATGGTAAAGAATCCGCTTGGGAAAATGAATCTAATAAAGAAATCCATAAGATATAAAATGGAATATCGGAAATCCGATTTCCGTCATTTCACTCTGAGGGAAAAATGCGTATTTCGTCTTTTCATCTGATTTATCGGATTTCAGACTACGTTTGTACGAAGCGAAGGATACACAGTGTACGGACTGTAGCAGAGATCTATGCAACGTAGTCCAGGATCTTCAGCACATTAACACCAATTGTAGGGTGCAGGCGTTCAGCTGTGCTTGCTATGAATTGGAAAGGTGTTTACAGGTTACATACTATTTTTTTGTCACTATATTTTTAGTAATAATTTTTTTTTATACAACTTAGAATGGCAAGCAAGCTGACGGAAACCCACCTGATGGAAAATGGTAACCGTGGCCTATAGACATGAGCAGTACCATGGACATAACAGAATACTGTTTCGCTCATGATACCCCTCATGCGTTACCATTCCTGAGGACCCAGGTGTTATTCCTCTGTACCCAGTAAATTCACGCCATATCCCACCCTTCAAACCGAAACACAGCCATGCAAACACAACTGCTTCACGGTTGAAACACGAATGGGACAGAGGTACCCAAGCAATCGACTTTTGTACAAAGTCTCCCTCTGGTTTACGTATTTCATATAATACTATACACGATAAATAATATAGATAAGTAGTATGGCATATCCAAAATTTTACGGTTACCACGTTTTATTACGTGGATCAGTAGTTTATTTGCATTCCAAATTAAAAAAAAATATATATATTTATTATAATTAGGATTTATTTAAAAATAAAAATAAGTTTATTCTGAAAGATTCAGTCACGCATAAAATTTTATAAATAATGAAAAATATAAAAAAAAATATGAAAATTATACAAACGTGAGACCCAAAAACATAAAGAGATAGCTTTGTGAGTAAAGTTTTACTACCAAAACACTAATTTTTACTACAAAGTATTCAAATACAAAACGCATTTACGAAGCCGTATCAAATAGACTATGCTTATATAAAATCGTATCTAGGTTACAAGTAATAAATAATTAAAAGAACTCCAATATTTGTGTTAGTTATGTAGAAACTTCTTAACTAGTTTATGTAATTCTGAAGACGTAGTTTGTCTGCTACTATCAATTTGCATATCGCAGTCTGCAGTTGGACTATAGTCAAAGCCGAACATTAGCAAGTTTTACAAACTTCTCGATTTTGCTGCATTTTCATTTGTAATTTCTTCTCCAAGAGGAAAACTTAATAATTATTTGCGACTTCACAAATTCCACTCTGGTATGCAATCCAACAATATTATCTTTGTTAGAATAATAAAATAAATTTATATTAAAATATGTAATGTAATGAAGTGTTTTTTTTTTCTTTTGTGCTGTATTCCGAATTTGAAATAAAAGTGACAAAACACTCCAACAATTAAAATAGTTTTGTAATGGGTTTGAATATTTATTAAACAAGAAGTTTATATACAAACTTCCTATTAAACAATCTTAAATAAAACATTTGTTTTACTAATAGTACTTTCACCTCGTATAAACTTACGTCTACCATGATTCCTTCCAATTAAATTATTCATAACAGTTTAAAAAGACAAAGACTGTACGATTCAACGTGAATGTTTTATTGGATCGCTTTCTTCACCCATGCGTGGCGTATACAAGACTAGGTGAGAATGCCGTCGACCTGTGACTTGCCAATCAATACGAGCTCGTACTCTAGCTGCAAAAAATATGCTACAACAGCGGTTTGTTATTGGCTAGGTAAAAAATATAGTGTGTTTGGAGGGTCGATTGAAAGTGAATAAGATATATTTATGTTGTTATTATAATATCTTTTATTGTGTCTATAGTTTGTACTGTTAAAGATACTTGTATTTTCGTACTTTATTATTTGTGATGTAAATAGTATAATTCAATTTAATTGTAGCATATTTCAATCTTCAAATATTTCTTTGTCGATAAAATTTTACAGAATGTTACTTAATTTATGAATATTAATTTAAAAATATACAGGCATTTCATTTTTAGTTCACAATATTCCACATTCAATACACAAAGCTACTCAAAAATAACTAACATGACGCAGATTTTTTCATTATTTTATTTACGGATACAACGCATGAAATTAAAAAGAAATATAAATGTTTCCATTGAAATATACCTACGTTAGAGGTCGTGCAGTGGAACTTCGATCGTTCGGCGCCAATCGGTCTACAGACGATAGCATAAAACCACTTACATCGTCGCCCGAGCGCCCACTCACTCAGTACTCTTTTGAACTAAAACAAAACATGTTGTTTCTGTCTATACAATTTCTAGTTATACTTTAAAGCTACACTTATACTAATGTTATCAGAAACATAGTAAGACCTATGTTATTATTTACTTATTAAATATCTATAAAGGCAAATCCTTGCTAATGTGATCTGATGCACAAAAACTATTTTTTATTTTTTTATAATTTTCAGATTCTAATGTACAATGTCAAATTCTAATGTAGTCTAAATCTGATACTTATTGTAAAAACTTATGTACGACTTATGTACGAAATTAACTTCCAAAAATCTCATTTAATACAATTCTTATACATAAAAACTGCTAAAATATCAAGTGTCATTATGCTACTGTGGACAGTGTATAAGATGGCCTACTTTTATTTGTAGAATACCGACATAGTGCTGATACTTGAAAGCGGATATTTGAACGTGGACATACCATTCGAGGAAAGGTTTTACTATCAAGCTCCCATAGTGAAGCATTATGCGGACGTAATAGCCAATGAGTGTCCAAAAGCATTCATTATAGTGTGTGCTACACCTATAGACTGCATGGTGCCTTTGATCGCTGAGGTATTTTTTTTTTTACTATTTTAGACATAAATTTCTGTTATTACAGTATCCATAATTCTAAGATAAGGTTTAGTTCAACAGATAAATCGTGATTAAATGTATGCGGTGTGTATGTCGTAAACATAGTAAATTATATCAAATCCAAAAAAGAATCACCAAAATCGATACTGAGTAAATCGGTGAAGATACCACGTACCAACACATAAAAACAAACGAATTGAGAACCTCTTAATTTTTAATAGACTTCACGAGAATTAAATAAAGAGTTTCTCAATTTAACAATAACATCATAACATTCCGAAACCAGAAAAAATTGGGAGTTACTCGTATTAAAAAAGAGCGTATTAAGGGGAAAGGATTGTTAGTAATGGAGTTTGACAGCCCCATTGCTAGCAATATGTCATATTAGGTCGACCTCCACGTGGTACCCCCTGGAAACCATCGTGAACAATTCGTGTTGAATTCGTCACGATGGGCTACCTGACCTACTTTATCCTCACCTATCATCCTTCACTGGTGCCCCGCCGGTGTATACCGATAGCACGGGTGGGATTACCATTCCATTATCATTCATTAAAAAAAAAAAGTATTCATACACTACCTACAGTAACTGTTTGCGATTTACCGAGCTATACGTTTGTTGGTCACCTTGATATTATTGAGGAACAGTGAATTCTGAACAACGCGTATCACATGAAAATATTATCAGGTTCTTGAAAAGTTCTATAATTTGGAGCGCGAAGTTATATCGCTAGCACATTGCATCCCATGGGTGGCGTTAAACATTTTATGTTCGGATAATGTCGAAATACCAACTGTTTATGGGTTTGGATACGGCTCGTTAATCCCATATGGATGTAATCTACTCCTGTTTTATGAATATGCCCATAGACTTCTTCAGTTACTTGTAATTTCGCATGAACACTAATACCTATATCCTACTATTCATATGTATATAAAAATTGGTATCTAAAATATGTTTGTGTGTTTGCTACTGTTTAAATAAGTCACACATATAGACGTTGTGCTAACCCAACAAATAATGTTCTACTTTTTATTGCAACACGTGCTGAAAAAAGGCGGAATATAACTACTTTAAAAAATGTTAAAGTCAATAAAGATATTTAGGTATTTATTAATTAATCACGGTATCGGCTAAATGGAATTTAATAAAATTTAGTACACAGATAGACCCCATACATCTTTTGTCTAAAATCATAATAAAAACCGCGGGTTTCAATATTTTTTTCTTCAATTTGAATTAAACACCTAATAATTAATAGACACATAATAATTAGTCCTCAAAGAATGGCAACGCATGTTGAAACGAATGGTGAACAATACAATAAACTCTGTTATATCCATGTTTATAGGCGACAGTTACCATTTTTCATCATATATAGGCCGTAGGCCGTTCTTTGCCATTTTAAAATGCATAAAAAAAGATTATCCAAACAAAAACCTAAATGAGCCGAGCAATATGTTTAAATAAGGAATTAACAAAAGCCAAAAATAAATTACAAAACATTACACGTAGGAAAAAATGGGAGCGGTCCCCAATGGGCGAGAAATACGTCAGCCATATCCGGGACAAACTCGCACAATCACCAGTAAGTGATAAATATTTTACATCTGTCCCTAGGGAAGCACATTCCCAATCTCGGGTGAAATTACTTTATTCGGTTACAAAGGCCATTTGTATTAACTCCGCAATTTGTTAGTGGGATATTTTGCAGCCTCTTTTCTAAGTATAGGCAAGCGTGATCATCGGTGATAATTAATTGTGGCGAAATTAAATGATCCTGGAGGAGGACCGTTTTTGTTTTCGATTAAAAATAAATAGAAATAAGAGAATAAATAGATTGACTGAACTTATTCAGGACGTTTTAAATGTTAAAATTTTTTATTGTAACCTTCAACCCCAAATTCACGTATTTATATTCAAAGCTTTACATGATATTTACAGGCAAAAGGTGACACACAAAATTCATGTTATATTCATTTTGATGATCAATATTGTCGAATTGATGCTTACATGCTATTTCATCACATGTTAAAGAAATAACATTGCTATTTCGAAATTTCTTGCTATATAGATATCGATTTTGTATGGAATATTCGTACATATATTAAATGTATCTGGTGATCTAAAAAACGATGATATTTACAAATATAAACAGACAAGCTTTCTAGATGCTCTGCATCGAAGAAAGTGGCGCTACCTACTTACCCGCTACCTCCTCCTGTAAATAATTTGACCTTTTTATCGATAGTAGAAAAAAGTAAAAATAGATACAAAAATTACTGATTTTTATAATCTAATTTCGTATTAAATAAAAAAAAATATTTATCATTGTAGGTGCATAGCAATCTACAAATATTATTTCTATCCCATATTTTAAATCCATCCCATTCAAAATTAAATATGTATAAGGAAAAAAGAAACGAATGAAAAAAAAGAAAAGAAAAAGAGAAAAAATTCCAATGTAATAGATTCAGATTAGTGAAGTAACATATCATTAAATAAATTATTTTGTCATATTACTAATGTTTACCAAGAAAATTAGAACATTGTCAATTTATGTAGAACAAACTAACTCATGGCCACAAACTTTACACTCTATTACTAAATTTTTCTTTGTTTCTAAACTCCGTGTTAGTTCAGCGGTGTTGCTATGAAGGCGGGCATTTCTTTGTCAACTTTACTTTTGTTCTGAACTCACGCTTTATGAGCTAGAGAAAATAAAAGCACTACGTTCTCGTATATATTTTTAAATATATAGTTCTCTAAGCGACCCACAAACACAGACTAAGAAATATTAAACCCGTCAATAACATACTATGACCTTCTTTCTTTATTCTTATCAAACTAATAAGGTTCTACTGCTGAACACGGTTCTCTTCATTAAGCAGTGTTGCTTAATGGTTTGGAGATTCACTCCTCATGTATTTATAGCATATTGTACTAAGAACAAAATAAAAAAATCGCGGAGATAAAAAACAAACTAACTCATTAAAAACTCTATGCTTGCAATAAATATGTTCAGGTTTAAATTGTGAAATGTAACATATAAATTAATGAATACGGTACTGCGTTTTGTTTATCATTCGGCGAATCTATGCTAGATTGCTATCATTGTATAAAAAAAAGTATGAATAAATGAAAACTCTTTATTTTATTTGTTCCCTTCAAAGACTGATACAGATTATAAAAGTTAACAGTATGTACACAAACAAAACGATTATTTAATTCACACACCAAAACAAAATGAGTATTAATTACAAAAAAAAGCAAGATAAAAATGTAACAAAGGGCGGCCTTATCGCTAAATAACGATGTATTCCAGGCAACCTTAGGATGGCGAGGAATAATTAATTGTGTCTGGTCATGGCGTAACAAAAAATACAAGATTAAATAAGGGAGAAAAACAGCAAAAGATAGATTTAAACGCAGTATAAACAACATAAATAAAAATATAATTAAAATTAAATTAAATTAAATTAAAACTTACACATGATAATAATAAAATACTTATTATATACTAACATAAATAATACATACATATATATGAATATACATATTACTTATATAAAGAAGTATTGTATATTATTCCTTTTTTTTAATTCAATTTATGAACTTCAAGAAAATTAAAGGCATTAGTTATATTTAATCCTGACTGAAACGAAAAACCAACTAGCTTTTCCATGATAATTAATATCATTAAGGAAAACCTAATTAGTTTGCCACGGCTTGTTGAAAGATATTGGGTAACTAAGCGCTGTGGCTTCCGTGAAGCATCAATATGTAATTTTACACTTATTTAGTACAAAATAATATTTATTTAGTAAAACAAGTAAACGATTTTTAATAAATATTCATCATTGTTTAGATCGAACCTTAACTGTAGTCTGTTTTAGCAAAACGTAATGAAAATATATACAAATAAGTAATTGTTGGATGATAACTATTGTGAGTTATACTGTATTGTAATTATTTATGTCGACTTAATTATTTATGTATTATTTACTGCTCGCGACACAGCCTGTGACAGCTGTATAATGCGCTTATGAATAAAAGCTCCTATCCAGTTCGAAACTAAGCGGGCATCCCCGAATTTGAAACTCTGACAAAGCTGTCTTAAATAATTCAAATAAATAATTGTACCATCCATTAAACAATATATTGAAATCCAATAGTGATACATATATATATCCGTTATCTTCATCCATCCTCCGTTAATTGTCCACTTCTGAACTTAGACCTCTCTCTATTGGCGGGATTTTTCCAACATTTTACAGGCGGGTTGGCAACCACAGTTAGGCTTTTAGAGAGACGCTGCCAGCCATCCCTCGACCATTTAGCTTCCTTATTCACCTCTTACGATACTCACAAAAAAGGAAGGGGTGGCCTATTTTATGCATACATACATATATGTATATATGCATAAACTAGGCGATTATTTGATTAGTCTTTTTTATCAATTATCAAAATAATTTTAACAAGACCTAGTATTTTTTTTGTGAATGTCAATTGAAGTAGACAATAGAATTTATTTCAACAGACACTAAAAGAAACGAGCTGGTATGATCCTCGTAAGCTGCTAGGATCACTGGCTGTACCAGAAATGCGGGCCAGTACTCTCGCCGCGCGGGCTCTATGTCTCGAACCACGCTACACAAGGGTGCCATGCGTCGGCGGTACTGAAGGCTTTTCTTTAGTGCCTTTGTTTTCTAAAGCCATCGAATACTTTGACTTTGCTCAGGTATTTTGTGATATTCCACATCTTTTGCATTTTTAAATAGTCAAGCTGTTATTATAAGGTGATATCAAAATCAGTAGTGTCCTTTCATAAAAATCTACCACCGGCAACTCTGAACATTCTTCTCTAAAAGACGAATTAAAAAAGACAAAGAATTTTGGGCACAGCATGCCAACACGTCAAGCTATCAAGTTCATATGGATAGATAAAACATTTGTTATTTACGATACATGATTATTTGGGAATAATTTTTATTAATACTTTCTTAAAAAGATGCTCATGATTTCAATTTTACCCTTTGTAACTACACTATGTCCATCTAATTTGCATTACAAACTGTTTATACTCACTGTCCATTTGAAGAGTTATGCTCATGAACCAGACTACACAAAAACATCAAACGACTAAACTAACACAAATGTCGAAATTAACAGTTACATATAATATATGTAATTATAGACAATGTGGATAAAACAAAACAAATGAGCTTTCGATAAACAGGGATGTGATAACTCTATAGAAGTTTGACTCCACTAAATTCGTTCCTCAGCACAATGCCCAGATGATGACGAACGCAGTCCGCGCAGCCCAGTTTGCCATGACGAGATGTGATGGTTGTTGCATTAAGGCAGCAAACTTGAGTGAATCCCACGCATTAGCTGGCCTGGTAAAGAAGGTCGCATACGCGCTTTTGTGCCAAGACGTACCAAGAGTCACGGGCTTTGTCGAGACGGATCCTAATCAAGTCATATCCCCAGCCAGGTGATTGTAACTTCCATGCCGAAACAAATCCAACGTTTTTTTTATCTTAATTATTAACAATTAGTTTTTTTTATGCAACATAGAATGGCAAACAAGCTGACGGCCTACCTGAGGGAACGTAATTACCGTCGCCTATAGACATGAGCAGTACCATGGACATAATAAAGTATACTGTTTCGCCCATGATACTCCCCATGCGTTGTCATTCCTGAGGACTCAGGTGTTATATCTGTACCCAGTACCCTGTAAATTCACTGCCATATCCCATCCTTCAAACCGAAACACAGCCATGCAAACATAACTACTTCACAAGTTTGCCAAGCAAACGACTTTTGTACAAAATCTACCTTTAGTGTGTTGATAATAGGAATTTATATATTCCGCCAGTATTTTTTGCTCTTAGTTACCTCTCAGTTTGTTTACATTACTATCAAACATGATGTTTCCCCTACTTGGTCTCAATCAGTAAAATTTATAATTCACAATTTATAACTGATAAAGTCTTCCATTCAGAAGCATACTCGTATAACAAGTTCTTCTATCTCCAGATACATCGCAAACACAGTTGAAATCAGCGGTGGAGGTATCGTTAAAAGCTTGGGTCTTCCAAAGATGACAGATTACGAAACCACTCTCGTCGATATAGCTTTAAATGAACTGTTGGCCAAACAAAAAATGGCTGAGGAGTGGTACTGCAAATATTGCAGCTCGTCTTG
Organism: Galleria mellonella; assembly: GCF_026898425.1. Lineage (NCBI taxonomy): Eukaryota > Metazoa > Arthropoda > Insecta > Lepidoptera > Pyralidae > Galleria > Galleria mellonella. The sequence goes on from NW_026442117.1 coordinate 2,718,282, forward strand.
TAGACTAGATGCCTGCCAGTTTCAATTCTTTGCACCTAAATCTTCAAGCAGGCTGGATGATTGTGCTTACGCTAATTTGTAACAAAATAAACTATGATAAAGTTTATAACCGTTTATGAATGCATATTCAATACCAGTGGTCAGTACCTGTCGTGAAATTTTTGAGTCTTTACAAAATTCCTAATAAACTTTTTACTTGTAATAGATGTTTGATTTCGATACTGCATATTACATTATACTTGAAGCCCTCGTAATTATCATTTTATCACAGTTTAGGCTATTTGAATTTTTATATATTGTTTTATCAAAGCAGTTAACCTTTTAGTAACGTATTAGTAAATCCCAATTAGTTATCTTTTACTAGAATCTCCTTAAATTAAAATTAGCAACCATAACAGCCAAGTCGGTCTCTCTGCTTGACATGACATTTTTTCTATAAGAGTCATACCCATTATTAGTACGCTGGCAAAAGGAATTGAGTCTAAGTTTTACATTCAAGTATGTTTCTATATATATACCCACTGTTTAACTGATATATTCTGCCTTATCCATTTGTAAATAAAATAAGAAGTATCAAATGATATTCTCACGGAAAAATATCACAAGTAACATGCTGAAACTTTTACTAACAAACTTGTTCATGAAACCTCAATCATTTTTATTTCTATTACACTCAAATGCCTCTCTATTGATGCTTTACTAAATGATAAAGGTATTTGGAAAGGTTTAAATTTCCTCATATTAAATTCCTTAGAGATTGAGCTAATGGAAGCAGCACTCGAAAGATGAACGTGGTACTTACCCAAAGTTACGGCACAGACAATTTCTAAGAAATGCCTGAAGTGCTGAACTTTAGGATGCATAGCCATTGATATTATCCGAAGTCCTATAATCCCATCATTGTCCTTTCCTCTATGATTAATTAATTATCAATATATAATTGATTTAACAACTTTAAAGAATCAATCGAATGATTTAATAAATATACTTTGTAATGATTGCTGTTAGTAAAATGATGGGAAAATGTTATAACAAAAATATTTTTATTAAATATATCGTGGTGCTCGTCGCTCACTTCAGTCCTGACGTGACAACAACGTGGTGCAATCCACGTCGAAATGTCGACATAAAAATTCCCAATAGTGTATTTAAAATATGTAATTATTTATATTTAGAATAAATTTACTATTGTAATTTTTTTGAGGAAACAATAAAGAGTAACGTACCTATCTATGTGTCAACAATGCAGAAATTTAAAATTAACTAAAAATAAGTAATATTGTGGCCGTGTGGTCCTGGCATAGAATAGACCACCTCTTCCTTTCCCATAGGTGTCGTAAGAGAGATGGACAGCAGCGTCCCTCTTAAAACATCTCTACAACCCAACTGCAATTAACTGCGAATCAATTTATCTGCGAATTGTAGCAACTACTGGCAAAATCCGCTAAGCCCTACCCCTTAGGGGGTTTTATGTCCAGCAATGGACAGTTAAAGGCTGATATGATAATAATGATGAAGTAATATTGTGAACTTTATTTTATTGTCAGGCACTCATTACCCAATCCATAAATCTGTTATAATTTACTTAATACCGATTTAGATATATTATTATTAGCTTATTAAAATAGGAGTCCACTTAAAACAAAACATGGCTTAAGTGACTGAAAATGAATCGTCGTGAAAAAAAATAGCTTATATAACCCAACATTATTATCAGACTCTGAGCACTACGCGGGATCTAGGTGAAGAAAAATCATACTAACCCAAACATGACGAATTTATTGTGCATAGTTTGCAAATTCTATAGCCACCTTTTGTCTTCATCATCAAATTTACTCGATGGTACCATAACACTGTATTATTAACAAACTTACATAAATAATAATATACCAAATTTCAGCACAAATGGACGCCAGTAAATGCTTAAAAAAGAAAACACATTTGAACACAAAAACTTACAAATTAAAAGCAAGTTAAATAAAATCTTTTAAAAAAGACTAAGTTAGCAACTGTAAATCGAGATCCACATGTGAATTTACAGTTCTTAGCTTAATCAAACTGCCACCATTTTGTGGCATTCACTCGTATCTACAGTTGCCTTTGTGAATGAAGATTTTTCTACTTTTATCAATCTTGGAGTTTATTTTCTTATAACTTTCAATTACAATTTCGCAAAATTAGTAAAATTACATATTTAAAAAATATAATTAACTAAATCCATTGTAAAAGAACAACAGGTTTACGAATAATATCACATTTGTTTATTTTACAATTCAATAATAAAATAATATATAATAAATACTGCTAATAATAATATAATAAAATAATAAATACTGCTAAAATATTATAAAATTATAAATAATAAATATAATTATTTACACCAATCGCTTATAAAATTCAACTACTAATTACTCTATTATGACACGAAGAGTCATTCTTGTTGGTGTATTAACTTTTAATACAATACTCAACTTTAAAAATGACACATTACAAAATGCCTATTCTTTACCAAATATACCTAAATGTCTGATTCAAATGTGCGTGGAAAACTGAACCATTACAAAATTGCACAATTTTACTATAAATTATGGCGGACACACCTTAATATTCTGATGGCATGAATAAGAAATATTTTCCCGGATTGCACAATTTAAATCCCCCGTGTAAGCACATTTTTATATTCTTTCAGGTATGAAAGCTTGTAAATCACGCCTCCCGTGTCGAGTTGAATAAATAAGGAAATTATACCAACAACAGCACTATGTTAAAATATAATAAAAAAATTGTAATTGTACATGGCAGATATTAAAAAAAAATATATAAATGCTTTTAATAGTAGCAAAAGAAATCAAAACAATAATTTTTAGAAATTTTGTCTATCTGTTTGCCTGTCTGTATGTTTGTCCCGGTATCACGCGAAAAGTACTGCACCAAATCGAATGCGGCATTCGCTATTGTACCCCTGAAGGTCTAACTTAAATAATGGTGTGCGTATTATCTTGACACGTCATCTAAAAGAGATCTATTTCATTATTTTTCCTTACTTCTAAAATCCACGCATACGAAACTAATAAAATAATAAAAATTTCAATTTGATGTCACAGCGGAATTTTTATTTATGTAATAAATAGGACCAATATGAACTAAATTTTTAATAATTTTGACTTATATCTATTAGAAATTTCCAGTATATTAGTCCTTAAAATGAAAATTACGTCGTGACATAAAATTGAAATTTTAAAAAATAGTAAACAGAATTGACCCCATTGTAACCTAATGCCACTGTGGTAATACTAATTATAGCTCTATATTATCACAGCTCAATACATACTTATTATCTAAATAAAATATAAATAAACAAATATATCAGAATAGATAATATAATAATAATACCTAATCATAATATTAACAAACTTATAAAACATGACTCAAAATGTAAAACAGTTTTCAAATCGAAGATTCCAACCCAAGTACTAAACTATCACATATACACAGGTTTTCAAGGAATATTCTGACCTATGATATGTCGTCTCATGTCCAGAGTTGAAAAGGTTGCACTTTGGTTTCTTTCTCTCGTATGTGTCAAGGCCCATTTCTTGCAAATGGCGGTTTCTCATTGGTCTCCAAGTACATTTTGCCAGTCATTCTGTTAGTACAAATAATGTCATTTTTAATATACAGTCGACAAATTTTGGAATTAATTACCTCTACATAATTATAAAGAAATAATAACTTTAACTCGATGCGGTAATAAATATACCATAGCCGAATTTGTAAAAGTTTGTGTGTATGTGTACTATTTCTTAATGGACAATAATGCAATGGTAACCCATGCCTACGCTATTGGTATACAGTGGCGGGACACCGGTGATGATGAAGCAGGTCAGTTAGTCTATTGTAACGAATTTAACAATAAATCAATCACACTAATTTCCGACAGGAACCGCGAGGAGGTCGACCTAATAGTGTTTATTGCTAGCAATGAGCTTACTAATTCTCATTACTAACAATCCCTTCTTCCCCCCTATGCATACCATTGCTTCAATTGTATTTTTTACGACTGTTTTTTCCGTGCTTGGATATATCAGATTAAATGGAATAAGACTGTTCAATCACTAGGGGAAGAGACATAATGCTACTAATGTAGTACTATATATTATCTGTGCTTTAATCTTCATGAATAACAACGCATGAGTTGTAGCATGGACATCACAATGATGATGATATGATGATGACGTGATATATCAGTGATGTCTATGGTATTGTTCATATTTATAGACGGTGTTGCCGCACTTCTTCAAGTGAATTCCATCAATTTATTTGTCACTCCAAATCGTATAAAAATACAAACCTGCAAACTACTACTTTATACGAATACCATTGATTAAAGACAGTACCCTACCCTTTACATCATACATGAGACATGATCATATTATACAGGCTGGATCCGAAATCATTAGCATTCTTTTAAGATAGTGTTCTAAATGTAAAGTTAAATATATTACCCGAAGAATCAAAACATAGTTCAATAAATGACAAAAAGTATCGATCTTCCCGTACTAATATAGCTTGGCTGCCTGACTGGCAGCCAGCAGTAAAGAAAGTTTAAAATAATGCTGATGATTGTGCTTCTCACCTGTATGGTACACACATACATAAGCGTCCACCTCAAATCATAGACATAAATTTAGGTATAAAAAACTATTACACATTAAAAAAAATTATAGTCTTCCGTTTTTTAAAAATACATTAGCTCATATTATACTGACCAATTATGGAAAAAGTTATTGCTGACACGTATCCCTATTTCTCATAACACCACCATCAGTCCAAAATGATCCCACCAAAACCAGTTTATTAGAAGCAAGCATTCCATTATAGTAACCCTAAATCTGCGAGTTCCAGTATCTACAGTCAGATTCATACGACGTACGTGCTTGGTATATTGGCGTCGTAAAACGACCGCAAATATTGACTTAACCAATGTTATGAGAACCTCGAAGGTTTGGCAATCAACATAAGTAATCAATTGTGCTGAAAGTGCCACACCGCCCACCGAGGGTCCGGGTAATTTGGCTGTATTTTCATTGTGACAGTTAAGGAGTTGAAATCACGTCAAAAGAAAATGTACTTATTCGAAGGTGGATTAGGCTGAATTTGGTTTGTAGCATAGATACTGAAGTTTACTTTCCGCTTATATTTATATTTCAGATTCGAAATCATATCTTACGTAAGCATGTGTATATCAAAATCAATATTCGCATAGTCAGCACATTTCTCCGTCCGTGCGTGATTCGTACACAAAAAGAAAACTACTACCAACCTAATAAAATGAACCGGTAAATAAAATATGCACCCCTAATTCAGAGAATTATTTCTTCAGTCCAATTCAGTCCAATTTTCCTATACATTCTCTCTGAATAGTAGATGGTGGCAAGATACTTAAATCCGATAATAAAATTATTAAAACGCAACTTAGAAATTTAATAAACATTTGATCGTGAGAAAGTACCGTTTATAGTATTTAGATTGACATTAAAAATCTAATTAGTATACTTTTTTTACAGTAAAAACTGCTATAATGTCAACTGCCTTGCGCCAAATATTATACTACACAGAATAAAACCCTCTTTTGTAATACTGCATTATATATGAGAATACCGTAAAGTAGTAATAGAAATAAATAAAGGAAATTATCAAAAAGCACTATCACACAAAAAGACTTTTAAGGGTCGACAACGTGCGCATGACGTCCCTTGTGTTACAGATTATATAATAGTAACGCTGTTTACTATTAGACGGGCCAAATACTTGTTTACCACCATGGGAGTATTAAAAAAGACTACAAAAATACTTCGTACAAAAGTAGTGTGATTGGTTATCTCTGCTCAACTCGTATTTCTGCTGCGAAGTATTTATGCTTATATGATTGTGACTATGTTCCAGTTTAAAGGGTAAAATATGAAAAAAAATATAAAAATAAGATATGAAACTACAAGGTATAGAGGTATAATATCCTAGTTTTTATAGTATCCTGGTATTCATGTCTATAGGTCATTTTCCATCAGGATACCGACATCTTTTTCATCTTGTATGAGTATAAAATGTTGAGTTACTCACGGAGGCTGTGCACCAAAACCCATGTACCCGTTAGTTCTGAATCTGCACTCTCTTAATGGACCTTTCCAATTTCTACAATGTGTTGCTGGAAAACCAGTAGGGTTGATTACTGACTCTGCATACAGACGCCATGCACGGTTGTGACTACATCCATCTGAAAATATAAATAATGAATTTAATATAAATTAATTTTATAAAGAGGAAAGTTTTTTTCTACGTAAAAATAATAAACTCGATAAAAAAATTATTGAAGATTTTTTAAAGAATATATTTGTATAACTTTTGAAATCAAATTTTTTTCCCCCTGTAAAAAGCGAGTAACATAAACTGTATGTAACAAAAATTAAAGACCCCCTACATTATCCAGTGTGCGGCTCTTTATTCATATACCATGCAAATTCGAAGCTAAAGACTTGCGTGAATAATAAAGACAATAACCTAATTTATTTTATAACTACCTACTATTTACCTAAATGTTTCTAATCTAGATTATTCTATTAAAAAGTTTTCTTTCGGAGCTGCTTACAAACTCTACAAAAAAAAATATAATAGCAGAATAGATGATAGTACTTATTTGAAGAATTAAAATGTTTTAGTAATCCAAGCCAATTAATTTTTTACTACTACTACCAGATTCCACTAGGTGAACAGTAAAGTAGTACTTTGTTTGGCATTCCCGGTAGTATACATATAATAATATATATAATATACTACTTGGATGCTAGCCAAAAGTTCATCTTTGAGAAAAATGACAAATACAATAATTGATTCCTCGCACGCTGTGCAAACGATAAGATAAACCTGCGATATACGAGTTCAGACTGCTTTGATACTGGCTGGTGACTTTAACAACAGTGCTATAAAATCCGCTGTCATTACAAACAAAATCAATTCGAAAATGGAACACGCCGCATCACAGAGAATATAATCACAGATAAAACTTTTTACGTACGTAACCATATTTAGTGCATACACTCACAAGTATATAGACATCATCTGTAGATATGATAGATAGAACAACCATAGATTATTTTCGTATGAAATGTCCGGGGAGTGGTTATGGGCTGTTTGTTTTGCAGGAGTGTTTAATTATGATAGTAATTGGATCTTGTAATGAGTCATCTAATTTGTAGTTTTCTATGAGAATTCTAGAAACAAAATTTGAGTAAGTGAAAGTAAAGAAAACACAAGTACCTTGGGAGAAAATATAATAAATTATTTTTTTATATAGAAGAAAAAAGAAATTAGCTGTATAGGTCGAGGCATAGAATAGGCTACCCCTTCCTTTCCCTTGAATGCCGTAAGAGGCGACTAAGGGAGCTTATGATGGAGAGATGGGCAGCAGCGTCCCTCTTAAAATATCATCAAAAGACAAACTGTGGTTGCCAACCCGCCTGTCAAGCGTGGAAACCAGTGGAAAACCCCCCTTATAGTGAAGGCTTTGTTCAACAGTGGACAGTTAACGGTTGCTACAACAATAAATGAAAATAAAGAAAATCGTGCTTTCAGTACATAAAGTTGATTAAAAATATTTTAAACAATATTTTTTGAAAATTAAATATTAATATTAAATTTATATACTGTCATCATATAAATTCTAGACAGATAATTAAACAGATTTGGTTTTCTATACCTGATTGAAATAGATATTAATAATTGTAAATTTGAGTCAGATCGATACCAAAATTAGTCTATGAACCAGACACTTTTTACCCAAATAATAATTAGGTTCATTCAAATTTCGAGTTCTCGTAAAGAATCTTGAGTAAAATAATTATAAAACTTTTTATTAGTATCAATACATTACGAGTCAATATATCTCATAGAACAAACAAATTTTGGGAGAAAAACAAAAAACTTCGTTTCATTAGTCAAAGAGCCGAATGCCGTTAAAAGTTTTTCCTATCTCTTTTATACAGCGAAGCGTAACCGCTATGCAATGTGACCAAATTACTGTGGATAATCTAATTTTGTACTTTGTGCAGAATAACATGATGCGGATGACAAATCATTTAAATCACAGAAATACATTAATTTTTAACCTCTAATATTCTATAGTTTTATTTCAGCTTCTCCAAGGTTGACTTTAAGAGATCCCTCTATGAGATGAATTCGCCATTGTATATTAAATCTTCTTAATGTGTCTAAAGTAAACTACGTATAATAAAGATTTTACGATACATTAGTTAAACAAACATAAGTATTAATTTTATGATTATTGAATTAATTTCGTCTCGTTGTCGTAAGAGGAAACACAACAACACGCATGCAAAACCACGAGCAACAGCTAGTCGTAAAAAAAACAATAAAATGTCACTGAAATCACAGAATATGTAATAACACAAGAACAACCGAGATGCATGTAACACGCTAAAAACTTCACAAGTAAGCTTTATGGCAAACATTCCCACATTGATATGTACAAAATCTCTGATCCTGTTACCAAGAAATCGCAACAATATAAAATAAACTTTATCAACAAGAGATAGGCTCGATATTTTGTTATGTAACAAAATAATGCTGTCAAGTCTGTTTTCCCTTACGCAAGACGTGTCCCGTAAATTTCACGCCAAAATAAGACCGTGAAAATGGCGAACCGTTTTAATATTGCTTAATCGCCACAACGGTAAACAAAAATTCTAATTATAGCATTTTGGAACGCAAAATAATAATCAGCATTCGCCGTAGTGGTAGCACCGACCCCCGCTGCCTTCTCCCGCCCTCCAGCATCCACGTCGTGACGTCAGAACATCGATCGCGCGTTCCCGCCGAAATATACGGATGTTAGGGTTGCAGTATTACGTAACTTATTTAATCTGTGGTGACTATCGTCGAGTTAATGAGGGGTGTGACGATTCATACGGATATTAACTCTTATCGAAGGAATATTTTATTTTTATGATGCTTTGTTCCCTATACTAAATTGGATTCACTGGAAAAATATTAATGTAAACGTTATTTGTCCAATCAGCTTACGTCTACACACTGTTGGGCTTTATACTCACAAATAAATGAAATCTGCTTATCCCTGATGAGTTGATCGACCCAACAACCTGGCTGTATCCACATTCCAAAATTAGGGTAGAAGTCCACGTCGCCGATAGGTTGTGGGAACCCTAATACTCCTGGGTTGGTATGAAGAACATCAACAAATATGGCATCTCCTCTAGCTAGATGATCGTTGCTATTGGTCAAACTGTACCCGGGATACGCTGGATCCAAACCTGTTAAATTCATTAAACCCTCATTTTTTTAAGCCATAATCTTCATCAATTTTGAGCCGAGTTGGATAAATATAAATTACCAGCTTTTATTTTTATCGTTTATTTATTCTTCATTGACCACATTACAAAAAATGTTTGGTACAAAAGGCAGACTAAATACATTCTCTCTCAATCAACCCTTTGGTGAAACAGATATGTAATTATGCGGTGAAAAGTTGTACGTTGTTATAGACGAATAGTTACAGACATTTCCATATTGACTTACAGTTTACACATACAATGGACAATTATTGCACATTATCATATAAATATACTTACATGAATACTTAAACAAATATTACTTTTACCTGTGACTTCGTTCGTAAGACCGAGATATATTCACTGGCCGGGATTAAAAGTAGCCTATAGCTTTGTCCATCCCGTACAGTTTATAACAATTGTAAGGATTTTTAAATCGATAGGATTTTTTGCTATGTGACAGAATTTTATTTTTGCGAAGCGTTATTGATTATAATAATATATATTTATAAACGTTTGTTTTTTTATTAAAAGAATTAATATTTTGGCTGTTATAAGAGGTAGTTTAGACTTTTTTTTGCTAGAGAATACCGTTTCCCTTAATATTGAGTGCAAATTACACTTCGCTATTAGGATACAATGGGTAATGGTGAATTTGCTGGTTATTTATTTGGTTTGGTCTCAAGTATTTAATGAGACACATTTGTCAACTGTTACTGTTCTAGTAAACGTAATACTCTTCATGCCCACATTTCATCAAGGATATAAAAATTTTATATGATAAGGGTGAGTCTACCACCGTCATTTGCCGTCACTTGTAGTTGTTTTATATCGTTACAGTCTAAAGTATTGCTATAAATCCTACAAATAAATACGAAAGTTTGTAAAAGTTATATAAATGTTTTTATTACTCGATCGAACATAAATAATGTATTTGTTTGTTGGAAGTAAAACAGTGAACATTAATGGAATAAAAAAAAAAACAAGGATCTGTAAACAAAGAACTCGAATAATAGTCACCAGTAATTCTTCCTAAGACAAGGCCCCTTCTGCGTAACTCCTTGCCAGCAAATCCAGCCGCTTCGGCCCCCAACGAAAACCCAATGACATGGAGACTGGAAGCCCTTACACCAATACCATTCATGTACTGCACGAATCTTGCTAATCGTCTACCCATATATCTCGTGTTACGTACGGCTGTGACATACCTGGAAAAATATATAGTTTTTTTAACACATGAAATTTTAATTTCAACCCTCTGCATTTAAACCCCTGCATAGTTTATGCTGGCGGTATATCAGTACGGGATGACACGGGATGAAGTAAAGTCAGTTGGCTTGTCGTTATGAATTTACTAGGTATATGGTTATATGATTAAATTTATTTTGTTTAATTCTGCTGCCATTACTATGTGTGTGACTGTCAACTAGATTGATCACCACTATTACTACCAGGTCTTCCACAACCTTCCATATTATTACTAGATCTGTTATTACGAGAATTAATTTTAAAAAGAATCACTTAAAGATCGACCTGATACATTGATCGACTTACTACCAATGAGAGCGCTAGTCCCCATTACATTTAACCAATTTATCAACACAAAATTCCTTGTTATTTTTGTTAACAACTTCGCACATATATGTATTATTATTATTTATTCTTTATTGCACAATGAAACTTTATACAAGCGGCAAGCTTAATACCATTCTCTACCAACTAACCATTAAGAAAAAATGGAAAGTGTATATGTATATATAATTATATATACATATATAACTATTGAATAATTTGTAACTAGACGATGTCTGCATATGGGAGATATTTACAAAAAACTAATATCAGGGGTCTTAATAAGAAAAGTCAAAATAACAATTTTAATAAATCTTGTCCAACTTTATGTCTGTATGTTTGTTTCAGCAGCACGCAAAAACTACTGTACTACTATTGAACTGTTGTATTCCTCAAGATCTAATTTAAAAACTTGTCTACATTATATCAGTGTTTTGCTCTTTTGAGGGCAAAGCAATAAACTGAATTGTGACCATATTGTGTTGCTATGGCACATGTACGAAAGGAAAACTTATGTTTCTTCTTTTATGAGTTTTTTTCGATTGGGTAGGAAAAAAAGATATGCCAAATATTATGCTTTAACTGTGAAGGACTTCAGGCATAAATTACATAAAAGGCCCCATAAATCAGTGTACCTATGGGCACTAAATGTAGATACAACTAACACACTAAGATCCGGACATTATGTAACGATATTCGGGAATGCTACATAAATCTGCAGTGTACTTGGCTAAGGGCCATAACATAATAAATAAATGTTCGCCTCGCTTGAAAATATTCGCACATTTCCAGAAAAGGAATGCGGCAAATGGACGAAGTAACGTGTTTACTAACGTTGGAGAAATATTGTAATTTTCACATAACTACAATACTAATTGACGTTTACGAATGATAAACAAGAAGCATGTAAGATAAAAATTTGATGTATGCATGTCGTGTCCGCTTCCTTAATTACTATAAGTACTGAGCACTGCCTATTGCGCCGTGTGCCCTGTAGCCGTATAGCCCCGGCAAAATACGCCACCCCTTCCTTTCCCGTGGATGTCATAAGTGACCTAAAACCGGGGGGAAAGGGATTGTTAGTAATGGAGTTTGACAGCCCCATTGCTAGCAATATGCCTTATTAGGTCGACCTCCACATGGTTCCCCCTGGAAACCATCGTGAACAATTCTTGTTGAATTTGTCACGATGAGCAAACTGACCTACTTCATCCTCACCTATCATCCTTCACTGATGCCCCGCCGGTGTATACCGGTAGCGCGGGTGGGGTTACCATTCCATTATCATCCATTAAAAAAAAAGTGACCTAAAACCTAAAACATCACCAAAAGCCAAATGGCGATTGCAAACCCGTTTACCAAGCGTGGCAACTACTAGCAAAGACCCCTCTTATGGGAGATGCTATGTTCAGCAGTGGACAGTTAATGACTGATACAATAACTGCCTATTGTACAGTAATAGTAATGTTCAATTCATGTCTATAGGCGACGATTGCCTCTTTTAATCAAGTAAGCTGACAACTTATTTGCCATTAATAGAAAAATACTTTTTATTTATATTCGTTCCCTCTAAAAGATTACACTAGTACTAGTTCATCATCATCCTCATCATCATATCAGACGTTAACTGTCCACTGCTAAACATAGACCTCGCACATACAGGGGCGGTTTGCCTGCAGTTGTCACGCTTGGCAAGCGGGTCATCAACCACAGTTAGCCTTTGGTGATGTTTTAAGATGGACGCTTCTGCCCATTCCTCAATCATTAAATTCCCTTAGTCGCCTCTTACAACGCCTACGGGTAAAGAAAGGATGCACAGGGCAAACGGTACATTAGTAGTTACATGGCAGTGCATTGAGTTAACAAAAGAATTTGTAAATTAAATAAATATTTTTAAAGATAAAAACGTTAATACATTTTAAGATAAATTAACATATAAACATATAGAATAATATACAAACAGAAATTATACATACATGAATTATACAATACAACACATACATACATACATATTATACAAGACATTAGTTTTGTAGTATGTTCAATTTATTACATTACATTACAGTAACAACCACAATTATAATTTTATTTCTATTTATAACTGTAATTTCTGTTAATAAGAGATATCTCTTGTTTACTTATACATATCTGTCACGCCTGTTTCCCATTAGGGTAGGCAGAAACAATGGAACGCCAAATGCTTCGATTTATATATAATATCGTTTACAAATCCAAAGTATTTAAAGCCGAAACCGCGGATCTAACTAATCAACGATGTAACTTACCAGGGAAACACAATAAGCCTGGACCAATCGACAGAAATAAAGTTGTAGTCGCCTGATGATAAATACGCTGAAGAAAAAACAGAAAACATAAAAAAAAAACATTTATACAAAGTATTAAAGTTTAGCTGAACTTTTAAAAATTAGATCGTCATCTTATCAACTGTTAATTGTCCACTGCGGAATATAAGCCTCCCCCATAAATAGGATTTTGCCAGTAGTTGCCACACTTGGCAGGCGGGCTGGCAACCGCAGTTAAATTTTAGTAATGTAGGAAGGACGCTGCTGCCCATTCCTCGATCATTAACTTCCCCTAGTCGCCTCTTACAACACCCATGGGAAAGAAAGAGGAAATAAAAAAAAATAGATAACAGAATACAGAAGAAAACTTGATATAAACAATTAGATAAGCCAAGCTATTATTTCGCTCGATACTAACGGTATAACCCGACTTCTCATGGTTACAAATTAGCAATTACCTAGTGGTATCAAAGGTAAAATATGTAGCCAGTACAACTTCTAACACCTTGTTGTGTCATAAATTACCCATTGCCAGCAATGGCATCGTAGTTGAACCCTATAATGTTCAAATCTATAGGTAATGGTTATTTCCCATATGTACTAATACTGTCATCAATTCAACATTCATTAAAAAATCATCCATTAAAAAAAAACTGTCCACTACTGAATTTAGGCCTCCTCTATAAATAGGGTTTTGTCTGTAGTTGCTATGGTTGACAAGCGTATTGGTAAACAGTGTTTTTTTTTTGATGGGTGAAAATGGTATGGTAACCCCGCCTGCGTTAACGGGATACGCTGGCGGAGCACCAGTGAAGGGTGATTGATGAGAATGAAAACAGGCCAGTTAGCCCATCATGATGAATTCATCAGGAATTAACCATGATAGTTTCCAGGGGGAACGGCGAGGAGGTCTACCTGGTTGGGTATATTGTTAGGAATGGGATTCTCAGTCTCCATTACTAACAATCCCTTTTCCCCCTTGGTAAACGGTGTTAGGCTTTGGTGGTGTTTTAAAAAGGACGCTGGTGCCGGTCCCTCGACAATTAAGTACCCTTAGTCGCCTCTTACGATACGCATGGGAAAAAGTAGTGGTCCATTCGATGCCAGCACCACACGGCAAAAAGAAATTATATTAATAATAAAAATATATATATAAATATTGAAATTTGATCCTTTGACAACTTTCCTGCAATTTGATATTTGAAATTATATTGATTAAATTATAAATTATGTAATAAAAATTATAACTATACTCAATTCTATAATAATTATTTGTAATTTTCATTATTGTAAATTATATAATAATACTTAATTATATAATAGTACATGCCCATTTTCAAAAATTTGCGAAAATACCAGCTGCATATTTTGTTAATAAATTTGCTCGTAAATATGCTTTTATGCCATACATTTGTGAGATCGTAATTACTAGATCGACAAATATTAACACAATAACTTCGCATCGTTATGGCTCGTAAACTTATAGATGAAATCCACTCTGAACAGGGCTTTTTATTACTCAATTATTTTTATTAAGCATTATCCGAATATAAAAAAACAACGATTATTAAAAAATAAATGTATATTTTTATTAAATTGCATTAAACAGGTTATAAAATCTTCCTGCCGTGGCTACAGTATGGGGTTCTTCAAAAAAGGCGTATTAAGGTCTCTTAAGGGTCAATACTTTTTTATCAATACACATGTATGTCTATATATATATTAACAAAAAAAAATATTAATTTTATCTACTATATAGTTTTCTAGTACGTATACGGGCTTGTAGTACAAGGTCTGCTTAGTTTGGAACCAGAGGGCCTACCATGAAATGTTTTCCGAAATTTCGAAGCCAAACGAAACACAAATTTGATGTTAAAATTACATAATACATGCCGTTTGAAAATATTAAAAATGTTAAAATATTGTTCCTTTGGACTTTTATGATAGGATGTATGACGAACGAAATGAAACAAAAACACGAAATAGAGTCCGAAATTTCGGAATTTCATTTCATGGTAGACCCGCACATGGCGCTGTTTGTAGTATATTATGTATATGTTTAGTTGTATTTATTTGATTACTAACCATTTCTTAAAGTAGTAGTACTGATTCCATTTATCGATTCAGAAAACCCCATCAGGTATATAACCGTAGGATTATTAAAGTCGAAATTTGTTCTCTGTAAACCTTCGACATCCCTCTCCGGTATAGTTTGAGGTGAAGTAGGATTTGCTCTGTAAGATAAATAAATGATAGATATAGTAGATTTTACAAATTCAATCACATTCTATTTTTATTATAGATTTTTTTATGAAACCCGGGGGTCTACCATGAAATGAAATTCCGAATTTTCGGGCTCAATTTCGTGTTTTTGTTCGTACCGAAATCGATCCTGTAAATGGAGCTTAACATTTCGTTTGCCAAAAATCCTACTACAAAAGTTCAAAGTAACGATACTTTAGCATTTTTAATATTTTTAAACGATATGTATTATGTAATTTTAATATCAAATTTGTGTTTCGTTCGGATCCGAAATTTCGGAAAACATTTCATGGTAGGCCCTCTGAATGGCAAACAAGCTGACAGCCCACCTAATGGAAAGCAATAACCGTTGCCAATAGACATTAATAGCGTCATGGTCATCACTGAATACCCACGATATGCATTATGCATTACCATTATATCATCATCGTCTCATCATATCAACCGTTATCTGTCCACTGCTGAACATAGGCCTTTCCCATTAAAAGGGGTTTTACTAGTATTTGCGACGTTTGGCAAGCGAGTTGGCAAACACAGGCTTTGATGACGTTTCAAAAGGGACGCTGCTGCCAATCCCTTGACTATTACGTTCCTTTGTTCCGGTGGTCAGCCAGCATAAACCGTTAGCGCCAATAGGGTTACTAATCTATTATCATACATTAAAAACAATTACGGTTGCCAATCCGCCTGTCAAATGTAGCAACTTCTAGTAAAACCCTCTCAATGATTTATACAGGGTATTCGTAACAATCAATAAAATCGCCGTATAGGTCCCGGCATAGAATAAGTTACCCCTTCCTTTCCCGTGGGCACAGATAATATAATACTATGCCGTGGGTATCGTAAAAGGCGACTAAAAGAGGGCGTAAGATGGGCAGTAGCATCCCTCTTAAAACATCTTTAAAGTCTGACTGCAGTTGCCAATCCGCCTGCCAAGCGTGACAACTTCTGGCAAAATATCCCAAAGGCTTATGTTCAGCAGTGGACAGTTAAAAGCTGATATGATGAATTAATAAAATATACCTAATATAATTACGTCATAACATAGAATCATAGACGTAGGTGTTAGTACGTCTATAATTACGAGAACTACGCATACCTTATATAAATTAACATAACTTAAGAACTAAGTGTTATGTCCTTTATCTAAGTATTCAAAGTTACTACTACTTATGTAACAAAGATTTATTTTTTTATACAACTTAGAATGGCAAACAAGCTGACGGCCCACCCGATGGAAAGTGGTAACCGACGCCTATTGACATGAGCAGTACCATGGACATAATAGAGTATACTGGTTCGCCCATGATACCCGTCATGCGTTACCATTCCTGAGGACTCAGGTATTATTCCTCTGTACCCTGTAAATTCACTACCATATCTCGCCCTTCAAACCGAAACACAGCCATGTAAACACAACTGCTTCACGGTAGAAACACGAATGGGACAGAGGTACCAGAGCAAACGACTTTTGTACAAAGTCTCCCTCTGGTCAATGGACAATAACTTGACAGCTGTACATCTATATATTACATACTTACTACCTACAGTAAAAGAAACTTCAGGAAATATTAACTTACAAGTACATAAATAATACATAAATACAATAATAGCATCCATTGTTCAATCTAGATAATTATATAAGATCGCGTAAACAACTATTGTACTTATACGCGTTTTTTTTTTAAAGGAACTTCCCTTTTAAAACCTCTGTATATTTATTTTTGTGTATGTATTACGCGATATCTTCGCCAATTGTGAATCAATTGTGATATTTCTTTCGAAATCAATAGGACTAACGAACAACGAACGAAAAGTAACAAAATAAGGAACCAATACGGAAACATCTCACTTTTTAAGTCTATTTTTACTATTTTTTACGAATTATAATAATCAATCACTTATACACTTTTTTTTCTTAAAACACGTTTGGTTTAATTTATATAGATATCTATTAAGTGGGTATAAAGCATATTTTATATATTATATTAATATGTTTAATTTGAAGTCTTCATAAATGGCATTATTATGACTATTGCAAATCACACAATATCTAATACATTTATCGTCTCATATTATTGTAACAGAAAATCTTCGAAAAAAAAACAAAATAAAAACAGTTGCAGCAGAAACGCACAAAACCTACCCTAAGTAGATGGGAATAATAGTTTATGATAACGCAGAAGTGCTAGGTAATAAATAACGATGTTATGATTTAATAAAAGCAAATCTGATTCCATAAAATAGGTCACCCGGGGCTTCTAACCTGGAGTAGAGTTGTTGAATGCATAATCCATCCATATTCAGTTGTGTTTACCGATACTGACCAACTTTCCCAGTGCCTGCACCTTCCGGGTGCACCTACAGGTATAGTTCCGATCTATCGCTATAGCAATCTTTGCAACCTCAATATGAATCAACGACAAATAGATACTATATTACTATAAATTATAAAGAGAAGAAGAGTCATGTATTTCGAAACTGACATATATGCATAAGACGATTTATGTAACTACAGAAAGCAAGATATGTATGTAAGGATAGAAGTGGTTGGTATTTAGTTCTCTCTGCCTGCTCCGCAAGAGAAATGCCGTAAAGTTAGGTAATAAAAAGATAATCTCATACGTTATAAAGCATCGAAAAAACTGGAATCTTATTTATGGAATTTAAATGGAGTAGTAACCTTGACAGTGCCATTGATGTACACTAACGGGGTGCCAAAGAATGACAATAGCTGCCTAATGTCTCGTCCCCGTTATTACCTATTAGAAAAACTAAAAAAAAAAAGATTAAATTCAGGAATACCATTAAACCAAAAATACTGTTTGTTTATTCAGTAAAATGTATTAATTACAGAATATCAATATCCCATATTATAGCTTTTCAAAATACAATAGCTATTCTATTTTATTGTTGTTATTTAATAACAAAGAATAATCAATAACAATATATTACATTTATGACAGATAAACTACCATGTATTCCATATTTTTATCTCAAGGCGGAAAACCGATAATCGGCTCCATCAATCTTGCTACATTTACCCCTTTCAATCTTATTCGCAATATATTAATAAAGAAGAAAAATAACGCACCTGGTGAACAGTTGGTATTGTACATCTAATGTGTCGTTTCTGGGGCAGCAGTAAGAGCACTGACCCACGGGCGCTGACATGAAGCACACTTCTGACACACCTGAAATGATCAACGGTATTTTTTTATGAATGTACTCGTAAATGGAATTGTAACCCGCTTGCGCTACCAACCATTAGTACTTCTCCAGCGTAAACCAACGCTGGAGAAGTACTAATGTGAATGAAGTTTGTTCATCAGAAATTAATCAAAATGGTTTTCAGAGGGATAACGTGAAAGTTTTTCTTTTTCATACTTGCACGAGTGTGTAGCAAATTCTACATCGCAATAGTCAACGAAATTTTAAGGAAATAGTTGAGGAATGATAAGTATTTTTTAATGGATGATAATGTAATAGTAACCCCACCAGTGCTATCAGTATCCGCTGACAAAATACTAATGACGGATGAAAGTTGTCTATCGTAACAAATTCAAGAAGAATTAAAGCATGATGGTTTTCACAGAGGACTGCGAAGAAATCATAGGGCACGTTAGTAACAATTCATCGAGATTGATCTACCAAACTGGCTTCACCCTCACCTATCATCGATCACTGATACCTCGCCTCCTTATAGCAATATCTCAGACGGGATTGCCATTCCGTTATCGTCTAATTAAAATTTTTACTTAGCTTATTTGATAAATAAATATTACCAAACCTTTACTAATATTATAAATGTGAAAGTGTGTTTCTATGATTATTATCTCTAAGCGCCTAGTTGTCTCAACCAATCATCGTCCAATCGCAGGTAATACCTAGTACCTGTAACTAAATAATATCACTTAGCAATCTTGATAGTTGCATACGATCAAGAATACTAAAACTAACATGCAACAATCATAGTCGTACATCATCATACGTAATTTCCTTAGGTATTATATTACATACTACTTTAAGATATATAAGGTAAATAATAGATAAAGTTCATAAATAATTGGTAACCTTCAACACAGCAAACCCTGATTGTTTCGAAAATTACTCACGTATAATTCTAATAGTACAACATTATGCATTGTGTATGATGTATTTCCATTTCATATCAGTAAATAAAGAGCGAGGTAAACAACCAAAATTAGACGAATCTGTCACATCCAATAATTAATTTTGTCATTAGTCTATTTACAATTAATAACAAAAATATAATATTAACCTAGATCCGGAACTGACTGACCCACATAAGATCGTGTCTTGTTTATACCAATTTATAAGTGATTTACATACTCAGTTCTGAATAAGAAAAGGATAAAACTTACTATTATAAAATAAATATATAACAATATAATTTAAGATTCAGCCCCACAAATAACACTGACTTTAAATGTAGCAAAACCAGTTTTCACCTCATTTTAGGTTGATAATAAAAATTTTTATCAAGCAGCCTGTAATATATCAGCCTAAATGCAGCCATATAAATCTTTTTATTTTATTGGACACTAGCTATTTCTTATTACTTCGCTCGCGTGAATCATTATATAAAACATCATATGTATTAGATAATTAATTAGAATATAACGTACACGTATACCAAATTTTATTCAAATCTGATCAGCCGTTGAAGCGCGGTTAAGTTATAAACACACAAACATCCAAACATTATAAATTTTCAAATTCATACAATATTAGTAGGATAATTTTGTTTTAGAATTCAGTTACTATTTATCAAATTGCCATCAAAATCTTGACAAATAAATCATACAAATATTTGGTTAACCAAATAGAATATCATTGTCAATACTCAAGAGTGGTCTTATTACCTACAAAATTTATTCAATATTTTCCTTTTAAAGTAATTTTATAACACGTTAGCACATTACATTCTATAACACAACGGCAACAGTCGCAAATACCTCAGACTACTCCATAGAAACTATAGCAGTGAGCATTTTTTTTTTATTTTCTATCTAAAGTAGGTAGGATTAATTTCTCTCATATGTCTCATGAGTCATTTTTAATATAACTAAGTCTCAATCCCGTTACTCATTACCTACCAAATATTCGACTTGTGTAATTCAGGTTATACCTAACTTAAAATGGCATTTATATAAATTTAGATTGTAATTTTAACACAAAAACATTTCAAAGTAATGAAAGTAACATGACATCAGAGTCTGTTGAAAACCTGACTACCTAATAATATTTTCAATCAATTTACAAAAAAAAAATAGAAATAAAATAAAGTTCGCCATTCAGCTGTTGGTGTGTACGCAACATTTTAGCCACTGATTTTTGTATAGTAATCATAAATTTTATAGCCTCATTGCATTCGCCAATTCTATACCTTTTGTAGTAACTCTGTAATAATATAGAATTTACGCCTGAGGGCCTAAGATGAAATGTTTTCCGAAATTTCGGAGCCAAACGAAACAGAAATTTGATGTTAAAATTACATAATACATGCTGTTAGGAAATATTAAAAATGTTAAAATATTGTTCCTTTTGACTTTTATGATAGGATGTATGACGAACGAAATGTTAAACTCCATGTATTGGTCCGGTTTTGGTATAAACAAAAACACGAAATTGAGTCCGAAATTTCGGAATTTCATTTCATGGTAGACCCGCTGTATTATTATTTAGATTAATGATTGGTCTTCGCCGAAATCAAATATTAATTCAAGATCTCACATTAATTTTGTCATAATTGAAATCGTAATCTTTTATGGAGAAAAATCTTCATTTATTTTGTATATATGGAACATACTATCAAATACTACCCATTTTGGAACCTCTTACATTTTTTTCTAAAATCAATATACAATTCTTCAAATTTCCATATTCGTTCAATTCAATAAATAAGTTTATCAATTGCTCAATACATTAGTCAATCAGAATTGGCGTTATTATTTACAATCCACTTGACGGCTAACAAAAATAGCAAACTGTACACAATAGGCTAAGTATATATTACGCAGAACTTGTGTTAGATAAATCTAGGAAGTATGCTAAATGTAATATTAAATTATATTTTACTTTAAATAAATTACAGTGACCTACCTACCTACCTCAGATTTTGTTCTTAGACATTGTATTCAATTCTAGTTTTGTAAATGACATATTTAAGAAAGTTACTGTTGAGTTTCTTATGGATCCAGATAACAATATTCTGAATCCAGCTGTAGAATTATAAAACATAATATATTGTATTGTAATTAAACTCATATATGACAATCTATAATATCTAGATGCGTTACCCAAAAGCCTGTACAGTTCTACCCTCCCACCTCTATATATTCCGGTGCAGTTTTTTTTTTTATGTAATGTCCCATTTTTGTACTATATATATACTATATAAACCATTTTAATTCCAAGTATTTCTCTATACCCATATGATCACTGTGTAAGAATCACATGGGATCACTGTAAAGGATTTATTATGACTGAATATTTAATATGTTAATAACAATATTATGTATTTTTATATTGAATCCTTTTCATCCCCTCTATCGTTAGAGTCAACTAAAGGAATAAAATACAATACATCATTGTATGAAAAAAAACTGAAATTAAAACCTTATACCAAACCACCTGGCCGCCATGATATTTGTAGTAAAACGTGGTGGTCAGGCGGTATAGTATAGTATATAATCTTATGGGAAAAGTTATCGTAACAGTAGAGCGTGAATCAATTGTTATAGAGATATATTATATTATATAAAAACACCTAGTTTTTATCGATTTTCGCATAATAAGTAAATAATGGGTAATTAATTTTATATTTATATAAAATCAATATTTTAATATTTATCTTATATAAATGTTAATAAATTTCAAAATATTACAACTCGATTAATTTTTTAATTCTATAAAAAATATATTCATACGTTCATCTCGATAAATTAAAACTTACCTATGAAAAAAGTCAGAACACGACATGAGTCCGACACATTTGCCAACATGTTCCAAAAACAAAAATCTTAGGATGCAGCACAATTATTAAAACAATCACCGAGCTAATGCATCGGGGCTTAACATTTTAAACACAAATGCACTTTCCTATATAGAACTCGGAGAATCACACTGCGTCCGGCACAATAAACCAACTAGTTTTATTCCACCAATTTAATCTATATACAACCTCGCGTAAAACATATTACTTAGATGACTGAAACTATACACGGAAATCTCATATATAAAGGATGTGTATTTTCTCGGCCACCTTGAATTAACGTTTTCCGTGTCGCTCGACCACTGGTTAACACTTATCAATAATTTCGCCCCTGCCGCTGTACTGATAGCATTACCCAACTAACTAAAGAAATGAAACAAATTTACACAATTGATTTCTGTAAGACAAAAATCGTTGTCTGACGAATCGATTTCACTGGAAAACTTAAAACAGACGACTGGCTACGATGTTGTAGAGCTAATTATTATTATTGTATTAATGTTGTTGATAGAATTTTAAGTTTTTATTTATTCTAAAAATACTTCTATTATTATTATATTTTACCTGACCGATTTTGCTTTATGACATTCCCTAAGGTTTACAATATTTACGTACAATACAGAGCATATGCAGTTTTATAAAAAAAATGTAAGAATTAAGAAATAAATCTATATACAATTGGTATCTATAATAAGAACAAACAACGACTGATTTGAGCTGACAGGTGTAAGGGAGACGGGTCAAAGTCAAGTCACTCACCACATGCTTATAACAATTATTATAAAGTTCAAGATCGGTGAGCATATAATAACACCTACATAACAATTGAATTGTCCAATCACTTTATCCAAGATTACACTAAACCTGTTATGTATGTATAAAGGAAGTATGTTAAGTCAGGATTGAAGCAAGTGATCTCTGCCTATAAAAAGTTGTTTAAAGATTTACCAAAGAATTTCTTCATTGTATTTACTTTGCTGATATATACTATTTATTACATTTATTACATACGCAACAATAAAACTATTTCTATTATATTATATACATATATTTACATGAATACGTGTATACAACATCAATATGTATTTATTTATATATATATATATTTAGTATAATTAGTATAATGGCCCACCCCTTCCTTTCCCGAAGGTATCGTAAGAGGACTAAGAGAACTTTTTGTGAACTGTTGAGAAACGGGCAGCAACGTCCTTTTAAAATCATCTCCAAAGTTTGATTGTCGGTTGCTAATCCGCCTGCAAAATTTGATAACTACTGGCAAAATCCTTAGATATATTGCCCTATAGGGAGAAGCCTATTTTTTATTCTATACAACTTAGAATGGCAAACAAGTTGACGGCCCACCTGATGGAAAGTGGTAACCGTCGCCTATAAACATGAACAGTACCATGGACATAACAGAGTATACTGTTTCGCCCATGATATCCCCATGCATTGCCAGTCCTGAGGACCAGGTGATATTCCTCTGTACCCTGTAAATTCACGCCATATCCCACCCTTCAAACCGAAACACAGCCATGCAAACACAACTAGTTGAAACACAAATAGGACAGAGGTACCCAAGCAAACGACTTTTGTACAAAGTCTCCCTCTGCCCTATATTCAGCAGTGAACAATTAACAGCTAATATGTATGATGATAATGATGATGATTTCAACTATAAAATTTGGTAGCTTTAAATGATCAAATCAACCAATAAATAACTATTTGTCTTTTTTAAATAAATATGTGAACTTCAATTGAAAATCCAACTATTCTCGTACATTTTTGTTGTTTCTGAATCAATTGTCAAGTTCGATTATTATTATATATACGTATCTATATAAAAATTAATAAGTTGCGTCTTTTGTTCCAGGACAAATTGCTCAATAAACTGGAAGAGAACGAGCCAGAACTAGCTACTTCGCCCGAGGAAGAAGTAAGTATTGTGAAAGTAGCAACAGTGGTATTTGGTCCATCACTTCCACGTTTACAAGCATTTAAACTCACGCTTCTACCATCACGCAATTACCTTTCCTTCCGTAAACGTTCTATTCTATTATTAACTAATGATATTTCACTGCTGATACTTCCCTATCTTCTAAAACTTTCTGTTCTACGCCACCTCAAACCAGTCCCTTTTAAATACGTCTAGGTTATTACTCTATCGTTTCCGGGGCCAACCTCAGCCACTCTAACATCAGCAGATACTCACTACGCGAGATCTTTGCCCACCCATCAGGACCCATACGGTCGGTAGGCTAATGTAACCCCTCCCCCCATCGCACATAAGTCTGGCCGACTTCTGATTTACGTCCTTGATGCCAATTGAACGTAAATATATTTTTTTAAATTTTCAATTATTAGGTTATTAGACATAACACTTTAGTCCAAAAAATAGTAAACATGTGTATAATATGTATGTGTATGTTCATATGCATCTGCATAGTATAATTCACGTAATATCAAGGACATTTAAGTGGATGAAAATGAAATGGTAATCCCAGGATACATACCAGTGAGTGATAATAATACTTATTTTCAGGTCAGGTCATTTAGCCCATTGTTATAAATAGACCAGGGATTAAACACGATGATTTCTAGGAGAAACTCGTAGAGGTCGATCTTTCAGGGTATATTGCTGAGAGGGAAGGTAATGTTAATAATGAGGGTTAGTAACCCCATTTCTAGCAATAAACTCTGTCAAGTCGACCTCCTCGCGGTTCCCTCTAGAAACCAATGTGCTTAATCCCAAATGACTTAATCGCAATGGGCTAACTGACCTACTTTTTTTTCCTCACTTATCATCATTCACTGGTGCCCCGCCAGCATATACCAGCACAGGCGGAATTACCATCAGTCCATTTAAATCCATTAAAAAAAAATCCTATAACTAACAATCCCCCTTGAGCATGCAAGTTACTTAGTTATTCGGTTCATTTTAATTTAATTACCTTATTTTTACCGCCATCAAACTCCCGACCTTAATCTTATGAGTCAGGTTAGTAAACCGCTGTGGCGATGATCTCATAAAATATGTCAGTATGTATTATTATTTTCACCTTGCAAGGTTCAAGGAAATATTTTCGTGTAACAATAAGTCGTAGGTTACCAAATTCAATACCAAATCGGGCACGCCTCTACTTGTTCAATAGGATTTTATGGTAATTGTGTTGGCCTTCAATTAAATTCTAATTTAATAACAAATTATACAATATTTGATAGTTGATAAATGATTTTATGCAATCCATAAAATAAATGTATATTTTTTTTTATGGGTGAAAATGGTATGGCAACCCCGCCTGTGGTATTGGGATACGCTGGCGGAGCACCAGTGAAGGGTGATAGATGAGAATGAAAACAGGCCATCATGATGAATTCGTCAGGAATTAACCATGATAGTTTCCAGGGAGAACCGCGAGAAGGTCGACCTGGTTGAGTATATTGCTAGCAATGGGATTCTCAGTCTCCATTACTAACAATCCCTTTCCCCCCAATAAATGTATATTTGCTATGATTAAACAACTATTTACTGACAATAGTACTTATATAACTCATCTAGTTGAATACAATGACATAGATTTATAAGAAAAATAAATTTATTACAAGATATGTACCTATTAACTTAGGCACAAACCTTATAATAAATACACCCACAGTCTATATACTCTAAGAAAAAAGGAATTACTGTTCTTATCTGTAGACTTCAGCTTCCATTCTCTGGCATTATATTCAATTGATTCTGGAGAATTCTAACTTATGATTTTTTTTTTTTTATTATTTTCAGTGTGTAATATGTGTAAACGCGAAAGCGACGATGCAAACGTCGCCGTGCGGTCATCGCGTGGTGTGCCGTCGGTGCTTCGTAAAGACCATACAGATGGCGGTCAGTCAACGGTTGCTGCCGCTCCGATGCGTTATTTGCCGCGCCAAAATACTGAGGCTACGGCAGGCGCCCCGTCTCGTCACCAGCAAGAGTTGGCAGGTCCGTTTAATACTAATTGAAACTATTAATAGATAGAAAAATTTACCTTCCGACAATGCAATCCGATAACATTGGAACCTACATCTCTCTGCTATTGTTCCTGTTACCCTCTTGTAGAGGTTTGAGGACCCGCTAATGGGTCCCGACCCACACTTTGAAAAACACTGCTCCATAATGTAGCCAGTTCTGAAAAAGTCTATTTTGTAATCAAGAGGATTAATAAATAGGTTTAACTAATTTTGAGACAAAAAATACAACTAAGTTCATTTATTTATATACACGGTTCTAAATCCAAATATTTTCAATCTAATGTGACTACGAAACATCTCATCGAGTGTTTCATAATTACTTCACGATTTAAGTATTCGTTTTATTTGAGGAGCAAATGGACAATATCTTTTAGCAAAGTGCCTCGCACTTGCGGTCTGTTTTTTGTACTGTTGTCAAATGACAGTTGACAAATATAATGGAGATGTATAAATAGAAAATTTTATTTTGGGTTACTTTACACACGATTAACTTTCAATAGTTAAAAGACAGACGGTTTCCAGGCAAGCGTACTAAATTCAAAATTATTTCTAATAAATTTTCTTTTTATATTCTCTTCGTATTTGCCAAATAAATTGTAATCATTGACTTCTTAATTAAGAAAGAAAGAAAGAAACTTCATTATTAATTCTTAAATAAAATTTTTACTTTCTTATAAAGTTTATTACTTTTCCTTTTGATTAGAATTACTGGGTACAGAGGAACAACACCTGAGTCCTCAGGAATGGCAACGCATGGGGGGTATCATGGACGAAACAGTATACTCTGTTATGTCCATGGTACTGCTCATGTCTATAGGCGTCGGTTACCACTTTCCATCAGGCGGGCCGTCAGCTTGTTTGCCATTCTAAGTTGTATAAAAAAAAAAGATTTTATGGCATATACCTATTTTATGTGCAGGTATCAAGCGGTAGCGGCAAGTCGTGGTGTGTTCCTGGTTCGGTGTCTAGCTACTCGATGGGAGCCCGCTCCGTGCCTGCTTCTGCTTCTCTATATTCCGTCACTAGTGGAGAGTCTTCCCTATCCGGTAACGCAAATATATCAATTCGAATCTATCTATAATTTTATTTTTAACCAGCAACCCACCTAGGTTTCGCTCGGTTTTATTTTTAAACTAGCATACAAACTTCGTAAGGATTGATACAAAATAATATAGATATAAAAATAAGGTGAAAGCGTTTTTAAAATCGGAAGTATAATATATTAGTTTATACTTAAATAACGAGGTCCAGAATTTAATAATATTAATTATTACTTGCTTTAGGCTTTGGAGGATATGTAAAAATTCTATTTGATTAACCACGTCAAAGGCTTTTGCGTATAACGAAAAGCACCTAAAAACTCTACATCAGAGCGCATGTTAGGGACACGAGTAGTAGTAGCACAGATAATATAATAGAGTAGTAGTAACTTGATTATCATTTTAAGTCGTATAAAAAATATACACTTATTCGGGGTCAATGCTTCTAAATTTGTATGAAAACAGCTCACTTCCGCCATTAATAATAGGTTGGTACCTAAACCTCTCTGCAGTACTGTAGTCAGCAAGAAATTTCGTTGGTTACATTTGCTATTCCATGCGTGTAACAGGAAAACTATTTTGTCCAAGGCTATTAATTGTAGCACTGTAATATTACTATATTTTATCTCCAAAAATTTATATTCTAGGAGTGTCTTCCGTGTCATCAAATAGCGGTGGTAATGTGATAAATGGGTGTTCAACAAAACTGTGTGGTGGTGCGAAGTGCGGAGGAGCATGTCTCGGCGCGGTGCCGCGAGCGTCCGCCGCCACCACGCCGCCTCGGCCGCGGCAGCCTGCCTCCAATTCTTTACGACGATCACAGCATCATAGCATGAAGGTAATCTTATAATCAGTAATTTAACTTAGTAAAAAGACAACTTAATTGTGTTGAAATCATTAGCTCATTTAAGATTATTTTCCAGGGTAGACCTGGCCGCTTAAAAACGATGTACATACATGTACTCGCAGATGTCTTTGTAAAGCTCTTCTCCTGATCCTGAAGTGGGCACTAGATAATTATTTCAATTCATTACCAAAGAGGGGCCATCGTCTAAAGCAGGAAAAAATATTAAAATTATGAAGTTAATACGATAGGTACCTGTAGTGTAGGGGTCAAATAATTGTAAGCACCAGCCTCATCGCTAATAATATACCCTACTAAATCGACCTCCACGCCATGCCTCTTGGAAACCATACTGATTAATTCTTGTTGAAATTATCACGATGGGCCAACTGAGCTGCTTTTATCCTCATCTATCACGTCTCACTGGTGCTTCGCTAGTGTATATCTAAAGCGCATGCAGGGATAGCATTCCATTTTCATCCATTAAAAAAAGTAAATTGCTGTAGTGTGTATATACATATTTATGTTTATTTCAGGCGAGGCTACAAGAATATCAAGTACACAGTTACACCGGGGGGCCAGCGGGCGAGCCCTCGGGCCGGCTGCCGCCCATAAGAGAGTTTCAGAGAGAGTTCCGCGAAGGACGCCGCGAAAGCGCTGCTGCGGCTTCTGCCTCTACTAGAATAAGGTATTATAAACATACTAGAACCAATATAACAGTTTTTATTGTACAAATCGTATAATACAATTTGTTAAATACAATTATTTTTTACAAAAGGAACAATTTGATACATCATTGTCCACTTACACATCACCATCTCACTCATGTTTCTGCTTCCATATATATTTAGTGATGTGGTGAAATGGAATATGTCTGTATCATGGCATATCTGATGGGAATAACAATTTCAATCAGATGGACTCTCAGCATTTAGATCATATCATTGTATATACAAATATTCGCTGATATAATACCGCAGTCTCACGAATGAATTAAGACTTCCTTAATAATAAACCGCTAGTTGAACATTACACTAAATGTAATTTAATTTTCATATACTTATACATTAATAATCTATTTACTTACAGATGTGCACAGAAAATTGTAACACAACTAGAAACATCACCACAAAAAGATAAACAACATTTCTTTCGGCCTCTAAAACCATCGAATAAAGACGATCCACCCAAATCCAGAGATCAAAGCAAAGAGACTGAACGGAAAAAAGATAACCCCAAAGCAAAACCCAAGAAAGAAGATAAAAAGAAAAAAGACGATGAAAATACAAAACAAGACGAGAAAAGCAAAAAAGATGAAAGTAGTGATAACAAAAAGAATGAAATAGCCGAGAGAAAGAAGGAAGAAAAATTAAGGCTAAAAGCCGAAAAAGAAGCTAAGAAAGAAGCCAAACTTCTAGCAAAAGAAGAAGAAAGACAAGCAAAACTCCTAGCAAAAGAAGAAGAGAGACAAGCCAAATTACTAGCAAAGGAGGAGAAAAAAAAGGCAAAGAAAGAAGCAAAGTTAGCAGCGCAAGCGGAAAAAGAAAAAAACAAATAAAGGAATGTTTAAATTTTTACATTGTAGAAACTCGTAGCCGTCTTAAAATTAGATTCGAAATTGTTATTATTGAAGAGTCATAAAAACAATTTTAATAGAGTGTACTTAGCAAGTCTATCGTAGTCCATACATAACTATTAAGAATGTTAAAACATATTTTTTTACTTCAATTGAATAATATTCTGTTTGTGCTTTGATACTAATTTATATCAATTATTTTGAACTCGTTTAGCTTAGTTGCAATTTCTTCTTGAAATTGTTATTTATATTAGGGTTGTTGTATATAGTTTTAATGTCAAATGTTATATGAAAAGCAATCTAAATACATAGTTGTTGGATCATAGTTGGAACTCTACAAACTGTGAAGACTGAAAGAATGGGATAATGAAATCATATCGTTTTGTAATTTAATTGTTTAACAGTAAAGTTAAGAGCTTTGTGCATTCCAGCACCGCCAAAGAATTTATTTATTACTTAGGTACTAATTTTGTCGTACTTAGTTTATCTGTAGATAAAGCTTTCATTAGTATAAGTTAAAAATTATTTTCTTAATATTAATATTAATATTATGGCCAGTATAGAAAAACAAGTGCTATTTAAATTACTTACAATGTTACCGTTCATTCTAACGACTATTAAAGTGAAAAATATCAACACTAGACTTGGATGTCATACTAAAATTAAAATACAAAATATAATCCAAACATTAGGATTTAAAAGATTACTACAATCCTCTGAAACAGTAGAGATATTGATAAAAATATAATGTAGAAACAAGAACACAGAACATAAATCCATAAAATTAAAAATCTGGATATATGTTATTATGCATCTCATATGAATGAGAAACTTTATAGTTAATTCTTTAATAATAAAGTAAAAAAAAATTAAATAATAATCAACTTTTTTATCACCCTATTATTATTATTTTTTTATTACGTTTATACACGATGTGAAAACTGACTACAAAACTATACATGATCATAACGAAAATTTATCTACTTTTCATTAACAGATTGGCCAAACATTTAAAAACTTCATTTTTCTTAAGTAGATAAATGCTTACTTTTATAAAACATTCATTTTATCGTTTACAAAATTGGATATATTCAAATATAGCTATTTTTCTTTTAAGTAAATATCTATTTATGAAAACTTTATTGACCAACAGTAATACACAAGGCAAACGGATTTTTTATCAATTATCCTTTTAACAAATACGAATAGAAGCTGCAGAGATACAAAATAGTTTATGGTAACTATTGTTTCAGAGAATTACAGTAATTTCCTTTGAAATTCGAATAAAACACAATAATAAGGACAGTATGATATTGCAGTCTTGTTAATTATTTTAGTGATGCATTAGAATTGTTCATCATTCCGATACAATATGGCTCATCAAACAAGTTATATTTAGAAAATATTGTAATAAATAGTTCACTACTATATTCATAATAATTTATTGTCTTATTTTATAAACACAACACTACATACTTCTCAACTAATCATTGTTTTCCATAATGGTCAGTACATCCATAATTATTAATATTGCTTATTTTCTAGACATGCGTCCAGCCAAGTTCAAAGATAAAGGAACTGATTTAGAATACCTCTCATAAGCATCTGTATGATCAATGTCATCTAGATGAACAAATATCTTGACATATGTAGGCTATTTTTTTAATATTTTTTTAAATCGTTTAAATCTAGTATTTATTGACTTTTATCTTACAAATCGTCAATTTATTTATTGATAATATTTTCCATGTTATATCTAATTTAAAATTTTGTATAAATTGAACACTTAAAAATCGTCGTCAAGGGGTCATATTTGTCACAGTTAATGTGACAAATATGACCCCTTTTTAACACTCGATACTCCGTCTAGATGTATATATTCTAGTATTTAAAATACCTACCATTTCTAGTACCTATTATTTTTTCAGCCATACGTAAATAAATATTACGCAATCTCCTGGATTGCGCAATCTTCATCAATTACGACGTTACGACATCAAGCAATTTACTGCGAAGCAACTGTTGCTAAAGATATCACTAAACTACAAATAACAGAACGGATTAACGGATTATTAATAAACGGGATTAAGAGACCCATCGCTAACAATATATCCTCGTATTAGGTCGACCTTCACGCGGTCCCCCTTGGAAAGTATCGTAGTTAATTTATTCCCAGTGAATTTACCATTGGGCCGACGGATCTAAGTACATTCTCACCAATCATCGCTTACTGCTGCTGCGTAGACGAGATTATCAATCCATTTTGATCCCATCCCATAAAAAAATATTTATTTATTTATACACCTGGACAGTGTAAAATAAAAAAATGTTCATAAATTAAACCAAGAATTTTCATTTAGACGCTTGCGTTATGTATTTAATCAGGCGCCAGTGAATCGTACATAAAATCAGCCGCTGGTAAATTTTACTTACGATTCAGTGACGTATGGTGGTAATGGTTATTTAGAATAATGATACAGAAAATCATCTATATTTCTCGGGGCCTTCTCAATATGAACGTGTATGGAGACACTCAGAAATTGATGAAGGTCACTTTTGGTACACCTTTACTCCTTTGAAATTAATAAACTACGTACCACCGGAATACGACTACATCAAATGATTGCATTAATTTTTATTTTTATAAAAAGAATGACCTCTCCCGATGCCATTTTGAAATCTTATTATTTTAAACTCACAGAAACTTTATCTTATAATCATGCGATAGATTTAGTATTATAACGTCCAAAATTATAAGTAACTATTGTCACGTAAAAATAATTTCATGAGCTTTGATCATTATGGGTAACAAGAATTATGACAAAAAAGAAATGGATATTATAAGCAATAATATGCCATTATTTTTAGCTATACCTCTGTCATTTAATAGGTACCTCAATTAAATCAGAAATAGGATTCGTAATTACTAGGTTTATATGTACATTTCGGTAGGCCGTTCCGCAACACAGTTCATAACAAAAATCATTCATACATATTAAATGAACCATCACACAGTACAGGCGGACTCTACCGAGCCGCAGCTCATACAAAATGTATGAAAATTATTTTGGCAATGCGCTGCGTTGCAGTGGCCTACCTTTATGTACGCCAGCCTTTCAAGTACATATACATATTTCATGGAACTACAATTTATGAAACTATATCTTTGTTCATATTGCAATATGTCGTATCATACTATGTGATACAAAGGAGATAATCACGTTAACTAATGTCTACTAGACGATTTCTTAATTTTCTTAAAAAGTATTGTTCAATAATTCAGTATCCTAATAGTAGAAAGAGTTCTGTCAATTCAGCAACGCAAGGAAACATTACTTGTTGTTAGATGTGTACATGCAAATTATGATAAAGTAGTGCCTGGATATCATATCTCATATAAATCATCATAAATTTCAAAATTCATGATCATAAATTCTAAATTCCAGTAATTTAGTCCAAGTTTTCAAATTCGTTGACTACATGAGATATAAAATGCTATTTAGATTTTTCTGAAGACAACTTTCTGATATACGACATATTGAAGTATCAACATCTATAAACCATATTTTAACCGAACGTAAAATGTAATGTAGAATCATATCAGGTTGCATTAGCATACAGCTAGTTAAGTGTTGACATTAATTTTGTAAGAGTTCCACCACATGTCGGAATTTATTATTGTCAATCGTTAGAATTTCCTGTAAAATAAATAACAATGTTACCATAGCCTTATTCTTTTATTTTTTCAACCTTTGACTTCGTTAAAAATGTACATTGTTAAAACATTTAAGGAGGCATAAAACAAAACTAAAAACATTAAAAATACATAAAATTAGTGTAATCATCAGGAGTAAATAATTATATTATATATTTAAAAAAAAAATTAAATAATAAGCAACAATCAAAAGATTTATTATCTACATTGAAATATTAACAATTCACTTGATTACTAAATATAAACTAATACCAAAGGCATAAAGGCATTGAATTTTTTTATTCTTTGTAGTTATCACCAGCACGCTCGTAAAGTTCATCTCCAGTCTTCTTCTCAATGCGCATGTATTTGTTGACCATTGGTCTATAATAATATGCCTGATAGTCACTACGTTCACCCATTTTCTGTAGGATCTGCTTCTCCAAAGCGCGCAACTTTATCTTTTGAGCCTCTTCATCAATAAAATGCATAAACTTTTCATATTCCTGAAAATAGGAATTATTTAAAATACATTGAACATACTATAAAACATATAATTAACATACTTTTCTTTTTTTAACTAAAGTATGAAATAAAATTTGAGTTATAATCTTATAAATTATAAATAAATAACCTGAACTCCATAAACCACAAGTTTGACTAATGTAAAATAACAAAATGTTACTTTGAATGAACTTCTTTTTTTATATTATGAACTATATCCTCACATCACATTCCTCATGAGATATGCAGAGACAATTCAATATTCAAGCATAAGCTATTAGGGGGTTTTGCCAATAGTTGCTACGCTTCGCAGGCAGACTGACAACCGCAGTTAGATTTTGAAGATATTTTAAGAGAGAGATTACTGCCCATCCCTCGCCTTCCCTTAGTCGGTTCTTGTGACACCCACAGGAAAGGAAGGGATGGCCTTTACAGACCCCACCTGGAACATAATCTTCCAGGTGGGGTTTGGCCCCTTACAAAGGGGACACTATGTATATACAAACTATGTATACACACAATTAAAAACTCTGCTCACTACACTCACTGGGGTGGGTACCAGACCTATTTGAGATAGGCACATCCCCCTCCCTTAAATACACTTATGTTTCTATATACAAACCAAACAATGGTTCCCAAAAAAAACTTACATATTGATACATTTTTCATTCTTATTACACACACAATTGGTATAAAAAATTCAAAGCTCTTATTTAGGCACTATTCTTGAGACTTGAAGGCTAGGTTTTGAGTTACTGTTAATGGAAAGAGACTACAAAAGTTAAAATTAATTAGACCCGGGTACTTCTGACCCACATTCACATTGCTAATATGGAAGCATAACACCATAGACCTCAAGAATAATGACTCTAATAGTCCTTAGGCTATTAGTATATATATATACAAAGGATTTCAGGTATAATGACGATGAAGGGACCACTCTATTTTCATCGTTATATCAGGAAGTTGTTACAGGCAAAAGTAAATAGATACAGACATGTACACATGTATAGTTTTTTCTTCGCACAAAACACCATTGTTTTCACTGTTTTTCAATTTTGAAATGATTTCCAGCCTTTCTTTAACAGTGAATGTGCATCGAGGCAGTCACACTTATCCAAAGTTTACTAAACTCAGTTGCTACTCAGAATATCACTTTGTAACTGAACCATAAATTAAACTCCGAAACATACATGCTTCCCTACCTACTTAGCTGATATCTATAAACAATAGGTAATGGTCTCCATACTTGTTGACCATCTGTGTGGATGTAAACAAAAGGTTAGAAATTTTTGTGAAAGAAAGAAATCCTGGTGTCTCTTCAACGACCAACTTCGGTCGCAATATCTGCATGGGATTTGTAGGAATGTGAATGTGAATGTGAAAAGGACTCCATTTTCCGCGCTTAGCCTCTCATTTGGGCCATTGTGCGTATGAGTCGTGGCTAGTGCAGCCAACCTAGCTCCGTCCAGAAGCGCAGAAGCTTCCTGGGTTCTTCACAGGCCTCACGGAGCGACCTCACCGTTCCGAGGATTTCTAAACGTTGATAGGCCACAGCCTCACATTCCAGGATTACGTGAGCAGCCGTTTCTTCGGCGTCGAAACAGCCTCGACATAGAGGGCTGTCTGTGGCTCCTATTGTGTATAGATGTTTGTTTAATGGACAATGACCCGTTATTGTCCCTATCATTGTTTTGAGGTTTTTTCTGTCTAGATGTAATAAACGTTTTGATAGTCGTTGATTCAACATTGGTTTTATATGTCAGAGGATCTTTGACGAATCCACATTCGAAGTTGTGAGAATGGAAGAGGAAGGAGTGGATACGGGCCTACCACCCTCGTTCCTGAGCCTTTTCTAGCTAGTTCGTCTGCGGCATCGTTACCATAAGATCCACTGTGCCCTCTTATCCATTGGAGGATAACTCGGTTATTGGAAGATATCCTATCCAGTGAATGGTGGCATTCAATTATTAGTTTGTTGTTTCGTAATGTTTTTAGTACTGCTGCGCTGCCGGATAAGAATCTAATGCTATAACCATTTATTCCTAGCTTATGTACAACTGCAGCAGCCTCGGTTATTGCAACACATTCGCATTGGAATATTGAGCTGTGGTCGCCAAGCGGTATGTGCATGTTTATATTAAGGTCTAAGGAAAAGACTCCAGCTCCTGAACCATTCTCAGTTTTGGAGCCATCTGTGTATATGCGTAATTCATGTACACCGGATTGGTCCTTTTCCTCTTCTTTTATTTGTACTTGGTATTTTTTGTTAAATATATAATGATTATGAGTCCTGTCACACGAAGCCACAATCAAAGGTTGATATTCGATTGCCTGGTTCAGAATAGCAGTGTGGGGACTGTAGTGATTTTTACCCCATAGTTCCAGATGCATTAGTCGGATAGCGGCTAAGGCCGCTTCCTGCTGTATGTGCAAGTCTAGGGGTGTTATGTTGAGGGCCAACTCTATTGCTGTTGTAGGAGCTGTTTTCATGCAGCCTCTAACAGAGGAGTAAACCAGTCTCTGAAAGCTTTTTAGTTTGGCGGCAGTGGTCGATAGTTTTGTCCTCGGCCACCAAACTAGTGCACCATAGACCAACATTGGCCTGATTACAGCCATAGAGTTATTTTTGGCGAAAGGCCCCATTTAAAGATTTGTAAGAATTTGTTACAAATAATTCATTAAAAACAGTTGTTACACCCAAACTCAGCGTTACATCCAAAGTTGCTATAACCACATGAATTTTGTACTAAAGTATGCTTTAAATTCAAAGTACTTAGATTTAACGTCGCTATAGACAAATGGTCGCTACAACCAAGATCGTATTAAATTAAATCCACTGTGTATATATATATATATATATAGGCGATAGTTACCTGGCTATTAATTTATTTGCCAATCTAAATATCATAAAAAGCATAATTCTAACAAGCATAATGACACTTGCTCTGCTCACTGATTTGTTAATAACAGAAAACATTAAAATAAAACATACTTGCTGCGGGTTATTATGAATGTATCGGGCAATAAATCTCGTAATTGGATGACTATAGTACTCCCAGTGCTTAGGATTGTAACCCTCAGGAATAGGTGTCAATTGAGCAGGTCCTATGAAGACATTGGAGTAGAAGATAATCAGACTGACAGGAATCAACCCAACCATCACGTAGTAGTGAAACATATCCTTGAATTTGTGCCATTGCCATCTGTAATAACAACAGAGGTTAGAATCTTACGACATTTGTATACAAATAAATACCCATTATTTTACAAATATATCAATTTACATAAGTTAATTAACTACACTTGCAAAGGTTTATACTGTTGATATTTGTAAATATGTATTATTTATAAAAAAAAGTGGTTAGGTAATCGATTCAGGAGACACGGTACCTGGAAGGTTGCATAGCAAACGTCTTATGGTGACCACCAGCGCAAAGCGCTTTGTTTGTTGAAAAACTCACATTTTGAATATTACAAGATCCCTTAAAATGATTTTTGAAAAGATTTACACCGAAAGAACGACCTAAAGAACTCCAGGACACCATTTTTATTTTGACAAACTTACAATGGACACAGAGTAAGTAGAAACTTGGAAAGTATCTACGTTATTTACGAGTTATGAGTAGGCAGTGTAAGTAATATTACTATGGCACTACCTTTAATAGATATAGACGAAACTGAAAATCAAATCTATGCAACCACCTAAAGATATTAACAATTAATAAAATATATATATATGAATATATATATATATATATATATATATATATATATATATATATATATATATATATATATTTTATTATGTACTAGAGATACAGCTCGGCTTTACATGGGTTGATAGAAATTTCGAAAATAATAATATTACTCGCTGATAATTGTAACTTTAAATAAACATTTAAATCTTTCCTTTTTTAATGGTAGGATAGAAAACTTAAAAATTTGATGAATAGGTTGCATAGATTATATTGAACCCTTTTTTATTCAAAGTGACACCAGCCGGATATATATGCACAAAAGAAATCTGCATCTTATATTGCCAAAATCAATTACACCCAAAGATTTAGACTTAAATAAACGATGAAATAGAAATGGTTAAAACTAATCTGTAAATCAAAATGCCTAATGAACATTATACATTGTAATCAACAAAGATTTCGGAAATTCCTTGTTCTTAGATAATTATCATCTGTGGTTTAGATTAAGTACATGTCCACGTAAAAATGTACTCTGTGATTACCGCATAGCGCGAAGTTTGATTTTTGTACATATAATTAAAAATAGCATCTAGATTATTAACTTTATATATTTTAGAGCAGTAAGTTAAAATATAAACAAGTGTAGGTAAGATTTATTTATTAAATTTTAATAGGCATTTAATACATAAATATTCACAACCTAGATGACTAAGTTCTTAAAATGTACGTACCTCATACATGTACCTCGCTATTAATTTTTTTTAATGAAATATTACTTATGTTTGCACCTAACATAAACCAACATGTACCACCTGTTGATTGTTTTACAAAAAATGTATTAGTATGTTGGCGTATTGATTTTCTAACTGAGCATGCTCCACCGCGACTATCGTCAACTGATAACGCAACAACACCCACTCGATACCGTAAAGCTGAACGCAAAACCATTTGTGTCGCTGTATTATTTATAAAATGAAATTATCTGTCTTTATGGTGAAGTAAACTATATAGCCGCGTTCCGGCAACCATGGAGGAGTTGCTGCAAGACATTTTCAAAGAAGCGACAGGACCGAAATTATCTACCTTGAGAAAATCTTGCCAAGATGCTCTTGGTACGTAGTATGTAGATATAAGTATTTATAATAGAGTTGAACTTATGATATTTACCCACAATAACGAGTATAAATATAACTTAGCATGTTAAAATATATTTTATTTGTACTTACTTGACTACCTACTTATAAAACCATATTCACAATGTTTATTGTTTGTTTTTGTAATTACGCCTTATGTGTTAGAAACCTGGATATATTTTCTGGATAATATCAAATTATTTTTTAAGAAAAATTGGTTAATTTCTTTGCAATAATATTAAAAACACATTACTTTTGGAAAAGTTAAATACTTGACTAATTGTCTACTTATACCGAATATACCTACTATTTACTTTATATGTTGTTATTATTTATTTCTAGCCATACCTTAAATATTGTATTGTACTGTATTTAATTAAAATGTAGTTTAGAAGATATAAGGTAATTTTCTTGAAAAGCGTTAATAAGGAAGAGCAACGTCGCAATTATATGTCAGTATACAATTTTTTGTAGGATGATTAAAAATAAAAAAGCGAAATCCAAATTAACCATTTTTAGAATTGGTGTGGGCTACCTATATATTTGTTTGTCTCACTTTATCACGAAAAAATAACACAATGGATTTCAATGAAATTTTTTTTTATATATATATATATATATATATATATATATATATATATATATATATATATATATATATATATATATATATATATATATATATATATATATATCTTTTTTTTATGGTACGTATTTTATTTTTCAACCGACTTTGATAATTCTCATTGCAATCAATAGATGAAAGTAATAATCATCGTCTATGCACATTGGCTCCCACGGTTTTTAGAAATCTCATTACATATTAGTATTGCGAGATATTACTGTGTATTACCATTCTTATAAGCAATAATATGCAATATGAACTTTCAGAAATATTGTGCTTACAAGAAAGCAGCGCTCGTCGGCCTTCCTACGAATTGCGACGCACGTGCCTGCTGCCTCTCCAAATAGCTCTGGAGAGCAAACGACAGCGGCTCGTTAGTTTCGCACTCCAGGGCTTCCATGTACGTTCATTTCTTCAATTACATTACAAAACATCCATAATCTTACATTACAAATCATCATAATAGGCCTGTACCAAGGTTCACCACTTTGTATAGTCCTATAATTTGCACATTCAATTGTTCTCAACAAATTTTTCACCTTTTCATTTTTTTTTTCACCACGTTACATCTGCCCTAACGCAGACTTTAAAACATGTTTGCATAAATGTTTTGATCGATTTTGCAAAAATAGTGATCAATCCATATAAATATATGTAAGCGAAACTTACTAATCACGAAAACTTCGCAACTCATAACGGTTACAATTTTGATAAAATATTTTTCATACAACGTAGACATCCATAAAAAAAAAAAAACATTTTGGTCAATTCCTTCCATTAGCGATCTAACAGTGGGTGAGGGCGGAGAGCACGGCCCATCCCGTACCTCTGGTCCTGGTGTCCTTCCAAAGGCCTCCAATAAGCATTATTTATTAATTATCGAACCGACTCGTGATATTAAGAAATCAAGAAAGGGTTATATCTTCTTTGACCAACGACCATGGCCTTTAGGACCAAAAAAGCATCCGTTGTTAATATTATTATTATTTGAAAATTTCCCTTTTCAGAAAATACTGCGAGATGACAGATTTCACAGAGGCATTGAGCCAGAAGATGATTCTCTGTGGATGCCTTCTCAGCTCCTGTGCGCTACAGCTTCAGTCATGTACCACTTACCGGACACACAGGTAAGTACATATTAATGATAATTATATATTTTCTTTAACACTAAATGAAATACGATAACGGCAGACTTGCACTTATATACATATTATAAAACAAATCTTATGTTAACTAAGTAGACATTTTTATTTTAGTAGCGACCCCGTACAAGCAAATAAAGTATACGACCCCTCCCCCCCTCCCTCACTAGACGGTGCAACGAACTCGCATGCTTCAAATGCAGGTGGCTCGAGACCATTCCTTAAGACAATCTATGGAAGAAGTCCATATGTTCGGCAGTGGACAATTAACGGCTGATATGATTTTATGATGAATACCTTGTAGTTATCGGTTCGATGCCATTGGATTATCATCATCATCATCATCACTGTCTACTGCTGAACATAAACCTCCCCCTTGGGGGGTTTTGCCAGTAGTTGCCACGCTTGGCAGGCAGATTAGCAACTGCAATTAGGCTTAAGAAACGTTTTAAGAGGGGCACTGCTGCCCATCCCTCGCCCTCCTTAGTCGGTTCTTTCGACACTCATGGAATAGAAAAGGGTGGCTTATTCTATGCTGGGACCACACGAATTCACATTGGATTATACAACAAGAGAAAGCCCTTAACAAATAAGTTAGTAGAAAATACTCTGAAACTTTACTGATGTGGCCTTCTGGTACACGGCAGGTCCAAATATTCCGGATGTACCTCTCGCTGGCGTTGTCTCCCCGCCGAACCCTGAATGGTCGACTATGCGTGTGGGCTTGCGGCCGCTGCGGGGAGGCGGCGGCCGGGCCCCCGCACGTGGCGGCCGCCGCCCGCGCCGCGGCCGCACAGATGCTACGTGCCTACTGTGCTCAGCTGGGTGAGTTTTTTTTTTTTTAATGGATGATAATGGAATGGTAACCCCACCCGCGCTATCGGTATACACCGGCGGGGCACCAGTGAAGGATGATAGGTGAGGATGAAGTAGGTCAGTTAGCCCATCGTGACGAATTCAACAAGAATTGTTCACGATGGTTTCCAGGGGGAACCACGTGGAGGTCGACCTAATAAGGCATATTGCTAGCAATGGGGCTGTCAAACTCCATTGCTAACATTCCCTTTCCCCCCATCAGCTGGGTGAGTTAAATTCTTATTTTTTTAAATGAGTGATGATGGAATGGTAACCACGCCTACGCTGGCGGGGCACCAGTGAGGGATGACAGGTGAGGATAAAAGTAAATCAGTTAGCCCATCGTGACGAATTCCACTAGAATCAACCACGATGGTTTCCAGGGAAAACCGCGTGGATGTCGACCTTATAAAGTGTATTGCTAGCAATGAGTCATTTAGACCCCTTTACTAACAATTCTTTTTCCTCTGTTTAGTTCTTATGGTGTTTGTCTCCATGCTCTGTAATTTCACTTTAATACCTACCCTACCCTTCACAATGAATCAGCCAAAGAAAGACAGTTGCTTCACAACAGAAACACTAATGAGACAGAGATATTCAAGCAAACAACTTATTCCTTCTGGTGAATTAGTACTGAATGCATAATACCCAATATATTATGGATTCAGTAGTATTAAATGGATGAAAATGAAGCAGTAATCTTGTTTACGCTAATGATATAAGCTAGCGGGGTACCAGTGAAGATGAAGTCAGATCAATTGGTCCACCAAGAGGAATTTCCCGGAAATTAATTACAATGGTTTCCAGTGGGAAGACGTAAAGGTTTTTTTTTACATGTACGAATATGTAGTGGTAATCGATGGTATCCAGCCAAATAAGAAATAAAAACTCAGCTACACTACACTGTGATAGTCAACAAAAAATTAACTTCAAATTAATGTATATCAAACTTTACAATACTTCAATACGAAATAAATAATAAAATAGTCATTTAAAAAATTTGTTTTCCAGATGAGGAATGTCAAGAGCTTCTGT
Organism: Galleria mellonella; assembly: GCF_026898425.1. Lineage (NCBI taxonomy): Eukaryota > Metazoa > Arthropoda > Insecta > Lepidoptera > Pyralidae > Galleria > Galleria mellonella. The sequence goes on from NW_026442117.1 coordinate 2,760,959, forward strand.
CTGAAGGATCCCCTCTCGGAAGAAACCATATAGTGGCGGTAGGGTGCTACAGTGAAGTCATACCTGTGATTCAGTACCTATGCAGCAGACTGGCGGAAACACAACTGTAAGTATAAATTCAATATCTGTCATACGATTGTTTACTATTATGATTTTTTTACGGTTTTTCTATCTTCATTCAAGTCCTTTAAAGAATAAACAACCAAGAATAAGCCAAAATAAATCATAAAAACACCCGTTAAGTAACTGTCAATGAGATGTAATATGTATGTACATATATGTAAGATTACTATTAGTATTTTTTTCCTAAAATCTATTACAATGATATCCAGGATACCAAAGCAGAACCCATTGGCTCTGTTCTTTTTGGAGTGCCTCCTGACCCTTATGTCAAGCCTCTCAGAGCGTGTGTGCGGCAATTTACACTTCACTACCTTCCTCTGGCAAAAATTCTGTCCATCGCTCATATCCTTCCTCGGTACGCCTCGAGTCGACAAAAATATTAAGTCCAGGTAAGCAATAACTTTGTTACCCACGTATTTAATAATTGATATGTAATGAAAAAAAGATGTTTTCGGAGTAGTGACAAAATAAGGAAATAACATTCACCGCTTAACATCCTCGGAATGTCATTAGACGCAACTAAAAGAATAATACATAAGATTTTAATTCAAGTTTTCTTTCTCTTGCACTAAGCAAAAATCCTATACAATGGCGCCTGGCCACTGTAGTAATAGTAAAGTTAAGGGGTGAAAATCTTCGCTCAGAAACGGAAAGTTAAATAACTTGTAGCTAAGCGTATACCGTTAACGCAGGAAGCATTGTCATTCTATTATCATTGATTAAAAATATCTTCTATCAGCTTTAATTCAATCATTGACATCATTCAGTTTACATAGTTCAGTACCTACCTATGTATTTCCGTTAAGATACATGGGACTCCAACATTATTCTCTCCAAGATTATAATAATTTTTAATTTATCTTGTATAGTTCCGGACTACAGAGGTCCAGCAACAAATTCCAACAAATTAAACATGTTTTTATATTGACTGATAAATTTTTATTATATTATTATCTATTTAACTAGAGAGCACGACGGACACCTAGTGGACGACTCAGGTCGAGGCTCCGGTGCTCTGAACAGCGCGCCCAGCTTCAATAGCAAGCAAGCCAAAGCTATTTACAGGTATTTAGGGATATTATCACAGTATGTTTAATATAAAATAACGTTACAAAGATATCATTATTTTCAGCTACTTAAAAAACTCTCGGAAAGATTTTTCGTCTGAATCATTATTATCAAACCCAGTAAGTTAATTTTAAACGTAAATATTGAACACTTCAACAGTATTGACGATTTAAGTACAAATCTAGTCGATACAAAAACTATGTCACAACTTAGATCTCTAGTTTTAACTAGAGATCTAAATTGTGACGTAGTTTTTGTATCGACTAGATTTGTACTTCTAAGATTTGTATATCCAAGATTTATCTTGGATGATAAACAAGAACAAATCAAGAATTACCTTCATCACAATGGTAGCAGTCTCAAATTCCTCCCTGTCTACTGGAGATTCTCTGGCAATCGAAAATCATCTACTGTGGTCGATTGTTAAGCTATGAACGACATAATTTTGCATACATTCAGTAGAGTTGAACTATTTTCTAGCTGACTTTGACGAAATCGAATTTAATTAACACTTAACGCACAAGTCAAAACTGCTATATCCTTCTTATATTTCTTAAAATCAAAACTACGCCATAGGAATAACAAGCAAATAGTACTATAAATAATAGCATCAAAAAAATTACAGTGTGCATAAAAAAAGAACCAAAATGCAACATATTAAAAATTCAAAACGTAGATCTACCTAGCTTGTCCTGGGAAGGGCGTGCGTGAATACGTTTACGTTACGTTTTGAACTACGTTATGAATTTTCAGATTGAATTTCAATCAGATCTAGGTCAGAATCGTAAAATGTAAATCTACGGGGCCCCTCCGTTAAGTGTTATATATTGAATAGACATCAAACGATATCATGGCAACGTTCACGTGACGTCTGACTGATCGATCCCACTTCACAACTTATCCAACTTGTCTATTAACACATCAATTAAAATCATGTCCTTCATAATTAAAATTTTACTTTTAACGAGGAAAGTTAATTTTCATTAAATCTATTTATTATTCCAGCATAGCGAACCAACTGGTCCGTCTAGTTGGCTCCACTTCTAATCTGCGGCCAGTTCTAGAAGCGTTATATCATAGGATGCTCCTATATCCGCCAGTCGCTCATCGTGTAGAGCCTTTAAGAAGTGTAAGGGAACTGTTACACAATCCGAAACGCCTAGCGCATTTGGTGTTATTGAAGAAAACTGACCATCCTGAACGTCATAGTGATGACATGGCTATATTGAGACTGTAAGTAAACGTTACTTACATTTTAGTTATTTTGTTTAGTCATATTTAGTTATTTTGCGCCCGTGAATTACCTAGATATAGTAAACGGTCAAAAGTAAAAATATGTACATAATATTTATGTAGAAATTCAAACATATATGATGGAATTCGATTTTGGAATATAATTGATATACTTTTAGGCTATCTCTAAAAACTTTTTATACTTGTGTCACACGATATCTTTTTCAATACAAAACCAATTTTGGCAATTCTTTTTGGATTTGTAAGGATTTATTCCCGTGTTGGTCTCATATAAAAGTCCTATTAAAGTCACCGTTTTTTTATGGAAGAGTCAAAGTCAACGAAGTATACCCACAATGCCTTCTATTACATTTAAATTTTCCTTATACATCTTACAGTATCCGGATGAACCTTATTAATTTATTTTCTAGAATAATGGACGGAATTGAAGAATGCGGACGTAGTGGTAATCCAGAGGTAGTTGCAGCGTCAGTAGAATGCGTTGTATCCTTACTCGACGCTCTCGAGAAGTTGTGTAATAATTCAGAATATATACCAAGCGACACTGCTGCAGTCATGTTACAGCACTGGCCGAAGTTACAGGACGCCGATTACACTGGTCCACTAACTTATCAGACATTAGCTAGATTGCCCAGCCCCTATAGGTAAGAAGAAAATACTAAAAATATACATATAAATGTTAAAAAGGTTATTTTATTTTAGAACTAAGCTATTATAATCTAATCTTAAACAATTCTATTTAATTGAAGATTAAATTAATTAATTAATTTACAACAGTGATTGTAAAAAACTGCCTAAGATTCAAGATTTTATAAATTCCTAATTAGGTACTGAGAACAACAGTTGAATATTTCATTTAAAATGAATATATTCAAAACATCTAAAATATATATATTAAATTAAACATGAAAACAGACCTCCAGCTTATAGAAGCAGGTAGTTGAAAACAAGTCAATAAAATATATTTTGATTTAATAGAACTTGTAGTAAATAGTCTGTGCCTGATATATTTCAGAGATGTAGTAGCCGTGTTACAAAGCAATGAAGGAAAGGACAACGATTCGTCAGGTAATAAAGATTTTGAATCTTATTTATTACACATAAAGCTTCTATAAATTATAATTATTATACTCGAAGAAAAATAAAAAGTAAAAGCTACCATTTTATTTACAGATACATCTGGCCCTGAGAACTTAAGCTCCGGTAGTGATGGCGAAGCAGATTCAGATGCGGATAACGTGTTTCTTCCTTCACGCGCTTGTAATCCTACACCCAACAGTGATACTGAGAAACATACTAATACTAATAAAGTCAAGACTATACCAAAAACTTTAAATTTGGGCAGGTGAGTTGACGATCTTAATTTTCACTCGATATTTTTAAAACAAATTTTAAAGGTTATATTTTTAATGCCTTATATATATGACCTATCTTTTTCTCATTTAAGAGTTTCCTCTTGTCGGTGCAACTAATTCATGCATCTTCTTCCAGCCAGTTCTATCCCAGGCCATATCCTTGACCTCCCTATACGACATGATACCTAGTGTTTCTTTTATCTGTCCCATGTAGTTATTCCTCGGTCTTGGAAGAGGTTCCTCTTTCGCCCTCTATTTTTTCCTCTACTATGCGCATTGGAAAGTTTTTGTCAATTATTTCCATTGCAAAATGCGTGGATCAACGATATCAAAAACTAAACAAAATTTCAAACCGATAGCTTTAATAGTTGGTGACTTATAATGCTGTGATAGATAAACATAAAGAACAGTTGTGGTGCGTCTTTGTCCATCCGTCTAATACTTTTTTGGTACGAAACCCTAAAAAGTATTCTAAATATATCTAGACTTCACTTTTAAAACATTTGGTAACTTCTAGATTTTTGATAAATAGAATAAAAATTGAAGAATATTCTTCATTTGTTTATGTTACAGATGTACAATAACCGAATGCAACGTTGATTTGGAGAGACACAATGCGCGACAGTTCATTAAAACTTTGCAGAACACATTGCTCCCCAAACTGCTGCATCTTCGTACCTGCATTGAGGTTTGTTTGTTTTAGTTACAATATAGAATCTATTTACAATTTAGCAAAAAACGCAATAATTAGTAATGATTAATTAGTAAGTGCTTGATGTCGACTATATTAATATTATCCATACGAGTATTCTTTTATTTCGACGGTTATTAATAAATGATGATTGATGGCGACACTTATTAATGATGTATGATGGAAAAATAATGTAACGATTATTATGCGAGTTTATTGGACCAAAAGTTGTAAAGGAATGAACCCCGTGTGAAATTCGTTTCAACCAAAGCATAACAAAATATGACTCTTTTCTTGCATCTAATATTTGTTTAGTATAAACACGCTAAAAAATTTAACTTTCTGAAAACATCCTTTAGTTGCTCAATTGTATCATATTTGCGACAATTGTTGTACGTTGTCTATTTTAAACTCAATATATCTGAATATTTGTTTTAGTTTTTTTTATACAGTTTTTTTTTTTGCATTTTTAATTTCATTCTCTTTCTACCTACGCACTCTAATTGCTTATTTTTAAACGCTTTTAAATTATAATATATTATGTTTTGAGCGCAATCTTTGCCAATTCTAAACGAATTCTTATAACTATTTTTGGAATCGTTAGAACTTTTACGTCATCAACAGAAATAGCACCATAGCAATGCACGAAGGACGCCATGAGCGTCACAAATCATTCTCTGATATTCAATTATCCATGGTTCAGTTCATGTTTAGGCCATCAGTTTGATTGCTACACTGAGTTGTTTAAAAGATTTGTTGATCAGGTGGACGAGGCGATGCAAGAGTTCGCGTCGAAGTGCTGCCAGCACAACGCGATGGCGCCGCCCGCGACCGCGTGCATCATGAACGCGGACGGCGTGTACCTCGCCACGTACGCCGCGCTGCTGCTCAACCTGCGCCAGCGCCGCGCCGCCGCGCCCGCGCCGCACCAGCCGCCCCTCTCTGTCACACACACCGCTGTAGGTACTCTACTGACCGCCCTTATTTCACTTCTTTGAAGCCACGTACACCACGTGCCCATCCTCCTGCTCAAACAGCGCCAGGGACACGCTACGATCGCTGCTCCTACTCACTCGCCTGCGGCACACCATTCGTCTCTCTATGTCGCACATACGTCTACTGTAGGTAACTTGTTAATCACTCTTGATTCACTTCTTATAAATCCCTGAATGCAAGTATAACAATTATAAAAACAAACAGCAATAGAAATAGATAAATAAAATAATAATAGAAAACAATAATCCACGCCAAAGAAAAGGAGATGAAGCATGAAAGATAAAATAAATTAATGATATGCAAGATAGACGAAAGCAAAGTACAAACGGTAACAAATGATAGTATAAATCATAGATATACAAGGCCTCTGATAGGTAATAGTTGGGGGGAACCAGAGCCACCACACAAAGCGGTGTAACAAAAAGTAACCCGCAATGCAGATGACATCACTGCTCTTTCTCTTACGCCCACACCGTGCCATTCATTCATCTCTATTGTATACTCTGCTATAGATATTCTGTGGACCAATTACTCCTCAGTTCACTTCTATTAAAGAGAAAGTTATCTCGGTTATTCTTTGTGACACCGTGTTCCAATAATTTGGGCACCTATTTCTCCTTTCCTCTTAAGATGAGTCTGCTGTTATTGCGCTAGTCAGGTGGCCTGTTAAGGAATTTCACTTCGAATTTTTCTTAGCTTATTGTAATTAGCTCTTATAATGTCCTGGAGATAAAAATAAATAGTGATAACTACTCCTTGTATATTTGTTTCTTCACAGCACGTTTCATGGTCAGACTTCTGGACTGGTTTTACATTTGAGGATATTTGTCCTGAAACTCTTATGTAGATACTATTTCGCAGACTTTTTGTTGTTTGTGAGTGAAAATTATAACTACTTTCATAAATAAACTTCTCTTATATTTTCTACAACTTGTATCTTTTCATTCCTTGTCATTCTTTTACTTATGACATCAATTTATTTCATTCTTCATTCTTCAGAATCTTCTGAAATCGCCTTATCTTCCCAAATATTAATGTTCTAGAAAGTACCGATTGTGTTAACGGAGGACGAGTTCGTTGAAGAAGTGCAAGGCAGCGGCGTCCTCGTCTACCTGTCAGCTACCTGGCTTCGAGAATTGTATCAGCAGGTGCTCTCGAACGATCTACTGAAAGACGTGCCAACAGCAGATCACCCCCTCATACATTTACTATCAGGTAAAGGAAAGGACGGATAAATAAGATTAAAATTGTATTTTGTCTTTTTCGTGAAATTTTTAGAAACAATAATAGATCGATATATTTTATTTTTCCTACTAAATAATTAGAGAATTAGATTAAATTATCATGGGCAGTTCTCTGAGAAATTGTAAATTTTCACCACCGTATAACCCGCCACAAACTAAAGTTCCATTCTACTATCTCCTACATACCTCCTATATACTTCCATTATACTACTCAAGGCAATTTCTTCCACGTACAACCACTCTTTGGAATCAAATTCCAACAGTAATATTTCCAAACTGATGCGACATCATAACCTTTAATAAAAAGAGCATATTCCTTTTTAAAATGCCAGCAGTCATCGAATGAGCAGCATGGTCGTTTGCCCCCTGTGTTATAAAAAAGAATAGTGAAAACAAAAACAATAAGAAATAGTGGATAATGCCTGCCTATAGCTTTGGTTGAATAAAATCTACCAATATCTTACTGGACTAGGTGTTATCTTGCAGAAATCCATATCACTGGTTATTTGATTATTTATGGACATTCTGATAATAATAGTGGTGGTCAATTTTCGAGTTTTGGTAGGCACACTATGTATGTGGCTAAAAGTAGCGGAATTAAACAAAGTAATTCTAATCAAATAAACAGTACAATCTCTTATCTTAATACCTATCGTCAAATTACATAGTCATAAGATGAAAAATATCATGGTCATATTAGTTTTCTTAAAAAATAAATGACCCTACTAAGAAATACTACTAAGAAATACTACCAATTCTAATAATAATTTTAAAATTGTAATAGCTACTAAAATTAATAGAAAATATTTGTGCTCGCAGACCTTGGTGGTTTGGACCCGAGTCCAGTGATGTCTGACTGGCAGAAATTAAAAGAGGTCTCAATGCTATACAACAATACGAATGACTCTCCTGAACATCAAGCCAGCTTCCGATGGGCTAGAAGGTAATATAGTGAAATTAGATTTTTTTCATTCATTATCAAAGATTATCATTCTATAGATATCGTAGCATCATAAAACTTTACGAACCTTAGCAATAAAACAATCAATTAATCTCTTGCAGGATACTCACATGTATCTGGGATTCAATGGTGACAGTACTAAGCGTCCCACTGACAGGCTACAGAAATAAGAAACAGAAGCTACACGGGATCATATCGAAGAAGATCAACACCTTCGGCAAGAGGAAGAGGATCGCGTGGGAGGGGCTCACTATACAGTGCCTAGAAGGACTACATAAGGTAGGTAAATGTGTTTTAAATGTTTTACATACATAGTTACATTTCTATTTTGCCAAATGTTGACTGGTAGAGTGTATTACATAGCATCGAGTCCGCCTTTTGTACCTAATTTTTTTTTTTTGTAATGAATTTAAGAACTGATCATCGAATATATTAAAACTGTCACAAAATTACCAATAAATTTTAGATTGCCCGATACATACACATCTTAACCAGTGGTGTAATATTATTGTTTCAGGCGGCCAGAGTCAGCAATACTCTAAGCCTACAGAATCGTTGCAGTAGCATCCTTGCACTTCTAGCCAACTCTGCTATATCACAGCCGCCTAATGGGAAAATTTTAGCAACACATGCACTCTCATTAGATATACTTATCACAGGTATTACTAAACTAAAATTATAATAAACAAATGAAAATGAAAATAGAAATAGAAAGAGACAAGTTAAATTACGTGTAATAATAATAAATAAATTTCATTTTCTCATCAATCTTAGATTATAGTTTAAGCATCGTACATAACAATAGTTGATACAATTAAGATTGTGTGAGATTGGAGACCACAGAACGAAACCTATATCTCAGTATTCAATACTGAATTGGAGAAGGCAATGACCGATCATAATCAGATAGATATAGAATATAATGTAGAATAGAATAAAGTCGCTGGACCTTTTTATACGGATAAAATCAATTATGAATGAAAACGAAATTAAAGAAGCTGTTTTTATATACTTCTCTAACTTCATCCTTGTTCATATAAAATAAGATCTCTGTATAGATCTATTATCATAAAGAGATCATTTTTGCAACTTGTAATGGCAAATCAGCTGACAGTCCACTTGATAGTAGACTTGGAGAGTGGTAACGTCTAACATGAACTATCTATAGAATACACTATGATGCATTACGTATTGCTAGCTCCTGATTGCTAAATCTTGTAATTTCAATGCAAATAAAATACAATCATGCAACACAATTAGATATTTTACCTTAGAATCCCTGGACTGCAATTTAACTGATTTGTCGCCACGACAAAAAGGATGTCGATGCTTTTGATTTCAGCCTATGTTGTAATTGTGTACTAGGCGGGTTGGAGCTAGGCTCGAAAGCGCCCTCGTGCTGGGAGCACATATTCGCGGCGTGCGAGTACGTGTCGAGCGTGGAGCACGCGCTGTTCGGGCGCCACGCGCACGCGCACGCGCACGCGCCGCCGCACGCCGCGCACGCCGCCCACGCCGCCCACGCCGCGCACGCCGCCCACGCGCAGCCCTCCTCGCTGCTCGCCCTGCACACCGCCCGCAACAAGACCGTCTCCGTGCTGCAGCCCGACACCAAGCTGCCGCTAGACCCGCGGGACGACGAGACCTGGTATTCAATTTTATTTTAAACAAAATACTGTTAAAAATCATTTTCGTCTAGTAATCCCCATTTCGACTCCCACCAATAGTGTCTTTAAACGGCCGGCAGCACATTTACAATTCCTCTGGTGCTAATTATTTATCGATACGTGAGCCGATTGCCCGTATGCTCTACTATAAAAAACAACTTTTTTAAATAAGATTCTACCAGAAAATAGTCAATATTCTACCAGGAAGTAGTCAATATACCCAAACGAGATCTTCGACTTAATATTTACTAATTAGTGGTTTTGCTTCTGGGGATAAGATTTCCTGTTCTACTTCGATCCATTTTAATGTAGCGTACTACCCCCTGCCTTATTCTACCAACTTATAGAATTTGTTTATTATCTTTATGATATCTCGGAACAGTCTACGCTTAGCTCAGATTAAGTCACCCTTACCCTAGAATTTACTTGCTAATTGCCATGTTTATAATAATTAGGAATATGCACACAACTACATCTCATGCCAACGATAACGAATATTTTAAAAATATATATTAAAATTTCTTTGTACTTTTCAGCGTGGATGTCTTCAACTTCCTTCAACCTGTGCTCGAAAATAATCTCAATAATGATATGTCGGTGCCAAAAATCGTCGAAGCTTGTCGACAGGAAGTAAGTCGATGTTAAAGAATTTTGTATAAACGATATTAACGATAACTTGGGGACATTAATTGATACGCAGTGACGGTCGCAGTATCTATCAAAGTTCGATATCTGTGTATTAATGTTGTCTAAAAATCGTTGAAAATCGATTTATTAATTAATGGTTTTACGGTTGATGCCACAAATAATCTAACAATCGATCGTACGAATACATGTAACAAAATGAATAATCATCGATTATACCTCGCTATAATATAAATACCTTATCTTTTGATTTTGATTTTGATCTCATTGTAGTTTCAATTCGTTTGCATCACATTCAATTTTTCCCCCAATAATATTTGCCTCAATGAGAGCACTAGCAGTGGATATAACAGATGCCATGTCACTCATATCGAATCGCGAAGACAGGGCGTCTCTCTTTCGAAGCCTTCGACTCTTAAAAAGTTACCCTAATCATACGATATGCGACAGGGCGGGAATGTAATCAGCGGCTCGGGCGCAGTTCGCGTGTGCTGCGCACTGTCAGCGGCAGCGGACGCGCTGTTCTCTCGCCTCGCTGCTACCACAACGCTCCCGGCGCTGCGTGCAGCACTGCAGCGACTTGTCGCACACCAACACCGACTTGTTAGTAAATTGATCAGGCTAAATAATATAAATTTACATTCATTTCATGATTTGTTGCTAATAGTCAAAATTATGGTAATATAGCACAATTGCTTTCCATTACTAGAAGAAATTTTCATTATCTAACTACATTATTAGTAATAAAGTAGCATCAGGTGGAACATAATTGCTCACCACGCTTATCGGTTTTACGTAATAGTAAACATAGGATTCTTCCTAGGATAGGTGTATCGCAAGGTAAAATACTGGGGCCAGACTACTATGGTCCCAGTATCATACCTTGCGGTACACCTACCCAAAAAGGAATGTATTGTTATAAATAGTTTTATCTATTCAGCTATTCACCTCGTGGGAACAAGACGTTGCGAACAACAATGCAGCGTGGTGGCGGCGCGGTGGGGGCGCGGGAGGTGGTGGTGGTGGTGGTGGCGGCGAGGCGGCGCGTGCGCTGTGCCGCGGCGGCGACGTCGCGCTGCGCTGCCTGCGAGCCGCGCGCCCTCTCGCGCACAGAATGGCCATATGGACCGTAGTAGGACCACATCTCATGCAAGTATGTATTACCGTTTCTCTTATACATGATGAGATATAAACGATATACTAAACCAAAGCCTAATAAATATTATTATTATTCAGTAAGTTTACATTAAAATTTGACAACTTTCCCAAGGAACAAATTCGTAATCGGAAAATATTTTTTTCTAATTTCATACAAGCCACGCGATCACGTAATCGATTTAGAAAAACTGGTTAAAAAATAATTTTAGATTACGATAATTCTTTTTAATGATTATTTTTACTACTAATCTGCATAATAACATGTATCATCATATATAATATAAAAGGTACAGTATTTTGCCTATCGCCATCACCACTCTTGGAGTAATATCACAATTAAACAAGTAATATCCATAATTACTTCTAATATTTTAATTATTAAATGGAAAATCAGTAAATTTTCTAGTGAAGTCTAAAAAATATTTAGCACCGAAACATTCAAACCCCACCATACTTAATGTATTTACATAAATAAGGTGACATTAAAATCTTGAACGATGCATTCGAGTAAAACTAAAAATTTACCTATGCTATAAAACAGAGATTTCGTGAATCAGAAGAAATTCAGAAACGAGAATATTTCAAATTTCCGTATTAACATAATAACTACGAGTAAACCCGCCGTATTAGTCGTTTAACAGTTGTTGTGCTGTCCTCCTGGTATGGTAGGTAGGTGTAGGAAATAATAAACAATAATATGTCACAATGCGACTCACACGACCACCCGCCCGGACGTCACCCAGAGGAGTGGCCGGAGCGGGGGGACTTGCAGTCTCAACTTTAATGAGTACATCACATCTCTCCCTTTTCAAAATATTTTAAATTAATAATAGAATATGAATATTTTTACTCTAGGAAACTTAATTATTATTTTTTAAGCATTTTTGAATAGTCATTTTTTATAAATCTACCGCCCATTCGGAATGCAATTTCAGCTAAGAAGAACGGGCAAGAAACTTAGCTGTTGCTTTTTTCAAACAAAATTGAGTTTACAACAAAATGTGAAAGGATACAATTACTCACAAATTTCATATAGATACAACTACACCAATATAGTTTTACATTACAGTCATAAGTAACTAAAATAATATCATGATACTACCATATATATTATGTTACAAAATATAACTTAGGCAACTAAATATAATAAGACTGGTTTGTATAAAAATAACTATATGACTATTTCCTCTCGAAGTCCATCGAGATCTTTCGTTTCATCATCCTTATAATTTCTTACTGATCTTCCATCTTCTTAAGTATATTATTGTGTATATATTTTATCTCAATTCTTGTCTAGTCCCATATTTTCTTATAGATATAGCGCCAATAAATATATGTATACAGGGATTGAAGTATCGCATATATATTTTCTTTAATTATATTCCGAATACACTTTCTCCTATTTTCAATATCTATGTCACTATATCTTTCCCTTCCAATTTTAAAATGTTCTTTTATTGATTTGTCTCTGCCATTCTAAATAAATCTCATTATTCTTAGCATTTACAATAGAAGAGATTTTATCTCTAATGACAAATCAATAATGTGGCATGATATTGTAACTTATGAGGTATAGCAGGAGTTTATCCCTCCAGTCAGATTTTGGGTTTTAATTTATTTGTACACGTATTATAATGTCACATTTTTGTATTCTACTTGCTTCGTTCTACTGCGGTCAATATGGTGTCGAATAGTATAGTTTAATACCAAATTCTAAGCAGTTATCCAATGTTGTGCTGAATAAAGTGTCAAGTCTTGTAAAATTTCTTTTATTTATGTACTTTTAAGAAGATTTATGGTCTTATACTAAGTATATCAGAATTCCAATTAATAATTCCTACAATACATATACTGACAATATTTGAGACGTTACTATTTATAATCTCAATATTTACATAAGTATGTCACATTTATTATAGTTTAGACATCGATTAATTTTAGGAATGTTACATAATATATTGTTTTAGATCAGATGTCATGTAGACAAAATTTTATTTCTTCATGAACATTGATTACAACATCTATTATATGTACCGAGACTGGTATCAATCCTTTGTACCTTGATACATAATCTACTGTTTATGGCAACAGTGCCGGGGTGCCAGAATAATTATCATGAGTCGTAGCGAATGCTCGTTTACGCTATCTCAAATGAAATAAAAATAGAAAACCATTAATAAAGGACTCAGAATTCGTATTTAAAGAGTTTGTAATGATTGACTTTAAGGTTCAGTTTTCCTGGGAGCATCTAACTACTAATTGCATGGCTTATAAAACTTAAGTGTCCACAATTTACTAACTCTTTTTGCTTTGAAATTACGAATTACTGTAAATGTTTGCTTTTCTTTCCAGAACTCTGAACACAGTATATTTAGCGAGCTTACGCCTTAACATTTTACGTATTTGTTCAGTCATTGTAGCCAAATTTTGAGTCCATTTTCTTTTATTGTGTACCAATAAATTGATAAAGATAGATAAGTGTGACTGTGTACAACTTATAATTTAAGATATTGATAATATAGAGTTTTATACATATATCTAAAATATTTAAACATAAAATCTAAATATTATTATAACACATTATCATATTTATTTCTCAATATAGGTTACTAGTTTTATAACTTTAAAATTTTCCAAAAAAATTGGTTTTCTAAGTGATTCTATAGTCTTTAGGGACTTACAAGTAATACTTTCTGAGATTAGCTCATGCCCTAAAAATTCTACTTACGATTGATTAAACATGAACATAAATCCTTTATTAATACATTACTTGTAACCTACGTGTACGGATATGTAGGTATATTATTTTGCCTTACAAAGTTAAAATACGTTGAACACATTTTTAAACTTTCGCGTTGTGAATCGCGAATTTAAATAGATGTAGGACATGTTTTAGCCTTACATCATTTGTTCGAAATTAAAATATTAACAAACAAACAGTTAATCTTGTGTAAGATATTCAATACATGTTTAGGTGTTTTATTCATTTCCTTTATTTGGGATTATTTCCAATTGTTACATTTAAAACATTCATGTGTATATTATAATATACCTATTAGTTGGTGGTTTTCATGTCTTGCTACAAAACCGTGACCAATATTTGTTTATATTTAAACTAAGGTAAGTCTCTGTTATTAAAAATAAAGATACTTAAAGTAATAAATTATATTTATATAATTTATAGATTTTGACACGTTAAATTACAAGTACCATTGTTACACAGACTAAATAATATAATATTTAGTCACTTTAAACAGAGATTTAAATAAACAGAGTTTTAATTATTTATTGTAGTAGGATCGTAATCGAAACGAAATAACCACTTGCTTGTTATAAAAAAGTTAAGTACATTCTCTCTAATCTCAATTTGATAAAAAGCATCTTTTAAGCCAGGTTTAGATAAAGATAAATTTATTTGCATAAACAAATAAATTTATCTTGTTGTGTGTGTGCAGTAAATACATATTAGGTATTTTAATTATGTAGTAATTGTAACATGTTTTTTACCAAGATTAGCATATACATTTTTTGTTTAGGACTTTTCCCTTGACAGACAGATTTATATTCCTTTTTTCTATTCTTTAAAATAAGTATGACTAGAGAAACTCAATTCGCAGCTTTGTCTACAAGTTCGATTATATTTTCTGTTTATTTGAGCTATACTATTTTATTTTACTAAATACTTGATTTTATGATCAATATCTAACTGATGTTCATTTAGATATTGAATTTGAATTTTGGATTTTTTTGTTTGTTTTGTGTTTAGTAAATTAATATACAACTTAATTGTAATATATAAAGAATCATAGCAGTCTCTTAGGTACACAATAAGCTACGAGTACAATTTTTCTCTACTTCTTCCAAATCCAACCAAGACTGACATTTTAAATGGGCCCAGTACATCAGCGAGTCTTTAGGACTATATGTCCTAGAATTTTGTCAGATTTTTCTTGGTTAGTTTTTTTTTTTTAAGTAGTCCTAGGTTTTGTCGACTATTATTATTATTGTTACTTTTGTACCCCAATTGAAGGGTATATAATATTATATCATTATTATGTTAGTTTTGTACCCGAATTGATGGGTATATAATATTATATCAATTATTATGTTAGTTTTGTACCCGAATTGATGGGTATGTTAGTTTTGTACCCGAATTGATGGGTATGTTAGTTTTGTATCCGAATTGATGGGTATGTTACTTTTGTACCCGAATTGATGGGTATGTTACTTTTGTACCCGAATTAATGGGTATGTTAGTTTTGTACCCGAATTGATGGGTATGTTAGTTTTGTACCCGAATTTATGGGTATACTAGTTTTGTACTCAAATCAATGGGTATGTTTAATGTAACTCCATCACTTTGGCAAGATATATATTTTATAGTGGAATAGAGGATGGTTAACATTTAGTTCCACCATTTTGACAAGATATTTTATAATAGAATAGAGTTACACTTAGTTCCACAATTTTGGCAAGATATTTTATAATGGAATAGAGTATGGTTAACATTTAGTTCCACAATTTTGGCAAGATATTTTATAATGGAATAGAGTATGGTTAACATTTAGTTCCACAATTTTGGCAAGATATTTTATAATGGAATAGAGTATGGTTAACATTTAGTTCCACTATTTTGGCAAGATATTTTATAGTGGAATAGAGTATAGTTAATATTTGGTTTCACCATTTTGGCAAGATATTTTATAATGGAATAAAGTATGTTCAACATTCAGTATGAATGTAGTTATAGGAGAGTTGAATGATTGTTTGGTAACTTTATTTATTTTTTACTTGATGGATTATTTGGTTTATACTATTTATTTCGCCATATAACTAGCGCTAGCACATTCATGCACTTATTTCGATTAGTGCGATATTGCTTTTGACCTAAATGGCTTATAAATCCACACTTTTAGAAGAAGTTATTTCTTGCAACACATTAAATAACTATTTTGATATGTACTCTCGCATTTCATACACCGTATATTCTTTTCGTTTGAAATCTCTTTACAAGATTTGGTTTCTTTGGTGTCCTTTTACTGATCTTTCATCAGTCTCTATTGAATTGCTTCCACAATATTTATTTCTATTTTAGTAGAATTATCTTTTAACTTAAGATCTGAGGAAATGCATTTTTCTACGATTTGACAATTGAGATGTCATAATAAGACAATTTGCAAAACGGGAATTTTATGGGTGGTACATTATTTATACGTATTTATATAAATACTGTCAACTAATGATAATCGACAAATAACCAATTATGTTACCATTATTAACAAATATATTAACCGTATATCGTAGTCAACAAATGCGTCTGACTACCCCGTCAAGGATTGAATTTAAATAAAATATTATAAGTTATTATTATTATATTTTTTTCGAGAATTTTGTGTTTATAAATGATTATACTAAAATGGTTGTTCTAAAACAACCTGAAAAATAAGATGTTGCTGATGTCAACATTAATTATTTACACATATTTACAATTTAAAAAAAGAATCTGTAATTCAGGAATAAAGACTATTTTTATATTAATTTTTATTAAATTATAATACCTACCTACCGTAATAATGTATGCTATTATAATTGTAGGCAACAATATTGTAAATGCGAATACTTGTACTTGTTGTACAGGTGGATAAATGGATTATTCTCAGTTACAAACACAGCCTTTTGAACTTATAAACCAACATAAATACGTAGGTAAATTTATGTGCCCCAACGGCGAAAGGGTAACCAACTCAGAATTAAGCAGAGAACTACCGGCAACGCTAATATTCTGCTGGTTCCTTGTAAGAAAAATAAAATCGTAACCTCAACTCTTACCAAATATCTGTCAAATAATGAAGTTAATGTGAAGTGTTTGAATATATCATAATTATCTTATGATAATTACATTTGTATTAGGTTTATACCTACATACAAATCTATTTATTATGGAAGCAACCTCTATAATCGGAACCACCAATTGCATAAACTTGTATCTAAATAGATTACAGTTTATGTGGAATTATGTATTTGATGGGCTTTGCTCATTCGGATTGTACGGTGTATTTTATTTGTCAGAATAATTACTCCGACTCGGCTAATACATGCAGGCACATTTTGTTGTATGTATAGTCAGTATTCGCTGGTATCCCCGAACCACTTATCTTAAGAATTCAACTGTTATAATCACTTATACTGTGATGTAAATATAAACAGAAAGCTTGCGGTACGGTATACCTAGACATCAACAAACGCCGACCATTTGTTTAGGCATGTATAGCAAGTTATTGTACGACTATGATGCGCAAACGCGTTAAAATCAGTCACAGTGTGTCGCTAAATTACAAAACGTACTATGCACCGTAATATGTTTTATCAATATTTTGCTTTCTCTATACAATTTATAGAATCAAGTCTTTATTTCTTTTTGAAATTGCTTTTAGTCTTTTCTATATTTAATAAATTGATTAAGAATTAATAAATTATCTTCTCTCTTCCTTGTGAATTTAGAAATTTAACAGTTTAATGTTATTCGTGTCAAGTTACATTAAAATAACAACGCGATAGTTACACACTCTTTGGACTGATTAGAACAGGTAATTTTGTAGTCGTATGACATATATATATATATATATTTTTTTACTTACAAATTTTCACCTCGTCGCCAATTTTGTGCTGTCCTCCTGGTATGGTAGGTAGGTGTAGGAAATAATAAACAATAATATGTCACAATGCGACTCACACGACCACCCGCCCGGACGTCACCCAGAGGAGTGGCCGGAGCGGGGGGACTTGCAGTCTCAACTTTAATGAGTACATCACAGTTGTAGTTAGTAATTAATTACGTAGTTTTTTTTTTTATTTCAGCTGTATTTCTATTATGTAATAAAAAACATTATATGTTCAGATAATATAATACTATATTACACATCACATACTATATACATATATCTAATTAATAAAAATTACGTAATTTGTTTTATAGGCGGCATGTCACAAGGACATCCAAATTTCGAGTCTTGCAATCCAATGCCTACACGATTGCGCGACAGCATTATTCAATCAACAAGTAGAACTACCGCACTTCCACTTCAATGAAGCCCTACTCAAGCCTTTTGAGAACCTATTATGTCTAGAACTTTGCGATGACGATATTCAGGTAAATAAATATTTTAACACATTCTTTATTAACCTGTGTTTTTTTTTTCTTTTAAATGCTAAATACAGATAACTGTAATCCATTATGTTTTCAGGAACAAATTATATCGTGTATTTGCGAGTTCGTCGAAACAAATAGAATGGAAATTAGATCCGGTTGGCGACCACTTTTCAATACACTCCGTGCGGCCAACAATTCAAATCAGTATTCAGCAATATTGGAAATATTCAAAGTATTTCTTAGCACAGATAACACTTTAGTGTTTGCAAATGCAGCTTTAGATTGTATTTTATGCCTCCTGAGCCACATAAAAGGCCTACACTATGAAGAAGTTCAAGCAACTGAAGTAAAACCTAAAAAAGTAAATCCACCTCAACCAAAGCCTAGTCTAAGCCTTAAATTTTCTAAAAACAGTAAATTTATTCCACTCAGTGAAGAGAAAACAGAAAAAGTTATAGTAGATATGTGCAAAGAAGCCTTATATCATTTGGAAAGTTGTGCAGATATTTTAACAATGATGTATAATATGCCAAAGTGTCCTATATTTAATACTGGTAACAGGATTAAGGGCGACCTACCACCATCCGTAGTAGATCCAATAATACCAAGTGCATCACTGGATATTACAAAATATGTTATAAACGAACATTGTGAAGAGGAGCCAATCTCTTATAGAAAATTGTCAACTAGTTTACCACCGTCAAATACTACAAATAACTGCTTATTAAAATTAGACAGGCCAAGTAACATATTGAAAGTGTGGTATGTTTTAATCGAAGGGTTGATTTCAGCCACAGTTGTTTGTTCCAAGAAAAATCAACCAGCTACAATGGAAACCTTATTCAAACTATTAAGAAATACTATAGAAGTACCAGGAACGCATTTTGGACTACATTGCATCAATCACCTCCTACTACCAACGGTACAAAACTGGCTCCGACAAATAGCTAACGTGAACACACATTGGGACAGCGTTATGCCCAATTTCAAACAGTGCTGTGGAATGACAACGGACACTATTGTAATCTATTTACATCATTTGCAACAAATAAATGTTGAAAGATCCACCAATGAAGAGAACGATGATAATACAGAAATAGAACCGATTGAAAGTCCTGAAGCGACATTCGCATTAAAGCAAATTATGTTGGTTTTAGTGGAATGTATAGCTCAACCTCAAGAGCCAATAGCCAGGCTAGGAGCATCTTGCATACGTCATATAATTTTAACATCAGGGCATTTGTTAACAGATAAACAGTGGGAAATCGTTTGTACAAGCCTACATAGAGCTTGTAATGTTAGCTTGACTCCACTAAAGCAACTCACTTATGCATTTAAAGAAAATTCAAACAGCTTTTATGGAGATCTGGCTATAGTGAAAGTTGCCGCGAGACGTGATTGTTCTGTAAATGATAATGTAAGACTTCATGCTATGGCGCAACAAGTTTTTCATACTGAACAGGTTAAAAGTGACACACATTCTAAATTAACATCTAAAAACTCTTCTCAGATGCTTATAGATGATAGGAGTTACATATTCCTTATATACTTACAAGAAACTATTAACTCATTGAATCCAGATCTATATACCGTCAGAATTCCACATAGAGGATTGGTCGTTGGTCTCTTAGCTCATCAAATACTGGTTCAGATCATTGCCACAGTATTAATACAAGCTTCATCGGATGTCTTTCAAGGAATAAACAATATTCTGTTGGAGAGCCTTAAAACTGGCAGTAATGTTTGCAATTACAAATTCTTTTTGAATACTGAAAATGTTGATATGTTACTTAAAAGCTTGGAACTATCTTATACAAGAGCGATGCAGTTTGATTCTAGACCTGGACTAAAATTTCTAGTACAAAAAGTATCAAATTTGGATCATGCTGCTAATTTATATAAACAAACGACCTCATCGTGGTTAATCAAAATTATAGCTCTCACAGAAATATTTTTCAGTGACGTCCATCGATTTAAATTAAAAGGGGCAGATATTTCAATAATCCTTCAAAATTATACGACTACTCTTAATCTAACCTTGGAATATGATAGATTTGTAACAAAAATATTCGAATTGAAGTCTACGTGGGAACTGTTATGCAACAGTTATATGAAACATTTAATTAACTTGTCTGATTTTGATGACACTAACAACGTAAAAGAACGAATATCTTACAGCTCTGTTGATACCGACACATCATCCAATCATTACGAACAATATTACGTACAAGATACAACTACAATTCAAGATGTGGCTGATGAGCCAGTGTCTTCTGCAAAAAGTGAATCTATTACTACAAATGATGATAAACCTATCGATGAGCCTAAACCATTCACATTTGCTGACTTCAAGAAAAACAGTCAATCTTCTGTTGTAAGGGAGCATATTGAAAATGATGAATCAATCTCAAATAATAATTCCGAAACAAATACAGACGTCTCAGAATCAAAATGCGACGTTATTCCAAAAGACATTGTGAATGATAATGAATCTATTAAACCAGTTGATGATATAAAAAAAATCAATAAAATTGAAAACAAACGAACCAGTGCTACTGATAGCGTTAACCCACAGATAACTGCACGAAAAGTAAATATAACAATATGTGATAGTTCGTCTTATGACAAAAACAAAAATATCGAGCCTCTTATCCCGCCACAACCTGTACCACCAGAGATTGAGCAACAAAGAACACTTAGCATAAATAAGGTTGGTCATAATTTTTTAACATTTTTTTTATACAACTTAGAATGGCAAACAAGCTAACGGCCCACCTGATGGAAAATGGTAACCGTCGCCTATAGACATGAGTAGTACCATGTACATAACAGAGTATACTGTTTCGCCCATGATGCTCCCCATGCGTTGTCATTTCTGAGGACTCAGGTGTTATTCCTCTGTACCCAGTAAATTCACGCCGCCCACCCTTCAAACCGAAACACAACCATGCAAACACAACTGTTTCACGGTTGAAACACGAATGGGACAGAGGTACCCAAGCAATCGACTTTTGTACAAAGTCTCCCTCTGGTGATTTCTGAACGTAACTTGGGTTCTTACCCATTTGAATCTACTGTAGCGTTAAAAAATAATTATTAATTACTTTTGAAGTGTTTTGTTGGTTTATTTAAAACTATTTTCTCAATTTGAAAAAAAATTACCAATACTTAATGTAGGCTTTTTAGTAAAAGTTTTTATTTTTTTATGAATAAGCGAATAACTGTTTTACTTTTTAAAAGTTTAACTCTCTTAACACTTTTCAGGATACGGACGTGCGACGATATTGCTTCCAAAACATTTTGATGGCATATCTGGAGCTTGTTCTTACATTCCCGCTGGAGAGGTTCCATCTCATAAGCCCGGTATTACAAAACGGTTTCCTGCAACTAGCCAACACAGTTACAGAGCCACTACTACTCGACAGGATTAATTTATTTTTCGATAGGAGAGATTTATCCGAATTTAACTATAACTGATCAATTAATTGTGATAATATTCATATTCAATATATTCCACTATTGTTCAGTGTTATATGCAAAATAAAATCATACTATATACTTAATTACTTTCGTTTATTTTAAAATATTAAATCTTATTTGTATAACTAAATATATTTATTTCACAATCAACAAGATATAATTATCAAAACGTTATCTTAATATCATATTTGGTAAAAGGACTACTTTATGCCTTTATAAAAATTTTATTTCAGTCAATCATCAATTAATCACCTAGGCCGCAAACACAATGTATCACACACTTCAGTGTTTAAAGTTATGGATGGCACAATGAACTCACATTACCCACCGTTGCACAGTATTGAAACTGTTTAATAAACATTTAAAGCAGACCAAAGCTATATTAAAGATTTCTTGGTTATTTTTTACAATGGCACTATTATATTTGGTAAACAAATCTATTTATAAGTAACTACATATATATACAGTCATCTTAAAACTAAATAGAGCAAACAACTTTTATCTTAAAATGTAAATTGTAAAATAAGACACTGTAGTCATCACAAAAGAGATAGTTGCACCATTAACACAACTATTGGAGTATGTGTGTAATGTTATCGCATAAGTAAGAGCACTCAATCCTAAATCAGTTGATATTAATGGACTCTCTCTATTGATAAGGTCAGCTAATTTCTCCGCTTCCAGAACACATACACTTAACTGTAAATCAGTGGGATTGTCCAAAAGTGATTCTACTGAAACGAAGATTTCCATTTCTATAGTTACATATCCTCTCAAAGTACATTCGGTTATTGTGACATACCTTTCTAAAGCTCTCAGAATTTTATTCAGATTAATAGCGGAGGCAGAAATATTAGTGCCATATAGAGCTCTGTCTATTTGTTTCTTAGAATAAAGAATTCTGAGTGCTCCACCACATTTTGGGCAGCAAGCGCCTGGAGCTGTAAAGCCAAGACATTTTGGATTCTTCAATGGAGGACACACAATCCTATCAATGGTACATTTAGGCTCCATTAAGTCTGATATGGGGCCGACAGCTAAGCATGGTCCAACATAATCTACTGTTACATACTCTACCCACGCAGCACATTCGGACGTATAAGTTATTCCGTTAACACCGCATACGGTACCAGCCTAAAAATCAAAAAAAAAACAAAAATTAATTGCCTTATTCTAAACACAGTTCATAATATGAAAGGAGTATAAATTTATTTAACGCAAAATTAATGTAACGCACAATCTACTTAAAAATTACATAGGTATACATATATCGACATAGACAGAGCTGTTGCTACCTTAGAGCATCTATTGAGGCATGGCCCCCAGTAAGCGAACTTGCTGCCGCGCGTCACGAGTAGACACGGTTTCTCGTGAGTGTTGCCGTCTGTATCGCAAACTGGTGACCATGGCTGGGTGATACAGTCCGTTGTATTCACTAAAACAATGACATTTCGCCTAATTAGAAGTATAGTTAACGGTTTTGTATATCATCTTACAAACCTTATGATGAATTATAAACCTAAAATGATAATGCTGTTGAGCGTCATTAATACGACAGCACACATTATTTTATTTCGTCATCATACAGACGTTAACTATTCACTGCTAAACATACGCCTCCCCCTTGGAGGATTTTCCAATAATTGCCACGCTTGGTGGGTGAGTTGGCAACTGCAGTTAACCTTTGGTGACATTTTAAAAAGTACGCTTGCCTTTTAGACCCGGCATAGAATAGGCCACCACTTCCTTTTCTGTGGGTGTCGTTAAAAGCAACTATGGCAATTAATAGTCGTGCGATAAGCAGCGTCCCTCTTAAAACATCACCAACGCCTAACTGCAGTTGTTAACCCGCCTACCAAGCGTGGCAACTACTGGCAAAACTCCCCAATAGAGAAATGCCTATAGTACAGCTGATATGGTAAAAGGTACGCTGCTGCTCGTCCCTCGACCATTAAATTTCCTTAGTCGTCTCTTACGATACTTACGAGAAAAAAAGGGATGGCACATTATAGAATGTGGACCAGGACCACACGACTATTTTATTTTATTTATTTTACCACGCCATAATGTTATAATACTAGGTAATATAACTGATGATTTTCATGACTTAATCACTCAATACAATAAATAGAAAATTATAATGTTCTTGTAACTAACTGGGGCTATAACTATAACATATCTTTATCATAAATTAGGTATGTGTAAATACAAAATTTTTTAAAATAGTTACTAAACAAGTATTGAATTAATTTTAATACACAAATGAACCTAATTCACGAGGTAAGAGGTATGAAGTCAAAAGCTGGTTGACTACATATATATTGTAACAAACTAACATATTGCCGCTTATTAGAGTTGAGTACATACTAAATGTACTGAAAATACATACCACACACGTGCTGTGGACAGGAGGTCTGCAAACGTGAGAGACAGACATTCCGCGCTGGCAGGCACGCGTGCCGCCGGCCGCACGGGCCGGTCTCTGCGCCCGTGCCAGCCTCCGCTCCTGAACATGCTGGCCGCGGTGCAAATTCGATTTCCGCATCTGTTGCGCCCGCACATCTAATAACAGAAAGTCACGTACATTTATAGTTTCATATTTCTTTTTTTTTTGTATAACTAATTAAGAATTTCATAGTTGTGCTGAAAATAGACGTGTTTTTTTTACTTTTCGGTATTATTCAAAGTACCTATTTCGCTACGAGACTCACTTTTTTATAGAAATTTGTATTTACAGGTAATAAATACAATAGCTCTCTTATTCATAAAAACGTCAGACTTCTCATAAACCTATTTTAGTTATTTAACTGTTTTAGTCTTTAGTGCTAATTCACAGTCAAATAAAAGTGACAAAAGTGTAATAGTTAAAGGAGGTTTATATGAATAAAGGGGATAAGTATTTAAAATTATATAAATTTGTCACTTCTCTTATATTGCCATGAAGTTGATAGAGGGAGGAGGATTTAGGAACTCGAACACTTGAAATAGTGGTGTGGGGGCAGGCGGCATGGATGAAACTTTTTCGTGGATTCAGGCACGTACCTGGCGAGGCAGAGGTTGGGGAAGGTGCGGCCGGGCGCGTGCACGGGCAGGTAGTGCGGCGGGCAGCCGCACGGCAGCCGCGCGCGCGCCGCCCGCGCGCCGTCGCACGCCCGCCGCGAGCACACGCGCTCGCCCATCGTGCACACGCACTGGTTGCACTCCATGTAGTACTTCCCTCCTGGTTGCAATTAAACATTCCGCTCATGCGAGAACTTCGCTAGTGATAACGCAGGATAAATAATAGTAACAGTAACGAGAAGTAATCGACAGCACCATTTGGACTTGCACCATGTCATGGATCGTGATCATTACGATGAGGATGATAATGGTAATGAAGACCAATACTTAAAAAAATATTAAGTACTATATTAAATTAAATAAAAAAATTACTATGCGGAACAATCTTGTCGTGTAGACGGCAGTTGTCAAGCGAGACGCAGGGCAGGGGCTGGCAGTGGCCAAGTCCGTTTAAAGTGCAGCGACATACTTTGAAGCAGGCCTTCTGTGTCCCACTCGCCGCACCTCCCACTTCATCCGCACTACCTGAATTCAGCATCGGCACCCGTACGTATGAACCGATCGGCACCTTAGCACTTGTACGATCACCTGACGAAAAAAATATAAATTATGAAATAAACCTCGTAACTTCTCATCAAGTCTAAATACAAAAACATGTAAAGGCCGAGAATAAGACACTATACTGACGCCCAGCATCAGCCAGATGTATGTGCTACATAATGTCAATTCAAACAATACAACAAGACCCACTCTGTTCTTAGCAAAAATGCTCTCAGTCTAGTTTCTTATACTTATATTCTTTATAAGATTTTTATTCTTTATAATACATATTATATTCTTTATAATATGCTGCAGTTACCTAGCAGGCAGCCTGATACGCAGGAGTACCGGTTGCAATGATCTCCGTGCAAACAATTCCTGTTGATAACACAAAGGTCGCCAACGCCGCACACCAGCGTACCGCACGTAGACGTTATAGCTTGCAGAGGTGACATCGGCACGGGTTCCGTGCCTGTAAAAGTAATATAAACATCATAAAGAATCTGGCTTGTGTGCATTTTAATTTGGATCACAACAAATTCTTTCGAATATTCCAATACTAACTAAAGGATGAAAGTTTTTGATCAATATGTGAAATTGTGAAAATGGACTAGGACCAAAATTACTTAACTGACCATGCCCAGCCATCTCACCTATGCTTTGCGTCTTTAAACAAAAATAAGTAGAAATGAGCGGTGACAGCATTGTTGGACAAATTCTAAAAATTATTTGAAGTTCAATAAGTCCTGTTAGAAGCCTATATAAAACAAAAACGGTCTAGGAACTTTTGGCACCAGCGAGGACCACTGTCACCCGAATAGTAGTAGTTAAAAGAATTTGTAAATAAGTCCATTAGAATAAAGATGATTATGAATTTGAATCTAAAAGTAATGAAGAATGGCACGTACTAAGAGGAAAGGGATTGTTAGTAATGAGGTCTAATAGCCCTATTGCTAGCAATATACCAGAGGGAGACTTTGTACAAAAGTCGATTGCTTGAGTACCTCTGTCCCATTCGTGTTTCTACCGTGAAGCAGTTGTGTTTGCATGGCTGTATTTCGGTTTGAACGGTGGGATATGGCGTGAATTTACTGGATACAAAGGAATAACACCTGAGTCCTCAGGAATGGCAACGCATGGGGAGGTATCATGAGCGAAACAGTATACTCTGTTATGTCCATGGTACTGATCATGTCTATAGGCGACGGTTACCACTTTCCATCAGGTGGGCCGTCAGCTTGTTTGCCATTCTAAGTTGTATAAAAAAAAAATACCCTCTCAGGTCGATCTCCACGCGGTTCCCCCTGGAAAACATCATGGTTAATTTTTGTCAAATTCATCATGGTGGACCAACTGACCTGCATTCATTCTCACCTATCATCTTCCACTGGTGTCTCGTCGGTGTCTACCGATAGCGCGGGTTATCATTCTATTTTATTTCTATTATATTTCTATAAAAAAAAAGCTGGCACGTACTGGGCGCCATGTAGCGGCGCAGCGGCACGCAGGGCGCGGTGTCGGAGCGCGGCGCGAGGCGGCTGCACAGCATGCGCGCCGACACCCGCGCCGGCGCGCGCCGCCACTCCACGCTGCCCGACACCAGCCGCATGCAGTCCGCCATGCACAGCAGGCTGGTCTGGCCCTGCACCGCACGTTATCTATACTTATACTCTATACACACCCATATAAACAAAGTATTTTTCTCAAACATGCTTGGAAATGTGAGCATTATTTTGACTATCTTCTTCGAGATAAATTAAAATTTCCGTACTGGCCAGATACATGCAGGCAGCGGCCGGCAAAAATTGTATGAAAATCCATATCTGTCGTGTTTTGCGGCCAAATAAATTACTATGTAAACTCATATCTGTCCTGTAATTTAAAAATAGCATGACCTTTTACTTCGAAACATAGCAACCAAGGAGGTAACTAATAAAAGGTTTTATTTAAATTTCGAACTGGCTTACAAATAGAAAGCTGTTTATTGAAAAAAAAAAAACAAAGGAACATTATGACGCGTGAAAATATATTATTGTTCGTTATTCGTCATTGAACTTAAAAAGTAAAATAATGTTTTTGATATCCGCGCATTGTTTGAGAAAAGTACTAATTATAGTATTTTACGTAACTATAGCTTTATAGAAGTTGGCACTTTCGATCTTAACTTATTTAGTAAAATATAGTGAAGTTAAAAAGAACAAATGACGCGTCTTGGGCACTCGGTTTTGTCTATTTACTCGTAAGCGATCTAGTGTAAAGATAAATTATTATTACCTTAGGCGTACATGGTTTCACGTTCAACGCACAAAAGACGGTTTTCCACACGTCCGTAGTGAGCTGTGTCGCATTAGTTTTCAAGTGTAAACGATGTCCAGATATAGTCACCATACTAGAATGCACGAGTTACAATTATAAAATAACCTAGCTCTCTAAAAATATAAAAATTTGAAATACTTCTAATGAATTTTAAAACCACGTTTAAATCACTTCGCGAAACAGTTTGAAAGTATCTGTTGAATGTAAAATGTAAGAGAACAATTTTTAAAATAATAAAGAGAATAAGTATTGTCACAGTTCATTGTATTTACGAATCGATAAAAAATTGCAATTTGCCTGACATGTTAACATTCTGTAGAGCACGCTTGAGCTATGTTTTATTAATTTATTTATTCTTCATTGCACAATAAAATTTGTACAAATGGCGAACTTAATACCATATGGCATTCTCTACCAATTAACCATTATAACCATATGTTATTCGTATTGGCAGAGTCGGTTCTACGACTTAATAAATATAGGAATTACTCCAAATTTTATGAACACATACCCGCTAGCCAGATTTGCTACATCTAAATGAGAACTTAAATCAGCTATTTTGGAACAAAACCTGAAGAGGCTGGTGTGTTGATTCAAGTGGCTACAGTACGTTAGGCCGGAGCAACCCAGAGAGCATGGAGAATCACCTAAAAATGGAAATAGCGCAAAAGAATTAATTATGTAAACTTATTTTTGATGTCAGATATTGCATGCATACAAACCATTTATAAATACTCACTCTCTTCCAAGCATTCAGATAATTCAACCTCCTGAGGTTCCCCTAAACATTCTGAGTCAAACTTTTTCCAATGCTCCCATTCAACATCAAAGTTGAACGCATTAAAACATAGATTTCGACAATGGATTGTTGCTGCCTAATAACAAATGAAAACGTTTCAGTTATATTTTTTATAAAAAGTAGTTTTCTGCTTGTAAACCGTCACCATATAAACCGCCTCTTATTGATATTATACAGCATAACCCTGTAGACAGGGGAAAAGGAATTGTTAGTAATGCACGTAAGTACATTGCTAGCAATCAGGTTAACGTGCACGAGATTCTCCTCGGAAACCACCGCAGTTAATGCTTTCATCCTCATCTCTCATTGGTGCCCCAGCAGTGTATACCGATAGCGCAGGCGGAGTTATCATTCTAATCTTAACCATTAAGAAAAGACCCTGTAGATAAGTCAAAAGCTAGAAATTGCTTTTATATATGTAACAATAGCCAAACAGCAGCTATATCCATTGTGCTTAGAATTGGACTGGCGTGGCGTTGAGTACTCGACTAATTTATTTACCTTTCGACAACAATATAGCTTATTTGCAGCATGTGGTATGAGATCTTTGGTATCAGGTGGAGAGTCCTTCAATAGGAAGCATTGCCACATATCTTTGTGTAAAGTGGGCATCCCGCAACTTTGGAGTAAGGCTTCGGTAATTTCGTTGATATCTCCGGTACGGCTAAGTACATTTTCGCATGCTTTCTGACATTTTGTATTGGCCACACCTTTACAGCATGGTAAATCTGAAATAAATACAATAATCATTTAAATATGCAATGCTATCTGGTCTTTATCGTATCTAAAATGTTTACAAATTATCATTTCAAAATAGCAGAGTCCATGCAATTACCCATAAATAATGGAAATAAGAGGATGGCGATTGAAAGAAACCATGGATGGGGCACTACATAGTGCCATGTCTAATACTGTTATTTATGTCCAATTGTGAAAACTACCACTTTAAAAATGCCATGAGCCTTTATGACATTTTGAAGCAATAATATAAAAAGTCGGATCAGGACCAAAAAAAATATGTACTGCGATAATTTTATTATCGACTGCATAGCTGGATTGTGTTCTCACTCACACACTGTTACGAGCAAATGCTCGTAAGCTATATTCCGTTTTAAAAAGTTTATTAATATATGACAGTGAGATTACGAGGTAGTACCTAAAATCATTATGTCACAAGACTCGACAATGCGCGAATCTTATTCCTGTCATCACAAGCGTTCATAAATTGCGATGGACACTTATCATTAAGCCGCTTATTTTACGATTACGATACGCCTAAGATTGCTTCGTTGTATAAAATATTCTTACATTTAGTAGTATCAACTTGTACGGTAGACATGGTCATGTTCTGAAGGCAGCGTAGTAAGGCAGGCGAGCGCTCGCACGCCTCCATGGCCCGCTCCCGGGCGCCGAGCTCGACGCGCGCCTGTCCCACCCGCCATAGCACCTTTTGACAGGCCTCGTAGCAACTGAGCGAGTCTGCTTGAGCTGATCAGCAAATAGGCAATTGATTAATATGGTATATTAGTCTTTTAATGCGGATAACATAATCTAAATTAATATTATAGAAAGGAAATATTAGATTTTTATGTTTGTAATTAAGAAACTAATAATTTTTAAAACTACTTAATCTTCTACATGTCTACCTGTGAAAAGCCGAAGCGAATTACTAAATAAAAATATAGACGACATTGTAGCCATCAACTTGACTATCCGTTTCTTTCCTTTCAAATATATTACTATATCTATCCCTCCTATATACTTGTGTTTCTGCGATCAAATTTGAAAGGTGGAATGGGTAGTGTAATTAAAAGGTATCTACGGAGTTATATCTTATTTAATCCTTAGTTAATACTTTGGAATGACAAGAAATGAGAGGTATCGTATCAATCACAGAATTTTATGATGACCACTGTACTGTTCATGTCTGAAAGCGTCGATTACATTTCATTTCTTTACTTATCAGGTGCGCTGTCATCTTGTTTACCATTCCAAGTTCTGCAAAAAGTACATGAAAACTTATAACGAATTTAACTTACAACAGCACCACTGGGCTTCTTGTTGGCTCTGTACACAATCAAAGAGTGCGATCTCGTCGGATTGCCGACAGGCGGCGCGCAGGGGGCTCGCATCCTTAGCGGTTGCACACGCGTGCCTGCACGACGTCGAGTGACCAATGGCACAGCAACCACGTCCCCACCATCCCATACCAGTAACTATTTCTGCAACGTCCAAAACCAGGTTAATACCTTTAATAAGTTCAACTTTAATAAGTTAATTTTATCGACATAAAAAAATTATATTACAATATCTACTATATGAGTTTGTTTGTTACATATTTGCGCCTTTAATGCTAAATCAGCGAACATGAAATTTTGTATACACGTAGTGTGGGTTTTTTTTTTTTAATGAGTAAGAATGGCATAGTAATCTCATCTCCACTATCGATGTACGCTGGTAGTGAACCAGTGCCCACTAGGAACCAGGTCGAGCTAATAGGATATATATTAGGGGGAAGGGATTGTTAGTAATGCGGACCACCAGTCCCATTGCTAGCAATGTACCCTGTCAGGTCTACCTCCACGTGGTCCCCCTTGGAAACCATCGTGCTGAATTCCAGGCGTGATCATCACGATGGCCTGCATTTTCATTCTCACCTATCATCCCTCACTGGTGCCCCACCAGCATATACTGTTAGCGCAGGCGGAGTTACCATTCCATTATCATCCATAAAAAAATAATAAGATATATTACTAGCGATGTGGTTGTTAGATAATCCGGTTAATCAATAAATCGTAGCAGGCGGATGAAATAACAACTAAATAGCTAGCTATACTTCAATAAAGTATAATAAGTTTTTTTTTATACCTCAAATAATAAGTCTTTTTTAATACCTCAAAGGTGGCATACAAGCATAAAGGCCGTTTTATGTTAAACGGTCACTATAGCCTATGGACACCTACAACACTAGATATGTCATGTGCGCGTTACCGACTCTGAACATTCCTCAATATACCCTTTTTGAAGGACCCCATAGTCTTAATTAGTCTTTTATTAGGCGTTTATTAAATGTTCTATAGCAGGTACATTAATACATTATGTAGTATTCCGAGTATGAAATTTGAGAAATTACTCAATAACGAATTATTTAAATACTTAATAGAAAAAAAACAAATGAAGATAGCCATTACTAAAAGACAATTTATTTAGATTATTTAATTTTACCTGTAACCAAATCTAGGTATTTTTTATCTAACCGACATAACAAACAATAAGCGACAAATAGTAAGCTTGTTAACTTTCACAAGAAAATCATAATTATGCGTTTGGCATTTTCACCAGTATAGCCGATTGCAAACAGTTTCTATATTTCATGAAATATGAACGCGCACTTTAACTAAGTACTTCAAACGAGTTAGATAAGTACATTTGTGCAACATTTCATTTCATTTCCGTATATTACAATCTAAACGAGGTTTCAATTTAATCATATGATAACTAAATTAGAAATTAATGTTTATTACTAGATCGGTTAAGTGAACGGCGCCAATCTAAGAGGTTTCAAAGAGCTTGTCTCAAAATATAAATATATTATTTTGATATATTATCAGATATTATTTTTTACAGATCTATTTTTTTTAACGCGCCACCTACCTATTTATGCTTTTATTCCTTCTACCCAAAGGATATCTGGAAGAGATTGCTTAGCAATAAGATCGCCTTTTGTACTACACTATACGTATTGAAAATTGTTCAACAAATCCTGTTAAGTTGGTGCAAAAAGTGTTAAATAAATAAATATCACTACAAATTCTTAAATAAACTAAAATCAGAGTAATTTGCTAATTATTGGGGCCTAATATGATAGAGGATTTTTTACTTAAAGTTATGCTCAAAAAGCGCTTGACTCCGATATAATTTATGGTGAAATAATTTTACATTATTAATATAAAAGAATAATAAATAGTATTTTGTAAAAGTTTAACAAGTAAAGAAACTATTTCACTATATATAAAACTTTAATAGCATCATGTTAAGTAGTATAGAATTAGTAAATCAGATCTCGATCTATGTTAATCTATGTCATCTTATATTTTTTTATTATCTAAATAATTTTCTTGCTCGTACCTTGAATCGTGTGGTTCATGCATATCCAAAACTCAATCTGTAAAGAAACAAACAGGCATGATCTCTATACATCAAACATTATTTGATAACAAATCTACTTGTACATTCATTACCATATTGTTCTAAGGTAATCCAATATTTCTGTAAATTCATTTTTATTGCGTGTAATTCAAGACTGAGTCCAATTACAATACAATACAGATAGGCGGTTTATTGACGAGACGAATAAAAATCATTCAAGCACATCAATTCAATAGACTCCAACAAACGCTGTGACCATATGAATAGACGCTATCGTTTTACCGCCTCCTTCGTCTTTACTTATCACAAATACATTGATTTCTAAGATTTATAAATAACGCAAGAAAACAATACAAGTAAATAAATGTGACCGATAATTATATGCGTAAGAGTATATATATGCGTATATGAGGAAGCAAATTCGTCATAATGACTAATGCATTTACTACATCATTCTCATTTAACTCCAGGATAACACTCTAGAATACATGATTATAGTATAAATAATATTTCATTACAATACTTGGGTATATTTCAGATTACTTTTATAATATAAACGTAACTTTACTGGCACGCATCAGATATGTATGTATTTATACATTTTATTTTTTATTACTCTTGGTATCTTCATAAATATTAAACTTTCTTATTCCTTCTTATAAATTTTATTATTAAGTTCGGATATTTCTAAAGAACTTTGCGGAATGTATCATTTAGACACATTTACCAATTTTACAAGAAAGTGTAAAATTTATCAAAATATTACCAGAGGGAGACTTTGTACAAAAGTCAATTGCTTGGGAACTGTCCCATTCGTGTTTCAATCGTAAAGCAGTTGTGTTTGCATGGCTGTGTTTCGGTTTGAAGAGTGGAATATGGCGTGAATTTACTGGGTACAGAGGAATAACACCTGAATCCTCAGGAATAGCAAAGCATGAGCGAAACAGTATACTCTGTTATGTCCATGGTACTGCTCATTTCTATAGGCGACGGTTACCACTTTCCATCAGGTGGGTCGTCAGCTTGTTTGCCATTCTAATTAGTATAAAAAAATATCAGTTGAATACGGCTAGCGAACAAATTAAATTTTGATAAATCACTGTAAACTTAACTTGTAACTTCAATAATTATTTTCATATTAGCCATATTTTTAATTGTTTTATGCTGTTATCGATACTTACAGACTGTGGTGCACAAAATTTATATATATGTTGAATCCTCTCCTCTCGCATGGTGGAGTCAGATGTGATCTCCACGAGGGACATCTGAAACAACAAACATTAAACTTTATAAATGATGTGCACGCTGATATATTTAATAGATCTGCAGATATTAATAGGTACTTATTTAAAATGATCAAAGTATGTGGTAGATATATAGGCACACATTCTTTCTTATGTTATTTAATATTTATATTAGATACCTATACTAAAATCATATTTGAAGTCATAAACCACAAGAAATATAAATAAGTATAGTAGCATAACGCGTCATAAAATACAGAAAGGTCCAAAAAGCAACCGCCAATTTGACAAAGTTCAAATAAACCACAAAATATAACAAGTTTAAGATAAAACACGAGTTTTATAAGAAGTAGGTAATAAAACTAACGCAATGAGTAACATGTGGATAAAAATAAACACATGTTAGATCGTTATGGGGGCGCATTAGGCTCGGTTAATGAAATTAATTGCCGAACGGACACATCCGAGTAACATGGCCCCTTAATATATCCCATTACACTAACACCAGTTTGTTTTTACGTTTTATTGACGATTTCATTAATTAATGCATGTGTTACGGCTGTAGTACTGAAGGTAAATTGGTCAATATTGCATCTCAGAAATTATTTGTGTTCAAATTGAACAACACATGTTCATTTTGTTCACATAATCTAGAATATGAAATATATGACTCGGCCGACATTATAGATAATGTTATAGACTTGCAAATATAAAATAATTCCTACGTATTATATAATTAGTCGTTTTTGTTACCGTGTGGTCCTGGCATAGAATAGGCCACCCCTTCCTTTCCCGTGGGTGTCGTAAGAGGCGACTAAGAGAACTCAATGGTCAAGGGATGGGCAGCAGCGTCCCTAACATCACCAAAGCCTAACTGCGGTTGCCAACAAGCCTGATAAGCGTGGCAACTACTGGCAAAACTCCCCTTATGGGGAAAGCCTATGGTCAGCAGTGAACAGTTAACGGCTGATATAATAATAATAAAAATTCTATAATTACCTAACTAGTTAATAACTATAATTATTACAAACGGCTCTAATTTTTTATGAACATCGACTAAATGCTTCACGTGGTTTCATGAAGTCCCAGGTTCAAATTCTAATCTTTTGTGAGTAGATTGTATAATTGTTTCGTACTTCCATTAGTTACGCACAATATTTTATAAATACAATACATCTATACATTTTAGTTTGTGCTCCAGACAATTAATAGATGCCCTTGTTATATATGTATAGTACAGTATATTAAGATCAGAATGCCTTTTACTTTTGCTATTTATATACTATTTACATAGGAAATTCTATAATCACAATAATATTAACATTAAGGTAATTAAAGGTAATCGAGATTTTACTTTCACCTATGCCCTCTGATACTTACTACAGCCCCTTCTGTCCTGATACTACAGCTATGAACATATTTTCTTTTATTATCTAGACTTACAAAACAAAATCACAAGTAATTTATTCTTTTTACGTTGAATATTACCGTCTATTTAAATAGTCTTAATTAAAAACAATAGATAAATAATAACATTCTATTTTATATAGATACATTATAAATTATATTCAATAACTATTACCATATTATTATGAACACATGCATCCTCGTCATATTGTTTTATCGGAGGTGTTAAGGTTATCTGTGCGTCGAGACGTATCAGCAACACCGCCCTGCCGCCGCCGTGACCTGCACTCCGCCGCCGCTCTACTTTCCGTAAAGGTAGATTTAAATAACGATTTTATTTCCAAATCACTATTTGGAAATAAAATCTAATACCGTTTTCGCTGTAGACTCGGTTTTGTCACATTAGATTCTTATAATTATGTTCTGCAAAATGTGGGAATTGTGGAATCTGCACCAGAATCTCTAACGCGGCTTTTTTTTTTATACTACTTAGAACGGCAAATTAGCTGACGGCCCATCTGATGAAAAGTGGTAACCGTCGCGTCGTCCCATACGTTGCCATTCCTGAGGACTCAGGTGTTATTCCTCTGTACCCTTTCATTCACGTCATATCCCACCCTTCAAACCGAAACACAGCCATGCAAACACAACTGCTTTACGGTTGAAACACGAAAGGGGCAAAGTTACCCAAGCAATCGACTTTTATACAAAGCCTCCCTCTGGTAAAATGGCTTA
The DNA here is from genome assembly GCF_026898425.1 of Galleria mellonella. Lineage (NCBI taxonomy): Eukaryota > Metazoa > Arthropoda > Insecta > Lepidoptera > Pyralidae > Galleria > Galleria mellonella. Next base: position 2,797,001 of record NW_026442117.1, read on the forward strand.
CCGATCAACAACTTTATATACCTTTCATTACAAAGCCTGATACAAATATAAATTTGAAAACTGACTAATTTAAGCTAGGATTCAATCTTTACCCCGCAATCGAGCGTTATCCAACCGAGTTCTCACCGCTGTATCTGTACCTGATTCTCTTCTGAAAGTAACAGAATAGCTATTCTGGCTCTTTGTCCTTTTAGTATAAATCTACGTTAACAATGACAACAACTTAATTACTACGTGAAAGTTACAAAACTCGCATCATATTGTGTCAACAAGTCGTAAATTATAGGAAGATAACAAAAACAATCAAGTGTGTACTCGGCTTCAATTATCTTGACTCTTCCACCAGAAGATAACCTGACATTGGATAAGAGGTTGCGTCCTGATTCAGTCTAAACATATATATTGCGCTTACAATATTTGTTTTTATCTAACGTAAAAGATTCTTAACTCGTCTGTATGATTTTTTTTTATATAGGCATTGGATCTGCCAAGTATACATACACACAAAAATACAGACAATCACAAAATCTTTACCAATTCTAAATTTAATTTGATTTTACTTTTAATCATAAAAATTATACCAAATACGATTGGTTCCTAACCATATTACAAAAAGTGACAAAAGAGGAAGACCTGAAAAAAAGTGAATAGATTTTGAAGAAGTTAACTTAGCCAGACAACGAATATTTAAAAATGCAAATAGAAATTCAAAAATACGTACTCCGTCCCAAATGATATGGAATAAGGATAGTGAGATGGTGATGCCAAAAAAAAATTTAAACTCGCCGTAGTGTTTATGATTTAATAACTGCTGCTTTATTTGATATAAACAAATTATTGTCTCTCAATTCCATTGTGTGCAGAATTGTTCGCAGAATAAGTTCAAAGAGTCAATATGTTCGCATATTTGTCATCGATTAACCTATGTCCGTGTTCGCGTCATCAGGCTCGGTTGAATCGCGAACGAACAATGATCATTGTATACAAATCAGTCGTTTAAACAAGTCTAAGCGCCCACGCCATTGGTAATATTGCTTTATTGTTCAGTCATTAACTAGAGAAATTATATTGTCAAGCTTATAAATTCTTACGGTGGTATAGTCGAGATAAAAATGCCTTGAAAATTTATATCAAATTTTACCGCACAAATATAAATATATTGTAAGATATATGACTTTGGTTGATAAAATAATATATTTTTAAACGGAACAGATTAATATAGGCAATTAGCCGAATGTTTTTAATTGGTAGCTCGAAAATACGCAGCTACATTTTGTAAAATATTAATACTTACAATTGAATTCATGCCTCATCAACCATTAGCTAGTTAACAAATTGATTGATCAACATTGATGCTGGTATTTTACCGAGTTGACTCCACAAGACTGTTTTATTTATTTATTATTATGAATGATTCACTTATTAACTAGCACAGTTTATCGTCACCAATCATAGAATCAACAGACACAAATTACAAAAAAAAAACTGTATAAACATTAGGTATGTGACTATAATTATTAATTAAAATTTGTAGAATTTCAAAGAACTGGTGCGTACTTGGGATTAACTGTTTCTTGAATCTGCCTTGTTTGTCGATTAAGCCAGTAAAAACCTTAACAATGAGACAATGAACACGAGGCTTGCTAAGGGTACTAAAAGATAAAAAACGATCTCAAATTATAAATAAATTATATAAATTTATAAAAAAAAAATACAAGTATAACACTCAATAGTACGCATTTGAATAGTGTAAACTGTTTAAACAATCAATAGAATTGCATTCATACCTATCTATCATACGTATCTCATACGTATCGAGTACTCCAAAAATATTATAAAAAGTATTCTTTAACATTATTAAAATATATATACTTAAATGAAATGTTCATTAAATACTTTAATTTCTACAAAATGAAACGTAAAATATAAATATTCCAAAAAAAACAAAGAGCAATAACTATGAATAATATACGTTATACTAAAAAAATAATGTATAAAGTTGTCCGTTTATACAGTCAAATAACGATGTAATAGTCTTAGTACGATAACACATACAAATAATAAGAATATAGTCACTTTATTTAACCATAAAAATATAAATCCTTATTCTTATGGTTTAACTCTACCTTAACAATGACGAAGAAAATTAATTTTAAACCTTCGCGTTGTTTACACATATCAATCGAGACTTAATGCAATGAAAAATTTTTGCAGGTAAATATATATTACCTACATACCATCTTCTTAATTGCCGAAGTTACGACGTGGATTGCACCACGTCGTGGTCATGAAAGGACTAAAATTTTTATGAAGAAAATTCCCGAAATTTCCAAGGAAATTAGAGACAGTTTTATGCCTAACTTACGACTAATATTAAATACTTATAACAAGAGTATATAACAATATTATATAATACCAAAATAAGCGCAGTACATTTTTATATGCAACCGATGCTTTACCATTCAAAAACATCGCTTATTATTCAATCCGCGGCGTTAGTTTGTAATGGCGACTGAATAAAAAGTATTTCTTTGTATATTTGTATACCATAGGCCACGGCGACTTGGTGGCGATGTGTGGTGGTCCCATAGTATATTAGTATGGAGACAATCGGATGCGGTTGACATCATGCGTTAGATATGACGCCACTACGGTTAACACGTCCTGTGTCAAACGTGAATGGTTTGGTTGAACAAAGCTTGACAAAAGGATGTTTCCTGATAATAACTATAATATAAAGATCACGATGTTTATACAAAGATTAATAAGCTTATTGTTATGCCGTGAGCTTCCTAGAATTAATTTCATTGCTTCTTTATTTTAATGTCTATTAACATAAATAAACTTTGAACGAGCCACAATAGCTTTTTCAACAAGCGCAAGATATTTTCTCTCAATTTCTTCTTTTTCAATATTACGCAAATTCTTAGTCATGGTACCAACTTAAACTGAAATATTCAGTAAGTATTTATTATATTTCTAAAATACAATTATCAATTTCCAAAATATCATCACTAGTTCCGTTACAGCCATAAACGTATGTTATACATACTCATTTAAACCTTATACAACTCAATCTGTGTCGATAAAACATTTTTTTTCTTCCAATTGCGGTAACGGCAAAAGGTCGAGAAACTCCAGCTGTGGCAGTGACAAATGGCTCGATTCGCAAGAAGCCACAATGACAATGAATCTATTAGGATTCGGTGCGCACCCGACGCAAACATTTTGCATACACCAGTGTAATAGCCGGTCGCAATAAAATTTTACAGCTCCTCGGTGCATTTCATCTACTTTGTGGTGGATTATAATGCCCATAACTGTACAATGTAATTTAATAATAATAATTTTATTAATAAATACAAGAGATGGTACAGTTTACAATTTATTTCAATAAAGGTGTTCTGGGTTCTGAAATAGGGATACCTGTGCTTTGAAAGTCAGTTTTCTGCTGTACCACAAGTTTGATGAATTAATTATTTTTAACTATAATGCTTACTTATATTCTGAATATGAAAATGTGTTTGTTTGTTATATTTTGACGCCTTAACGGCTTAATCAACTACTATGGAATTAAATTATACCGGTACCATACGTGATGGAGAAAGACATAGTCCACTTTTTATCCCGGTTACTGAATATATTCCGAACACGCAGACGAAGTCACTGGTAGAAGCAAATCTATATTAATATTATAAAAAAGAAAGGTTTGGTTATTTATTTGTAATAGATAAATTCAAAAAAATACTCAACCGTATTTAAAAATTCTTTCACCTACAGAAAGCTATATCAGCGAGTAACATAGGCTGTATGTTATTTTTGAAAATTCTGACAACTCGTGCTAAGCCAGGCCGGATCACTAGTTCATATATAATACAATATATAAATAGGTATAATTATTGCCAATTACTAATAATACCATAATATTGTTTACTATAAGGAATTAATATGTTTATGTGTAACAATAGAAGAGGAAGTCATGTCTCCATCGATTGGCAGGATGATATATGATGTGTTTATCTATTTATTTTTCGCATAAATAAACAACTAATGAAATGCAATCAGTTACTTAGGTAGTTATAACAATTTTTATAATAATACCTATTATTGCTAGGAGAAAAATTATTATAATAAAAGATTGTTAGTAATGGGATCTAACAGTCCCATTGCCAGCAATATACCCTGTGGACTGTGGAGTGGACCTCCACGTAGTTCCCCCCTAAAAACCATCATTGTTTATTACCGTTAAATTGAACAAGAAGAATACATACCGGTTACGCGGACGAAGTCACGAGGAAAAGCTAGTATATTACAAGTTTTAACTAGTACTAGCAAACATTGGTCAAAAGCATCGTTATAATTTAAAGATAGCAATAAATTTAATTCAATGTTAAATATTTCTAACAAATATAATCTCTAATCTGGCATTCTATTTAAACAGGACAACCCCTGCTCACCGGGGGGAAACGGGATTGTTAGTAATGGAGACTAAGAATCCCATTGCTAGCAATATAACCAACCAGGTCGACCTCCTCGCGGTCCCCCTGGAAACTATCGTGATTAATTCCTGATGAATTCATCATGATGGGCTAACTGGCCTGTTTTCATCCTCATCGATCACCCTTCACTGGTGCCCCGCCAGCGTATCCCATTAGCGCAGGCGGGGTTACCACTCTATTTTCACCCAATAAAAAAAAACCCCTGCTCACCACTACAATTGTTGACTGTCATCAATACGCACATTCTTAAGGCTGTGTCGTCTTTGGACAAAGTGTATAAATATTTTTAGATTGTATAAGTAGGTACGTAGATGCTTACTTCACAATGAATTTTGTTTTTTTTTTCTTTGTTTAAGAAATCCACGCGCGCGCCCCTTTGTAACCACGCGTCCCTAGGCACGTACCTATAGTCATCCTATGTTCTTAGGGATAATTCCCCTCTGAAGCCAAGTCAATTGACCTACCGTGATAGTTACTACATACAGATTATACTGGTAGCAATGGGTCACTAGAATCCATTACCAACAATGTCCTCTCTCCATAATTATCAGCAGGTTGTACTAAGCGAATAGTGGGTAATGCTAACACATACGGCGGGTTCTTTAACCCCACCTAGCCCGCAGAAGGAATCACAACAACAACTAATAAAGTACTCAAATAGCAATCTCAAATTAAATCTCAAACGTCCAACAATAAAACGACCGAGCATTGCAAGCCGTCGCCCTAAATAGTTTAGCGACTACCCGCCCGGCTGTAATTATTTCTACAGGGAAGCCGACCGTGGCGGCTCATATCGTGACGTGAATCAAGATATTACAGGGCTCTCATACTACTCAAACATTAATTTCCTTAATCTTTTTTACATTTTATCCACTAGTATTATTAATTTTTTTATATTTAAACATTTAATTAAAATGGCTATAAATGAATTACTTAAAAAACAACTCCGTTTCACAATGATATTTCCACATGCAATTCATCAGTAGATTCCATTAGAGAAAAAAAATATCCTTCAATCAGCATGTGAATCCAGATTTTAAATCCAAATTTATGGAAGTCTATTTCTTTTGTTTATTTGAAACTAGCTATTTTCTTTATTATTAGCTCCGCTAGAATCACTATATAAAGTATCCTATGTATGTATTAAATTAGGATAAAACCTATCAATCTGTCTGTCTGTCTAAGTCTGCATGAAAGAGTAGAAAACATTCTTTCATCAATACATCCTCACAACTTCCGCATTTATATTAATAGTAGAAAAGGATATAGGATTAGTTAGAAGAAGGTTTTTATACATTCTTATTTATAACGTATTATCCAATATGACAATAAAAAGGCTTCTTTCTTGATCTTGATTCAGCACTTTCATAATTCACACCCGTTCTAAAGACCAAAATAATCTATGTTATTCATTATTTGTCTTATTAAACTAGCTGTTTACTTCGTCTTTACCTATACCATTTTCATAGAAATTTAATGAAATACTTTCTTAGAGAATTCTATCTTTCTTACCTTACAAACATGAAAATTATGAAGTTTTAAATCCCAACGGTTAAGGATATGCGTTAATAAATCAATCAATTAATCATGACTAGTTTTTTTAAATGTTATAACATTTAAATAGATAATAATACATGTAAATACATATGTACAAATATTAGTTTGTCAACCCTAATGTCACGCTGTATATAGAGTGGCTCTGAAATAACGCAAGCAAACTAAACCTAACCAAAGGACGGAATCAAATCACCGCCTCCATTACCGCTTTAATGTTCTTTGTGAATTTGTCTCGACGTTGCTCCACTTTAATGATTTATTGGTACTTTAAAGATGTAATTAAAAAAAAACGACTATTATTCTAAATTATTACATAAAAAATATTCGACCCGGGTGGAATCTCGAAACAAATAATCGAAGAGTCTCAAAATCTTTCTGGAGATTATTTATTTATTTTAAACTTTAATGCACATTGCGATTGCAAGTACATTAGGCGGACATAACACTGGAAAGTGTACGATTATTATATTTTTATCTTTAATTAAACTTCGAATTACTTTCATCATCAATCAACAAACATCACCAATTTTACTAATTAAGAATAAAAAAAATGGTTTTATAAAGGATGTCTAAGAAGTTAATAGTCAGTTTAAATTGGTACATAATAGAATTGAATTTCAAACGCACGACCATTGAAGTCTATTGTGACCATGAAGTAAAACAGAAAATTACAAACTTTTCATAAATTTATTTTAATACAATTTTAGAAATTTTCAAATATACGCAACATAGACACTTTTCTCAGCGAAGTACGGGATTGAATTTGACGAGACATTGTATAGAAATAGTTCTCATGCTGAAGCAGTATATTCAACCCTCACCTGAGGGTTATCACCGGAGGCTATTTGATAAAAACCGTTACTATTAAAAAGTAATCCATAAATAATTTTATTATGTCATTGTACTTAAAACTGCGTATAATACATGAAAGTGAAATAATTACAATCGTATGTCAACAAACAATCTAAAAGAACAATCGTCTAAAACTTTTAATTATGACTTCGCAGTCTGTTATTTTTGACGTCTGAAGCGTATGTCTTTTTCACTAAACTCGTGTCAGTGAAGCAATAAAGTTTGGTCAGAGAGTCGGAGATGTCACGGTGCCGGTGACAGCCGTCTTGATTAACGAGCTGAAGATATTCCCTCCTCCCACCCTCCCGTCTACCGCACCCCCCTCAACTGTTCTCCCAATGGCACTTCACACAGAATAATGAGCTTCGTGGAAACGATAACTGCCTACAACAAAGTGACTCTACGTCGCCAGTTATCGTAAAAATATAATATTATTAGAAGTACCTATTTTACAATGTACATTAATTTTCTATAAACATAAATGCATTTTATATCTGGTTTATATTGCATTTAAACAAAATATGTTTATTATGTGCACTTTCCTAGAAGAAGTTTAGAATAAATAAGCAAAAAATAAATGGGATCTTGTCAATATAGTTTCAAAACGTCAAAAAAGTGTATAAATTTTATATGTAAAATTATTATGTAAAATGATTTTATCTACTTTAAATATAAATTCATAAATGTGTACATTTAAAAGAGAATAATCAACCTTCTGAAGAGTTAATATGATGATTCTAATTGTAGACGCGGTATAACGTACTCTACACGAGTACGTCTTATACGTAATACGTCCCATTTTTTTAATGAATAATGCATTTTTGTTCCTTTCTCAAAAAAAGGAAATACGTCAATATTGATTTACGTAAAATGCTACATGATATCTTCGATAATTTTAATCTGATTTTAATAATTGTTTTGCAATTGATAGGATAAATTTTCACATTTATTATATTAGCAGGTTGGGTTTATAAATATATACCTATACTAGTATTTATCCGCAACTTCCTCCGCGTGGCCAAGATATATTAACCGAAATAAAAAATAAGTTAAATTCTTCTTCATCTTAAATACTTATATACAAAAATATACGGTAATTAATATACCAAATTTCATTTCGATTGATAAATCCGTTAAAGCGCCAAGAGGCAACAAACAAATTACCTACCTAACTTTCCCATTCATAATATTAGTAAGGACAATTGTAATCTTAGAAGACTTGTATTTCTATCTATCTGAACTTCTAAAATCCAAAAAGTCATGGACGTGGGAGGGACGCGACGGCCCGTCGGACATGAAAGGGTTTCAGATGTGTCTATTTTCACCCGCTTTGAAGCGACTCGCTCGCGCGCATTTGTTTGTTTTCGCAACTTTCAATTTGAAGGGAATGTAACATAACAGTAACTGGTACTGACGTTACCATATTTTACTTTGCACAAAAAAACCTTATATCTGTTTTACCGGATCTTGTTAATATTATGTAATTGCTAATATATTTTTTATACCACTGAAGCGGCAAACAAGCATACACCTGATAGTAAGTGGACACCGTAGCCTATGAATGCCTGCAAGGCAAGATGTGAAAATGAATTCGTTTATTGGATTGTCTGTTAGTTTGACCTCTTTACATCTAAACGACTCAACCAATCGTCATGAAGATTTAATTCAAATGCACCTATATAATTCATAAGTAAAAAATAGTCTCGCTGTAATAACTAAATTTATATTTTCGTGTATGTTTCAATCATCATTAATACTGGCACCGCGCTCCCGCTCTTTGTAAATACAATATGCTACTAGAGGTTGACGATCATTATAATGATCTTAATTTTGTGCATCGCCATCCTAAAAAGGGACTTGGTGCTCACGCCAACCACTGCCGTACCTTTTATAAAAACTTTGTAAAAAAGAATACGCTTATCATAATTAAGTGATAAAATGTCATTCAAGTAGAAAACGAAAAAGTTATCAAAAGACATATTCAAAATATAAAAATATAAACCTAAATAGGTAAACTTATATAAAAAGAGATCTGTCGCCAACACATGTAAACCACCACTAAACTTACTAATTATCAAATATAAATATTATATTTTATTAGGTAAGAATATAAATTTAATACAGCTGCGAAAAATAGGCCCGGTCCACCCAGTTGCTGCGAATTCGCGAACATGAAACGCGCCGCTGTCTTTGAACTAGCCGTCTATTGCCACAAAAATAAATCCAACGCGCACTTATAATAATAATTAAATGTACATAATAAATAGCTATGTTGCTCCATTGACGCAATATGCGACTTCACAGGTTGAAAACATTATAATTTGTAATATCATTACAACTGTAAGAATATTTTTTAGATCAAATCCTTACACAAATATTATGTTTTTCAAATTGAAGCACAAGAAGCAAGCGGTTTGGTGACGGAATATCTATAGGCCGTATGAGAAAAACAAAACCTTTAAAATAACTTTAAAACTTTCAAATTGCCCCATCAAAAATTTGCTAATCGCCTTTACCTGCTTATACTCGTGTGTATTACATACGATATGGTCGTGAAGTTACTGGGTATTGTAACTCAAAATCATTATAAAGGACAACACGTGAGTTATGCCCGTGTTCATAGACATCAGTAACCACATACCCACAAGTGAATCGATTGCCTGATTGCCACTCTCGTTGTCTTTAATATGTATTTATGACTCTTGAAGCAAAGAGGAAAATATTTTTTATTTTTTTATTAAAGATCATCATCCCAGCTTGATCTTTTTTTTATACTACTATTGTGGCAAACAAGCTGACGGCTCATCTAATAGTAAACTTGATTACCATAGCCTATGAACGCTTGTAACGCCAGAAATACCATGCACGCGTTGCCGACCTTTAAGAAACCTTAAATGCCCTTTTTAAAAACCCCATTCTGCAGTCTCTAAGAAAAACTTCTGCTGAAAAATCATTCCATAACCTCAGTGCTCCCGGGAAAAAGCTCCTTTTACACCGGACTGTACGCAGATCTTTTGTCATATAGGTACATAGACATTTACAAAAATGCTAATTTTAAATATAAGTTTGGTTTATTAAATATGATGTTTTTATGTTACTTTAAATAAAGTACATTGTACCTACCTATACATACATCTTCCTTCATCCTCGCGCGTTCTACATCAATCATGATGATTACATAGAATGAGGTTAATGCGATCTTTGCGGCCATAGAGCTCTGTATGTCTGTTTTCCGGAGCTGAATGTTTTATACCTAATATTTATGAACATCAAAATATCGTTAGAACTACGAGTTCAAAGCAATAATATACCTGCAAAACCAATAACATGTGCATAGAGGTACAATATATAATTTTAATTAAACAGAAAAATATTCTAACGTCTTCATCAATTTTCCGAGTTTATTATGAATTCACGAAAGTGCAGAAAACAAGGGGTCTACAAAGGCCTTTTGTGATTGGTCTCTCTCCTCCTCTCTGCATTCCCCGCAAAGGATTTGGTTTGAAGATAGTTTTTTTTTTATACCACGAAGGTGGCAAACAAGCATACAGCCCGTCAGATGATAAACGGTTACTGTATCTTATGGACGCCTGCAACACTAGGAGTGTCACGTGCGTGTTACCAACTCCTAAGAAACCTCAATATACCCTTTTTTAAGAACCCCATACTATATAGATATTTATTCACGAACATGACGAAAAGTAAACATGGTTTTTATAAAAAACAAACATAAAACAGCCAATAACATCTCCCCTGCAAAACTGTAACATGTGATTCCATTTATCGCGTGTAACATAACATACAAAATGTATCAACTAATTGTACAGTACAAGACACTCACCGTGTTGCCAATTAATACATGAACGTTTTACATTTACACACTCATACATCCGACAACTGTTCACACGTGCCGCAGTTTCCTGAGCGTAGCATAACATTTTTCGCACCCCATAGCCTGTCGTGGAACAAGTCCACTGGGCACATCACTGCCACTTCATAAATTCCTCTACAATTTATGATCCTGATCGAACTCAATAGGCTGATGTTATTCAACCGTTTGGAATAGGGTTGCCAACCAGATCCCGATTTATTTTTATTCTACTTACATACGTATATGCACAAACTAAAATAAACGAATCTAATTTCCACGCTTGCATCCCAGTATTTCAAAAGATCATATTTAACTGTAACTGTTGTATACTCAATGTACTATTGGTCACACAATATAACTTAAACGTTATTAATTGTAGTTAATGACGACAATTTTCTAGTTATGTAGAGTCGTTATAGCGTATTTTAGTCTTTCATGTATCGTCATCTAACTTGTCAGAAATAGAATCCTTAATTAGCTTATCTTTGATATTAGAGTTAAAAAAATAACAACTAACAATAGTATACTTTAACTTTTATTGTATCATCACTATCGTCATATCAGCCTTTAACTGTCCACTGCTGAACATAAGCCTCCCCCTTGGGGGGTTTTGCCAATAGTTGCCTCGCTTGGCAGGCGAATTGTAATTTCTATTGTATACTAAAACTATAATTCTATAAAATAAATTATTTAAAAAGAATTACAAAAATTCGAACAGAGGTCTAACTATAATTGGATGGTAACACAAACTAAATGGTAACGTTATAGGTACCCCAGAAATAGGTCTGTCCAGTATATTGGAAATTAGCTTATTATATGGTGAATTATTTATTATTTAGTGACCTTATTTTTATAGTGAGTTGATAACCCTAGTTCGAAATAATCTTGTAAATATTTGTAATGTTGCAACAGTGTATTTCAATACATTTTCAGGTACTTAACGTACGTTTATATATTTAGTATAAAATATATATTATAAAATATGTAATTTACTGTTATAAACAATGTTGCCGTTGAAATGAGTAATGGCGAAAGTAAAACTAATGAACAGTAATGAGTTGTATAATTACTTATACTGAAAACTATGGCCACGTGTTACGTTACTACTTATATTAAACTATATTTTGAACTATACATGTATAGCACTTTACAGCTATTATTTAGCATTAACCTAATTCCATTTAATAGAAAATTTACACCGTAATCAATCAATCAATCATCTGTATTCATATACATCTGTTACAGATTCTTATGATACGTCAGTCTATAATTATAATAATTACTATAGAAAATAATATTGATTTAAGAAAAATTACAATAATTACATTTACAATACAATTCACATTAATACAAAATTCAAATCCATGCAGTTTTGTCATTTAGATAGTCATTTAATTTATAATATGCTTTTGTACAGAGAGTCCTTTTTATATATGTCTTAAATTTTCTTTCATTTAAATGTAAAACGTCATTTGGAAGTTTATTATAAAAACGTATGTAATGTACTAGCTATCTAGTTCTAATCCACATATTTTTACAATAGAATAAGAATAAATAATCTGGTTACCTAGTCTTTATTTTTATACTTATAATACACAATTAATAAACATATATATACTTCTTTTATAAATACATAGACAGATTATTTAAGCTTTGTCTCGGAGGTCGAATGTTGTGTAAGTTTAGTCATTTTGTTTTGTTAAGTAGTGCCAATTTAGACCAGCTTAGCATTGCGTCTGGCTTACCTCGAAACACCGGACCCCATACATAGACAGAATGAACAGAATACACCCAAGCATACCAATATACTCATGAATACAAATAGTTGTATATACTCGTATCTATTATTATATTATATTAACATATTGTTGACGTACAGAAATTGAACCCGGAGCTATCATAATATGAGGCAAAATCGTCCAATATATCGTCCAATATAAACACATTTCGCAGGATTTCAATTGATATCATTAGAATAACTAATACTACGTTGCTTTTAATAATTGTTTCAGGGACTAATCATAATGAAAAACTACAGTCACGCCACTTAGCGGCCGTTGGCTTGCCCTCCGTCATAGCTGTGTGACAGGCACTGCCATTATGTTATTATCCATACTACCCTATCATCTAGGACATGTCTGAACAATATTGTCAATTACTCCCTTCGCTAGAAAGATATTTATAACAATAGATATAACTCTATTTCATACTTGTTTCCAACTACCCTGTAATTCTTGTCTATGCCCATTAATCTTTCATCTATTCATACCAATTTGACGTGTATTTCAGAATATTAGTTCTATTAATTCATAAAGAGAATCCATAGGGGTTAAATATGTTTAATAGTTGCTTTAACGAGCCGCCACTTTATTTAGATTGTTGTCTAGGGCAGAAAAATTCCGTAGCAATGAGGGCTGCCGTGCTGATTAGAAATTATGTCGTATAACAATATTAATAGAGTACATAAGCGCATCGTGGCAATTATATTCAAAAAGACGCATTGAATCAATGCGGGTTAATAATAATCTTTGGATTAATTGATTTATACTGTATGTTAATGAATGTAACCCATTCCTTAAAACTGGGGATAGAAGTCATTAATAGAATTTAAAAAAAATCCTAAAATAAATTTTTATCATCAAAAAATAAAAAAAATCTCGAATAAAGAATAATTTGTATTTTACTAGTCTGGCCTTAAATACTGTTACATAAAAAACTTTTTTAAATATTAATATATATTTTAAAAATTAAATTAAATTATTATAATATATAATAATTATTATAATAATTAATAAAATATATATTAATATAATAAAATTAATTTATTATATTAATATATATTTTAAAAACTTCTTTCGATTTCGCGCCATTTCATACATTTTTCGTGTTCATTATCAAATTACAATATGGAATGGGGTGATAAATAAAATAAGATTGCAATTATTGCCTTGCACAAAGTGGGTATGGAGCCGTCGGTCATATTCCAGACACTTTAAAAGCTTGTATAGCTTGTATAGTATATCGTATTATCAACAGATACAACAGCACTTCCTCTGTCGAAAACTAGAGAAGATCGGGGAGGCCGCGTGCTGTTAGAACTACAAAAGCTGCTAATGGTGATAAACCCAGAATTCGTTGAAACCCTATTAGGAAGCAAAAAATGTTATCGCGAGTAATGAAGATTCCCGCTAGGACTCTGTCGCGTATTATAAAACAAGACCTGAAGCTCGGTGCTTATCGTCCATATACAGGACATGCCCTAAAACAATCTTTTCAAGAGAGTAGATAGATGAAAACGCCTTCTGTCGCGATACGCAGGTGGAAGGCATAGAAATATCCTCTTGTAATGTAAATTGGACTCTCTTTTCCGCGCTTAGCCTCTCATTTGGGCCGTTGTGCGTATGAAAAATAAACTCTTTACCGATGAAAAAATTTTCACGATTGAAGAACACTACAATAAGAAAAATAATAAAGTGTACGCTCACAGTTCTAAAGAAGCTGCTCAAGTGGTCGGAAAGGTGCAACGTGGTCATCATCCTGCGTCAGTGACGGTATAGTGGGGCGTGTCCTATCAAGGAGTCACAAAACTACATTTTTGTGAAAAAGGAGTGAAAACTTCAGCCGAAGTGTATCAAGATATTCATGGGTCATGTTCTCGTCCGTCTCATCGTGTGATCGTGACCTCTCAGCAATACACTCTTTAAAAATATGTATTTCGTGGACTTTCCAGTTGGACTCTGCACATGGTCACAAGACACCAGCTTCAAATTTATTCAGATATATACAAATAATATACATACATAACTGAACAATTGAACATCTAATTTATATATAAAATCTTTATTTGTTAGGTACTTAATACCGATACTAGGAAAGATATGTATGATGAATAAAAATATCGATATGAACTTGTAAAGTATTCAAACAGTGTCGCGGGGGAGGAAACAGCCATCACGGCGCGACAGTCCCTAACGAGACGGAATTAAATACGAATGTATTAGTCCACGGTGTCTCTCCTTACACATTTTAATAATTTTCCTTTATTCATCGTGCGCGCTTTCTCAGAACACATCGCGTTGCGACACGCTTGTTGATTAGAATCGACTCGGCACGCTTTGCCTCCAATGGTTTACACAGTATAATATTTCAATAGCCCCAGGAAGGTAGGCCGTGACGTCTCGCCCAATTTTGCTGTTATTCAACATCAACATCCTCTAGAATATTTAAAAGATTAGATCAAAGCTGTGTTATTATAATAATTCTATTAAAAGGAAATTCAACACCGGTCGTTCTGTATCTAATTCGTATAAATATTGAGTGACCACAACGTGACGAGCGCAACAAAAATATCAGACAACTGAAAAGACACAGGGAAGCAATAAATCCGTTTAATTAGTCAATTTAGCTTTCTACTGAAAACTTTGATTGGAAATCCTTGTAGAAGTGATTAAGATTCCACTGGTGATGCCGGCCGGTCTCAAAGAATGTCCGACATAGCTCATCTGAGAATACGTAAGTCGAACGTGTCCGATATGACGCGATAAGAACTTCAACTTCGGGAAAATTTAATAGATCGCAATTCCCTTATATATAGTATCTATGTATTATTTATTATACTACAGTACAAAACGTGTACAAAATTATTATAAAAACTATACAAATTTTGTACACGTTTTGTAAAACTTTCACACGTATTATAAATTATTATTGTAGATACTGAATAACAGGAATAATAAAAACTTGTTTATATTAATTCTATATACGAAGTAATTTAATTAACTTTCAATCATTTCATTAGTAAGGTATACAAAACAAATGAAAAACTCGAGTTTTGACAATTTACGGCCGCCATATTTACTCGTATTTATAGTGACGTGATGCAAATTTTATCCTTATTCTATGGGCATTACATATTTCTTTCTTGTTGACCTGCAGCGAGATTATTGGAGATGTTCTTAAATATAACCATACCCCTAATAACTATATCCATCACACAGTTTAGGTTACTAGCTAGAGTTACTACAAAGATCTAAAGTTGTGGGCATAACTGTCCTACTTGTTAGTACAGGGGGGGAGAAGGGATTGTTAATAATGGGGATTAGTAGCCCCATTGCTAGCAATATACCCTGTCAGATTGACCTCCTCGTGGTTCCCCCTGAAAACCATCGTGATTGATTTATTATTAAATTCGTCACGGTCGGCTAACTAACCTGCTTCCTCCTCACCTATCATTCCTCACTGGTGCCCCGCCAGCGTATACCGATAGCGCAGGCGAAGTTATCATTCTATTATCATCCATTAAAAAAACTTGTTAGAACATATGCTTGTTTTTGGTTGAGTAAAAAAAGTGTAACCTACCTTCTCACATACACTGCGACATGTCCCCTCCGCCTTGCTGCAGCACGCCGATATATCTGAAATGAAAAATAGGGCAATAAAACATCACGAAAATATTTGTATAGGTATGGAGGCGTCAGCGCGATCGGACGGAACAGGGCACAACAGCTGGTCCCGAGCCGCGACAAAGTGGAGCTGACACTTACAGATGACTATATAAAGCTTTTGATCTATTTGTCTCCTACGCCGTAGATATATCAAGGAATCGAAAAATTGAAATCAAAAGTTAGTCTATTTATTACCTCTTAACGCTTCAACTATTCAACCAACTGTCATGAATATATATGAGATGAAGAAGAACATACCCAGGTTGTTTTTAGCCTAGTCAATCAAAATATCCCAGTTATATTACATAAACGAAATCGCGGGTGAAAACTAGTTCAGTCGTTATAGAAGTTTTTATCACTTCTACACATATTTTTTTAATCCTGCCTTCCAGTTCAGTAAATAACAATTATGCATTTTTATTTATTACGGTCTTACTGCAAAAATATTTGAAACTCTTTATCTAAACAGTGTTTACCAAAACTGCAAGTGTTAGCCAGTGTAATAATAATAATTTGTTATTAATGTGCCAAAATCATTCGTCATCATCTTCCTACCCTTATCCCAATTATTATTTGGGGTCGGCGTAATATGGTTTTATCCATATTACTAAAGGATTTGGCATAGTTTTACGACCTGCCTGACGTCAACCCTCTTTGGGAATGCATTTGTTGGTAGTTTCCGCCACTTACGGTTTGGACGAACGGATTGAGGAAAAAAGGAAGGGAACGTTGGAAATGCATAAAGGAGATTAGTAAATGAGAGGAATAAGGGACTTATGTGGGAAAGGAAAGGGGGACACCGCAGTTGCGGAAAAGACTGGGATACTGCAGCGGCTCGGGAGGCCGGGGTCGCATACTCGTATGCCCTTATTCTATTAATCGGACAGATTTCTAGAGAAGAACACCCCTGACGCATGTGTGGCAAAATCATTGTTATAATTTAATTTATTACTTTACATAGCTTTTATTTTTAATAACACAGTATTCCTATTGTTTAGACATAAACATAGACACTTTTTCTTAATAAGCCGCTACATATCTACTCGTATATGGCTTTTTTGTATGGTCGAATCAGACATTATGTCAATATAAACTTCTAACTCTCTGGTGATGCAAAGTACCGTTAACGAACTAAATTAATCCGAATTATATGAATAAGCAAGTTCCTTGTCATGTCAGAGTTTCATATGTTCAACAAAATATGAGCGTATTACGTTCACTACAATATTTTTTCACATCAAATTTCAAAATAAATCTTTATTATTGTACGACAATTCAAGTAAATAATAATAGTTCTTAGTAAGATAATATAGTTAATTATTCATATATATCTTTATTATTTATATTAATTTCACATTTAGGTATAAAGATTAAAAAAAATATAGTGAAATGTCACATATAGATTAAACAGACAAATAAAGATTAAAAAAAATTAATTCGATGCCTAATGAATACGTACTAGAAAATATAACCACTTTATTATTAATACTTTAATATTACCACTTTCCATCAGGTGGGCCGTCAGCTTGTTTGTCATAAAAATAAAATAGCTATAGTTAAGTATGTATTTATTTCAGTACATTTGCTATAAACTAAAGCGAACCTGTTTAGCAGATAGCAGATTTCGTTGAAATAAAATTATAGGAAGTAAATGGAGGATAGTGGACAGTGCACCAAGATTATAGGGTTTGTAGCTGCAGTATTCTATAAAGCGAGCTATTACTATAAAATATCACCCATTTTGCTAATGGTCGCTCTCTTGCGCATAAATCGAGTTATGCAAAATGTAGCAACAAAATAGGTATATCTAACGGGTAATAATTAATTTTCTCGGAACCCTGTGAGATAGAAAGTCTTGCCTTACTAAATTAATAGCACTTAAGAAACTCAGTACGTGCATGAAAATTGGACTCATTAACTCTTATAAAATAAATAGAAATATGTTACATATATGTATGTATGTAATTCCAGATAGTGCAGTACATTGTGGAGTACGTAAAACTCGAAAACTACTCATTTCACCAAGTCATTTGAATAATAACCAATATTTGATTGCAAAGTAATAACGGACGAGCCTACCGCCTCTTCATACTTGATAACCTCAAACATGGAATAGTATTAACGACTGACTGATAACGCATAGAAATTCCTTAAATGAAATAGAAAATATATGGAGATTTCCGATATTTTTTTTTTTTATTTTATTTATTCATAAACAAAAATTTGTATTTGAATGTTATACAATAATTTCATACACTATATAAAATATAAATTAAATCAAGCATAAAACAAATATTATAGTCACTTAGTCATCTCTTAACATAAACAATATAGGTATATATTCAAATTTACTATAATTAGAATTCGTCAATTGAGTACAGACACCTTTCTAGCAGTAATGACTTCAATTTTGTCCTGAAGATATTTAAATCATTCAATGACTTTAATTCCCTAGGCAGCTTATTAAATAACACCACCGCTTGGTTTCGTGGACAATGTTGTACTATGTTAAATGTGAGTATAATAACCTTTTGTAAATCCATCCTTCTTGTAATTAATCGTTGTTTCATACTATCCTCTGATTCATATAAATGTCTATTTTTAATTAAATCTATTAGCAGAACATGAATATATAGGCTTGGAACAGTTAGTATTTTTAGTCTTCTAAAATGTCCTGCACACGATTCCCAGGGAGGAATATGAACCATGGCTCTAATGGCTCTCTTTTGTGCTATAAATGCTCTATTTGTGTTATACTTGTAGCTATTTCCCCAAAATTTTATGCTATATCGTAATCGCGATTCTACCAAAGCATAATAGATTGTCAACAACTGGTTTTCTGTAAGCTCTTCTCTCAGAGTACGAAGTGCATAGCATGCAGAGCTTATAGCGTCGTCTACTGCACTTACTTCAGCTTTCCAATTTAAGAGCGAATCTAAATATATACCCAAGAATTTCATTGTTTCAACTATTTTGAGAGCTACTCCATTTACATGTATACTAAGGCTTTGGTTATTTCTAACTGTTGTTTTAAACACCATGACATTAGTCTTAGAAGTATTTAGTATCAGGTTATTTACTGAAAACCACGTGTTAAAAGCCGTCATTACTGCATTAGTCTTATTGCTCAAATCCGTTACATTATTACCAGAAATTACTGCATTTGTATCGTCAGCAAAAATAACTATCCCAATATCAAAGAACAAATTGTGCATATAATTTATTAAATCATTCAAAAATATTATGAAAAATATTGGGCCTAATACTGAACCCTGAGGTACACCTCTTGTTACAGTTGCTAGTGCTGATTTATATGACTTTTTCATGCCATCGTCATCTATGTCTACAATTTCTACAAACTGTTTTCTGTTACTTAAATAGGATAAAGAATAAACTTTACAAGTTTACTTTTGAACTACCATAAAAAAGTTCTTAGTTTAACTATATTTTTTGTGTATGCGATACTGTCTCCAGTTTTTAAACGATTTTCAAGATTACTACTGCAGTTGATAAGCTTTACTTTCATGACAAATAAAAATTAAATTAAGACAAAAGCATTTTCGTTCTATTATCTCAATTGATGTGGGATTTTTTATAGATCTTATAATATAAAGCACACCTTGACGATTACATAAATAAATAATATAACGTCTGGAGCATAATTACCTTGAGAGTTTGCAAACGCAAATGTGACTGCTGCAACGATCAGCCTGGCCTGCCACCGCCACCCGCCTTCCTTCCGAAGTCTCGCTCTCCCGCAATATTTACTAGACGCCATATTATTAATTCTTCAGATATTCTACCTCTAGTCCACTGAAATAAAAAATATTATGCTAAAAATCGTAATAATAAAATACTTTATAATATGTGCAAATACATCAACATCCTATTTTCGATATCTAATTGAAAATACCTTACCAGAGGGGGACTTTGTACAAAGGTCGCTTGCTTCGTGTTTCTACCTTAAAGCAGTTGTATTCGCATGGCTGTGTTGCGGTTTGAAGGGTGGGATTTGACAGTGAGTTTACAGGATACAGAAGTATAACACCTTAGTCCTCAGGAATGGTAACGTGTACCGTATCAGGTACAGTATATAATTCACTAAATATCATTTCCAATATTTCTATGCAACTTGAAAGGGAAATCAATTATTTTAAATTTGTTAATTAAATTAAAAGTCGGCACAAAAAAAATCACGGACATACCATCCTATGATCATCCCCAAAAATCTTTATGATTATCATCATATCAGCCGTTAGCTGTCCACTGTTGAACATAGGCCTCCCCCATAAAGGAGGATTTACCAGTAGTTGCCACACTTGACAGGCAAGTTAGCAACCGCAGTTAGCTTTCCGATGATGTTTTAAGAGGGACGCCGCTGCATATTCCTGCGATCATTATGCTCCCTTAATCGCCTAGTGTGACACGCACGGGAATGGAAGGGGTGACCCATTCTATGTAGAGAGCAGACAGCAGTTATCTATATATATTTACATATACACCTACATACACGTCACGCCTGTATCACTTTGGGATAGACAGAAATAATAGAATGCCAAATGAATTAATTCAAACAGACCTTCTTCACTTCTTCCACAAAATCTAAATCTGTTCGTAAAGAGAAGATATTTTTTATTATTATTTTGTAGACAAAAGACATTTTGTTCTCTAAGTACTATAAAGAATGTAATGATACCTACATATAAGAAAAGTATGAATTTTCGTTATCACACTACGTAATAATATTAGTTATCAAAGGCCAGGCCACCTTTCATTTTTATCACAACGTTTATCATAATTTATTGTTCATACTGTGAAGTAACAGTGTTAATCAAACACACTACAGCAGTGATGGTATGCGCCTTAGATGTAAAGTGATAGGTTCTTAGAATTTCTCTAACATAACTTGTACTGTTACTTATTCTTATTTTACAATTTACAAAAACTATACTATTTCTCAAGTTAAAGCAAATGATACACTAAAAATACAAAATTTCATTGAATGAAATCAGTTGAGTGGTCTCGGACATTAACGCAAACGAATATTATGAGACAAGACTTTTAATTTACTATATTCTAATTGTATATATTATGTTTACTAACTGTATTTGCAATTTCGTTCACATTTCCAACAAAAAAGACACCACGTTATCCAAAATCGTATAGATGCAGAAAATGGGAACAGTTAATTCCAAGAGCATTAATTAAGCCGATTATGACGCCAAATACTCGTTTTATATATTTTGTTTGGTAGAATATGAGTAATAAAATAAGTTACTTACCTAACAATAAACAACGCTCTCACTAAATGTAAAATTGGGACTGGTCCAAAAACATGATAAATTTATTGTTTTTATAATATAAATCTTATCTCTATAAATCAAATTAAATATGAAACAAAAATATTATCCTACTTTTTACTGAACCTAGTCATGTTAAGTTTAATGCAATTACTTTTATTGTTGTTTTTTTTAATAAAAATAAGGTAATTAAATTATTATTATTTAAAATTTCATAATCACTATATAGTAAACAAAGTTGCTGGCGCTGTCTGTCCGTCCCTATGTATGCTTAAATCTTTAAAACTACGCAACGGATTTTAAAGCGGTTTTTTTAATAGATAGAGTAGATAGAGATTAATTAGAAGAGGAAGGTTTAAATATATAATATATGCATAATATAGTAGAGAAACACTGATAAATTTAGAGGTTTCTAATATGATGTCGTAAATAAATACATTATTTTGCGCTTACATTCCAAACGCTGGCTGAACCCCACGAGATAAATCAAAATAATGTACTACAGTATTGTACACCTTAAAAAGGTCAACAAAAAAATCCGCGATGATATATGTCTATCTCTTAAGGATAACCCATAATAACCATTTTTTATCCTTTACATTTTACGGAAAAAAATGGTTTATTTACGAAGTGATTTTAAGCAATACAGCATTATTTTTTATCCAATTAAGTACCTTAAATACCTTGTCAACATAATATAGATCAATATGGGCCTTTATAGCATGTAATTTAAATGAATATTTCCGTAGATATTACAGATTTAAAATGCAGGAACATAGCGGTGCGGCGGTACCGGCCCGGCCGGCAGAGCGTGTCTATAAATAGCGCGTCGAAGCCCGCGATTCGCTCTATAGCACTTTATTATGTTTGTATTGTCTAATGACAAAAAAGCTGTAAACGTTGTTTATAAGGACATTCTGTATTAGGTATCAGCATTGCACCCGTGCGAAGCCGGGACGGGTCGCTAGTTGATTTATAAATGCGAAAAATTGTAAAAAAAGTTACAATGTATACCTATGAAATTTACCGAGAGCGAACTCGAATAAAATTTTTCTTTAACTTTACGCAAACTCATGAGTTGTAACTAATCAGTTAATACATGTTAATTATCTTTTTTATAATAATTTCGTTTATTAATCTTTAATTTTTCGATATAATATGCTTAGATATGTTTTATGGAAGACTTGTACGCATACAATATACTCTAATTTAACTTGTATAAGGACACAAATTCAATGTTTTTTAATAAATTACATCTTTAGACGGATGATTTGTAACAATTGACAAGTAGAAGATTTTACAAATTGTAATAGTAGATACATAATTATTGATTTATTCATTTAAGCAATAATTTTGTATTGTCATTTCATTTCACCAGACATACAATGGTGATTGGTGTGGTGATAACCTGAATTATATATAATTTTTTTTTACAAATACATATATCACTCCCAAAGGAAAATACAAAAATTCTTCACGCGAAAAACGACACGAGTTGTAACTAGTATTACTATAAAAAAGTCGGCACGATAGATCTAAAGTCGCATAGCTTTATCGTCCATAAACATTTGTTCGCACTCGTCGGCTCGCCGCCTGAAGTTTGTGCACAAAATCATGAGAGAGCCGCCGTACAAATCGGCCGAACTGAAATAAAAATGCTTTATTACCGCCTTGGCGGAGCCGACTTCTGAACTTTATACAAATGTCTCTTTTAAGGTCAATATTCACAATTGGTATATTTATTCATTTATTTAATTTTTATTGGCAACATTACACAAACCAATCATCACTAAAATACTATAAAATAAATAATAAAATAATATAATAAAATTCTATAAAATAAAATTTTTACTTAGTTAAACATTATTGGATTATTATTTAAATATCTTCTAGACGTTACAGTAAAATTCTTCAATTTTCTTTTGTTTTGTATTCTTTAGTTTTGTAGTACATACATTATAGCGAAGATTAGATATCTTAATCTATATAAATAAATATATATTGCTGAATAAACGCTATACTTCAAAACGGCTACACCAATTCGTTATATTTGTAATTGACAGGACATGATTTGTATAATAGAAAATGTTTGCAAAAACGTACAAAAAACATTCTTTATTTTTTCCTTTCCATTTTGTGTTTGCTAGAAGAGAACTTTTATAGAGTTAAACTCGCCTTAGTACATTTGAATTCCACTATCATTTTTTTCTGTATTATTAGCGAGTACAATAAAGAACAAATAAATACATAAAAAATGAAAAAAATTGTATATACAATCTCCGTATAAAAAAAAAGAGTAAATGAGGGAGAGAGAGGAAAGATTTAGACACATTTTCTTATTAGTATACCCAAAGGAAACCTGTTGCCTAGTTAATATTTATATAAAAAAAAAAAACAAAATATCACAATATTCATTCACGCTAATCTTTAAAACCGTTCAACCACTTATATAAAATTTTGTAAATGTATATTGCTTGCTCCAACTTGAATGGTTTTTGTCTCGATTACAAAAAAAGGAACCTAATAATAAAAAAATTGTACAAAGTTCACTAAAGCCCAACCAGTGCGATAATCTTTAAATAAGTTCCAACTGATCAGTCTTGAAGCTGAGATGCAGATAGCAGGGTAACTTGCTAACGCAAACTTTTTTTTTATTGGTAGAAAATGGAATAGTAACCCCGCCTGCGTTAACGGGATACGCTAGCGGGGCACCAGTGAAGGGTGATCGATGAGAATGAAAACAGGCCAGTTAGCCCATCATGATGAATTCATCAGGAATTAATCACGATAGTTTCCAGGGGGAACCGCGAGCAGGTCGACCTGGTTGGGTAATTGCTAGCAATGGGATTCTCAATCTCCATTACTAACAATCCCTTTCCCCCCAACGCATACTATTGTAAACTGAACGCAATTATAACCTAATCCCTAATTGTCGTTTCATAAGTGAAGTACAAAATTGTCATTGACTTATAAAATGGATTTGAATTAGGTTCAAGAGTTTTTTTATTACCTAAGTAATAAAAAAAATGAATTTTTGTTATTAAAACTATTTAAGTAGGTTACAGTGTATAGAGCTAAGTCAGGAATTCTAGTATATTTTTGCAATAGTAAACTTTTGCAGTATAAAATAGAGCCACTGTGAGTAAAGAGCCAAGTCTAGAATTCTGGTATATTTTGCATAAAGTATCTATTTTTAAACTATTATATACTGCTAAAAATAATTAAATACACAATTTGCAAATTTATTATTCTAGAACTACCTATTTAATTATAGTATAAACTCTTCTTGATAAGCTTTATGTAGTTTATTTAATAAATATACATTATTTTCATTAATAATTTACATTATTTATTTATTTTTTATCTTTTTTTCACGGTAGGTTTCTTGATAGGCACTCACCGTCGTAAAAGAAAAAGTTAAACTTGCGGTAAACAAGTATTCAATTCATATTTAGACGTATTTTATTATGAAATATATTAGTACAAATATATGTAATATTTAGACAGCAAAAGCTTGTCAAACATCTGTTTACGACTAATTAAAAAACATCTGTCATATAAAAAATAAAAAGTGTTTTAAGTGGTAAATTTTATTATAATAATCGGCACATAAAGTTACAAATAAACACCAATAAACAATGTTTAATTAAAATTTTGTTAATTTCTATTTTAGATAAACAACTTTTTAAATTACTTTAGTGGTAAGACCGTTAACATCATAGTCTCTTGAATTTAAGAAAAATGCCATCATCAAGCCTTATCTTGCAGGTTGTGTACCATAAAGCAAATAATCACTTTAATCATACCTTGTCATCTTCTTTGTAGTTATAGGTCTATCTGTAAATGATTACCCAAACGCACTCTGTATATGTCACGACACTTGTTTTTATTTATTTTAAAGTGTTGCACTTTAAAAATAAATAATTTTTATTTTAATAAAAATTAAAAATATTTTTTTTTCCGATAAATAATCCAACTTTTTTCACGTATCACAAACACGCGGAATTAGCGCGCTCTTTATATAAAGAACATTAGAAACAACCACAACACCAACCTCTCACGCGCCAAATTGACGCGTTACTAAATAGACCAGCATAAATTCATTCAACTCCAGCCTCTACCCGGACTGTCCCTTTCTTTTCTATGCGTAATGGTATAGTGTCATCTCGTTTTCTCGCTTCCGCCTGATGAACCCCATTGAGCTCGTTAGTCATTAATTAATTCTGCATAAGAAAATTACTTTTAATTTAAACAGTGCACAGATGGGACCGATTGTAAGCGCCAGACCAGAAGGACTACGGCTGTAAACTATTGGATTTCTGAAAAGTTCCCCCGATCTCTATATTTCATTATGAAATACGTAAGTCCAGAGGCTTAAATATTGTAAACGGCGTAATATAAAGATGTACTGAAATACGAGTATATATTTTCAAAAGCACTTTATTTATACGTAGTATATTATATAATTAAAGATAATTAAATATTTACGTCTTTATTTTCTGATGTAGTAAACATTTTGTTCGGTTACTTTCTGACACCTAATACTTTCTGAATATTATGTACTATATATATATATATATATATATATATATATATATATATATATATATATATATATATATATATATATATATATATATATATATATGAAATCTAAAGTCCAGAAATCTAAGCTCCACTAATTTACTTGACTTTAAACTTCATTATTTTTTTTATAATTATTCCCAGAAATAATAGAGAAGGTATTAGTTATTATATTGTTAAAAGTATTTTTTTAGTAGTGAGCATATTTATTTTTATTTTTCATTTACGAAGAATATTTCTTCTTCGATTATTCCACCAAAAAACATTTTTTTCTTATAGATAATAACGAAAAATCAAACCTAATATATTCTTTTAATCTTATATGACTAAAATCTCGAAATTCCAGAGTTAAATCACTTTAATTATAACGAACTATATGCTTGTTAATGACAATCAACTACCTGCAGGAGTCAAGTGCTAGGGACAAACGGATAAAAGCTATACTTAAAGATCGCTCAAGTGGCTTCCACAATGATATTAGAAAAACAGGTATGCTTTATGTCACAGATAATGTAAATGTTTTCTATGAGATTTATTCAGTTAACTAATTAATAAATATTTAATAATAATAAATAATTTTTAATAATTATAAATAATTATATACGCTATATGATATGCTTCAACACGGCCAAATCTCATTTTTATACTCATTTCAGTTAATCATTATTTATTCCAAATAGACAGAATATCAATTTCTTATCGCCTATAATCTAGTAAAAAAATTAACTAGGATTGTCTATGATTATCTCTCTTCCCTAAGTAAAAAATCTTTGTCTTCTCTACCAGCGCTCAGACAAGCAAGTGTGTCTCTTCAATTACACCAACAGTTTTTTGGTAAATTATAAAGATTCGTTTTCAGTTTTATTTGCCAAACCATCAAAACTACGTGTGCCCACATTTAAACACTATTTGCACAACTATAACATTATGATTGGAATCATTATCCCATATCTATTAATTTGTTCTAATTCGTGTAATATAGAAAATTTCATTTAAATTCTTTCAATTATTTAAGTGCAATTAAGAAATAAATATGACTACAATTTTTCTGTTAAAAGTTTTGTAAGCACACATTATATTTTAATGAGGTGTGCAGTCAGACTCACGCTAGCTACATAACCACTCATGATTAAGGATCGCGCATTGATCTCGAAACTAGTCGAGCTTTCTCAATCTAATTACACGTAACAGTTTAACTTACGTGTTATTTATTAAAATATCATGTGTTCCCATAAAAGTTTCCATATTAGTGGGAAATAGAATAAGAAACAAATGTATCAATGTGAATAAAATATAAAATACATGAATAAATTTTGCTCGGAACGAGCAAAGAATAAACGAATACGAGGAAAGAATAAACTTCTATTTGGTGTAAATCTTATCAAAAAGCATGATGAGTTACCCAAATTGCCCAAAATTTTTACCTATTTTCACGTAGCTACTCCAGGTTGTGATTAACTGAGAGCAGGCAACCCGGATGCATTGTATTATATTATATTTTCGCTCATCTTTTTTTTAAACCAAGTAGACCTACCATGAAATGAAATTCCGAATTTTCAGACTCAATATCATGTTTTCGTTCATATCGTTTTGATCATTAAATTAAATTAATTAGAAATTAAATGGAGCTTAATATTTCAGTCGTAGTGAATCCTTCCATAAAAGTCCAAAGGAATGATATTTTAACATTTTTAATATTTTAAAACTGTATAATATTGTAACATCAAATTTGTGTTTCGTTTTGCTCCAAAATGTAGGTAAATATTTCATGGTAAGCCTTCAAATTTCATTAAAAAGTTTTGTACATGCAGAATTCAGCGGCAGGATCTTAGCTAATAATAAACAGTTTGAATGCCTGCTTAATCATGCGTAAATGGCTGAACAAATTCTAACGAAACCAATTATCCTAGATAAACAATAGCAGATTAATTTTGTTCCTAATTCCAATCTCGGATCAAGCCGCAATTTATAGCTAAATTCAAATTCTATTTATAAACCACTCTGATTTAGTAGTCATCCAGTGTAAAGTTCCCTACGCTATAATTAATCATTTTCCATACCGCTTACCCGCACTGTAAGTTATTTTTATGCAAAAATATACAGTGAACAAAACGCCGAGCGACATTGACTGATAGCCTACTTGTCCAATTCAAATGGCCCAATACGACACGCACGATATCCTATTCGTATTTTACCCTAAGTCAGAAATCTGTTTAATCTAAATTTACCTAAATACGTATATTATTACACCACAATCAAATTAATTATTACTTTCTAATTGTTTCCTTTGCTTCTACAAATTTATATGATATGTCTTTCAATAATTTGGGCTATTAAAAAATTATTGACATATCCTTTGATCATTATTATTATGTTATTATTATTAATTATTAGTGTAATTAATTAAAAATTAAATTAAGAAAGATGTTATTACTGTTTCAAGTTATATTAGTCATTATCCAATGGATGAAATTCGATTATAATTTATTTAATATTCCTGTTTAAGTTCCCTCCTTTTGCATTCTTTCTGTCTTTCTTTGTGTACAATTTTTCATCACGTATTAATATGTATGTATTGTATTATGATTATTAAATTCAATAAAGATATGCTAAGATTAAGTAAATATAGAAAAACAGACTATAAAATAAACTATTCCATGACCATACAGATTGCAATTTTCATGCAATATAAACATTCAAAATAATTATATATACTTCAAACATTTTTATGAATCGTAAAAGAGTTTACGCCCTTCATAAAATGAATGGAATAAACTGAAGATACAACCTAATCTCGAAGAAACTATTTGTATGACAGAGAAAAATTCAACAATTTAGTAGAAGTGTGCCAAAGATGGATCTAAACATGGCCGGACACAGTACAAGTTAGTTCGTTAAAAGTTATGATAAAATACTCACTATAATTGTATAGTCCCGTGTAGTCACGGCATAGAATAGGCCATCGCTTCCTTTCCCGTGGGTGTCGTAAGAGGCGATAAAAAAAAAATAGCCGGCTGAAGAACCCAGTGACCCGGAGGTCGTCGCCTCCGGAGTTGAAGCCGGGGTAGAGGGGTTTACCCCGAGGCCCCTACCTCGCCCGCCCACACAACATACGGCGGGCAAAGAGATGTCCATGATTGAAAAAATAGACCGGTAGGTGGCGGTAGAAGGGCAAAACAAAGTTTACTAGTAATTAAAATGTCTATACATAAAATACACTTTTTCCATCTATCATTCCCAATAATATCGATTTTATATTATAATATATAATTATATTATATTTTATCGATATTATAATATACATATTAGGAAATCAAAACGTATGCAAATAAATGAATATGCTTTTAATTTTCTGTGCACGTGCACAACATTATTACATATACGAGTATACAATAGCAATAAAAACCTGCTGTGCCATCCCATGCTACGGTAAATTACAAAAACGCTCAGTAGTACGATTTTTAAGTACCTGAGGGAGCTAATCTCCCTGATATTAAAATCCTTCTATCCTTCGGTTAGATTATTATAATATAATAAGATTAAAGACAAACAGATAAGTAACAAGAAAAAAGAAACAGGATGAGAAGAAGAAAAAAGCACCTTTAAGCAGCCAATTTTACGGCTAATATTACTCCAAATCATGTAGAAATAAAGCCGTGAGATAAAGTTATTCAATAATAAATGCTTACTTTAACAATAAACGAAGATATACGTATATACGTACGTATATACACGCAGCACGTAGCTACTAACTAAAGTATCTCGCACATTTATCAAATACAGCTTCCTCCACGCAAACCAAAACTATTCTTGATTTGCGCATTTCATTTAACCATTACATTGGCAGCATTACAATGCAATAATGAAGGCCAAAAAGGAAAAAGAAGAGCACTCTCTGTTGGAATTGCAAGATGCCCGGTTGATGCAACAATTGCTTGATTTCGAGAAACAGGAAAAGGTTTGTTAAGGTCACTTTTGATAAAGCAAGTCCTTATTCATCATTAAATAGGCAATTTTAGCAACAAGTTAAATTTCTTGCTACTTGTACTAGATATTATTATAAATGAAAAAAATTGTAAAGATATTTCGATGTTAATAACTCAATTTAAACGGATTTAATTGAAAATTAATACACGGGTAGATTTTAACCTAACAGATAGAATACATATATGTATACATTATATATTATATATATTCACGCAGCAACGAGTTGCAACTAGTCAAATTAAAAAAAAAAATGTTTTTTAATAATAGTAATTAAAAATACCATTCCCCTTTATCTCTGAAGTTTATGAAAAAATCTTAAATAATTACAGTTTATAAAGATACATGTGAATATTACACGAAAAATAAGACAATGTTAGCAACGTTTTTGAGAATCTATCAAAAATCTTCAAAAACAAACAATTATACTGTCCAATTTTTAACCAATCCAACCAAATTTTTAATTCAATTATTTTTTATCAATAAAAAACCAAACCAAATAAAAAAATACGAATTATTGTATCAATAACAAATAATAACAATTAGGTGTCTATTTCCTGATAGAAATGCAATAAAGGTCGTTTTGTTGCCTCCAAAAGTATTTCTTCTCAGTCTGCAAAAACAAAAACAATTACAATAAAAGTTGACAGGTAGAAAATGCTACTAGTATTAATTCCGTTTTTAAAAAAATCTAGGTCGAGCTGATCGGGCCACACCTGGGGGCACCGAGAATTAAGGAGGCGCAGTGATGTAAGAGAGACAAATTTACTGGGTACAGAGGAATAACACCTGAGTCCTCAGGAATGGCAACGCATGGGGGGTATCATGGGCGAAACAGTATACTCTGTTATGTCCATGGTACTGCTCATGTCTATAGGCGACGGTTACCACTTTTCATCAGGTGGACCGTCAGCTTGTTTGCCATTCTAAGTTGTGTAAAAAAAAAGACGAGAGATAGGTACTTAATACTTTTTTATGTGCGCATAGGAGAAAAAAACTTCAGTTATCGGCCGATATGATTTTGATAGATATCTAAGTGATCTATAGTCCTTGATGCCCTTTATCTTTTTCTTAATACTCCGCATTCTAGTGCCTAATTACCTATAGTTTGGTTATTTATGTAATATTATGTACCCCACAGTCATGAATTCAAATCTAGCCAACTCCAAAAACTTTGTGTCTATTTATATTTTCTACTAATTCTTCAGTGAATTCTAACATGTTTAGCGAGCAAGAAAGGGATTGTTAGTAATGGAGACAAATAGCCCCATTACTAGCAATATGCCCTGACAGGTCGACCTCCACGTGATTCCTCCTGGATACCATCATGATTAATTCTAGTTGAATTCGTCAGGATGGGCTAACTGATCAGACTGATGGATGATCTCCCACTGGTGCCTCGCCAGTATATACCTATAGCACAAGCAGGGTTACCATATCATTATCACCCATTAAATAAAAAAATACTTGTTCGGTGAAATGTGTGCGTATTGAGTGTTACGTTCGCCACAACGACAACAGTCGTCTAATGCCTTTGACTACCCCATCAGGAATTACAGTCCATACTTTTTTTTATCAACCGATTTTCAATAAGAAGGTTCTCAATTCTGTTGTATTTTTTCTTGTTACCTTATAACTCCGTCAGGTATAAACCGATTTGGACAATACTTTTTTTATTTGAAAGGATATATTTACAGATTGATCCCATAAAAATTTATCAAAATCAGTTAAGCAGTTTAGTTTTTAAACCTTAAATGTAAATTAAACTAGTTTTTTACAGCTAAATTTTTTTTTTTTGTGAAACAATTTTATTTCACTATTTACAAACAAATCAAAAATATGATAACGATCATAATACAGATCGAGTGATCATTAGGTCATGTTATGCATTTAATCAATTAAAAGCCTAAAAATAGAAAATTTATATACTTTAATACTTTGTGATTAAAAAATCAACAACAATCAACAAATAAACCAGAGGGAGACTTTGGACAAAAGTCGATTGCTTGGGTACATCTGTCCCATTCATGTTTCAACCGTGAAGCAGTTGTTTGCATGGCTGTGTTTCGGTTTGAAGGGTGGGATATGGCGTGAATTTACTGGATACAGAGCAACAACACCTGAGTCCTGAGGAATGGCAACGCATGGGGGGTATCATGGGCGAAACAGTATACTTACTCTGTTATGTCCATAGTACTGCTCATGTCTATAGGCGACGGTTACCACTTTCCATCAGGTGGGCTGTCAGCTTGTTTGCCATTCTAAGTGGTATAAAAAAAAATCGAAGCGGCAATGAAAATGTGTACCACTTTGTTTCAGCATTACAAAAAAAAACTGCTTGGATGTATCTGTACTAGGTACCTGTGTCAAAGTATTAGTCGCTTTTAATAAACCAAACGATTTAATTAAATTCATATGCTCATATTTGATTTAGAAGGATGTTCAATAAAATTCCGAGTTCGACAATCATTATACTACATTTTATTTTATACTACAAACATTTACTATGTACAAAATCTGTTCTTACATTCCAATACCAGACTATTACATTACAAAACGTTTACTTCCCTTTTGAATTCTAAAATTGATTATTTACTTGGTTATATAATAATACAGGGAAATATTGAAAACATTTTTACGCTTAACTATTAAATAACAAAATAAATAGCATCAATAATCACATTATACACATACGGTTGATGAAAATATTATATACTATACCTTTTTAAAAATGATTGCAGAAAGGCGTAAGTGAATTTAAAAATTATCCTACTTTCTAACTGCTGTCGCTTTTATATTGTGGAACGTGAGTGTATTTGTCTGTCAGCAAATGGTTTGTACTAAAATATATGAATGCGAGTTACCAATAATTATGTTATACAAAGAGATAAGTGTATTTTTTAACACAAAAGCGACAACAGTTACAAATACATTTCATATCCTTATATTTAACCGTAGATACAATTCATTACACGAATTATATTAAAAAATAAATGTTTTATTACTCGGTCTTTTAATTATTCAATACAACCTATATAGGGTATTGCTGAATGTAGAGCTTCTTCATATTTATCCAAAAAACAGCACACGGAAGTTAATAAATCAACTTAAACTTCTAACCACAATTAAGGGTCTATCTAGAGAAATTTTAAGACGGGGGATAATCGCATCATTACGTCAGATCAGGTACTAAATTCGTCAATCTTCTTAAGATTTTTTTCAAAAGAATTCGTGTACTGAACTGATGCAACACAGTTGTTTAATACACAGACGACTTCTGCTTGATGACGGCTTGCACGCATTTGGCCATAGTAGGCGAGGCCCGGCTGATTGGGTCAGTCATGAAGAAATCTTCCAGCTGCTTTAATTGGACATCTAGGGTGCCAGATACAGGCTTCTGGAGACTCTAGTTTGACCAAAATAAAAATGTTCATTATAAACATCATAATTTTATAAATAAGTTTTTTATTTCAATTAAATTATATTCATGTCAAATCCCTTACGGGATATACAGATAGAACCGATATCCTCTATAATTAAATACATACATCTCTTGTAACATACTTATTTTTCACTTGTTAAGAAAGAGTAGACTTTGCTACTTTTCCTTTTATCTAATTTCATAGAACTTTATAAATTACTTCTAGAAATAAAAAATATGTGATAAATTTCTGAAGTTAGAACTTTTATAATAACAACTCAAACAAAAAACCAACAGTTCATATTTACCTTTGATAAAGCTCTCGCCTGCGCGAAGTAGTTGTTATCTTGCACCTCCCCATACGACACTAAAGCGGGACTGATTTGACCGAGTCGGTCGCGTACTTCATCCAAATTGTTGTATGGTAGACGTTCGCCGACAACCTCCGATAGAGCTCTGTGACATGATGAATAAAAATAAGAAAATGCAAATCGCAGTAGCGACAGCATATCTTAGTACACAAATCCCATAATAAGAATCTAATGCAATTAACTGGGGGGAAAGGGATGTTAGTAATGGAGACTGAGAATCCCATTGCTAGCAATATACCCAACCAGGTCGACCTCCTCGCGGTTCCACCCTGAAACTACCATGGTTAATTCCTGATGAATTCATCATGATGGGCTAACTGGCCTGTTTTCATTCTCATCTATCACCCTTTGCTCTGCAAACGTATACTATTAACGCAAGCGGGGTTACCATACCATTTTCACCCATAAAAAAATGCAATTAACTGCAATTTTATTTAATCAAATGTTGAAATACTGAACATATGCAAATAGAAATGGACGGATGCGAACGTACGTGAACGTGTTCGATCACGCGTAGCGTACAAACCGTATAATCTTCCAGTCGTCGCGAGCACGACCAGGCGGCGAGACAGCAGGCAGCGTCTGCTGCGCGCGGCCCTCCGCGTTAACATAGGTGGCGCGTTTCTCGGTGTACGCCGCGCCCGCAAACACCACGTCCGCAATGCTCGCGCCAACATCTCCATGGTGACCTACACACACACGGAAATTTGTACTATTTGTTGCCAACTCGTTTTAATTGCAATTTGCCACTGGAACTTTAAATCAACGCCTCAGCGGTAAAATAAATTCACAATGGGTTAACAAAGTCGTTTTTTAATTTTTGTTCGAATAGGCAAAGCAGGTAGGTCAACAACTGCCTTGAATATTTTTGTTATAGAAGAAAAACATGTCTAAGAGTTTCATATTTGAAGCAATAGGTATTGAAATTATTTATGAAACTCATTTTATCGTAATAAATATATACTTCGTTGGTTCTGATCCAACTAGAAGGACCAAAAAATTTTTGTTCCTATGGACAAAAATTTTTTTGGTCCTTCTAGTTGGATCTATCTATCTATATAGATAGATACTTCTTATTGTTTCTTCCAAAAGATTACAACAGTAAACTTATTCTAGATATAAACAATTACAAGAAATAATCACAGTGAGAAAACAATGGGCGACGTTATCGCTAAAAGCGATCTCTTCCAGGCAACCTTTGGATGGAAAGGAGTATTCTTTTTCATCAGACTTATAACCATAGTAAAAATATTCACACCAAAATTGAGCCTCTAGAGTCTAGACGGTTTTCATTCACATACCCTTTACCATAATGTTGTATGACGATCGAAATTGTTAATTTCATTCATTAATTTTATGACGTGTCGTATTCTGATCAACTAAAAAATTTTGGCCAAATATTCATGGTATAAGCAATCACCTTGGTAGATTACGAAGGCATCCTTGGGCAGCTGTTCCCTGGTGACGACGCCACCGTCGGCGCCCAGCAGGAATACGACGCGAGGCTGAGCCGCCAGAGCGGTGGCAACTCCTGGCCGGTAGCCAAGGTCTAGCGCCGCCACCGCGCCTGCGCTGCGTTGCAGCACGTTCAGCACCTGCGTACACACCACACCACAAAATTTATATCTAAACCTGATAATTCCTCCCCATAGAATAGGAGAGAAAAAAATATAAAAACATACTTAATTTTTTTTTAACGATTTGGAATAGTAAACAAACTAATGGCACACTTGATGGAAAATCGTAACCATCTCATAGACTTGGACAGCACCTAAAGATAAAAAAAAACATACTGTTGCATTCATGGTACCCCACTTGTACCGGTTTAATTAGTCTAAAACAATAAAATCCATGTCTAATACACTAAATAAACCAGCAGTACTATATTTTTTATTGTAAATGCACTGTGTCACTCAGAACAAAAATTACATGATAAAACTTATTTTTTACTACTATAATAAAATTGAAACTAAACGATGTGTACATGGGAGATATTTATAAAAAAAATTCAATGGTCTTAATAAAGGCAACAGAATCCAAAACAATAATTGTTAGAAATTTCATCTATGTATGTATGCTTATTCTGGCATCACGCAAAAACTGCTGCACCAAATTTATTGGTTTTCACAGTTGTATACCTGAAGGCCTAACTTAAAATCTGGTATGTTTCATTTCGATACACCATCTAGAAGTGACCTATTTAATTGGTTTTCCTTTTTTTGATTTGATCAGTTTTGATTTTCGCGCGGCCAAAGTAGCGAACGAAAAGCCAGTACCAAATAACAAATGACAAACCTGTACTATGTATACTAGACAACTGATAGATAGATATTTATATCCATAATTTCCATAGATAATATGAGAACCAAAAACGCAAACATTTGAAAGCGAGGCATTTGTTTAATTACCACCACTAACACAATAATCCCCAAAAACAGGATGCATATAGAGGTCATAACACATGTTAGTATATAGGATACACTAACATGAAGCCCATGGTTTTTGCCTACCGATGATCACTATCCGTTTTGCATCAGGTGGCTCATCAACTTATTTACAGTTCCCAGTTAAATAAAGCATATATTATTTATTTTAGCATCATTGTAATACATTTTGCCCATGTTATGTTCATGGTACTGTTCATGGCTACAGTCGACGGTTACCACTTTCTATAAAGGTGGGCCGTCAGCTTGTTTTCCATTCTAAGTTACATAAAAACAATCATATATATCAATAGTTTTCACTCAAAACCTGTTCATCAGGTATACCTTC
Organism: Galleria mellonella; assembly: GCF_026898425.1. Taxonomy (NCBI): domain Eukaryota; kingdom Metazoa; phylum Arthropoda; class Insecta; order Lepidoptera; family Pyralidae; genus Galleria; species Galleria mellonella. The sequence continues at coordinate 2,833,656 of NW_026442117.1, forward strand.
CAGTTTTTATCCTGAAGCTTGTCTTGGAGCCTGAGAGCGAGCTCCTGAGTATAAGCGAGTAGTGCTGAACCTTCCTGTGTCTTTAGCTGGTCAGCTCCCAAGATGACAATCGGCCTCTTGGCAGCATCCAACCTCTTCAGCACCTCATGAGAAGATGAGCCAGTCGCCAAATCCTTTACAACGGAAGCTGAATCACCGACGTGCTGTAACAATTTTAACATAAAAGATTAATGTATTATGGATATGTTTTTTTTTATTTATTTTTTATACAACTTAGAATGGCAAACAAGCTGACGGCCCACCTGATGAAAAGTGGTAACCATCGCCTATAGACATGAGCAGTATCATGGACATAACAGAGTATACTGTTTTGCCCATGATACCCCCCATGCGTTGCCATTCCTGAGGACTCAAGTGTTATTCCTCTGTACCCAGTAAATTCACGCCATATCCCACCCTTCAAACTGAAACACAGCCATGCAAACACAACTGCTTCACGGTTGAAACACGAATATATATGTACTTTACAAAACTAGTTGAAGTTTTAGACATTTTTAAAATGTATGTCACTAATTACCTTACCAGAAATAGTGCCGTTTACAATACAGAAATTACAAGCAAAAAATTATTACATTAAATGAGCTGTTTGCTTATTTACCTACCAACTATAAAAAAAAACACTGACCAAATAGTCGTAGGTGAGGTCTATTTTAGGTCCGATGACCGCAACGTCGGTCTCCTTATGTATGAATGCCTTGCGGATGCGTGCGTTCAGCAACGGCGCCTCAAAACGAACGTTGGTGCCAATTAGCAACACGAAATCAGCGTCCTCCACGTCTTGCAAAAAACAGAAAAAAAATAAAAATCATTCTATTTCCTCTTTTGACTACACATGTCTTGTTACTGGATGTTGCTAAGAAATTTTTTGGTAATTTTTTTTTTCCTATCATCATCTTCCTACCCTTATCCCAACCATTTGGGGTCGGCGTAATATGATTTTATCCATATTACAAAAAGACTTGGTTTTTAGTTTTACAATCGGCCACCTGCCTGACGTCAACCCTCTTTGGGAATGCATTTGTTGGTGGTTTCCGCCACTTACGGTATAAAGGACAGAATTGAGGATTTTTTTTCCTATATTTTGTCTATTACACACAAATGTACAGGTTTCAACTGTCCACTGCTGAAAACAAACTGAGGAGTTTTGCCAGTAGTTGCCACGCTTGGCAGGCGGATTGGCAACCACAGTTAGGCTTTGAAGAGTTTTAAGAGGGATGCTGCTGGCCATCCCTCGCCCACCCTTAGTCGCCTCTTACGATACCCACGGGAAACGAAGAGTTGGCATATTCTATGCCGGGACCACACGGCCTTTTATATATTATTATTTATATTTTTTATTTATGCACAAAAAAACTTAATTAACAGCACTTTTATTAAACATTTATTAAACTAAACAAATTAATGAAAATATACCAGATTAAACCATAATGCAACAGGTACAGTTAAATCGTGGTTTAAGACCACGAAAAAGAAGAGTAAAAGAAAACATACTTGCAATCTTAGTATTGAGGAGATACGATGACCGCAAGTCAGTGCCAGAACCCTCTAGAGGGAAGTCACGCTCTGTGTAAACATTCTCTGAACCAAGCCGGTTTACCAGGTCCTTGAGAGCCACAAGGGATTCCGCGTCCGCCAGATCGCCAGCCACTGCTAAAAGCTTTAATAAAAAAAAAAGGTTACATTAGGGACTAGTTATTACCCTGCACTCCTATGCTTATTTTCTTACTTCTTAAGTTTTTAGCTTACTAAGCATCATAATACTTTCTAAATCCGGTTTCTAAGCAAACGGCCAAAACTCAGTTCATTAAAAAAAAAAGAAAAGCCACATTATGAAAAAATATTATTGTAGCCGCGTACTTCTACAATTGACATAAATCACACAAAAAAAAATATAATTATCCATGAACAAAAACATACAACTACATGTTACAAAAAACTATATAACTTAGCCATTAATCGCTTAAAAAATTACCCTTTTTTCGGTAATTGGGTAGTTACGGAAAATAGCACTACAATACCTTGTCAGGGGGGCAATCCTGGATAGCGCGGGCGGCGGCCACGATGGCATCCTCCCATTCGACGGGCGTAAGGTTGCCGCGGCTGTCGGCCAGCATGGGCGTCACCAGACGCTGCCGCTTGAGACCGTCGCACGCAAACCGAGATTTATCAGACAGCCATTCCTCATTTATTTCCTGTAAATTATTATACAGCGATTAGAAATAGAATACGAATACGACAATCCAATGTCACAGTATTCGTTTACACTAATCTTCGTAACCGCTCAACACTTTATAATGATTTTTTTGATGTAAATTTTTTACTTCAACTTAAGTGGGTGGAAAAGGGATTGTTAATAGTGGGATTAGCAACCTCATTAGCAATATACCCTATCAGGTCGATATTCTCGCAGTTGCCCCTGGAAACTATCGTGATTGATTCATTAGTGAATTTGTCACGATGGGCTAACTGACCTGCTTCATCTTCACCTATCATTCTTCACTGGTGCCCCGCCGGTGGATACCGATAGTGCAGGCGGGGTAACCATTCCATTGCCATCCATTAAAAAAACCTAAGTGGCAGATTAATTAATTTACCTCAATATGAATGGACACAGCTAGTATTAATTTGACTAGTACTTACAGATATTTTTTATGAATGATTTTATATATTTAATTTCCAATATTTACCTCATTGGTTCTAGGCAGTATACGTAATACTTCATTAGTACGGGTCGTTACGACTATATTGCTACCCAAGGGGTCCAAAACATCGACAGAGTCAATCTGAAAAACAATAAAGTTAATTATTTTTGACAGTTTAATTTTTTTGTTCATTTCTTTTATTTCTAGCTATTGCTGGAAAACTTACAGATTTTAGAAACTTTATATTATAAAATAATAACAGTAATCTTCAAAAATATTACAATATATAACAATTTCTAAAAAATCTAATATTTCTTCTTTTTTTATTATAGCATGTGATCACACCATCTTATGTGAACACAGAAACAACATGTCCGAGTTTATAGAATAAAGGAAATGATGTAACAATAGATAGTTAATTAAGTATAGAGCCATCAAAATAGCAAAAAGAAAGAAATATTACGTGGGTATAAAATTAACAATAATTAAAATTCAAATTATCTTTATTCAAATAGACTTGGTAACAAGCTCTTTTTAATCATCATTCCCTTTTAAAACTCTCTTAACATTATATGTATTTATTTAAATGTACAATTAAACTTTATCTTAATATTAAATACTCATTCAATAACATTGTGATCCGAGATCTTCTAATCGAATACTATACTCTATTTAAAACTCTGTAATGATACTAATAGGTATCAATGTCACAAAAATTTGTAATAAAATTGTCAATACATGAAGCACTGTTACCAATTTTAATTATGTTTCACACTTACCCTTCTAGTCTCCCATGGTCGAGCTGCAAAACTATATGGTTTCGAAGTGAGAGCACCAACTGGACACAAGTCTATGATGTTGCCTGACAATTCAGAGAGGAACATCTTTTCGACGTATGTCCCCACCTGAATTTAGGATAAATAATTAATTAATAAAAAAAAAACTATCACTCTCGCTTTTTATGTACCAACATCATTTTCGAAATTATAAACACTCGACAAGTAAAGTGGTTTTATTTCTCAAACAAATTCAGGATAACGGTTTCAATGAAGCTCTATTTTGTTTTATAAACAAAATTTTAAACATAATGTAATACTAAACAAATCAAAGGAATATTAAAATTCTTTGTTATTATTATATTTTTTTCACTTAAATGTCAAAGTATGTACCTGCATATCAGACCCTCTACCGGTGGTACCGAAATCGTCGACTCCAGCGACTTCTGATGCAAATCGGATACACCGTGTGCAATGAATACAACGGGTCATGATTGTCTTGATCAAGGGCCCAACGTCTTTATCCTCCACGGCCCTATGAAGGGATTGAAGATTTTGAAGATAAGCTCAAATGCAAGAATAAAAGTACTCTAAATATTGAGCTCGATTCTTTAAATTCTCTTTAACCTAATATTTTAAATTTAATTCATAATAATTTAGACATAAGACTATTATAAATTTAGTTTATATTAATTATTATTCCTTACAATAAAGATTTTGCTACAACATCAAATTGAAATTTTAATTTTAGAAATAGGTTTAGCACAATGGCGCCTAAGGTTTGATTGCATTATACACTTACTTAACAAGGATTATTACATTTCACCACGTCAGCTTGTCCACCATTTTAAGCTACATAAAAAAATTATTATAGGTAGTTCTAGGATATTGGCAACCAACTCTCTCTCTCAACTATTGGAAGCTACATTACAGCAAGTAACACAGGTGGTTTATTATTTAAAAAAAAAAGTGCAAAATCAGAACTGGTCACTAGTACTTATATAAAACAAACCCAAATAAAAATGTATATTTATTTTATACTACAAACTTATAACCCAAACAAATATGATAGACTATGGCTATAATGTTAGTATCTTATTAATATCACCTTCATTAAGTTAAAATCTATTATAGAGAATTAAAGCTTTAACTTAATTAATTTATAAATATAATCTATAACAGATTCAATCTAAAAATGTTACCTCTTTCCAGAGAAATGAATATCGGTGAACCTGCTCTTGTCAGATCCAAAAGCCATTGATTGATCCTGGAGATCACATTCACCACCTTGATCACAAATAGGACAATCCAACGGATGGTTTACAAGCAGAAATTCCATTACACCTTCGCGGGCTTTCTTAGTGAGGTCAGAGTCAGTTTTAACTCTCATACCCTTCATAACAGGCATAGCACAAGCCGCAACAGGCTTGGGTGACTTCTCAACTTCAACCAGACACATTCTGCAGTTGCCAGCGACAGCCAAACGTTCATGGTAACAGAATCGGGGAATTTCAACACCAACTTGAGCAGCAGCCTGGTAAAAGTAAAATTAGATATGTTCTTAAGAAGGTTCTGAACTTTTAAAACCAATCTTAAATTACAAATACAATTAGCTTGCTTGAGACATCCTTTTTAGATTATACACTTACAATATCAATTATTTCAAAAAACTATAACCTATTCATTGTTATTCAGAGATCAGGATATTAAATATAAAAAATAAAGTTTCAAGTCAAATTGTTTACTGCTTACATGATAGCATAATACAATTATTAGTTATTAAAATTTTAATTTTCTGACTGAAGGGGTAGCCACATGGCATAGAATTTAAAGATGTCATTCATTCATCTTCAATTCTATGCCATGTGGCCCCGCCATAGAATAGGCCACTCCTTCCTTTTCTGTGAATGTCATAAGAAGTGACTAAGAGAGGATGAGGGATGGGCAAGAGCATCCCTCTTAAAACATCTCCAAACCCTAACTGTGGTTGCCAATCTGCCTATCAAACATGGCAATTACTCGCAAAACACCCAAGGGGTAGGCTAATGTTCAACAGTAGCCAGTTAAAGGCTGATATAACGATTCATTCAACAAAACAATTAAAAAATAATAAAGTGATTTATTGATACATATGTAAGATATAGAAAAGACTTCAAGAATCACAATATATCCTATTTTTCTTGAGAGGCAATCATAGGCAGATTCAAAAGAAAGGGGACTAGCAGGTTACTCTTAAATCTAATATCAATATCAATCCAATCTATTGCCAATGACAGTTTTATATTATACTCAAGAAACAACAGTTAGGAATTAGGTTATAATTGGGATTGGTTTACAATAGTTTGCAATGGCAACTTACACTAATATGCATCTATCAGAACAATAAGGAATCATTATGTCACTAATATTGCAAATCAAGAGTGTGAAATGTTTTAACTTCAATATTGATTTATTGTAATTTATGTCAAGTGTAACCAAACAGATGGACCATACCCACTCCAGAAATGGATTGTAAGTCATTAGATAAGCTTTACACTAAGACTTATCTATAAGCATATTTTTTAAGGGGCCAGGCCCCTCTAAAACAATTTTAAACATGCTAATGATGTCAATTTTTTCTGAGCATTCATTTATATACATAGAGCACTCTGGAATAACTAATCTATAAGGTACCATGGGATAGTAGTATACACAGTGATACCGAGTATACCATTTCATTTCACATCTATAAGGAATATTTACCAGTTTAGACCTGTGGCTTGTTTATTATTCCACTTCACAAAAGTAAAAGTTTAAACAAATAACAATAAATTTTATTTCACATATTTTTATAAGGTTGATTATTTGATGAAAAGTTAGCTTACACTTAATACATACTGATTTTCTAATTTTCAATAGGAAATAATGATTGTATATCGTTATAGCTGTAGAATACTGACAGATATGTATACTTAACCTTTGTCAGATCCGTCAGTATTCTACAACTATGGCGATATCAAAATAATCATATCACTAAATGCATAATATTGTAAATGTGTGTAAAATTATTAAGATAGTTAATTGGGTAGTCTTTTGGAACTAGTAGTGTTTAGACATTTCAGTGTTAGTTATACATAAACAAGCAGATTTGAATGAAATTTGACACAAACATACTATACCTGAATTAACACAGGATACTTTTATTTATTATTTTATATAATCAAAGCCACAAGGAACTGCTAGTTTAAAATTATATTCTGATCCATATTACATAATATTTTTTATTAATGCTGTCTATATATGTGTGTGTATACTTTTTTCATTATAGGTTTTTGAATACATAATACACATGTAATAAAATTGTAACTGGATGATGTCAATACATAGAAGATATTAAGGGAATATTTTATATACAGGGATCATAACAATACAATAAGAAACAAAAACCAAAACAATAACATTTAAGATACTTGTCTGTCTATATATATGTAAAACTACTGTACCAAATTGAATATAATTTTCACTATTGTTATAATTAAAATCTAGCATATGTTTCATATCGAAATATCAATGTTTCATACAGAAATAGTCTATCTCATTAATTTACCTTTTTTCAAAATTCATACATATGACATTGAAGGTACAAACTAGTATAGCATATGTATAATGAAATACTCCTATTTGAAATAAATAATAAAATAAAGGTCTAATAAAATATTACAATGTTTAAATATTAAATTTAATTACCTGCAGTACTGTGGTGCCTGGAGGAACATACACAGGTTTATCATCAATGAACACCTCCACCTTCTCAGGTTGGGCAGGGACGGCATCAGCGTACCGGCGAGCCCCGAGGGGCGCCACACGGGACGGCGAACTTAACGCAATCGCCCGAGTCAGCGGCTGGCGCAACATTTTCTGCAGTCAAACACCAATCTATCACTACTACGCACATACGACCATTAAATTTATACCGTTTTTCTAGTGATAATAGTGAACTAATGAATAAACAATAAATTAATAATGTGACATACTTTATATCAGAGTTTAAAGAGATAGCAATAGGGGAGAAAATCTTGTTATTGTTACATAAGTACAAGATACATAACCTATATACAAAAGACTACAAATACATAATGAAATAAATTAGACTTATCATATAATGCACATAAGTACGAAAAAAAATTACTTAATCAATTTATTCTCCTATTTTTGTGAAATTCCTATCAAAATATATAATTTTATCCGTTTCGTTTTTTTTTTTTTTTTAGTACGTTTGTTCCGTTTGGAACAGGCTAAGGTCGGAGACCATGCTGCCTAGTCTTCAAAAAGATAATTTGTCTGGAATAATCCGTTTCGTTTACGTGACAGCTGCTGACTGTCAAAAAAAATAACAGATACTATTCTTGTATTGTAAAAATGGGGTGAATAGGAATTACGTGTTCAAATAGGAACGAAACCAAAAATATGGTTTGGAGTAGAGAAAATAAACATTATTGAATTCATATATGAATATTAGCTGTTTTATCCAATAGTACAACAGTTGATCTGCCATTATTTCACACCAAAACAATGTGACGTTTCATGGATTGTCATAAATATTATATTCAAAATGGGTCGACGTATTTTTTATGTTCGCGATATTCATAGTTATTTACGATATTAATCTTGTAATTGTTACGTTTTATAGCTAGTTGTAAATAATAGATCTAAATATGTTTTTTTTTTCTCATAGCTCTTAAGTTAAATAAATGTTCAATGTTCTCTGTATTGTGTTTTACGCCTCATGGTAGAAATAAGATTGATAATAGACAAGTAGTTTGTATTTAATAGAAATATGTTTAATTAAAAAATAAATAGACACCCAGTACTAGTGCTACTCAGAATAGTTAGCGCCTCCCTTTCACACTCGCTCCATCCCGCTCGCACCAACTCACCAACGTGAGTTTTTTTTTTTAATGGGTGATAGTGGAATGGTAGCCCCACCCGCGCTATCGATATACACCGGCGGGGCACCAGTGAAAGATGATAGGTGAGGATGAAGTAAGTCAGATAGCCCATTGTGACGAATTCAACAAGAATTGTTCACAATGGTTTCCAGGGAGAACTACGTGGAGGTCGACTTAATAAGACATATTGCTAGCAATAGGGCTGTCAAACTCCATTGCTAACAATCCCTTTCCCCCACCAACGTGAGTTAGTAATAGATAACGTGCGACCGGGCGGGGTATAAATATAGGCCGCCTACGCCGTTAGCGGCATGACCAAGTGACCAGATGATTAGCCGACCAGAAGACCTCTCCGAACGAGATAAGAAGAAAACTCTTCTGAGCAGCACAACGGGACTTCAAAGGAAGCAGTTGGATATTTTATTTCTCCAGCCGGCATCACTATATACAACCCCAAACCAAAGCGGGTCTGTCGAAGGTGTCCCGCACATTTTATATTTCTAAATTTATGGTATAATTCAACAATCAAAGGTACCTATTTTTATCAGAAGTGTCATTACTAAAATATTTAATTCTTTCTGGAGGTGCGCTTACTTTTATTATCGTTAGCACAAGTGGGATTACTATCAGACGGAGTTACTATTACCTAATTGTAATCCCACCTGCGCAATAAATAACAATTTGTCTAACAAAATAAAGAAATTGAAGTGTAAAGATTTCGTTCGAATTCGGGCTTATTCACCCCATTTTATAGTACAATTTATCTGTTTGATGAAGTAACAATTTGGTACAAGTTATGCGTCTACAGAGGTTATTGCTATCCCTAAATAGAACTATTCTTCATCTATGCTAACCTGTATCAATCATTTCGTTCATGCCGTCATTCCTTCTATTCATTCATTCGTTACATCTATTCATCTATCTCTTTTTTTATTCTTTTCTTTCACTTGCGGCCGGCTAGTGTGTCTTTTGGACCATTATATCTATTTTCTATCAGAATAATGGCAATTGGAGATGTTAAAACTGCTCAAGGTCTCAATGATCTGAACAAATATTTGGTTGAGAGAAGTTATCTCTCGGGGTGCGTATGGTTTTGTTATCATATAGGTTGGAATATCATAACCACGTCAGAGTACAGATGTTAGTCTTTTCATAACCTACCTTTTCGAACACTTATTGCCTAATGAACACTTAATGCATGAATTAGTTGCACCGACAAGAGGAAACTCTTAAATGAAAAAAGAGAGATTGCCTAATAATATTTAGATTATAAAATTTAGTCCTATCTTCGACCTTATTAAAATTTCTCAAATTCACAGGTCCTTTTATTGAATTAATTTTTTTATTAATGATAATTCAGATACACTCCCTCTCAAGCCGATGTTCAAGCGTTCGAACAAGTCGGCAAAGCACCGGCCGCCAGCTTGCCACACGCCCTCCGCTGGTATAGACAAATTGCTTCGTACACACCTGCTGAGCGTAAAGCTTGGCCCGCTGGTGAGAGCCCTCTGACAGCGGGAGGTAAACCTACTACAGCCGTAGCCCCAGCTAAGGACGACGACGATGACGACGTTGACTTGTTTGGTTCTGGTGATGAGGAAGAAGTTAGTATATTTTGCAGCATATCTTAATAGGGCTTTTTTACAATGTAGGGGGGAAACAAGCATGTGTCTCACCTAATGGTTATTACTGATTATCTTAGAAATTCCAGATATGTTACCAGCATTTTAGAAAGAAATATCGTCATAGTCGTACAATACTGACGGATTTGACAAATATTATATATATAGATCTGTTAGTATTCTACAACTATGAAGATATAATCATTTCTTAAATATTTCAGTGTTGATTTATGATGACCTATACAGATGAGGAACCACTCTAAGCATACTTTTCAGTCTAGAAATACACTAATATAGTAATACATTAGCATAAGTTAATGACAACACTTGCTCATCATCTCAGGCCTTTACCATTTTGATGTAATTTTTCAAGATAACATTACATCGAAGTTGAACAAAATTATATTATAAAAGTAATTATGATATCTCTTATTATTCACAGGATGCTGAGGCAGCCAAAATTCGTGAAGAGCGTCTTAAGGCTTATGCAGATAAAAAGTCAAAGAAACCTGCTCTCATTGCCAAATCATCCATAGTCCTTGATGTGAAACCTTGGGATGATGAAACAGATATGAAAGAAATGGAAAAGAATGTTCGTACTATTGAAATGGATGGTCTCTTATGGGGTGCATCTAAACTCGTTCCTGTTGGTTATGGTATCAACAAACTACAAATTATGTGTGTTATTGAAGATGACAAAGTCTCAGTCGACCTTCTAACGGAAAAGATCCAAGAATTTGAAGACTTTGTACAGTCTGTAGATATTGCTGCCTTCAATAAAATCTAAATGAAGCCATAATTTAACATCTTTCCAATAAAACCATGCTTTAATATTTTGTTGTTTTATTACACATAAAAAAATCTTTACACATTAAATTGTGAGACCTTCAAATCAGTCCGTACATCTAGTGAGATTTTTTACTAGTTACAGTACTCTTCAAAAGAATTTAGCTATTTTGTTTAAATTACAAACATTTTGAAGGGATCATTTATTAGGTTTCATTGTTTGTGTAACACCACAAAATATTTATCTAGGAGGAAAGGATTGCTAGCAATCGGGGGGTTAGTCGCCATTGTAATCAATATGCCATATCAGGTCGACTTCCACGCGGTTACCCTAGAAATTATGGTGACTAATTTATCGTTGAATTCATCACGATAGGGTAACTGACCTGCCTTTACATCCTCACCTATCACCTCTCACTTTACCATACCATTTACACCCATTAAAAACAATACCTATCTTTAGGACAATTGTAAACAGCTTATTGTTATTTGACAATTGCTGGTCATAAAATCATAATAGTGATATTGAAATCGCAATTTTGTTTTGATTTAGTTGAGAAATAAGTAAAATATAGAATTACTACAAAATTTTTTTGTGAATTATCTAATGTCATTCCACCAGAAAACACGCTCTCCATAGCTCAGTATTTAGAGTCTACCAATATTTTTTTATTTTTCACTTCTGATGTTAGTTTTTTGAAGAAAATGGGTAAAACTAATGAATATTTCCAAGAGATCATAGGTATAATAATCGGCCTTCGTAAATCCGATAAAAGTAATCGTGATCTTTCAAGACTACAGAAGATAACAAGACAAACTTCACTACATCGTTAAGCTTGCGGCTAAAGGGACAATTCCAAACAAACGTCGTTCAGGTAGACCGACAACTACAACTTGGAGTGAAGATTTAAGTATGGTTATTAATAGCAAACGAAATAGACGATTAACTGAACCGGAAATAGCAGTTTAATGTGGATCGTGATAAACCAGTCAGTGTATCCACAATTAAAATAAGACTGTGACGCAGGAGTTGAGGGATGCATAGCGGTATTAAAACCACTTCTTAAATCTATTAACAAAAAGAATAGAATTGAGCAATAGCAGATTGGAAAAAGATCATCTGGACAAACAAATCAAAATTTGAAATTTATGGAACCAAACGATTTCAAAAGGCGGCAGTCAAACTAAAGAATGAATGACGCTTATATTGTGGCTTTAATTAAACACGACAACGACACCAAAACAGCCCCAAACCGTCACAGGCCCTCCGCCTGTGACGGTTTGGTGATGTTTTGGTGGCTCCGCCGTTAGAGATCTTGTGCAGATATTGGAGGATAGTGCAGTGCCTTATGGAACCTACTTAATTGGTCCGAGATTTATATTTCAACAGGATAAATGACCCGAAACACATTTCAAGACTATACAAGGACTTTTTACAAGAAAAAGAATGACAACAGATGTTGAAACTTATGATATAGCCTCCACAGTCCCTTGACTTAAACCCCATAGAACTATTGTGGAATCAGCTGGATAAACATGTGCGAAAACGTTGTTTTATTTCTCAGGAAGACAAGTCTTCCCAGAAAAAAACTGCAAGAATTGTAAAAGACAAGCAAGACTGCATTGCAAAAATTTGCAACTAGGAAGCCGAAGCTTAGTGAGAGGGAGTGTGGAGGCTGTCATTAAAAATAAATGTGAAAACATAAATTCGTCCAAAATTTATAAATTATATTCTTGTTATTTCTAAAAATGGGTAATAAACATGTTAAAATAATTATAAAGTAGTTTCTCTCAATAAGACTTACAAAATGTATTTACTAGGTGGCCAAATACTTTTGAGCGACAGTACTTCTAATGAAAAAGAATTAGTTAAACCTAGAACATAAATATGTCAAATTTAAATTATTACATAAGTAATATTCCTCCTCTCTCCCCAAGGGGACGATTATATTCAGCAGTGGACAATTAGCTGATATGATGAATATTTTTTTTATCCCACAAATAATGCCTATTAATCAATTTCGTTCGTTTTTTTAATTATTATTTTTAATATTATAAATTATTATATTTTTAATATCAAAAATAATAATGAAAATAATCAAAATGTACATGATTTACATAGAAATTTACAGTAATGTAACATTGTTATTATAAATTAATTTTCTTAAAAATATATCACAATCATAATTCTATTAACAAAACAATTATTTACAAACAAAATGCATGTCTTAAATTCAGAACACATTAAATTCATTCTCAATGACTTATATCATTAAATGACTAGCTGAGCTTTGACAGAACAACTCATTCAACAAGTACATTCTTTTGTGTACTATCTCCGACATTGGCTTGCAGAAACATATTTGGTATGTCACTTCCAAAATAGACCTTATTGTTCAAACTGAGTGCCTCATATTTTTTTAATTCTAAATATTCTTTAGTCAAAAGTAGTTTGTTGGCTTCAGCCTGCTTCTTCAAGTGATAGTAGTCTGCTTCAGCTTTAGTTTGTTGCTTAGCCTTATGAATACTATCCTCAATCAATTCAATCTTTTGCAAAGATTCTTTCTCCATAATTTTTTGTTCATATTGGATTTTAGCAACTTGAGCTTCTTTCTCCGCTTCTATGACAGCCTTACGACGAGCAGTCTCAGCTTCTTTTTCTACAACCTGTAAAAAAGGAGACATGAATAATTGATAATCCAAATTTTTTTCATCATTTCAGTCTTTAACTGCTGAACATGAGCCTTGCTCATAAGAGGAATTTTTCCAGTAGTTGCCACACTTGGCAGACGATTAGGCAATCACAGTCAGACATTTAGAGATGTTTTAAATGGGATGCTGTTGCTCCTTCTTCTACCATTATATTCATTTAGTCACCTCTTACAACACATACAGGAAAGAGTTGGTTGATTCTATAAAGATCTACTTATCCTTTCTAATAAACAGAAGAAAGATTACATGCACAGTAATCTTAATATTATTTTGTGGACTCTTATTTGAATGTATATGAATACTAAGTAACCTTACTTTTTGATGTTGTGCTGCAATAAGAAGTTTAGACTTCTCAGCCTCCATAAGTTCATAATTCTTTCGGATAGCTTCTGGAATCTTTGGTTTGGTTACTCGAACTGCCTGTACTCTCAATCCTGGTGCCATTTCATCCAAGTCCCTTTGTAAAGCCTTGAATAAATATGTAACAATAAATAATATATTGAACAATCACAAAATCAACACTCATTACAATTTTAGTTATTTTTTACACTTACTGACAAATTTTATATATATATTCTTTATTGCACTTGTAAGTTACATATAAAATAATCTATTTATAAATGTTGTGAGCAAGGGTGGACTTATCTTTGACAGAGATCTCTTCCAGTCAACCCAGTACAGTAAGAAAGCATTTCGTTAGCAGACAGCTGAAGTGCTACAACTATTAATACATAAACAAATATGCAGTTAAATAAAATATTAAAATATATAATAAAATATTACATAAATACATACACTATAAATATATACAATACCTACCTACTTATATAGTATATGTTAAAATAAATTAATATACTACTTACATTAGAAATTTCGTTTAATGATTTTAAGATTTGAGAGTTCAATTAGAAAAATACAAAAAAAAAATATTACTCAAGGGAAAGAAAATGTGATTTCAACCTCTTCTTGAAAGAGGTAATAGATTTTATTTATAAATTTGTGGCCTTTTCATAACTTTTATTTAAGTAGTAAATATAGCTCCCCCAAATAATGGCTTTATAACAAAAAACAAATGCTCAAAACAAATAATTTAATATATTATTTTAATACTTACCGTTCTTAAGTTCTCATCTATTTGGTCAAATAAGTCAATGTACACTTCGTGTAGGGAATGGGCACTGCAGAATTGATTCAGTTCATGGTGCACTTTATTGAATATTAATGTTTTGTCATACTCTGCAGTAAAATTGCGTACCATATCCAAAACTGAAATAAAGTTTTAAAAAATGTTATTTTAACCATTATTGATATAAAAGTGTGATTATTTATCACCTCTTGGACCCTTAACAGCTCAAATAATCATATGGAAACTTGATATTTGGCAGAGAAGAATATACATTGCTATCAGCTAAAGTAATAATCACAATTACTGATAATTTGATTAGATTACTTACCGCTGCCTGGTTCCAACTTATTGACAACTTCAATCCTTTCAAAGTATATCATCACACCACCACTAGTACCACATGGCACATTTTTAACTTCATCAGTCTGTAGTGTTGTCTAAAAATGTAATAGAATGTATTTGTAAATTATTATCTATAATAAATTTGAAATTTAAAGTATAATAAAGTTTAAGTTTGTACCTGAATAGCTTTATAAGAGGTCAATAAAGGTATCATCATGTGGAATCCAGGTTGGCTAGTTACTGGGAGAAGGGCACCACCCTAAGGAATAATACAATTAAGAGATATTAGTAATCTTCAGTAAGAATTTTGCATTTACAAAATACACCATCTCATCTATTATAGTAGTGATGCAAAATAGATACTATACCCGGTAATAAACTCCTACATGGCCCTCCTCTACTTTGTGCAGAGAAAAATGCACAGTAACTCCGACCGCTAATATCACTAAAGCTAATACTGACGACTGATCCGCCATAGCTGGACTGCAAAAATAAAGATGCCTACTTATTACACGAAAATTAATAAATAAAACGTGCTAAATAATACGGCAAATTTACCTCCACAAATCCAAATGTACACTCACTATTAGCGGTATGATGAAAGAAAAACGTAATGCTTATTTAATATTAAAATGCAAGTGATACTCAAAAGAATCTAAAGCAATCAACATATACAATACTGTGCTAATGGTTTTAGTTATCAATTATAAATTTAATATTTCTTTAATTCTTATACAGACACCTAATCAAATTTAAACAGTTCGGTTTCGTACAAATTTCACATTTCTTAACATTTAGGAACCGTAGAACGGGGTGAATAGGAAAAAAAACATCGCTTTATTTTTTTTAATTAATCTATTTATGTAGTAAGATTTGATGATTCAACATACAATTCGAGATCATAATCTTTAACATTTGGCTTCTCTTCCAATCTTTCAAAATCCTTCAAAATGTGTTCACTTTGTATATTTGGTTGGGGTGAATAGAAATGGGAAAGGGGTTAGAGTAAGTTAGGGTAAGAGTAATAAAAGTTTACGTTGCCTCTGTGGAGCGATTCACAAATATGAGTCAGTTTTCAAAAGTAATTGAACGTTATTCGATGTTTCCGATTGATTCATTATTTAAAAAGTGTTTTTCTAGCAAACTAAAACGTTGATCATGTAATAATATACATTTTATATATCTATACAGTCTAACTGATGGGTATCTTTTGGGGGAAAGGAACTGCTAGTCTAACAGCTCCATTGCTATCAATATACTCTACCGGCTCAACCTCCATGCGGTTCCCCTTAAAAACTATCATGATTAATTCTTATGGAATTCATCATAATAAGCACAATGAACTGCATTTATTCTCATTTATTTCTTACTGGTACCCCGCTAACATATATCGATAGCATAAGAAGATTACCATTTCATTATCAGCTATTAAAAATAACTAGATAGGTATCTTTTTTTTTAAGTCTAAGTATAACTTATATTTTTAAGTCTAACTCTAAGTAAGGATTAAATCACTAGGTACTTATAATAATTGTTTGAAAAATTAAAAACAGCAGTTTGATATTTTAAACTTTTATTATACATACTAACTTGTGTATTGGATATTTTATTTATCTAGCTGCAGAAGCAGTGGACGTTCCGATGTTTCTGCTATGAAGCCTCACTACTGTTATCGGTTTAGACGTATTTAAAGGAGGAGAGGTGTACTCATCCCAGAATTGTCTAGTGCCTAACCCAGGAACGGCATCAGAGCTTTTAACTATGAACACAAACATGTTTAAAATTCTAAAAGTGGTGCTTTTTTAGGGGCCAAGACCCGCACCTGAAAAACAAACTTAAATACGCCAATTTTTTGCTTAAAGGCGCCCAGGCCGCTGCTATTATTTCTGACTAGATTAACATTCCATGGTGTCAAATTAAACACCCTAGAACATTAAATCCAATAAACGTTTAGGATATTGCATTAAAAATATTAAAGTGATCTTCGGGACCGGGAGGTGGGACATACTGACATTTTTGCGCGGGATGTCCTCAATTCGCAACTACGCCACCGCCTGAGCTTGTGAATGTTCTTCTCTATCAGCAGCATTCACGTATGTTTTACCTTCTGCATGTATACCATCTAAAACGCTATTTATTGTTGCTTTCAAAGCTCGGTACTCTTCTAGTGCCTTAGCACATAATTCTCCTTCAGGAGAATTACCAGGTTCAATAAACAACATTTCCAGGGCCCGTTTTAGGAATACCTCTGCATTTAGTAATTCATCCATGTATCCGGAACCCGTTATTTCACGTCCGTCAAACTTTTTTTTGGCCAATTGCACCATAGTTGCGTGTAATTCATACATAGTAATAGCTGAAAATACGAAAAATATATTTAAAATAAAATAATATTCATAGAATCTGGTAGAGATAGACTAAGAAAACATGGAGCACAGGTCAGGAACCAATTGCGTTGATATATCAAACTACAGATCTTAAATTGATTGTTATAAATTAACTGAATTGATTAAAAAAAATTGACTTCATATTTCTACAGTACATTTAAGAGTATATATTACATCGTATCTTCGCTAATGAAGCACCGATTTCGATTATTCTTTTTTCAATCGACAAGCTTTTTTATACAAGATGACAATAGAAACAAATGGAAAAATAATTCTGCCTGCGCTAACGATATAGACTAGTGGGGCATCAGTGAAAGATGATAGGTGAGATGAAAAGACAAGGCAGTTAACCTATGGTGATGAATACACCAGAAAATCAGCACGAAAATTTTCAGGGAGGACCATGTGGAAGTCAACCTGACAGTGTATATAAGGGGTGGCCCATTCTTTGCCGGGAGCACAGGTTCTAGTTCCATATTAGGTCGTAAATTATTAAATTAGAGAAATTGCATATATAAAAAACTAGGACATTACAAGTTATCAAAGTATCTATTTTAAATCGATTCCAAGTTAGTACCGACCTTTAGTCCTAGATATGCCTGGGACAAGTTTCTCAATGATAGGCAATAGTTCGTTACACAATTGTATTTTACGGCGCATCACCTTCTTGGTCGGGTGTGGTTCCCTATTGATAAGATCCCTTAACACGCCAGCTAGACGTTGCTTAGCTTCCAACAACAGGTAGTGGTTGGGAGCCAACAGTAACGACACATTTCGAATGTACTCTTCCAGCTCTTTTTCATCTTTCTTGTCTAAATGTAAACGAAAATATAAATAAAGTTTAAATTAAACATAATTTAGACAACTTTAGGTCAGATGCTTATGAACTCTTAGTTATTCAATCTCACACACTCAAGGACTAATTTATATATTTTATAAAATTTGCTCAACATAATTACACGGTGTTGGGGCATAAACAACCCTGATTAATAGTTTTTAAAAAAGCTGGATAATTTAAATATTATTTCAAAAGATATCTAAACAAGGTTTTTTAGCCTATCCTAAAGAGATCTGGAATGAGAATGTATATATTTAAGTGAATCACTTACTAATTACATCAAATTTATCAGAACAACTTTGAATCTTCTTGCCAATATATGACTGTGCATAATCTTTTTTGCAATTATTGCATTTCCAATCACCGTTTTCACCCATGGATACGAGGCCGATCTTGCATTCTGGACATATAATAGAACTGATATAGGTACCCAGCTCTGTGGAGTCCGTACACCGAAGACAGGTGCATTTGAAGTATTTGCCTACCAGTAAATGTTGTTGTCGTAACGTTGTGCCCTGAAGAAGCAAATTTAGCGAATCTACAATCTAATTGGTATTGTTTGTTAAAATAAAACATAATGAAATAATAATCAAGTTCTGTTGAAATTATCACCGAAACGGTCTCTAATGAATTTATAAACAAATTGAAACTTCAATCAATCAATGGCCTTTTGTACTATTACTATTAGACATCAATAGACTATCTACTTCAATCATTCAATTGACTAATTGCCAGAGAGAGACTTTATATAAAAATCGTTTGCTTGGGCACGTCTGTCCCATTCATGTTTCTACCGTGAAGCAGTTTTGTTTGCATGGCTGTGTTTCCGTTTGAATGGTGGAATATAGCAATGAATTTACAGGGTACAGAGGAATAACACCTGAATACTCAGGAATGGTAACGCATAGGAGGTATCATGGGCGAAACAGTATACTCTATTATGCTCATTTCTATAGGCGACGGTTACCACTTTTACCAGAGGGAGACTTTGTACAAAAGTCGATTGCTTGGGTACCTCTGTCCCATTCGTGTTACAACCGTGAAGCAGTTGTGTTAGCATGGTTGTGTTTCGGTTTGAAGGGTGGGATATGGCGTGAATTTACTGGGTACAGAGGAATAACACCTGAGTCCTCAGAAATGGCAACGCATGGGGGATATCATGGGCAAAACAGTATACTCTGTTATGTCCATGGTACTGCTCATGTCTATAGGCGACGGTTACCACTTTCCATCAGGTGGGCCGTCAGCTTGTTTGCCATTCTAAGTTTTATAAAAAAAAAAAAAAACTTTCCATCAGGTGGACCGTCAGCTTGTTTGCCATTCTAAATTGCATTAAAAAAATCTGATCGGGTAAATTCAATCAAATTTCAATCAAAAAAATTCAATTGTTTACATTAAGTAAAATACTGTATATAATTATTAAATAACTAAAATAAATATCTAATGTTACATTTTTTAAAATAATTATTATATTTTTTTATACCACGAAGGCGATAAACAATCATACAACTTGGCTGATGGTAAACAGTTACTGTAGCCTATGGACTCCTGCAACACTAGGGGTGTCACGTGCACGTTGCCGACCCTGAAGAAATCTTAATATACCCATTTTGAAGAATCTGTACATTTACATGAAAAATACTGTAGTTTCTAGGAAAAACCTAGACCTCATTTCACAGCCTTAGCGTTCCATTGAAATTCCATTCAATTTCCTGTGCTTAAACCATACCTTTAAGGGGTCCGAGTAATTAAAATAAATCACGTCCCCTTTCTTGATATTTATGCTCGCATGGCACACAAGCAAATTATTGTCGTTTATAGCCATATGCGTATTCCCGATACAGTCGTGTGCAAGTAGTGATGCTTTGAGATAAACTCCGCGCAGTATCTCTGAGCAGCCGATGGCGGGTATCTGAGGTCCCCGTACGTCAAAGCTATTCACGTCGACCGCTGCACACACTTTCTGTACTAAATTTACATCGACGCCCTCGAAAAAATCCAATGATTCAATAAACTGTAACAATATATTTTTTTTTAATTTTCTTAGAATGTCAAACAAGCTGACGATTCACCTGATAGAAAGTGGTCGTGTTTAGACATGAATTGCACCATGGATACTAATAAATATACTCATGGTACCATTCATATAATATAATAAGTATATCTAGTCTTATTGGAGGTGGTAATAAGGTCAGGCCGACCTCCACGCAGTCCCCTTTGAAAGCATCGCGATTAATTGATGAAGACTTTGTGGTCAATGGACTAACTGATCTGATGAGCAACATATAATAATAGAGTAGGCAGGGGAACCTTTAAATTTTAAACCCATAAAAATATTATTTATTAAGTAGTGAGTTGTATCTCCTTCTATTCATATGTATTAACATAATTATTTAATCAACAATATCATTGCAAAATAATATGAAACTTACACATCACAAATAAATACTTTTATATTTTATTTATAATATATTATTTTTAAATCATAAATAAATACTTTTATCTAAAAATATCAAAATCATACACACAATTTATTAGGATTAAGAACCATCTCATTTTGAAGACGATATAAAACAAAATTTGGCCGTGTGGTCCTGACATAGAATGGATCATCCCTTGCTTTCCCATAGGTGTTGTAAAAGGCAACTAAGGTACTTAATGGTTGAGGAATAGGCAGCAGCGTCCATCTTAAAACATCACCAAAGCCTCATTGCGGTTGCCAACCTGCCTGCCAAGCGTGGCAACTACTGGCAAAATCTCTCAATAGATGGAGGCCTATGTAAAACAACTGTTAAATGGTAATGGCTGATATGATATAGTATACGATGTAAAACAAAATTATCCTAATAAATTTACCTGTACAGTATTTTGATAGTATTGCCAGATGCTAGTATTCTTTCTCTTCTCCATATGCGTTTCTAGTTCCATAAACTCTTCCCAAGCTTGTGGATCTGTTTTCTTCTTTAACATTGCGCGAAAGATTAATAATGATCCAACATTCTGAACCATAATCATTGGATTTAGGCCCTTGGTGAGCTTCAGTGTTCTAAAGAACTCACATTCTGTATTAGTATGCCAGTCTAAAAAAGAAGCAAGCGTCTTATATTATTTACTTACGAGTATTGTGAATTTTGTAAAAGCTATCATTTACTAATCCAACTCAGGCCATTATTCATGTTTTCTTTATTCAACAAAGAATAGCAATCGCGCGGAACTGGCAATTAAATAAAAAACAAGTGATATAATACGTAGAATGTTGATATGTTCACGATCATAAACGCCAATGGGGAATTCAGAGGCATTTGTTATGTGTTGGCATCCAATTTGCTCGATCTTTTTTCATTATTTACCTATCGTCCTTCACTGGTGCCCCGCCAGCGTAAACCGTTAGCGCAGGCGGGGCTACCATTCCATTAATCATGTATTAAAAAAAATATATCTAAAGTATAAAAAATATGGCATGAAGAATAAATAGACAGGTAATTAAATATAGTGTTTTTTCATACCTAAATCTACAGTATACAGTGTAGTATACTAACTGTAAGCGAGTGGCTGGGGGCATCCGTCTCCGGGGCATAGTGGCGCCACGGCACAGTTCTTGCATACAATGAACTTGCTTATCAGCGGCAAGTAGCAGTTGTGGCAAACAAGCGACGTGTCGCTGTTAGGACCGAGGACGAACGGCTCGTCCGATAAGATTTTCTCGCCCGCTTTTAAATCTTTAGCGGCTATAAGGTATCTACAATGGAAAATCGAGAGCTGTTAGGAAAATACTCGGGTTTCTTTCGAGCCCGAAATCTTTAGATGGAAATTGTTTAATTTAAATAGGTATATTTGGAAACACCTAATTAGTATATCTTTATTATTTATCTTTTTCTGTGGGATCATTAATTTAAACTATCTACACAGAATACACAGGTGTTGGGATGGATATAGAAACACCATTCGCAGTTTCTAAAATTTCAGATTTACAGCAAAATTATTATATATCTTTAATAATTAATACAAACAAAATTTTATGGATATATAAATTTTACTTAGAACTATCAATTAAAATTTTTATATAAATAATATTAGTATCTCTAAGAAATGCCACTCAGTCTAGTCCCTTATGCGTGATTAGTCTAGGTATAATAATTATACCAGTGTCTTATAATACTATAAAACTATACCTGTATCATATATAACTTGATCAAACAAAAATGCAGGTTCACAATTTAATTATCAGTGATTACTACACTAGACTCACAGGCCTGTTTCGTGGTAACCGGTGAGTGAGTAATTAAATTAATACATGTTTATTGCTATTTGCGGTCCGGCTCTTTTACAATTTAGTTATTTAAATAACTCAAAAAGGTCCATATACTTATAAAATGAAATTAAAAAGGAACAAAAAGAAACAGAATAAAATAGTTATGGTTCTTAGTATAAAGTAGTACTAAGTATCTATTTATTTATTTGCAATGAAGCAGTTGCATTACATTGCGTTTCTCTAAAAAAGGCAATATATCATGCGTAATCACAGTCAAGAAATATACACCTAAGGCATAAAGGATGCTATGATAGTACGTCTACGAAGTCTTTATTGTTTATATTTATAAGCAGCGAATGTCGCTTTGCATCAAATCAGCTTCTATGAAATTACAATATCCGATAAAATATTTTTTATTAAGTTATTGTATTTAATAATTCCAATTGTCGTAAATCCCCTCAAGTATGATTACTCACAATTATTCAATAAAAATACCTCTAAATTTGAAAGAATAAATTACTATTTCTTGAAGGAAGGCAATTACATATTTATAATTAGAGCTGAGCACTATTTGAATTACTTGTAATTAAAATGCGTAAATACAAATACATATTTAGGAAGTAATTGAAATATCAATTACTTCCTAAAAATGCAATTGGTAGGAAGTTCGTATTTCAAATACCTGACGCCGAGGTATTATTCTAGTTAGTATTTTAAATATTTTGGCTTCAGAATGCATTTTGATATAAATATATTTAGCCTTCATTTAGAGATCTTATTTATAGGGGCGTTATGTAGAAAACAGCACTCATTAGCATTTCGTAACCCAAATATCATATTCATGAAAGGTAATATTTCTTTTACCGATTCTATTTACGTTATCAAATACGTAACTATATTTTGTATTTTATATTTCAAATAAACTTTACTTAAAAATATTTTAAAAACACACGAGATAGTTTTTTTAATTTTATTTTAATTAAAGCCAAATCTTTTGCCCAGCTCTGTTTATTATCCATGTCACTCTATGATATTTAATTTAGTTAAATTTTTATAAATAAAAAAATACTAGTATTGTACTGTAATAATAATATAAAAAGTGTAAATCTTATATGAAATTTTCTACACAAATGGAAACAAACCTTCCAAGTTTATCCGATCTCCGTACTTCATATCGTGCACTCATCTTGTAGATATTACTTTCAAAGGATTTATAATTTAAATGTACGAGAAGCAACTAGAAGACAACAATCTCGCCTATGAACACACGTGCGGGACTCGAGTGTGTTGTTATTTATAGTAGTACCTACGCTTACTGTGATTTATTTATAGACATTTCACTAGGTGAAGCACGTCAAGTAGGTATATGACACATTAAGTATAATGTATGCATGACCCGAATAATATAAATTTGCATTTACAAAAAGTGCCTGTATAATACACATCTCAAGCCTATCTCGCGGGGTAAACAGAAACAATACATGCCAATGATCCTCAATCTATTAAATTTTTAATTATAATAGCAGTGTGATATTCTGATATAAAAATTCTTTAAAATTGTAATATTTTTTTAAATATTTATCGATTGTCAGATCGTAAATCTTTTTTTTTATACTACTTAGAATGGCAAACAAGCTGACGGCCCACCTAATCGAAAGTGGTAACCGTCGCCTATAGACATGAGCAGTACCATGGACATAACAGAGTATAATGTTTCGCCCATGATACCCCCCATGCGTTGCCATTCCTAAGGACTCAGGTGTTATTCCTCTGTACCCAGTAAATTCACGCTATATCTCACCCTTCAAACCGAAACACAGCCATGCAAACACAACTGCTTCACGGTTGAAATACGAATGGGACAGAGGTACCCAAGCAATCGACTTTTGTAGTCTCCCTCTGGTAAAATCATAATAATGTCGTTATTTACTAGAATCTGATCAATATTTCATATGTAACTTTTGTATATAATTATAACCCATGTCCCATGAGCTGTAACTATGTACTTTAAAATTATATTTTGTACGTTTTGCATCTAGCGTGAATCAGCATCGCGTTTTATAACGTTGGCAAAGGACATTACGAGTCAGATTTGTATGAGACTGATAATCCAGTCTTAGCTTTACATGTATTTCACGCAACGTAATTAGCTACAAGCGCATTGCACTCATTCCTCAGTATGCAGTTGAAAGTACGCGCACGTAGGGGGGAAAGGATTGTTAGTAATGTGGACTATCAGTCCCGTTTTTAGCAATATACCCTGCCAGGTCGATCTTCACGTGGTCCCCCCTGGAAACCATCATTCTGAATTCCATTCATTACGATGGGCTAACTGACCTGCCTTTTCCTTCTCACCTATGGTCACTCACTGGTCGCCTGCCAGCGTATACCATTAGCGCTGGCGAGGCTACCATTTCATTATTATCCATTAAAAAAGTATGCGCACGGAATTTATATCAAACGCTTGTTTTTATACAAATTTTGTTCGACCATGTATGTATGCAACGCATTCGTTCGGAAACGCGCCAATAAGCCATTAATGGCTCTAACTCGAAAACACAAAATTAAATTTTAGATTAGTAAGAATAAAAGGAAAACATATTAGAAATAATTATTGCATTTATTAATACTATATACATTTCAATACCTCAGTTCAAAAGGTACTCTTAAGACTAGTAAAATATATATAAATAGGAGCGTTCATAATGAAGAATTTTATGTATGATTAATTTTACTATATATATATATATATATATATATATATATATATATATATATATTGTGTTCAATTGTTTTTGAAAATTGATAGTTGCGACGTCACTGCACTTGCTCAAGCTAAAATTATGAACGCTCTTAAAATAAAATTATTTACATTTTACATATGATGTCCATATACATGACCGATGAATATAAATCTTTATAAAATCTGATCGAATAACCTAATATTATTTACATCCTCATTGTCATAGAATATTAATTTATGGTTCCATTTTGTCACTATATACCACTGTACAAGTCTTGATATAATACACAAATTTTGATAAAAAAATCTTCCTTATAAAAACATAGCATGCTATGATATTATTTCTTATAATAAATAATAGATTATTATCACTTGGCAATGGCGGATTAAATACGATGTAGCATCGAAATGGAGTTCGAACATCACACATG
This sequence comes from Galleria mellonella, assembly GCF_026898425.1. Classification (NCBI taxonomy): domain Eukaryota; kingdom Metazoa; phylum Arthropoda; class Insecta; order Lepidoptera; family Pyralidae; genus Galleria; species Galleria mellonella. The sequence continues at coordinate 2,859,301 of NW_026442117.1, forward strand.
ACCCTGAAATAATAAGACAATTTATATTTGGGAACACCTAACGATTTAAACTACAAATTCAGTATAATCAATTTAATATTATTAACGAGAAAGATTTTTATTGTTTGTAATGGATAAATTCAAAAATTACTTAAGGATATTTTAATACATTTTTCACTTATAAAAAGCTACATTATCAGTGAGTAACATAAGCTGTAAAAAATCTTCATCTCGTAATGCGTACCTGGTAAGAGAGCCGGTGTGAGGTGACAGGTAGCCGCGATCAGACGTCGTCGCCGAGAGCGAGGGGCGCGGTCTGGTGCGAGGCGCTGATGATATCCTGCAGGCAGCGCGCGAACTCCTCGATGACGTCACGCATGGGGTCGGGCTCCGCCTCCTCTGCCGCTTCTCCTGTCCTCGTGCCGGGCTCTGCCGCGGCCGCTACCAAGCACTGACACACGGCCTCTATTACTTCCGATGTCATGAAGCTGCACGGTTGCCTGTTGATGTTTCAATAATATATATGAATTTTATTTTTTTCTCAAACATGCGTGGAATGTGAAATGTTTAAATTTCGAACTGGCTTGCAAATAGAAAGCTGTTTATTGAAAAAAAAAAACAAAGGAACATTATGGCGCGTGAAAAATTATTATTGTTCGTTATTCGTCATTGAACTTAAAAAGTAAAATTGTGTTTTTGATTTCCGCGCATTGTTTGAGAAAAGTACTATACAAGCCTTGGCCAAAACTAGGCATTGATGGACTCACGTACGTTTGCACGTTCGTCCATCAAAGCCTCAGTTGCTGGCCGCTGCAGTAATGTACTAATAATGATATATTTTTTGTTTATAAATAAAGTGTATCAACCTGGTTACGACTACTGTATTTTGTACGCACGTGTGGTGCGAGGCGGACGTGGTGTGCGAGTACTTATTCGTAGTACGTGGCGAGGCGGGCGCAGCGTGCGGGTACTCACTTGTGGTGCGTGAGCGGCGGCGGGCGGTAGAGCGCGGTGGGCGAGGAAAGGCGCGGGTCGCGGCCGGCGAGCGGGTGCCGCCGTGTGATGTCACGCCGCCGCGCACGCTCCAGCGTCTCTTCCACGTTGCGGCAGCCCACGCACTTGCACATCGACGTACACGCAATTTTGGCCTGCGAACACACGCCACACGTTCAAGCTGGATGCGAACACTCACGAAGCAAAAACATAAATAGTATTAGCTTACTTCCAAATAAAGCTAATCACATTAACATGTTGAGCCCGCGCCGAATTTGCTGTCCTTTCCGTTCAGCCGGCAGCCGACGAGAGATACAATGTTGTATGCTATCGCCAAGAGGTTACTTTAGTACTAATGAGATAAGGAATTCTTTGTCGCGCTATTTTGGACGTTTTGGACGAAAGACAGCTACAAATATTACCAAAAAAAGTTGTTACGTATTGTAATATGTGTAAAGATAAACCGCATTTTTGTTTAGAATGTTTCAATAAATTTCATTAAAATTATATTTGATCACATTTCATTGAGACTAATTTTATTTTTTAACTTTAATACTGTCGGTCTCACAAACCGACGCCAGCTAAATGAAAATTCTAGTGCTGGTTCCCAGGGACCGACGCTGGCCACACGGATAGTTCGCTGCCGGTCCCTAGGAACCGGCGCCGGACACACGGTACGGTAAGTTCGCTGCCGGTCCCCAGGGACCGGCGCCGGGCCCAACGTCTTAAACAGTACTGACATACAATAGATCCCGTTCTACCAATCAATATCATGAAAATGTAAAAAAATAAATAAATTACTACTATTAAATACTGATAGAACAAACTAATTACTGTCTATCAATGGCATTACATATATTATCAGTCAAAACTTTGCATCTCTACATAATGTACAAATTTAGCTTTAAAGTGGAGAACCATTTTTTAATAAATGACTCATCATCAAGTTCCAGCCTAATCAAAAAAAAAAAAAAAAAAAAAAAAAAAAAAAAAAAAACAATAATCCTATTATAAAAATGCATTAAATAAAAATATTAGCAACTCACCTCGTAACACTCACAGTAATTCTTCAAACACCCACTCCTTTTACAATTACAGCCCTTGTTATGTCTCCGTATTATTTCTGGACCACCAGTTTTACTCTTGCCAATTTTTGGTCTACAATATAAAAAAATCAATAACTATATAGTACAAAAGTACTTTTAACCATCTCCATTGGGCAAAAGTACTTTTGACTGATTTTGCTAGTCAATAGTACTTTTGACTGGTAAAAAAATTTTGATTGCAACATATACACGAAACCTTCTTACATGATCTTTATATTTTTAAACATCTCAAATACTATTTTGATCCAAAATATAAGTATTCCATTTGGTGATGATTAATAAATTCCATCGCGTAAAGGGTTAAATTCTCTAATTCTATTAATTTCCTTAAATTTGTAATGACGGTTAAATGGACGGATATTTATTATTCTTTCATACAAAAACTACTAAACAGATTTTAATTAAATTTAGTACATGAGTAAGTTATATCCTAACTAAGCACGTAGGATACTTTATATATTAATTCACGGTGGTGAAATGGCGGGATACAGTTAGTAGTCAAATTTCAAATCTCTTCCAATTCAAATTTGATAGATGGGTTTTGCGATTTATTGCTTAAATATTCACTATTTTCTTCCTTATAACAGACAGTCCCGGTTTGAGGATCAAGTAGACTAAACAAGTATTACTGCTCAAAATGACAACCTCTACTAATTTTACTATTATTAGTTGTACAGTTTGCCGGTATAAAATAGACCATATTTTCCTTTCCCGTGGTTGTCGTAAGAGAGTAAAGGAACATAATGGTTGAAAGATAGGCAGCATAGACCCTCTTAAAACATCTTTAAAATCTTACTGCGGTTGCCAATCCACCTGCCAAGCGTGACAACTACTGGCAAATCCCTCCTTTTATGAATATGATGATGATGAATTATACCGTTAATAATTTCTAGTAAAAATAAAAATATATATATATACCATTAGGACTTAGTTAATAAACAGATAATATAAAAACCTGCTTAAAAGTACCTGTTCATTATGAAACAAGTTAACCATGTAACAGAAGGTAATTTTAATAAAAGTTATATGCGTAATATGTTACAAAAGAACATTATTTACCTGAAAGCATTTGGATTCCTATCGAGACATGCCCTGATGGCCTTCTGTCGCAACTCTTCGTTCTCCAGGTTGTTGTGGCAGTTGTTGCAGTTGCACCGATTGCAAAATTCACCATTCGCGAAGCAATCGCAGTACAACTTGAGGCATTGGGACTTTGTACAATTACAAGCCTTCCTTGGCCGTATACCCAATTCCGTTGATACTACATCTGGAAAAAATAATCAATAGATGCATGTTCTATTTTTTTATACTTCTAAACAATATTTAAAATTGTAAATTTTGCACGTAAAATGGAAAAAATAAAGGGATAATAATACTTTGAGGCTATTAGTGAAAATCAACAAACTGTTAGTACACAGTAAACCCAGATTGGCAATAAGCTTAATATTATTTAACATATTTGTAAAATTTGGGACTTTTTTATCTAAATGGTATACCCGGGTTTTAAAGTTGATTTAAATATATTTAAACCAACTTTAAAACCCGGGGCTTTTCACGCGTTGTATCGTGATTCCTCTTGTGATGTTTACGTTATAAAATGAATATATATCCTAAATTTCAACTTTCTATATTTAGTAGTTCTGACTGTGTGTTAACAGTCAGTCATTATATTAAAAGGCAAACCATTTTATACGTATTCCCTTTTTGATTCCTAGAAAAATCCAGTAGCTGTGTCTAATGTAATGTAAGACTAACACAGCGGGTAATTAAACAATGTACAGCCTGTACTGAGAGTAGGAACTTTGAGATTACTTATAGTAGTTTTGTTTGTAGTTTGTTTTATAGTGTGAATATGAACTACGACTTACAGAAAGAAAACTAAAAGGAAGCTGTAATAAAAACTAATAACACATATTTTTGGAAAACATCTATAGTCGGCAAGACGGTCTCTTTTATAATTTTATATAATAAATTATACCCTAAATAAGTGATCAGAAATAACATATTACAATACCTGATTCCGAGACAGCCGGCGGCGTTGTAGGCGATTGATATGGATTCATTACCTCTTCTACATTTAACATATGTTTCATTTTTCTTTTCTCTTCCTAAAATTATATAATAAAGTTTAAGTCTGTTCCTATATAGAATAATATTCTCCGTATATACATATATAGATACGTATATATACATTTTTTTGTTATAGAGAAAATAAAAATAAAATTAAAACCCATAGACTATATCCTTATTTAGTAATGAGATATATGTGGCATATAAATTATGTACTAGGATAGTTAAGGGAGGTATTTTTGTAAAGAAATTCGAAAAAATAAAATTATTTTAGTTATTATGACGACGAAGTATCAAGAAGCCGAAAATATGTAACAAGATTAAGACTTTGGAAAATGTAATTTGCTAAGATGAAATATAAATACTTACACTTTTAACTAAATCCTCCACAAGAAGTGACTCTTCTGAATTTCTGTAATTGGAAGGGATAACAATGAGCGGATGTTCTTCTGGCCTAGTACTTGAATCTTGCTGATCTATACTGTTTACACTCTCTTCTCGTATTGGACTCTGCAAATGTAAGGTTTCATATAAATCATAGAAGCTTTTAACATTATCAAACATGTAGTGAAATAAAAAGTAATTTCACTAGACGATTCCTAAACTACATAAAATATTACAGCAACTATGACACGAATTATGACAGAAGAGTATTATATTGTCAATTAAAAACGGGCCATAAACAATGATATTAAATATCCAGCAGGAAATTTTCTAGTGGGAACTAAGAAGAAACTCCCCGATTGCTCTTTTTAGTCTAACAATATATAATTTGTTGATTTGAACAAACCTGTTGTCTCTCATATTCCACTTCGACCTCTTGCATGGATTGTATATTCACTTCATTACCAACTGTGTCTGCGATTAAAGCTTGTAGTGAAGTCTTGGAATCCTCCGCCTGTTCCTCTTCCACTTCCTCCTTTTGCACCTGACAGAATATAAATTTATTTTTCAGTTATCTTTGTTATAATGACGACCAAGCACTGCTTGTTAATATATTTACACTAACGGTCCGACCCAACTTGGTACGGGTACATAGAATATACGAAAATAATATAAAATATAATTACTCACAGATAATGTAGCTTTCTATAAGTAAAAGATTTTTTAAAATCAGTCGAGTATTTTTTAAGTTTATCCATTACAAACAATAAAACTTTTCTCTTTATAACATTAGTATAGATATAAAATATACCGATTTTTTATGCCTATTCAAAGGTATTTATTTTTCAGGCATTAGTAAAAGAGTAATAACTCGATCAAAATTGAACTCATTTCTATCTGGCCAATAACGTTTGAGTGCAAATGTCCTGAAATGTTCTTATAATTTTAAAAATATAACATTTGTACACAAAGTTTCATATTTAGACTAGTTATGCCTTGTTCTAAATTTTTTTCTTTAGGATATGCTTTTAACTGTAACTTTTGTATGAGAGTTATTAATTAAGGATTACGTTGAATAATACATTACCTCTTCCTCTACATCGGCCTCCTCGATAACCTCTTCAACGACGGGCAAGGTATGAGGCAACAGCTGTATTTCTTTTATCTCTTCCATCGTCGTTGGCGAAGTATCTGCTGTCGCCAGGGGTGCTAGTAGACTTTGTGCCGATCTGGTCGGTTGCTATTATAAAATATATAGTGTAGAAATATAAACTATATAAAATTATGGTTTGTTATTAATTGAAATCACTTTTCATTTATTACACGTTAAAAGTATTTATAAGTTATAACTTTTCGTTACAAAATAATATTTAAAACTATTCGTTACAAATATTTTCAATAACAAAATGGAGCAAATAATTAAGCATTATATTCGGCAAATCTGAATTTAGCATTTAGAAAATTATAATTTGAAAAGAATAAAAACGCCCAAACAGCCCACCTAATGAGCGTTTTTATATTTTTCTGTGGATTTCACGATAAATCGCGCACTGTAAAGAATAAAAACGCCCAATGCATGTTTGCCATCTCAGCAGTATAAAATAAAAATACGGGGCAATGTATCTCAGTGGTACCCATGTCTATTGAACAATTAATAGCTGAAATGATGTAGATAACAAATTGTATCCTTGTACAAAATTATTTAACTTAATAAATATCGTTCCTTACCACCGAATGCGACGATTTGGTGACAGGCGGAGCTGCTGCTATCCGTACCAACTTTTGCTGCGGTTTCGAGGTCACTACTGCAAAACCAATATTAATTATTCATATAAATAACAAATCTAGCATAATAATCTAATCGCGTTGTACCTATTGACAGCTAAATATTTAAAATTTTCGAATATTACGTATTACATGTTCCAAAATATATTTAAATAGAGAAAACTGTCACTTGGTCATTTTGAATTCTAAAATGGTTTTCACTTTTATAAATATAAAAATGTTAAGTTTACACTATGACCGATTTCCATTCAGTGATACCTAAAGAGTTTCTATACTTTATGGATAGAGTGATACTCCGTGTCTTTCTCCTTATACAGCCGCCATTTTCTGATTTTAATATTTTTTATAGAATTGTATACTAACAAAATATGGGTTTAACAATTATTATTATGTATGGCTAGCTAACTAATGGGCTGGCTGCACGCAACATTTACACATGGAGTAAGTACTATTGTAACTACCACAATCCAAAAACATTCACATTAAAATTGCATTAAAAATTTTTTGCAAACTAAACTGTGCTATCTACTAAAATATTGCATGTACCCGAATTAATAAATATGAGAAACGAGAGTTGTATATGAAGAACAATATAATTATTATGACACTTGTTTATAAAGCATTATATGAACATACGTTTACTAGCCGTGGTAGTATTTCCAGTGATGACCAGCGGCGGTGGTTGACCACTGAGCATTTTCTCTGCAGTCATCTGGATTAAGTTACCTACAATATTTATTATACAAGTATTCATTACATAAGCAAATTTTACGAGGTTAACATGTCATACATTACTATTTACATTATTTTGATGACTGGAGTGAGATAATAATATAATTCTATAATTATTTGCATGACATTTGTATATGATACTGCATTTAAAAAATGTGAAAATTTGACCTACCTTTACTATCTTGTAAAACAAAAGTTTTGGAAGGCACTGCTATTGCAGGTGGTGGTTTCGTGACAGGTTTGGCTGCTGTAGTTGTTGGGTTTGTTATTAATCGTATTAATTGTATCTGAAAAACAAACATAGTCAACATAGTAAACACTTCAATTATTGATAGAAAATATTATTATTACATCAGTCGTTAACTGTCCACTGCTAAACATAGGCTGCCTTCCCCATAAAGGGAGCTTTACCAGTAGTTGTTATGTTTGGCAGGCGGGTTAGGAACCGAAGTCAGGCTTAGGCGATGTTTTAAGAGAGACACTGTTGTCCATATCTCAACCACTCCTTAGTCGCCTCTTACGACACCCACGAGAAAGGGAGAAGTTGTCCATTCTATGCCGGGACCACACGACAAATCTTATCAATGATTTAATAGAAAATCTTAGCTATGCACTAATAGTACTAGTCATCAACATATTTAATCATCATTTAGAACTACATAAAAAAAAAAATTACATAAAAGTATAAGAGCAAAATCATGCTAGTATCTTTAACACTTACGCCTTTGCCGGGAACGTCGATTTTATGAAGTTGCGATCTTTGTCCTTGGACCAAAACTTTGCTCTCTTTGTTTATCTAAAAAGAATTTTCCATATGGTTTAAGAAATTAAAAATTATTTCTACATGACATTTTGTTCACTTATGTTTTAAATTAAATATTGATTAATTCTTTAACGTTTTTTAAAGCTGTCTATATAATTGTGATTTGTACCAATTGCTATATAGTGTTGTTCTACAAAAACTATGATCACTTACTTGTGTAGTTTTAGGGGCAGCAGTTTTCAATATAACATTCTGTGACGAATTGGCAGTTATGACAATCTTTTTCGTAGTAGTAGGTGCTAAGGAAAAAAAAAATCAATTTAATAAAGTTATAAATCATAAAATAATACTATCAAGATGTAGTCATCTTGATAGTATTATTTCATTCTTTGAGAAATAAAATATTTGTGCATCTAAGTATTGGTAAATCAGTTCTTTTAAAATATAACATTATTTTCTCTGGTATTGAAGATTAGAAGTAATATATATAATAGCAATGAAATATTAATAAATACCTTGAGACTGCTTTGTAGGCGCATTTGACTTTATAGTTATGATCTGTTGTTTTTTCCCTTGTTTGGTTGGAGATGTTAGTAACACCTGTAATTTTGATTTAAAGGAACCTTAGCTCAAGCTTACATTTTAATTTAAATCTGTGAAATATTGAATAGATAATTCTATTAATATACAAGATATTGTCTCCACAGTAAAGAATATATTCCCTGTTATGCTTGTTATGCTTCTTGTTTACGCAACAGAAATACAATTTTTAAGGTTCTTTTCGTTTTTAAACTACAACTGCATTGCGTAACAGACATAAAAACCCAATCAGTAGAACTAAAATTAAGTTTTATTCAATGTGCATAAAATACACAGTATAGAGACAAAACATACCAAAATACCTAAAATAGATTTTAATGTGTACTTTTAAAATCATAGAAAATTAAAAGAAATATATTTTTTAAATTTTAATTCTATGTAGTGAGTATGGTTTTTAATTTAGAAGATTTTTATGATTATTAATTTTGATTTAATAATATAGATTTCATTCTGTACAGAAATTCAAATGAACTAATTTTATATTTAACACAATTTAATCATAACTACCGAGGAGACATAATTATGAGCAGGTCTGTTAATATCTACCTTATTATTTGCAATTGATATTGGTATAGTTTTTTGATGCATGACATAACGAGCTTGTGGTGTCACAGCACTTCCGGTCGGTAATATTTTCGTAATCACAGCGGGCTGATTGCTACTCTGAGCTGAAATATTGAACCACATTACAAACCATTCAAATAAGATATACTACAAAGGGTACATATACAGGGTATAATAATTGGATGACTTGACGACTAATAATATATCTATGTGTATGCCATATAGCCATGTGGCTCTGGCATAAAATAGCCCACCTCTTCCTATCCCATATAGAGTCGATTAAGAAGGGTGAAGAATGAGCAGCAGCGTCCCTCTTAAAACATATCTAAAGCCTGATTGCGGTTGCCAATCTGCCTGCATGAGGCCACTTGAGGTGATATGAATTAAAAATGCACCATTCTTCATAGGTTTGTGTGGTGAGTTTATCACAATAAGTCTCATAATATCTCACGAAAGAACAAACCAACCAACCAAGACAAACCAACCTCAGATTTAAATTTTAATAAATTACCTTGTCCTATTACTTTTGCGACCACGGGTTTGGCAGATTGCGTAGTGGGTACACTTTTTGATATTATTTGAGCCTGAAATAATGAAATTATTATCCAAACATTATAATTTCATACTGTACAAAAAGTACTAAAAAAAAAATATTACAACTACTGAAAAATAGATTTACAAAGTAGTTTATTGATACAAAAATGTTTATGGTTATTATTTTACATTTCTGAAACATGTCAAAAGGTTCTCTCAACTGTATATATAAAATATGACATTCCCACTAGCACTTACATATTGAACAGTAGACACACCAGAATTTGAGGTTGACACAAGTTTTATCTTCTGGGAGCCCCCAGTAGGCAACATGACCAGCTGCTTTCCTATTTGTGCTGTAAAAAAACACTATATAAATTAGGTCAAATGTACATATTAATTTATTTGAAGTTTTATGTTTTATACATCATTATCATAATTTCCCATTTAAATTTAGAAAAATACATTTAGAGTCTTTAGTCAGAAAGTGGAATTGATTTTTATATTTAGAGATTTATACAATATATTATAGTAGCATTATAATACAATTTATTATAATGTGTCACTCTTTGATTTCGTTAACATTCACTCTATATACATATGAAGTATTATATTTCCAGTCTTTGCACACAACTCTGTCAAATTCTTGCTTTATATAACTACAATCCTTAGAACTAGGAAAGACAGGTATATCATTTACCTAAAACAGTGTTTCCTTTTGATGTGCCTTGCATAATGCCTGTCCTGTTTGCCACTAAGGCAACAGGTTTAGGTGCTATAGCATATTGTTTGCCATGAACCAGATCTGGCTTGTGAACGGGAGTGCTGAATTTTGATGGCTTCGGTGCTATAGCTACGGGACGAGGAGGTCGCGGTACAGCCGCCTTCATGAAACAATTTTTAGTAAACATTTATTTTTTATATATTTATTTATTTATTTTTTACAACACAGGGGGCAAACGAGCATGCGGCTCACCTGATGGTAAGTGACTACCGCCGCCCATGGTCACCCACAACACCTACGGCATGGCAGGTGTGCTGCCAGCTTTTTTAAATTTAAGAAATGATATGCATATTTCTAGTCTAGTTAGTTAATATTCGAAAAAATTACTAAATGTACAGACTTGGATAATTAAGGTTTCATTATAGATATTGTATACTAATAATAGGTAATCAAATTGGTAGACATTCTTAGAGAGCTATCATTGCAAAAATAAAACTTTTTACATTTACCTTCACAGAAATATATTTAGTTTGTGGTGGATTCTCTTGTTTTAAAGGTGGTTCAAACTGCAAGTTCACCATAGTTTCTGATTGAGACTGTAAAATACTCTGAATCTGTAAATGAAAATGTTCAACTACAATATATCATATATCATAAAATACAGTTAAAGAGTCTCCCTCAGAGTACTTTTCTATTAATTGCATTGCACATGTAAAACTAAAAATGTCACATCTCTGTAGTAGAGTATAATTAATAGTACTACTCCACACAGTATGATCATTCTCTGTCCCTCTCTGCTGGAAAGGTGAACTCAACACCTGCTTGTTATTACAAAATTACCTTTTGAAAAAAATATTTCTCATACTACAAACTGATTAATACATATACATATTTGGAGGTATAAAGGTGTTATTAAAAAAAAAGAGTCAACACTAAAAATGCTAACTCTGTTGTTTGGACTCTGTTTTGACTCTTGTTGTTTGAAAAGTATTTGAATAATGAGAGAATTGTAGTACACTAACCCAACTTACAAACCCTAAAGGTTGTGAATTTGAATTTGGCTGACATTACAAAGATTGTCTATTAAAATTTTCAGTTATGGAAAACATTATTAGCAAACCAAATTAATGTCAGAGATCAAACAGTAGGCTTACCCCTAACCAAATTTGTATGGTACTTCAACAAAACGTTGTGTATGTAGAGTATTACGTTTTCTACAAATCTTTTTAACTACCTCTTTTAGGATAACAGTTACAACACATTTTTTCACAAGATAATTGCATTGTTAGTTTTATAAACATTATATTAAAAGTGTACACACATTAGACTCTTCTGTTGTAGTTGCTCCTGAAGTTTGGTCATCTTTGATAGAATATTCTTGTAGTGTAAATTGTTCTCCCATAAAATCTGAAACTATATATTTATATGTTAGCAAAATAGCTATAATTAATCAAAATACTGCTTCTCCACTACTTAAAATAAGTAATAAAAATATATATATTTCTAATTAAAATAAAATTTTGTAAATTCATTTTATGTGCAAACATTGTATAGTAACTAAGAAAAGCTTATATTAAAAATAATATGTAATAAAATTATGATATAGTCTATTTCAATACAATATAATAAAAAAAATAACCAAGTTTTGTTGAAATTAACACAGCACACTAATTTGTGATACAAATTGAAAGTATTACCTAATCATATTTAATTTTACATGACTACTGAACATAACTGGAATATCTTCTGATCGAGAGAATTATTACTTTGTTTATATTTTTATTACAATTCTATAAAATAGATTAAAAAATATTATAAATATGAAAGTTTATAAAGATATTTATTACTTGATCACACTTAAACCTACATAGACTTGAATGAAGTTTATTACTTGGGTAGGTTACATATTAACTTGGGACATTTAATACCAATTTATGTGGGCTATTAAATATTTACCAATAATTTCTTCATTTCCTGTATCCATTAACATAGGTTGCTGTTCAATATGTTCAAACTCCATCGGTATATCACCTTCTTGCCCACTAGCTTCAAGGGTGATATCTGCTTGGCTGACAACTGCATCCTCAGAATGTGTAAAATCCATCTGTGTGTAACCATTAGAAAATTTTATTTAAACCTTATTGACAAAGTAATTTCACTATTTGATAATAATAATAACTCTTAAATTATGAGATAATATTATTAGGTATATTGGCAATATAGCCGGTTACAGTATCTTTTTGATAACTAGAAATTAAATCTTCTTGCTTTATCCAAAATCAAGGATATTACAGAGGTGAGGGGGTCAAAAGTACCATAAAGAACTTTGAGAAAAGGATGGATGCTTGATTTGTAGAGGGCACTGCCATACCTCCTGATATTCGAGTTTATTATTATATATTCACTAGAAATAAAAAATAAAATCTAACCTCCATATAATATTATTTTATATTTTGAAAATTATTCCTAAATTACTCAACACTCTTAGTTTTTAGTGAAAAGAGGTCAAATGAATCTATCATTCACTTGATAATAAATTATTACCTATGAACATTAATAACTTCAGAGAAGTATATTTATTTATATTTTGGGAAGGCCAAGTCTATCCATTTTATTTTTATACTTTTGTTGGTTACATATATTACTTACTTATGTAGAAAGACTTTTTTCAATTAACTTCTTTAAGAGAAATACACCCTATTATACAGCAAAATCTAAATTACTATAATTCTATATAAATCGAATTAGTAATGTGTGATAAAATCCAAATAACACTTAACTGATACGAAACATTTAACTATATCAAACTTAAGACAACTTAGCAAAACATTATAGTCCATTGAAGTCTATGAAAATTTTAATAGAAAATAATAGCACGAACAAAACATAAAAAATTTAAAGATATTATTTCATTGTGAACTATTACATGTGAATAACATAAAAGATTGAAAGAATACATAGAAATTAAAGAATTGGAAGTATATATTTATCAAGAAAATTAGCATTCATTTACTCACTTCACTTATTGCACTTTCCAAGTTTAAAGTATCTTCTAAATTATGATCCATTGTGATATTTTAACTTACTAACTACAATTTAATTTATCGCACAATTAACATCATAAGATTTGTTTAATGACATGAAATTTATAAAACAATCTGTAGTTCAAAAGAGGCCGCCATTTTAGGTTGTCAAATCTCAATAGCTCCGCCACGGTTAAAAACAAATATATCACGATAATAAAACGCCATTTAAAACACAAAAATGGATAGACTGATACAGTTTATTTAGTCATTTATGAAGAATAATTAATATACTTTAGTATAGAGCACTTGAATTGTCTGAATATCGAATTATTTTGTAAAAATTGCAATAAAATTGAATTATAAAGAATGGCGCTTCTTTCAATTTCATCAGCTGTCAAACAAATTGGAAGAATCAAGAAGCCAACATAACAAAATAAACACTTTTTTGTGGTTTTGGAAAAAAGGAAATTATTTTTATTGAAATTTGTATCTACGATCATTAATGTTTTTTTTCTTGAAAATATTAAAATTAAGTATTTTATTTGTTCCTTGCAAATGTCCTTTTAATTTGTTTGTAAACAAATTAAAAACCTTAACAATGGAAAAAATGCAAACAATACTTTTTTTATATTGATTTAGTGGTGATATTTTTAAAGATCAAATAGTTTACTTATAATTCTTATTCCTTATAAACTACTGCGCACTACAAACAAACAAATACTGCGCACTACGCGAAAACTTTGTAAAGGATTTCTAAGTACCAAAGTATAGCATTATATATTACAAATGCTTCTTAATCGCTAAATCTGCTATATCTGCACTTATTTCTCATAAATGGCATTGTTTTCGATTTAGTGGCAAAAGACAGAATTAACTCATACAATAATTTTAGTTTATAACATTGGTTAGCAGAAGCAGATATATCGTTTTTAGACTAAAAGTACGAAATAATACAAAATATCTCAATATGAAGATTGACAGTAAAAATAAAATATCGTGAAACTATTTCCTTTTTTTATACCACGATATTACGCGATGTTTCTCTAAGTAGTCTGTGATGGTGTAACTATAGTCTCTTTAATCTGTAGTGTAACCAAAACGTAGTGATTATTTATTTTCTATGTTAGTGATTACAAACTTAATTTATAAACTTTAAATAGTAAGGTATTTAGATAATAATTAACAGCAAAACATTTTCATTTTTAAACATTTTGATAAACATAGGTACAAAATCGATACATACTGTTTTTTTTTTACATTTCTTAGATTTTGAGATACTGTTTTTAATTAGATATAATAATTAGTTGTCCTGTGATGTGATGTATTTTTTTTAATGAGTGATAATGGAATGATAACCCCACCTGCGCTATCAGTATACGCTGGCGGGGCACCAATGAGGGCTGATAGGTTACAATGAAATCAGGTCGGTTAGCCCATCGTGACGAATTCCACTAGAATTAACCACGATGGTTTCCATGGGGAACCGCTTGGAGGTCGACCTGACGGTGTATTGCTAGCAATAAGTCATACCCCATTACCAACAATCTCTTTCCTCCAATGTGATGTATTGGATTGCATATTGCATTTTAGACTTACTAACGATAAATATTTTGCTTTATTAATATTTTTCTTTTCTGATCAGGAACATTATCGAAACAAAATGCCGTTAAATTTGCAAGGAGTGAGACAGTATCTGAGTGAACTGAGAAATTCAGGGGGACTTCACAGAGATCAAGCAGAAAAGTATGTACTTATTTATGTACATCTTGTAAAATATAAATTTTATGTAAAACTCAGTTTGATCAGTTAGTACTCTTAAAGGCTATTAAAAAGTACAGTTGAAATAGCAATCAGATATGTGCTAGTTACATATAGAATATTAAATGCTTCTATTAATTTTTAGGTATCGTAATGTTCTTATAGAAATTCTCAAAAACCCAGAAGGTGAATTAGCAGAAGCTCTCAAGGCATTCGTTGAAGCAAGTATGTATTTTAATCATGATTTTTGTTTGTTAAATTTGTAATTACAATATTCATGGTTGTAATTATCAACACTTAATAGAACTTTGAACACATATTGATATTATTACTTTAAGAAACAGAATAGTTTTTATTTCAATAAGAAAAAGAACCTGATAGTATATGGTAAAATTTTATACAATGTTCAACTGATTGCCAGCAGGTCTACTCTTAATTCTGATATCGAAATAAATCCAATCTATTGATAATGACAGTTTTGTGCTGCACTCATGAAACAACAATTAGGAATTAGGTTAGATTTGGTATTGGTTTGTTGTAGTTTGCATTAGTAAGTTTCACAATGTATATCTATTAGAACAATATGACACCATTGCATTGCTAGAGTTGTAATTCTAGAGTGTTAATCACCTCAATTTCAATGCCAGTTTATTGTAATTAATTTCAAGAGTAACCTCACTGATTAGTATAAAAATATTTTATTTTACCCAAAAGTTGCTTGAAAAAAAAGGTCTCAGGTTCAATTCTAATAGGGCCAATTTAGAAAATATTTTTTGTAAATTGGCTTGGGTTTGGGTATTTAGGTTTTTTTATATTGCCTTGTTATTTATTGAAGGATATTCTATTTGGAGACCTATCAATGGTTGTCTTTGGTATAGAACTGATACTATATACAAATACCCAATCCTCTATATATGTACTAAAAAAATATTGTGTTACAAAATCTTAATATATTTTTTAATATTTAGTAATTAATTTAATTATAAAGGTCAGTGGGTACCCTTAGGGGTAGTTAATTAATTTATATTGTTTATTACAGAGATTGGTATTATAATAATACAGTTTGGTTTAAATTTTGCAGTTGTAAATGAAAATGTAAGCCTAGTAATATCTCGACAGCTGCTCACAGATGTCAGTGCCCACCTTGCCAATCTTCCTGACAATGTTTCCCAAGAAGTATCACATTTTGCACTTGATGTCATTCAACCTCGGGTTATATCATTTGAGGAACAGGTAATGGAAGTTTTAAAAAATTACACAAGACAGTAAGATTAATCAAGATGAATATAAACTAAGAACTTTTGTATAAAAGATAGACAACTTAATTGTGTAACACCTTACCGGTAATTTAGTAACACTTTATGCTTTGCCTTTTCTAAGGACTTTGTTATTATGCCTCCATAGTCTATAATTTTATTGCCATATCCACTCTACAATACCCAAACACAGCTGCTTCATAACTGAAATGGGTTAGATAGTCTATTCATGCAGATTGTATAACTATAAATAAAATTTTTAGAGAAGTATAATTTTACCAAACGGATACTCTCTCTGGAGGTCACATGAATATTACTTTTGAAATGTTGTAGGTTGCCAGTATTAGACAACATTTGGCTGATATCTATGAGCACAATCAAAACTGGAAAGAGGCAGCAAATGTCCTTGTTGGCATTCCTTTAGAAACTGGCCAGAAGTAAGTGCCTTTTTTTCATATTTATAATTTTCCAGTATTTCTAAAGTTAATAAAGTTTCTAAAGTCATATAAATATACAAACAAATTTTGTGGTTAGACTTTAATATGGGTTGCCAATAAACCTAATAGCAAAAATGTATTAGTGCCTTTTCAACCAATTTCAAAAGATGGTGAAAGTTAGATTTTCTTAGAACACTGTCATTTAAAAATTTATTTTTTATCTGAAAGGATATGCTTTCAGATTGGTTCGTAGGCATTTTATTAAAATTGGTTCAGTTGTATAGTTTTTAAACCAAAAAAACTGATTTACCATTATGATTGTAGTCACTTTTTTCTAGTGTAATAAAACTTACGTGTTATCTATGCCAATGTGAATATAAGATTTAGATTTTATGCTATAACTATATATCAGAATATACTTTTTATATTATAATTATTTTATGTGATCAATATTTTCAGGCAATACTCTGTCGATTACAAGTTAGAGACATACTTAAAAATAGCTCGCTTGTACTTGGAGGTTGATGATCCCGTGCAAGCAGAGGCATTTGTCAATCGAGCATCACTACTGCAAGCCGAAACTACTAATGAACAGCTTCAAGTATATTACAAAGTGTGCTATGCTCGAGTGTTGGATTATAGAAGGTATGCAATGTTTAATTTATATAACAAAGGATGAATTGTGCCATAATATAGTCATCAATGATATGTTTACTTTTCCCGAGACAAGAACTTACGTCACTCGCTAGATTAGGAATGTTTCTGTTTATCGTAATTTAAATTATAAGACTTAAATTTGTCTTTGGCTATTCCAGTCTCAGCAATGAAAGTGTCATTTGCAATAAGTCTGAATTTGGCCCTGGCATTCCTATATGCCTAAGTTAGTCTTCTTTGGTAGTATTGAAACTGGAAAAATAGATTAATATTATTGTTCCTTTAGAATGTTGAGGTGAGATTGAGGTTGATAATTCAGAACTCTATTATTGTTTTTTAGGAAATTTATAGAAGCAGCTCAAAGGTACAATGAATTATCATATCGCAATATTATACATGAAGACGAGAGAATGACGTGTCTTAGGAACGCACTTATCTGTACAGTGCTAGCTTCAGCAGGTAAATTATCGTATATTATATAAAAAAAAAAAATTACAATTATATGCATGCATGCATATGCTGAATCTGTTAATCACTTCTATGCTGCCTCATTCCACTTTAAAAATGTTTTTATATCAGATTACAAAGAGGTAGGTATGGCAAGTTAATATAATACCTAATTTATTCAAGTAGCAAGAAAGAGTAAACTGAGAGCAAAAGTGTTATCCTTACACTATATCAAAATATTCCAAAAGAAGGTAGGTATAGAAAAGTAAGGTTAATTAATTTATATTTTACGTTTACGAAAAACACACGAATTTATAAAAAGAAATGTTAATATTGAAATTAATTCTCCAGCGATCGTAAATGTCTTTAACAACAGATAATTATGTGGCAGTGTATTAAAACAGTTTCTGATTTTCAACAAATTAAATATTTTTTTAGGGCAGCAAAGGTCTAGAATGCTCGCAACACTCTTTAAAGATGAAAGATGTCAACAACTACCTGCATATTCAATTCTAGAGAAAATGTACTTGGATCGTATAATTCGCAGATCTGAATTGCACGAATTTGAAGCTCTTATGCAGACCCATCAGAAGGTAATAGTAATAAACTGGAATAAAGTACAATACACCAATGCAAAATATACCTATAACAATAATTGACATTATCAGGCAACTACAGCTGATGGATCGACGATCCTGGACCGTGCAGTATTCGAGCACAACCTACTGTCAGCCAGCAAGCTATACAATAATATAACGTTTGAGGAACTGGGCGCACTGCTCGAGACACCACCAGCGAAAGCCGAGAGAATTGCCAGCCACATGATCAGCGAGGGCAGAATGAATGGATACATAGATCAAATCAGTTCCGTTGTACATTTTGAAAGTAAGTCACGCTTAATCAGTTCTGTGTCGAATATTAATTCTGCCGCTGAACTGCTTACTAGCACGCTGTGTTCAGATTTGAAAGGTTGAATATGACAATAAATTTACTGGTAAATAACATAATTTATCTGCCATATGATCTACCAGTTTTACATTGTGTGTGAAATTGTATTTATGAAAGAAAATGCGTTGATTTAAGATTTATTCGGCGAAAAAATAAAATTATAACTTTTACCGTGACAAAATACAGATCGAACGTAAGAGTAAATCATATTAAATCAAAAAAATATATCAAATCAAGTGTCGAGATGTCAAGTAGCATACGTTAATTTTTAGACTTTCGCATTGCACAGTTTATAAGAAACGTGAATTAATGCGATTATTTAGGTAAACTATGGTAATTTACCTGAGTTATCTCGACGTTTCGACCAAGTTACACCGGCTGTAGTCACAAGTAGACATAACTTAGGCAAATTATCATAATTTATATAGTTGCATACACACAAAAAATACAAGCCGAACCTATTTTCCTAATTCGCCTGTATTTAAAAAAGTTATAGTGACACATTTATTGATTTTTTTTTTTTATTTTAGCTCGCGAGATTCTACCACAATGGGACAAACAGATTCAAAGTCTGTGCTATCAAGTGAATAGCCTCATTGAAAAGATAGCCGCTGCTGAACCAGAATGGATGGCGAAACTCATGGAAGAAGAAATGATACAGTAATTTTGATCCAATCGACTTGCTTAGTTTGATTTCATAAATATGATTATTTTATATAGTTATAATCAGCATTGTTTGTCCTGCTTTTGTGAAGATGACTTCTTTTTTCAAATATCGCTAAAGAAAAACCAGAAATCATTTGAT
Organism: Galleria mellonella; assembly: GCF_026898425.1. Lineage (NCBI taxonomy): Eukaryota > Metazoa > Arthropoda > Insecta > Lepidoptera > Pyralidae > Galleria > Galleria mellonella. Next base: position 2,878,866 of record NW_026442117.1, read on the forward strand.
AACATCTGCTATTTACCACAAAATATAAATGAAACAAATTTGTCCTTACCTTTAATAGCCATTTTCATTGTGAATATATTGCATAATTAAACAAAAATCTTGTCAATCGTTTTTTATTTATTTTTTTCTAAGAAGTTTTTCATCGCAGTTATTAGAGAAAATAAATGAAGACTTATAGTAGATACTAATGTAGTAGCAAAGGGTTTGTATAGTAGGAATTGTTTCGGAAAAGATGGGTGAAAAATAAAGAGGTTAGGAGCCGCCCTAGACAAACATTTGACAATTTTCGAATAGCTGTTGTACTAAAAAAAGGACTAATTTTGTAATCAGCGCTATGGTGGTATTTTAATATACTCTTTATTTCTAAATATAGGCATGTCAATTGTTTCATATACTATAATGTAACAAACAAACCTGCCTGGGGGAAAAGTGATTGTTAGTAATAGTTTGATTTCCCTATAATTAGCAATATACCCTATCAGGTCGACCTCCACACAGTTCGCCCTGGAAACTATCGTGATTAATTCTAGTGGAATTCGTCATGATTGGCTAACCTGATTTTTCATAGTCACCTATCATCCCTCACTGGTGCCCCGCCAACGTATACCGAAAGCGTAGGCAGGGTTACCATTTCATTATCACAAATTAAAAAAAAACATGCCTGCTTTCGATTACCCCATTAGGAACTAAATATTAAAAAATATAAATATTAAAAACAGATAGTTATAAAAATTTAATATCTTATCGAAATGAAAAATATATCGTATAAATATAATATAGCAAATAGAAATAGCACTTCTTTTCCGTTGGCCTATCACTCGACTACATGGCGGACGTACGGGAACATGGGATTAGTTCAGGAGAACGACAACCGGGTTGACCGGGTCGTCAGGTATAATAAAACAAGTGAATGATGCTGCTCGCAACAAACTATTAATATTTATTTCCATTCAATTAATAGGACAATACACCGTAGGTGTTTATTTACAAGACATCAACTGGGAAAGTTCAAGATATACGGATAAAATTAGCAAAAAAAAAAAATAGGGATGGTTCGAAGGACCGCATGTTAAACAATACATACACGCTAATCTTTACTAGAAGATAACGCGTCCGCCATCTTGATACAAACAAATATACTGACATTAGATGGCGGCTAACAGATGTAAATTTTATAACAGCGTTTCGAACACTAAATTACATTATAAGGGGAACACTGAAGATATTATTTTGATTGATATCTCTATATATGCTTGTTTTATGTTATTACATAATAGTGAATGTGGTAATGTGTATCTACAAGATTAAATAATCAGAGTGCCTAGGGTTCCAATTCGAGGGCGACGCCGACCTTGTGTCCGCCGGCGTTGAAGTTCTGCCCGTCAATCGCAGCAGACAACGTCAGAGTCACGCCTGTAACAAATAACATACATAGATTTAATCTCATATACAATTCTGAAACATTTCGCTATATTACAGATAAGACTTGATAAGATACAGTAACATGGCGTGACAGTTGTTATGAATAAACATAATATCATATGATAACTATGGCTTAGGGAACAACTTGTATAAAGTTAAAGGTAATAGAAGCAGTTAGCTCCGTACTCTTTGGCTACATCCTAAGAAACTGAGCGTGAAGACACGGCTCTAATTTATGGATCCGCTTGTAAACCATCATAACCAGAATAACTATTGCATAATTAAAATATTTTTTTTTATGCAACTTACAATGGAAAACAAGCTGACGGCCCACCTGATGGAAAGTAGTAACCGTCGCCTATAGACATGAGCAGTACCATGAACATAACAGAGTGTTTTACTGTTTCGCCCATGATACCTTCCATGCGTTGCCATTCTTGAGGATTCAGATATTATTCCTCTGTACTCTGTAAATTTACTGCCATATCCTACCCTTCAAACCGAAACACAGTCATGCAAACACAACTGCTTCATGGTAGAAACACGAATGGGTTAGAAGTGCCTAAGCAAACGACCTTTGTACAAAGTCTCCCTCTGGTAAACTTACAGTCCAAAGGTCTGAATATGACCGACACCAAAAAGGTTCCCACTAACCGTCCTATATGATAACACCTTTAAAAAATCAAATATACCCAAGAGATATGCTCATCACCTACACGATGGATTTAAATAATTTTGACCAAATTCCAGCATATCTTTCAATACAATAGTAGCAACAAATAAATGCCTCGGAATACCCCATCATAAAAGTGATTATTGAGTCGTAATTTTTTTTTTCTAATCGTAAGAGGTGATGACACTGTTAGATTTTATAGCATACCGCCACAAACAAATGTAAATAAATTTGAACTAAGTCATGTAATCATTTAGATTTATACAAATAGGCCACGCCCCCATTGTATACGATGATTGACTAAAACGTTTAGGTGTTACATTTTACCACTGAACACATTAGCATTACAACTGACTACAAACTATTAATGAATATTAGTAACTTATTACTAGTATTAGTATTACGGCAGTAAATCCGTTTATGTATCTCAAAATTTTTAATGCACTTTTTACCTCTACAAACTCTTTTGCTTTATTGGTGAAAGGAACTGCGAAAATTTTGGGAAAAATATAAATCAAGATATAATTTATCTACGTATCAAATTTCATTCAAGTCCGTTCAATAGTTTTTGCGTGAAAAAGTTATAAACATCCGTCTATCCATCCATCCATCGTTACAAACTTTCGCACTTATAATATTAACCCTTTTAGTGCCGGGAGCCGATATATCGGCTCGCGCCTTGTAGCGGTTTACTACTCGCATTGCGGGAGAACTATCTCAAAATAAATTTGTAATGCGTTATAAATGATCTAATTTCATTACAAGATAATAAAAAAATTTTTTTTTTTGTTTGAAATCTTTGTGGACGACGTTTTTCCTATCCTTTATAAAACTGTGAAATTCGGCCGGCTTTTTTCGCATAGGCACCTCTGTTTCGCCCAGCACTAAAAGGGTTAATAGAACAGTGGAGTTGTCGAAAAATTATTACGGCACCATTGTTGATTAGTTGTCTCTCAGTGTTCATATAAACGACAATAAAGGGCATAATTTAATTATAATCAATTAATACAAATAATAAAGAACATGTAAATTTATGACAACTTATTCACGTGTTAAGATCTACATATCGAGGCGAGGTTATTATGATTAATTTCAACACACGTACAAGATAAATTGTACATTGCAGCCGCATAAAACTGGTGATGGATCGATTGATACTTTTATATATTATCTAACATTGTTATCTCCATACATCTTATTAGTGGCTTAACTACGCGAGGGCTAGACGGGGCAGTGTCCCGGGGCTCCCAAGCTCAGGAGGGAACCCTCGGATCCTGACTTACATAAATAAACCAGATTCCAGGAACGCAACTTTAATAATGGCATCTTATTTGAAAAAAAAAAAATACAGGGGAATTCCCAACAAGTCTCGAACATCTTTGTATAAAAGGCAAGGAACTCCCCTATATGTTTAGGCTGGTTTTACAAACGCGCCGTCAAATAGCTCGTCTCAATAGCACGCGCTTGATAACGCATTTAGATTACGATAAACCGGGAGTATGTAAATTCGGAACACGACGAATAAGGAACAAATGAGCCCTAATTCATTTTTTGCCTCAGGGTTTTTGCTTACCTTGTAAGCCACTGCATTAAACCCAGGTCTATGAACTATATGACCATGATAACTTAGAAATCAAAAATAATGTCAAATATATAATTTAAAAATACATAACCTACCATTTATATTTGTCTAAGAACACTAAGTTTGGATAGTCAAGTGAGGTGATATTTGAATAGATTAACAATTAAAATAAAAAAAATAGACTACTAATAAAATTTGTATATTAACTCAGAAGTCAGTAAACCCTGTCGAAAAAAGAAACCACACGATCCAAAATCGATGATGATAGTGCACACATAAAATCATTGATGATGATGATGATTGAGGTGATGATGATATACACAAAACAATTATCAACTATTTGATACTCGGCGGCCTGCGATTTCATTTCTAATAAGTATTTTAAATTTTTATCACTTTATTTTCAATTCAATTAGGTACTACATGAATTTCCCACGTAAACGCACGATTACAACTACTATCCCACCTTTTTATAGGTACACACAATGTAATGTGAAGATAACTCGCATAGCACTATGGTATTTGTAAAAACTTTCTACATTGCCATTATGATTGTCAACCTGGGGGAGTTAAAAACTCGGTTCACAAGAATCGAAACAAGATTTTTGTATAATCCGCTAAAGTTACACAGATCTCTCACACTGAAAGCTTAATAATAACAAACTAGAGCAGTTTCATGGACGAGTAATATAAATACAATCCTGTTATGTAATGCGAGTTTATTTACTTCCGTCAACTTTTCTTCTACATCACTAATTTCATGGTTTGTCTTCTGTCATAATGTTGGGTTTAATGATTACTAATATCATAAATGTAAGTTTGTATGAATGTATATTAGTTACTCAACCACAATAAAAGAATGAAATATGTTAATAAATGTAGGTAATTCATTTTGTTAACACAAGATAATTTTTATCTTATTTCACGCTATTATCTAAAAAAATCTTAGTCTGGCATATGTATATATCAGAGAAACCCAAAAAATATCTCACCTGGGCGCAACTTCTGTTGATAACCAAGACCAATGAGGGATTTGTTGTTGATCTTGGCATGCAAGGACGCATCTTGGTCCAGCGCGAATTTGGCGCCAACGCCGAATAGTGTATCCGAGGAGCCAGAGGTCCACTTCATGCTGATACCACAGTCCAGCTTGTCAGACACCTTCTGGTAGATGGAACCACCAAAGTCCTTGCCATTGTCACTGTTTATGAAAACACATCACTATATTAGTAATGTAACAATTTTATATGAAAAAGGTTTCAATGTCGCACAGTACCATCTTGTTGAGACATACAAATTCTTAAAAAGTTTTTATTTTAAAATCCTCTAATCTTAGATAATATAGATAGAGTGTCTTCATACAAATGCTTTGAGAAAAGCGAGTCAACTTTTTCATACAATTTTGCGTAATAAATAGTTATGAGTGATTCCTTTATAACTTCTATATTTATTTTGTTTTATAATTTTGACATATTATTAATGCGTTAAAACTAATTTTATTTACTAAATAATTAATTATAGCAAGGTACATAACATGCGTAAGTATATAGAACAATAATAAAAAAACGAGTCAGCTAATTTGACTATTAGCTGACAAAAAGTTGATCTGTTTTTGAGGCTCAATGTTCTATCAATATCATTTAAGCCTCTAATAATGTCTGTTCTTTTAAAGTCACTGCAAATTTCTATTAAAGCCACTGTAAATTTAAAATACCTAGTTTTGTGATTTCTAAAGGGTTCCTATGAATAGAAAATTAATCATATTTAAAAATTATTTCATTAATTTTTAAATAGAAAAATTGGAAACGAAACCCACTGAGTTAAATTGAAAGATTGAACTTAAGCTTTAATTATTATGCTATAATATAAAAAGAGGCGGACATGACGAAATTATAAAGATTTTGTATTTGCTATTTCATTAAAATCCTAAAAATATATACAAAGATATCACACATACAGAGCATAGCAAAAAAAATTACCAGTGAGATAAACATTATTTCATAAACCTATTTTATGTTTAAAAATGTGATAAGATTAAAGTTCTACGAAATTGTATATTTTCGTAACAAAGCTCGTATAAAGAAACTATAGCAATAAAAGTTATCCAGTAATGTAATTTAACAACTGAATAATAAAAAGCAAAATTGGACCTACTTGCAGTCAGTGTACCACTGAACTAATACAAAGTGTGGTCAATGAGACGTCAATAAAAATAATAAGAGGTCAGGTATAAGATGATATTGAGAGTTCATAACACTTTCTTTAAGGAGCGTATTTGAAATGTGAACATTGAATTCGAAATAATATAAATAGATTTATATAGAAACAAAATATTTATTATCTATTTTTCTTTTATAGATATATATTTGAATAAGCAAAATGTGTGTATGTAACAAAGTTGATTCATTGTACATATGTCTTGAAGAACAATAGTAAGATGAGACCAAACATTAGAGTCAATGTCATCTGGATTATACTGGATATAAGAGACGTATGAAGTGAGGACACATGACATACTGAATTCAAAGTGGCCTGTTATGTAATCCTATAAAATCAATATCTGTGATTCACATTGCAGTAAGCCTCACTTCACTTTGTAATTTGTTAAATAATAAATGTTTAACACAATGACTAAAAATTTTTTTAGCAAACACCTTATTATATTTTGGACTGCATTTATATTCTTTTACTAATATAAAGTAAGCAGAGTGAATAATGTTCAAAAGGTTTTTTATCCTTACATGCACCTCTTAGTGTATCCACTTTCAAATTACTTTTGATACTATTACTGCTGCTTCACAGCAAAAATATGGATGGGAAACAAGTACCCACATACATATAATTTTTGTAGTCTCCCTCTGGTAAAATATATACCCACATTAGATTAGGGTGATATTTTTTTTCAAACAAATCAATATTGTTATTGTTTGTTGATTACTATTGAAAAAAGTATAATCTCTTAGGTGATTTATTAATTGTATTATTGTTGTATATGTTATAATTTCAGCCATTAATTTACCCACTGCTAAACAATAGACTTTCATTGTGGAATAACTTTATAAAATATACTTTAAATATACACTATAGTTTATACTTACACATTGGTATGGAGTGCAAAGTCCCTAGTTTGGTAGCCAAGAGCAAAGTTGTTCTTAGCAAACTTGGCCTTCTGTGAGTCAAACTGTGTGTGAACACCAGCAAGCCAGCCCTGGTACTTGAGCACAGCTGCTACATCCACAATGGGACCAGCGAGATCTAAATCCAAGTTGGTGTTTATCGCCACTGTATCATTGGCATATGAAGACTTCAATTTCCCTGTCTTGCTCCTAAAATTTTATGAGTAATATATGCAAAATTGTAGAATTACTTGATCATTGGGGTTGATTCTAAAAAGTTGTTATATAAAATTCTCTAAAATTTGTCATAGAAATACAGTGAATTATCATCATCAGACAACTTGTAAATAAAAGCCTAAATATCAATTTATGCAATACATAATTATGCAACAGGTAATAACTTTATATCTAATAATAACAATATTATAAAAAGTGAGCATATATTCCCTTAATGTAAACCCCCCTCTCTATTCTAAAATATTGCCATTGGCTTGCAAGAAAAAATACACTTTTTCATCATTTCTTGTATCATTGTTTAGAAATATTTAAACCCTGTATTTGGAAATCTTAAATCATCATGTTATTTTTAATATGGAGTCCAAACTAAATTTATTTTTTAGTTAAATATTATTTCAGTCCCGAAATGTCAAATAATGCACATCTTACCCTGTTTGTGGTGCAAATGTGCCCTCCAATGTTACTTTAAGACCGGCAGCAATCTTATCCTGAATAGTGATATCAGTGGCCAGTGTGTTGTCCGTGTTCCATTTCTCTGTGAATGTGAGACCGTAGTCTTTCACAGCATATTTGGATGAAAGGCTGCCAAATACCTGTGGCAATTATTTCATGATCAAACTTTAGTTAACAATGTCAACTGAGCAGTTATGATACAACTGTCGGTAACTATCTTCAAATAACTCAACAACTATATAAAATATAGTAAAGCTTTAGAACTACTTGGTTACAAACTAAATAAGTAATGTAAGAAGTACTATAACATTAAATTTGTTATAGATTTCATATTACATAAAATTTGTTTTAACAGAGAGCAATATACTTTAGTTTACTGCAACTGTATAATATAATATAATAATTCTGACAAGGTGATATTTAGTAAGAATTAATCAATTTATTTTCTTTTAATTATACCTTTCCACTCTCCTGGTTGGAGGTAATACCACTGCTGAACTCCACACCAGACTCACTCTTAGTCTTAAGATCAAGTTTGAACACACCAAAGTGGTATCCTTTGCCGAAGACATCATTTGCCTTCTTTCCAAGATCAGCATAATAGGGAGGGGCCATTATCTGATAAAAATTATTGTCTTCTAAGTAAACATTAAATATTAACTTAAAAAAATATAAAATTCTAATTTAGTTTTAGAAACATTTATCTGATTCATAAATAGGATGTGACATATCAATATAAAATAATTCATTCTGGTGGATTAGTATTTTTTAGAAATAAGAATATTAGTTGTAGTAACAAAAATCGCTAAATTGACCATCTGTGCCAGCTGGGTCAGGGTTGGGTTGTCTTCGCGACATAGACATATTTACAAGCCACTTTCATTGAAGCTATTACATAACACTATTAGACTACAACTCATACATCATCCATCAAAGTTAGAACAAATTGATGTCTCTAATCACATGTAAATAACTACTGATAAACTTAATATACGAGTCATCGTAAACTTGACCTTAAGAAAATCTGCCCAATTGAAACTAATAGGAGAAATCACATGTCAGGCACATCACATCACATCTCCAGTGGGCACAGTTACAAAGATATTAAAATAAGCTGGTAATGAATTATTCCAAAATATACAATGAATTCTAGACACATTTTTACTGGATCAAGTGACATAAAATTAGAATAAAGGGGGATGACGTCGATAATTTCTCCAAGAAAACCGGCTGATGGTAATGTATAGTGTAACCTAACATAAATGATTTTTTCTATGAAGTACACACTAAAATACTTTCTTGTAAACTTGAGAAATGATACTTACAGAGGTATATATTTATTCACAGTTAGAAACTAAATAACTGTAATATTCGGGCAATAAAATTGCCGTGGCAAACCTCTGCACCGCACCACAAGACAGTTTTAGTTTGAATACATTAACGCTAGAGGGCGTGCAAAATAATACATACCGGATATAACACTATTGATATTATTACATTAATATAATTTTAGCATTTTTAAAAATACTATGAAATGGATTTTTGTTAAAAATAATAAAACTATTAAATATTGTCAGCATAACTTGGAATCAATATTGAAAATAATGTAATATTTAAATAATACTTGATTTGACCATAATTGATTTGACGTAACGTCAATGACGTAAATGTAGGTACGTAACGTATGCAGGTAACTAAAATACATGGGCATGACACTGAGATCGCAGATGAGAGGATTAATTTTACTTTACAACAATTAAAATGTACTTTATAATTACAAGTCCAGCCTCTATAGTACAAATAAAGCTGTCTTTGATTAGGCTATTTGAGGTTTCTGTTTTTTAATGTCTAACGCGAAGGTGTATCAAGCTTATGGCCCGCCTAATGGTAAATGCTAAGAGTAAATGCTTACTAATACTTATAGCCTAGGACGTCTGTATTTCTGCAACAACAGTGATGTATGTGCCAATTGTGTATACTGAAGACACATAGCTGAAAACCTCGCCATACAATAGATTCTAGGCTAGGGAAATCTCGGCTAAAAGCTCATTTCATACAGATAGCGCGATTGCAGGGAATGCGGAAAGTTTTATTTCAGTAAGACACACTTTAATTCTAGTGTAAGATAGACAGTAGTGGATATTTGCCGGCTATTCAAATTTTGCCGTTTTTCCAGACTTCTGATATTCTTTACTATAGTTGCAATCATATTAATAAAAATTTTTATGATTTAAAAAAAAATTAGCCCTAAATTGCCGTCCCTAAAATCTTCCGTCCTAGGCTCCAAGCCTATTGAGCCTGCTGATAAACCGCCACTAAAAGGAGATATATAACGTCTGTAATAGTTTAGCAAAGCCCAATAAATTGTTGTTACTACCTATGTTTTATTGAATACCTTATATCCTAATACATAGTTACTAACTCTTCCTATTGTAATACTTGGCATAATAGTCTAACTAACTTCTTATTCTTACATTCTATTAATTCAAAATGAAAAATTGGATGCTAAGCCCTAATTCGGCCTTGTGGCGTGGGTCTTGTAGTGCTTCTTTAATAGCATCACAAGACCTAAGTACAATATTATATTATATCTAGTCTCTTAATTTAAGAATTATTATTTACTTACAGGACCAAATACTTCTCTAGCAAATATATCCATATGATCATTATAATTATCATCTTCACTCGTCAAAGGACAATCGATTCGGTTTCCATCTTCATCTGTACAAATCACCTTTTCACCGAACGTACCATCCTAGGTATTAAAACTACTAAGAATATTGATGATTTTAATTATTTAATAATTTAATACCCCATCTACCATGTTTGGAAGTGTGGGGGGGGGGGGGGAGTGTTCATAGTTTTTTATATTGCGGTATTCATCATTATCATCGCATATTCCCTGTCGGTGTATACCAACCGAGAGCACAGGCAGAGTTACCATTCTATTTTCATCCCATAAAAAAAACTTTTTTTTTATACAACTTAGAATGGCAAAAAAGCTGACGGCCCATCTGATGGAAAGTGGTAACCGTTGCCTATAGACATGAGCAGTACCATGAACATAACAGAGTATATTGTTTCGCCCATAATACCCCCCATGCGTTGCCATTCCTGAGGACTCAGGTGTTATTCCTCTGTACCCTGTAACTTCACACCATATCCCATCCTTCAAACAGAAACACAGCCATGCAAACACAATTGCTTTATGGTTGAAACACGAATGGGACAGAGGTACCCAAGCGAATGTCTTTTGTACAAAGTCTTCCTCTGGTCCCTATGATTTACTGATCATAATACTGTATTTCATCAATATATAGTATCAACAAAAAATATAAAACAGCACCAAAGCCTAACTGTACAGTAGCGGGAAGCCAATGTTCAGTAGACAATTAACGGCTTACATCATCACCATCATCTTAGTATCATTATAACTATGTTGATTAAAAGTTTATGTAGTCTATGTGTTAACATATTTAGTTTAATATATTCTGAAAATTTCATCTCAATCTGTCAGTCCGTTTTTATGTTAAATGCTAAATAACACTCAAATAACAACATATAGGGGGAAAGAGATTGTAAGTAATGGAGTTTGACAGCCCTATTGCCAGCAATATACCTTATCAGGTTGACCTCCACGTGGTTCCCCTTGGAAACCATCGTGGTTAATTCTTGTTGAATTAGTCACGATGGGCTAACTGACCTGCTTCATCGTCATTTATCATCACTGGTGCCCCGCCAGAGTATACCGATAGCGCAGGCGGGATTACCATTCCATTATCGTCAATAAAAAAAATAACAACATATAAATAAACAGAGGAATATTACAAAAAATATCATTATAGACTCAGTATTACTTATTATTATTATAAACTTATTATTATTAACTCTGTATTATTATAAACTACGCTTCCTAAAATAATATGTATAGCTTTAGGCTTCGTCGTGATTTTATTCTTTATTGTACACAAAAGGTTATTGAAATGTAAAAACAAAGATAATAAGGCGAGCTTATCTCCAATAGAGATTTCTTCCAGCAAACCCAATATGAGAAAACTGACAGTTTATTTGTAGTTACAGTCATACATGTGTACCAATCGACTTAGATGTTATAGTTAAAAATAAATAAATAAAATGTCTTTACAATTGAAAAGACCGATAGGTATAAATAAATAAATAAAAATATATATAATAAAAATATTTTATTATATGTAGCCACTCAAAGATAAAGATTTATATGAATTAATATTGACTTACAGATCGAATACACGGTATAACTTCTTGTCTAAAAGCTGCTTTTACAGTCGGAAATTTGAACGGACACGAAAAATCTACAATTTTATTTAGTACAGTATTTTGTAAACCATATAAATAATCAAGAATTAACATAATTATGAATAAATCATTAAATTATATGTAAACAATACTATTACCGAAAATAAATATGTCAGTAAAAGACGTCTAGATTGTTTAGGTATTTGAATTTATTGAATCTATTAGGCTTTATCTATCTGATTATTATTGACAATACCGCTCAGCATATTAATACTTTCACATTTTATTTAATGATATTTATCAATTTTTTTGCCATTTTGAACGCCACTAATAGAGCGTAGTAACTAATTTAGAGAGAAATTGAGATAGTTATATTATCGTAGCGTTGATGTTTTTATTTTAAAGGGGTGGTGGGTCAGAAAAATTGGGAATAACTGATTTATACAGCTACTGGCACTATTTGTATAAGAATTTATTCTTATCATGAGAATAAATTAATAATAATAAATAAGAATCTTATGCTACTAATCTTTGCCAACGACTTCGTCAGCGTGACTGGGATATGTTACCAAATTTTATGACGATTTAATTACGCCGTTAAAAAGCTAAGAAATAACAAACAAATAAACGCACTTTCATCTTTATAATATTAAATATTTTTTTATTTAAATTTGTTTTTTTCTTTTTCTTTAACCTTAATAATCACAAATTTTAATTTGTATACTTATTTAAATTATAAATTAGATTTGCATGCGACTACGATTTTAAGGCAATTAAATAGATGCCAAAAAGTCCTGTCACATTACCTTTATTATGTCAAATGTCTATTTAAAGCACATAAATATTTCATTTCATTAGTTAGAATAGTAAGGATTTTGTTGTAAAAAATGTGACTATAATAATTAAGTTTCTCTAAGAATATTGTAAGCTTTCAGTAATTAGGGTTCCGTATACCATTTAGGAATACATTGAACCCTTTTTCATCATGTCTATGATGATACCCATGCAGAATGGTATAATTTTATAAATACTTAAATATCAAACAAGACTTATGCAAGCTCACAAAAGATACGTAACAGTTACGTTTTTACGGACCATACCACATGTGTTATATCTAACGCGTTCGTCTATTTATTAACATAGTAACATTCGTAAAGAAATGTTCTGCTAGACTAGAATATTATCTAAAACTATGTAAATTTTTATTAAAATCAGTTCATTAATTTTCACGATGACGTGCAAAGACAAACTGACAAAACTATAATTATAGTAGAACGTATAGACATTGGCACATATGAGTAAGAAAGAAACTAGAACATTTTCGCTGCTCGAGTTGCAACATACCTACCTAATTGTGGATTTTGATCACCACTTGATCAAAATAAACTGTTTTTGTATATTTTATAGCACTTTTACACGCGAGTTTCATTTATTGGTATATAACTGCTGTAACTTTACTAATTTATAATTATTAGGTAGTAGAGAGAGTTGTACTATGCAAAGGAACAAAAATAAATGACTTTCATGAGGTTATTGTTTCAAAAACTTTAATTTGGCACCGTTCCAAAAGTTTTCAGTAAATTTAACTCCATTTACGATTGTACAGTCATCTAGTGCTAATTTAGAAACTATAAAATTAGTACAATTTGAAGTATAATAAACAATAATCATTGAACAAAACACTGCAGGTAGATACAACTACCCATCTACCTACTGGTAAAAAGAGTCTGAAAAGCGTATTTTTTGCAAATTCAAAAATAATACACGATTCTTTATTTAGACGTTCATTTGGTTTGTTTGGGCTGGTTGTAATTTGTGAGATGCCCAGTTATGTCATTTATCTGATTGATCTTCGAACCAGTGTTTTGTTTTGTATTTTGTAATATATAACCCACAGCTGTCCGCGGCTATTTCTATTGAATGAATTCTAGAAAAGTCTAAAAGTAAGTATAGGTAACATAGGTATGGTCATATTAAATATAGAGCAATCTAGGTAATTACGTGGGGTAAGGGATTGTTAGTAATGGAGACTAAGGGCCCCCCCATTGCTAGCAATATACCCAACCACGTCGACTTCTACGGGATCCCCCTGAATACCATCGTGCTAAATTTCAAATGTATTAATTACGGTGGACTAACTGACTTTTCCTTTCATCCTCACCCATCATCCGTCACTGATACTCTGCAGGTCTATACCGTTAGTGCGGGTGGGATTTAGGTACCATTACATTGTCATAAAAAAAAACTGGATAATTATTATAATATTATAAAACTTGTTTATAATGTTTCAGAAATATTTATGAATATTTTTTTCATAAAATTATTTAATTGATATGTTAGCAAATATATCTTCAATAACAAAAAAAAAGAGTAAATAAATGGCTGTACTCGGGACGTTGTTCACGCTGCGAATTTTTATATTTTCCCATGGGAATGAGACATACTATAGTAAAAATGACCTAGTTAACTATTTTTTGATGGATGAAAATGATAACCCCGTCTGCGCTATCGATATACGCTGCTGGGGCACTACTAGTGAAGGATTATTGATGAGAATGGAAAAGGCAGGTCTGTTAACCCCTCATGATGAATGCGTTAGAAATTAAGCCCGATGGTCTCTAGGAATGATCGCTAAAAGGTCTACTTGTCAATATTAACAATCACTATCCCCCCATCCTGGTTAACTAGGTATATTTATTATTGAACTTGACTCCATATTTTACTACACCAAATGTTAAAATCAAATAGACAAATACAAATAGATGACCAAGTATTATTGTATAATTCGGGCACAGATATTGTTTAGAATATATATATATATATATATATATATATATATATATATATATATATATATATATATATATATATATATATATACCTAGATACCTAAATTTAAATAATGCTATATCCTAAAAGTAAATTATATGCGATGTACAGAAAATATTACGAAACAAATATTGAATTGATCAATAAAAAGTTGATTATTTTTTTTATGCAACAACCATTACATATAACTCTCAACGGAACCCTCCGTATGAGTTACCGACACCCGCTTGCCCGATTTTTTTTTTTGTCAAATTGGTATTAGTTACTGTGTACATATATACTATTGGAAATGTTATATCTGCAGAAACTTCTCGTGAACTCGATCGGCACCATTCTCGAATGGTCCGCGTCTTATTATAGCCGCTAATGTTATTCAGACAGCAAGCATTTACAGACGCGTCAATTATCACTCGGCTACCTCTTGAGGCATATCTTTTCATAATCTCAGAGAACAATCTTCGTTAGTTCAAAGCACAATGGCTGAAACACAGTCTAGTAATTATGATGTTCTACGAAATGAAAAGTATGGACGTTATTTAGTTGCGAATAAGGATTTGGATAGTGGAGAATTAATTTTCACGGATATGCCTTTTGCTGTTGGACCCAAACCAGGCAAGTACCAAAGCCCAGTTTCTCCAGTGAAAAAAAATGTTTCCGTTTTAAATTTACTATTCAAAGGCATTTAAAATATGAATACCTTGATAATTTTCGAAACATATTGGTGCATTTTGTGCTAGTGTTAATACAGATACTTGACTAGGTAGAAACTGCCACAGACAGTATAATCTATACTACTATTATTAATAATACTATACTAGACACGTTTCTTCCTTTTATGTACTTTATTTGGCAAAGGTTCCCAAAAAGCACGTCATGACACCTTGTTGAAAAGTAAACGCACCGCTACTGGCGCCAATGTTTACTCTTCATATATTTTCTTCTCCTTATATTACACAGTAGGATAAAAAAATATCTAAAACTATTATATTTTTGTCGTTGTGTATATATATTTTGATTTTGATATAGTGACAAATTAAGTACCAAACATATTAATATACCGCGAACTGTAGAAGTTTCAGAACCCCTAACTTTCATTTACTACAGAGTAAGGAGTAGGAAATAAAATGATATAATAATTATTTAATGTATTTTTTTTTGCAGACAGTCCACCTCTGTGTCTTGGGTGTTATGCTCCTATTGACAACAGCTTGTGTTCGCGGTGTGGTTGGCCTATATGTAGTCCGGAATGTGAAACAGCGGCATCTCATTTGAACGAGTGCGAAGTGTTTTCCGCTGCAAATGTACGATTCCAATCCGTAGAAGACTGGACCGCGAGCTCTCCCCAACTGGACTGCATCACACCACTCAGGTATGCGAGACAATTTTTTCACAACATACTCTCAATTTTCAAGTTAGAAAAAGTGGCTTTTTACAAACTTTTTAAAATTTGGTTACAAATTGCTCTGTATTGATAAATTGTTTATATATGCTTTTCGTTCCAATTTGCAAGACTATAAAACTTGATTATCAAAATATTTTTTGTCTAAATTGTGCAAAAATCACAAAACTTGTGAAAACTTAAACTTGTCTTGTGACTTGAATGTCTTGTCTTTAAAGACACTGACTTGACCTGCAAGTTGCAAGTCAAACGCTCTTTGCCTGCCTCTTTCTGGCAATTGTCCGGAACTGGAATTTATGATAACACTAAATAATATTCTCTCAGAAAATCTTCAAAACTGGAAGTAATTGAATAGAATGTGATAGTCGATAGTGGTAGTACAGTTCGTTAAAATTTCTAAGTTTAGAAGTGTGTGTCTCGCTGTCGACGTGTGGTTGTCCGGAACAAGAACCAACGATACTGACGTTTGATGCTAATCCAAGCCTGAAGCAAGGCCTTCAAATCACAGGAATCACGGGAATCTTCTATTTTTGGGATTATTATTACGAAAATTATAACAAATACAGATTTGTTGTTAGATATTTTTTCGCTGTTGTATACATGAGATAGAACGAGAGACCAATATCAATTTTTTAATATAATAATTTGATTATCTATCCTTACCTTTAATAATTTTTTTTCTAATTAAATTGAATTATCATAACGTATACTCGTACATATATACATAGGACAGGTCAATTGCATTTAGCCGTAGTTAATAGTGTACAATTTACAAACAAACAAATTATAAGTCTCGTCAATAATCCTTTTTCACACTGATAGATGGTAGCATAAGGATGATAGAAATTTGGGAAAAAAACAAGTATAAAATACAAACTACCACTATTGACCGATCCATCCCTTATCGTTGATAAGATTAGGTATTATCATCATCATCATTTTAGCCGTCATTCGTCCACTGCTGGGCATAAGCCTCCCCCATAAAATTGTCATAAAGAGCGGTCCTGAGCCACCTGCATCCATTGACTCCCTGCAACGCATTTCAGGTCGTCACTCCATCTAGTGGGGGGTCGTCCTACACTGCGTTTACCCGTACGTAGTCGCCACTAAAGAACCTTTCTTCCAAGGTGATAAGATAAGGTATAAAGCTTAATAATTTCGCATTATGTAATAAATAGGGTACTTCTAGCAAAAGAAAAGGATCCAGAAAAATGGCAGCAAGGGCTTGAACTGATGGAAACGCATACGGAAGCTAGGCAGCAGAAGCCTTCGTGGGCTGTGGACCAAGTCAACATAGCAGATTTCCTTGTTGATCATTGCAAACTTGGCAATAAATTTGACAAAGAATTGGTACAACGAGTCTGCGGTATTTTAGAGGTAATTATTTAGTATTTATATACATATATAAGAGATGTATTTAATCTCCCTCAGGAGATTACACATTGTTGACTCGATCCTTGGACACGCACATCCAGGTCATGCTTTTTACATTAATATCTTATAGTGGCTTTCTTCTCACTTATAAATGTTGGTATATTAATATGAGACCTACTTATTTAGATAAATTCCGTGGAAATACCATCGCGAGGCGGATTTAGCATCAGAGCCGTATACCCACGGCTGGCAATCGCTGCTCACAGTTGTGTACCGAACATCGTCCACACTATACTTTACAATGACTACCAGTAAGTGGATTTTAATTTTAATTTTCCTGTCTCACATTTAATAGGGCTTTGTGAAATAAATAAATCATCACCACTATAAGTTGGTGCCTACAACCGTCTGTCTGTTGCAAAATGTGATCAAAACAGCGTATAGAATTATTTTATTGAACTAGGTGTTATTTTGCGAAAGTGCATATCACTGGTTAGTCGATTCCAATTATTTTGTATCATTTCGCTACCTAGTAGTAGTATGTGTGCGACTGTCAACCATAATCAAATGCTGAGAGTCGCACGCAAAGGTACTATGCGGTATTAAATACGAGGTTTGTCCGGAAAGTACGTATAAAAGTTTTTAAAAATTTTATTTTACAATTATTCAGGTAAATCAATTTTATCCCCTTCAAAGTACTCCCCCTGTGACATAATGCACTTGTGCCAACGCCGTTTCCACTGTGAGAAGGCTCCTTGAAAGTCCTCTGGTTGTAGGTTTCTCAGCTGCCCCGTCGTAGCTTTTTTTATCTCATTTATGTCCCCCAAATGCCGCCCCCGAAGTACCAATTTGGTTTTTGGGAACAAGAAGAAGTCACACGGGGCCAAATCCGGCGAATAGGGGGGTGTTCGGTCACCGTAATGGAATTTTTACTCAAAAACTCACGGACAACAAGAGAGGTGTGGGCAGGGGAATTGTCGTGGTGAAGAATCCAACGCCCCTCTCGCGCCAATTCTGGACGAACTCGTGCCACACGAGCTTTGAGGCGTCTGAGCACATCGACGTAGAATTTTCCATCAACTGTCTGGCCTGGAGGGACGAATTCTTGATGGACAATCCCCCGAACATCGAAAAAAACAATCAACATTGTCTCGGCCCTCTCTGAATCTTTTTAGCCACTTGTGGACGGTTGGTTCCTTCACAGCATCATCCCCATAAACTGTTCTGAGATCGGCAAAAATTTCACGGCCATTCTTGCCGAGTTTCGAGAGAAACTTGATTACGACGCGCTGCTCTTCAACGGAAGCGGGCTCCATGCCGACGGGGTTTCGTTAAGAGGTAACTTCACAGATGGCGTGACAAGCCAGTTCGCACCGCACGGCGGTCAGACCAGAACTGAAGCATTGTTAGGGACATAAGGAAGGGGTCCTGCGCTTACCTGGCCTCCCCACTCCTCTTTCTCGCATTCCAGAACACTTTTATACGAACTTTCCGGACAGACCTCGTAGAGTAATTGGAATCGACTAACCAGTTAAGAGATTTGTTTTAACAAATGATAACTCAGTGTTTAGAATACAAACATAATTATTATGTTTAATTTACACTTCATCATCTAACATAACGTAACGGAACTTATGTGGTGGCGCGGGCAACACGCCCGGGAGCTGTGTTTGTCAAAATTCTTGTGGTGGGCTTTCATGTCCGACTAGATCGATACTAGTTCACTTTTTACTTTTCAATTTTTAGTTTACTTAGTTCACTGATCTAATCAGTAGATTATTTTGCTCATCCACTATATGTTTACAATATTAATGTGAACGCATGAGAGGTACTGTGGGTATCACAATGTATTCTGTTGTCTTTTACTGCTAACTATCAAGAGGCCGTCAGAGGGCGTCACTTGCTTTACCATATATATATACATATATTCTAAAAACACTATAACCAATTCTTTCTTTTTTCTTATGCTAGGGTACAAGTAAGAGCTGCAGTGCCAATCAAATCGGGAGAAACTCTTCACCTATGCTACACGCACGCGCTGTCCCCAACACCCATCCGCAGAGAGTACCTACTAGAGTCTAAATTTTTCAACTGTGAGTGTGCGCGCTGTGCTGATCCCACCGAACTGGGCACACACCTTAGTACGCTGAAGTGCAATAAGTGTGATAATGGTGTTATACTGTCCACTAATCCTCTAGGTAAGTTATCAGCGGCTATTATAAACATTGTCGTGTTATTTAGTGTCGATATTTTATTAAATACGTAATTAGGGCTCGATGGTTTCGTCTATTGATAAGTGAAAACAAAACATTGTTATCAGTTCAATATTATGAGACTAATATTCCCATCGTAATAGTAACAGAGAGGACGAAAGGGATTTTTATTCCACAAGATCAAACCACCTCCTACCAAAAGGAGACTTTGTACAAAAGTCGTTTGCTTGGGCACCTCTGTCCCATTCGTGTTTTTACCGTGAAGCAGTTGTTTGCATGGCTGTGTTTCGGTTTGGAGGGTGAGATATGGTAGTGAATTTACAAGGTACAGAGTATGCTCCTGAATCCTCAGGAATGACAACGCATGGGAGGTATCATGGGCGAAACATTATACTCTGTTATGTCCATGGTACTGCTCATGTCTATAAGCGACGGTTACCACTTTCCATCAAGCGGGCCGTCAGCTTGTTTGCCATTCTAAGTTGCATAAAAAGCCCTTTTGAAGCTACTTAAAAAAACCACCATCATTCTCGACAAAATTATGAGTAGATAACGTTTATTAAATTGATGAATATATTAATTAATATATACACTTTAAAATGAGACTATTATATCATTTCTCTATATTGATTTCTCGATTCTGCCAGATAACGATGCCCCGTGGAAGTGCACGGAGAAAAATTGTGAGTTCAAAACATCCGGAGCAGCGGTACGTAAGATGTTGGCCGTAGTGCAGGCGGAGGCCGATCAGCTAGATGTGTTGGAACCCAATGCGCAGGCCATCGAGCAACGGGAGGCCTTCATCAACAAGGTACGAGGTTTGTCCGGAAAGTACGTATAAAAGTTTTTTAAAAATTTTATTTTACAATTATTCAGGTAAATCAATTTTATCCCCTTCAAAGTACTCCCCCTGTGACATAATGCACTTGTGCCAACGCCGTTTCCACTGTGAGAAGGCTCCTTGAAAGTCCTCTGGTTGTAGGTTTCTCAGCTGCCCCGTCGTAGCTTTTTTTATCTCATTTATGTCCCCCAAATGCCGCCCCCGAAGTACCAATTTGGTTTTTGGGAACAAGAAGAAGTCACACGGGGCCAAATCCGGCGAATAGGGGGGGTGTTCGGTCACCGTAATGGAATTTTTACTCAAAAACTCACGGACAACAAGAGAGGTGTGGGCAGGGGCATTGTCGTGGTGAAGAATCCAACGCCCCTCTCGCGCCAATTCTGGACGAACTCG
The DNA here is from genome assembly GCF_026898425.1 of Galleria mellonella. Lineage (NCBI taxonomy): Eukaryota > Metazoa > Arthropoda > Insecta > Lepidoptera > Pyralidae > Galleria > Galleria mellonella. The sequence goes on from NW_026442117.1 coordinate 2,899,673, forward strand.
TGCCACACGAGCTTTGAGGCGTCTGAGCACATCGACGTAGAATTTTCCATCAACTGTCTGGCCTGGAGGGACGAATTCTTGATGGACAATCCCCCGAACATCGAAAAAAACAATCAACATTGTCTTGACATTTGAGCGGGATTTTCTTGATTTTTTTGTTCGTGGTTCCCCGGATGTCTTATCGAATTAGATCGGCAAAAATTTCACGGCCATTCTTGCCGAGTTTCGAGAGAAACTTGATTACGACGCGCTGCTCTTCAACGGAAGCGGGCTCCATGCCGACGGGGTTTCGTTAAGAGGTAACTTCACAGATGGCGTGACAAGCCAGTTCGCACCGCACGGCGGTCAGACCAGAACTGAAGCATTGTTAGGGACATAAGGAAGGGGTCCTGCGCTTACCTGGCCTCCCCACTCCTCTTTCTCGCATTCCAGAACACTTTTATACGAACTTTCCGGACAGACCTCGTACATGAAATTTTTAAACCTTTTCACCGTTTAACTTCGTACTTATCAATTCCCGCGCGTTTAACAGTCGAATTCAAATCGGCAATGAAAAAAAAAAAGTAAACATACCTACAAATTGTTTCTTTGATAAGTCCAACAAAGGCGGTACAGACACAAAGATATTTGGGTACTTAATGTTTTTGACGTGATTGAAGTCGGTCGGTTCCTTCCTTTAAGTACTATACCAGTTATCTAATACCCATAATTAAGGGGGAAATGGATTGTTACTAATACGGACTACCAGTTCCAATGCTAGGAATACACCCTATCCGGTCGACCTTCACGTGGTATCCCCTGGAAACCATCGTGCTGAATTCCTGGTGTATTCATCACGGTGGGCTAGTTGACCTGCCTTCATTCTCATCTATCTTCGTTCACTGGTGTCTCGCCAGCGTATACCGTTAGCGCAGGCGGGGTTACTATTCCATTATCATTCATTGAAAAAAAAAAATACCCATAATCTCTGCTTAGTTTGGAACATAATATCGCTGTGTGGTATGTCCAAGAGATTAATTTATTTAATGCTCTTATTTGATTTTTTATGTATGTTTTTTTATTTTATTAAATATAAAATTAGTCCAATTTTTTATTTGTCGTAATTTCAGTACAAATCTGTATTCCACCCGCGGCATTCGTTACTGTTGTCCATCAAGCAGGCGCTAGGACAATTGTACGGCCGAGTGGAGGGCTATAATATCGACGAGTTGCCAGATCTAATGCTAGAACGAAAGGCAGAATTCTGCCGGCTCGTATTGAAGACACTTGATGTCATCATGCCAGGAGAAAGTAGAATGAGAGGTAAAGTATAATATCAAATACAAGTTTGTTTCAGTATTACTTAATGGACAATCGATATTTCTTTTATGGAAATGTTCTCTCAGTCGAACAATGATTCAAATGAAAGATTTTCATGTTTATTGTATATTCATTAATCACTATATCTTCATTATTTCAGAAGTGATTTTGGTGCTTTTATTAATCGATAGTTTTTCTTTCATATTATACAAATCACTATTTTCTTCTGTTAATAATTAAACTATGTTATATTAAACTCTTAAAAAAAATAATAGATTTCTAATATCGGCGCAAAGGACACGATATCTTCTATGCTATGAACCGATTTTCATTATATTTTAGCTATTAATAGTATTTATTTCCGTTGGTTGCATGATACGAGATACCTACTTCCATCACACCTGAAGTTTTTTTTTTTAATTCAATAACAAATTATTTCAGGTATGGTACTTTACGAGCTCCATGCTCCAATAATGTTCATGGCAAGAAACGAATTCAGTGCAGGTGTTATAACACAAGAAAAATTAAAAGACAGATTGCAAGAACCCATAAAGTGTCTGGCTGATGCGGCCAGAATCCTAATGCGTGAGGATCCACAAAGTCCAGAAGGAATCACAGGACAGATAGCCTATCAGTCTATGGAGCAACTAAAAGCTAGCTTAGATAGTTTGTAATTAACATGTACCAATCTCTTTTCAATAATGTCCCTTACATTAAAGTTAAAAGATGTAAAAGTATTATATAGTAATTATAGAAACTTATTAACGACGTCGTTAAATTAGACATTTTACAAGTCAATAATAATTTTAACTTTACACCATACCATATATACTCCCTAACAAAACTATATTCATTTCAGTTTTTTTTTTTTTTTTTTATTCTTGTAAACCCATCTTATTCTGGCTCAAACGAGCATTAGATAAGATCTAATATAATGCAATAAGACATCATTGTTTCTGTTAGGAGTATGAGTTGTAGATATACGACCTAATTATCTGTGTCTATCGATGACAATGTTCGTTGCTAAGCATCTTGTTGATTGTAACATTTTATTCTGCTTATTATACGTATTATAATATTTAATATCGCTTTCCGTTCTCCACTTTAATATGGTAGCAGAGCAAATAATAACGATATAAAATGGCCTCCTATGGAAAAATAGAACAATTAAATAAAGATAACTATGACACTTGGGCCTTACAAGCAAAAGCAGTCCTTGTTAAACAAAAGCTATGGAAATACGTAGTAACTCCAGACATAGAATATGAGGATCCTAAAATTAAAGAAGAAGACTTGCTAGCGCAGTCAGAACTCATTCTATTGATGTCTGCAGCAGAAATAAAACTAATAAAAAAATGTGAAACTGCACATGAAATGTGGCAAAAGCTCAATGATATATATTCGAGCAAAGGTCCGGCAAGAAAAGCTAGTCTATTAAAACAACTAATTCTAAGTAGATTACAAAATGACGATGATATACGTGAACATTTAAATAAGTTTATGGATATAGTTGAAAAGTTAAATCAAATGGATATAAGTATTCATGACGATTTACTTTCAGTTATGATGCTATACACCTTGCCGCCAGACTATGAAAATTTTAGAGTAGCGATAGAATCGAGAGACACGTTACCTAAACCTGAGGATCTTAAGATCAAAATTATTGAAGAATCGGAAGCGAGAAAACATTTATCCTCTCAAGATGCAAGCACAAGTAATGAAGAAGTTTATTATGCTTTTTGCAAGATATGTAAGAAAAAAGGACATAATACTAAAAACTGTAAAAAGAAGTCATCATACTACAAAAATAAGACGAATATAAAATCAAGTCATGATAGCAAAGACGTAAATAAAAATAATATTGCGATTTGTCTATATATATCTAAGGAAGAAAACAAAAATGAATGGATCATAGATAGCGGATGCACTTCACATATGTCTTATGAAAGAAATATATTTCAAAATTTAGAAAACACTTGCAAAACGTTAAAATTAGCGTCTAACGATGGTGCTGCTGAAATAAAAGGACAAGGTTTAGTATGTTTACAATTAAATGAACCTGGAAAGAAAGGAGAAATTAAATTATGTGACACATTATATGTACCAGATTTGTCACTGAATCTGTTATCTGTTGGTAAGATTACCGAAAATGGGTGTACTGTACTCTTTACAAAAAATAAGGCAGTAGTTACTCACAAAGATGAAGGTGTGATTTTGAAAGCACATAGAAAAGCCGATGGCTTATACTATGTTGATGCCAAACTAAATAAATCTCAAACATGTTATTACACAGATCAAAGCAAAATTCATCACTGGCACAGGAAACTTGGTCATATGAATGAAAATGACATGAAGTTTGCTTTAAGAAATAAAAGCCTAAAAGGTTTAGAATTTGGTTTAAACGAGAAACTTGGAGATTGTGAAATTTGTATTCAAGCCAAAATAAAAAGACTACCATCTAAAGCTAATACTGTTCCTCGTACTACACAACGATTAGAAATCATACATACTGACGTTTGTGGACCGATGAAGTCTGAAACTTATGCAGGTAACAAATACTTTGTTACTTTCATCGATGATCTTACTCGGTATAGTCGTGTATATTGTATCAAAAAGAAAAGTGAAGTATTAGACAAATTTATGGAATTTAAATCTGAGATGGAAAATTATACTGGCAATAAAATAAAATGTCTTCAGTCAGACAATGGCTTAGAGTACTGTAATAATGAATTTGAAATGTTTTTAAAGAAGAATGGTATAACAAGACGATTAACAGCTCCATACACTCCTCACCAAAATGGTATAGCTGAAAGAAAGAATAGAACCCTTTTAGAAAAAGCTAGATGTTTAATGATAGAATCTGGAGCACCGATGACTCTATGGGGTGAAGCTATATGTACAGCGAACTACATTTCGAATAGAAGTATAAATAAAAGTATTGACAACTTGACACCGTTTGAAAAATGGGTCGGAAGAAAACCGTCTTTAAATCATTTTAATGTATTCGGAATAAAAGCGTACATGCTTCTTAAAAATAAACAAAACAGAAACAAATTTGAAACAAAAGCCATTCCTGGCATGTTTGCAGGATATTCTGAACGATCAAAAGCTTTTAAAATTTGGGTACCTACAAAAGGTAAAATTATGATTTCAAAAGATGTGAAATTTGTTGATAAATTTTTCTATAAAGAAAACTTTAATTCAAATAAATTAGCAAATAAATCAAGTACAATTGGTTATGTAGATCTGCTCTTTGATAATATTGAAAAACTAGAAGAGAGAGATAAAAAACAAACTATAATCAATGAAAAGAACATTGACCCAAATGAAACTGAAAGCGAATATGATTCAATTAATAATGATTTTGAGACAGATGATGAAAGAAATATCCAGATGATAGAAGAAACAAGACCTTTTGAAAGCCAAGCTACAAATGATGAAGAGACACATGAAGAAGTTCAAACAGAAGTTAAACGGTCAACGAAATCGTAATTATTTACGAGCACCTACAAGATTTGATGACTTTGTAATGACTGCTTCAGGAGAGATAAAGAACTCACAAAAGCACCTAAAACCTATAATAAATCATATCAAGCGCAAGCATTTTTGTGTCAGTGAATGTGCAAAGGACAAGCATCCAGGTACAGATTAGTAAAGCATGTCTCATTTGAACATCAACAAGCGGACACATTTACAAAGCTACTCTACAGACCAAGATTAGAATAACTGCCATTACGCATTGGAATGAGTAGCAGCAGCTATAAAAAGTAGACGGGATGTTAGGAGTATGAGTTGTAGATATACGACCTAATTATCTGTGTCTATCGATGACAATGTTCGTTGCTAAGCATCTTGTTGATTGTAACATTTTATTCTGCTTATTATACGTATTATAATATTTAATATCGCTTTCCGTTCTCCACTTTAATAGTTTCAAGATATTTTACAGGAGTATTCAATGTTTAAATAGTAAATTGTTGCATTTTAATTCAAAAGACAGCTATTATAATCATGATCTCTGTACATTTTATTTTTATTGGCTTATTTTTCATTAAATATATTCTGATTATACAGTTACAGGATCTTTTATTTATATTTAACAATACATAATGTCCTTCTAAAAACAGTATATATCTAAGTATTTTAAGAGGGTTGAGCAAATATTCTCAATATTAGGGATCCTCTGATTTTAATTACATAATAATAAAAACAAATAATTTTAATCACCGTTTGTATGAATGCACTCAACAATATGTTTAAAAATATAAACACAAAACAATAATTATCGCTGACAATTTTCTTTAATCGAAGCACGTTCAAAATGACTGCATGAATGACATAACAACGTGCTTGTACTGTCAACACTGAAAAAAGTTTTAATTTGACAGCACAATCCCCATCTTATAAAAAGTTTGAATTTGACACAAAACCCCCATTAATATATATATATATATATATATATATATATATATATATATATATATATATATATATATATATATATATATATATATATATATATCAATTTAAACAATTTATATAATTTACAAAATTCAACAACAATTGGTAACTGGATTCATTTAAAAAAAGGAATAATTGTTCTACTTACTGAACAATTATTATTTAATCTGAAGTAAATAGAAAAGAAATAAAACAGTTGATATAAACAAATATAATATTTATTACAAAATTACATCATTACCTAAAATCTAATTTTCTTTACTTTTTTAGTTGTCTCCAGAGAACTTGCCGTATTATTTCCTTGTGATCCAATACCTTCTACATCATTTACACTATCTAAAGTTTGGAGTTTAATAGATTTTTCCTCTTTCTTATCCATTACCTAGAATTAAATCAGTAGAATTATAGTACTATATAATAGAATATAATACTATAGTTTGTACATATTTTGCAGTAAAAAAAATATTGTAGAAAAATGTTTAAAAAATTATATATATATTCTTTATTGCACTTGTAAGTTACATATAAAATAATGTATTTATGAATATTGTGAGCAAGGGTGGACTTATCTCTGACAGAGATCTCTTCCAGTCAACCCAGTACAGTAAGAAAGCATTTCGTTAGCAGGCAGATGAAGTGCTACAAATATTAATACATAAACAAATATACAGTTAAATAAAATATTAAAATATATAATAAAATATTACATATATACATACACTATACATATAATATCTACTTACTTACATAATAAATGTTAAAACAAATGAATATACTACTAAAATTGAAAGTAATTGGAATATGTTATTACAAATTATTACATATGGATAAAAAATATAAACTGGCTTAATTTAAAATTTTACAATAGAAGTCAATACAGAGAAAAAATATTATTAATAGACTGAAACTTACAGTAGGGCAATCCTTTCTTAAATGTGTGACATCACCACATAATTTACAGCTGCCTCCATTCGGATATAAACCTTTTGGATTATCAGGGCACTGTCTTGCTATATGGCCCTGGAAATTTAACGTTGAATATTAGAATTTAATTATAACTGAGGAGGAAAAAAGTTCTCGACTCGTGATCCTGTGCAAGCAAGTATAGTATGGTTTTTTTATGGACGGTACACCTGCGCTAACAGTATACACTGGCAGGGCACCAATGAAAGATGATAGGTAGCAATAGGACTGAAAGTTCACATTACTAACTATCTCCTCCCCCCTAGTATAGTGGGGGGTGACCCCTCATGAGATAGAGTGTGCTGATCTCAAGTATTGCAGGGAGTCACTGGAAGTAAATAATGAAGGATCATACTTTATGGCATAATATATGTATTTTCCTTTGTTCAGCAATAGACATTGAGTTTTTGTCATAGGTGAAAATTAAATGATAACACTGACTACAGTATCTGTATACACTAGCATGGAACCAGAGTGAGGCAGAGCACTCATTATGATAATTTTGATTTTCAAGGAGAAATAAGGAGGTATTAAACCCTTATTGGCCTTCTTGGCAATCTATGGGGGAGGCTTACATCCAGCAGTGGAGGGATAATAGCTGAAATGATTATATTACAAATACAAACTTACTGGCTCTTTACATATGAAGCATGTTGCAAATCTGAATTCTTTATCCCTTTGCACTTTGCATTCAAACTGCCTGTGTTCTGTTGAGCCACATTTAAAACAAACCCCTTCAGGAGCATCAACACCTGGTATTTTTGATTTTAAGTCTGGACAATCAGACAAGTTGTGTCCTCCTTTTCTACAATTATAACAAACTTCTCTCTTTAATCTTGCCAGAGCTTTCTCTGCTCGCCTCCTTTCCAACTTCATAGTTCTCTGTATTTCACTCTTTGGTATACCTTTTTGCAACATGTTAGCTTTAAGTTCATGTAGACGCTCAGCATCTTTTTTCATAACAGGGAATCCATCAACTCTAACCAATTCCACCTCCTTACCATTGATGATAAGTTGAAAACTGTTATCATTAATATCTTTGCGTCTAACAACTTTGCCATTCACTAATGTTTTATTTTTCTTCTTATGTTTAGGAGGCTGCTTGGGTGTATTATTACCTTTCTTTTCTTCTGTTTGCAATTTTTGGTTGTTATCTAGTGGATTTGAACTAGGAATAGTTGTCTGGTTTGTTTTGTTTTTCTTATTCTTTTTTTTCTTTTTTACTGCAAGTGTTTCCTGTCCAGAAGAGTTATTAACAGTCTCCTCAAGTATTTCTTTGTCAGTGTCAGTTTCTTTATTTTCATTGTGAATCTGTGTTAAATTCTTCTTTTTTATCTTTTCTTTCTGAATTGGTAAGTCGGATACTACAATATTATTTGAACTATATGCAATAATTTTATCATTATTTTCAGTTATTTGTTTACTTTTGTTCTTCTTTTTTTTCTTAGTTGGTGATTGTGTACTTTGTCCTTCTTGTGTCTCTGGAAAATCACACCATATGGCTTTACGTTTTTGAGTCTTTTGCTCTTTTAAAAAGTTTTCATAATTTTGTATCCTTTGTTTTTCAGCCTGGAATAGAAATTTAGCCAAATGTAAAGTAGTCATCTTTATGCTATGTATTCAGTCCACCATAGCTCTTAATATTATTTGCTAATTATCATATTTAAACAGATATGAAAGAAAATTTTATACATGGGTAGATTATATTATAGAATAAAATTAAAATTTTTCATTTTATGTGGTTAAAAGCGCATCTTACAATTAATAATGAATAATTTAAGAGTAGCATAGACCACAATACATATAATGAAAATACAAAAAAATATATATAATGATAGTGTCAGACAAAATTAACATGCACGAAAATGATAGTTCTATATTGAATGATATATATGAAGCAAATATAACAATTACCTCCTCTATTTTTTTATATTCATCTTTTTCTTTTTTCGTACGCAGTAGCTGTTCCTTCATAACCTCCCAGGGCGTGCTATCTTCCGGAGCTTTTTCATTTGAAGCTTTAGAACCTTTACTACGAGCAAATCTCGTCATATTTATTAAAAATTAAAGGAAGTAGCAAAGAAAGGATTAAATTAGGATTTATAATATTTTAATTTTTATATTTATACCGCAATGCTTTTTATGACATAAATACAAAAGATAATTAAAAATACAGATTACAGCAAACATTACAGAAACTATATCTAAAGAAGAATATAAATACAGTAGGGCAGTGACAGTTGACAGCTGTCAAATACCACTATAACCATAGACTCAGTACAACGTACTACGTTATAATTTAAGATTATAACAAATATCACTTATCTACTTACATCACTAAGGGGTTGGAAAGGGATTGTTAGTAATGCGAACTATTAGTCCCATTGCTAGCAATATACCCTGTCAAGTTGATCTCCATGTGATCCCCCCTGGAAACCACCGTACTGAATTCCAGGTATATTTTTCACGATGGGCTAACTGACCTGCCTTCTCATCCTCGACTATCATCTCTCACTGGTGCCCTACAAACGTATTCTGCTAGTGCAGGCAAGGTTACATTATTATCTATTAAAAATCCTATATTAGTAGCAATTTGTTAAGGTCCTAAATCTATGGTAGAGAGAGAGGAGTGATAATTAAAAATAAATTGTATTTTTAATACTTTATTATCTAAAATAAGACTCAATGAAAAGTTAACCAAGTTTTATTGAAATTATATAGACACTCTAAATGAAATTAATGTCTATTTGAAATACGCAGGAGACTATTCGTTTGCTTGAATTTTCTTTATACCGACTATCGTGGGTGACACAGAATTCAATATAGTAACGTCTCCTATAGTCATAAACAGTACCATGAACATAACAAAATATACGGTGTCGCCCATGATATCCTTCACGAGTTTGAAGGTGTTTTTCTTTAATGGATGATAATCGAATAGTAACCCCGCCTGCGCTAATGGGATACGCTGGCAGGACACCAGTGAGGGGGAATGAAAAGACAGGTCAGTTAGTCCATCGTGATGAATACAACTAGAAAACAGCATGTTGGATTCCGATAGTAAAATAAAAATGGGCCACAGCAAAAATGATAATTTAGTATTAAGTATATAATTATTTCCCAATGTATAAATTAAATTACAATTTTTGTTATTTTTTATTCGGTTGTAATTTAGCTTCAATCAATTTAACCCAGTTTTCGTATTGCTCATTATCTTCTTCATCTATTTCATCACAAAATTTATCAATATCTTCATCCTTTACATCCATTTCATTGTCCTGAAATGTTTGTTCATTTTTGTTCTTTGTATTCATGTTTCTTGTTGCTTCGTCATTTACAGTATTCTGTTTCACTACTTCAGTTGCTGCTTTATTTTTACTTTTTACGACATCATTACTGTTTGCACAATTGGAATCACTTTCAGAAACTAGATTTTTCTGTTTCTTCTTTACTTTATGTTTAGTAGGTATTTCTTCAGTGACAACATTTTGAAATATACCTTTAGAGTCATGCTTTTTTTTCTTTTTCGTTTTAGTGCCACCATCATATGTGTTATCAGAACTTTCAATGACTTGAAGCTCATCTTTCAATATTTCTTTTTTAGGACGAATATCATTAGTGATTGCTGAAGGATCAAAATGTGCTTTATTTTTATTTTTTCTTTTCTTTTTAAAAGCTGATTCATTAGTGTTAACATCATTAGAACTGTCATTTTGATTTACTCCATCGTTTGCTGATCTTTCCTCTTTTGATATACTCGTTTTATGTCTTTTGCCCATTATGTTCTGAAACAAAATTATACTTGTTAAATATTATTATTTTAAATAAAATAAAAATAATATAATTGAGGTAAAAAGTGGCCTAATTACCAACGAATAAATGAATTACGAATGCTGACCACTTAGCACAGAATTTTATTTCAAATTTTCCTTTTCTAGCAATGGTACCACCATTCGATACAATACAACATTACAATTCAATTTATTATTGCATTTTCATGTTACAAAGAGGTACAGTATCAATATGAATTCTAGAATGGGCACACAATCATATTAATAAATTTTTACATAAAATACTAGTTGTCCGAAAGATAGAATAGCAATAGTTGATTTCTATTAGATTCGTATTATTTGCGTCATAAATAAAAAAAGATCATTATCATCATCTTGCTCTTAACTCAATTATTTAGGGTCGACGTAATATGTTTTTATTCATAATATACAAGATTTTCACTGTTAGGTAAATAAAAAAATAAAAACAAAAACAAAAAATAAATAAAAATAACAGTTAAAACTTTATATAGCGAAATTGAAAGGACCGATTATTTTAATGCGTTATAAAGAGTTTTCGTTAAACAGAGAGAAAAAAAAATAATATAATTTTATAAGTACATTTTAATTTTGAATATATATACCCAAATTATTCGCAATACCAAATATTACTTAATCCGGCGTGTCACACAAAGTTCACGCACAAGTAAACACCAGTAAAATAAACTCAGAAAAGTGCCAACATCTTTAATATAAATTAATTTCTCAAAAATTTATACTAAATGACCTGTCTGCAAGCGTGTATATGGAAATTAGATGAATTATGTTAAGATATTTAATCTTATGCTGACCTTCACATGTGTTCATACAACACAAACAACTAAATAGCGTTTCACATAATTATTACATTTTTGTGCATAAAATTTGCCTTGTTATTTTGTCTAAGGCTAACAAGTGCCGAGTCATGAGATCCGACATCTATTCTATAAAAACTGTAGATGAGGAACCACTACAAACAGATTATTGCATTTCACATGATTATTTGCGTGCAAGATTCACATAGGAGTTCTAAAGAGTAACCAAAATTTAGTTCAAAAATCAATTTATATATTTTTTTCTATATGCGTTTTTGCTCATAAACAATTTTATAAAATACTAGCTTTAAATCCGCTACTTCATATGCATGGTTTTCAGAAGTAGGAGTAGCAATGAAATAGACTATTCCTAGATGGTGTATCGAAATAAAACACCACAGCAGCTTTTAAGTGAAACTTTTAAGAACACAAAAGTGAAAACCGAGTTCAGTTGGTACAGTAATTTTTACGTGATACCGTAACAAACATGTAATCAGACAGACGGACAAAATTTCTAAAAAATATTGTTTTGGCTTCTATTGTTTCCATTAAAACTTCTTACATCAATTTTTCTCTAATATATTCCAAGAGCAGACATTGTCTAGTTACAACTTCATTATATTAGTAAGAAAATACAACTTGTGACCATAAAAAAAGGTAACAGCCTCTAACTAAAATAATTAGTTATATCAACATACAATGTGTGTGTGTGTGTGTGTGTGTGTGTGTGTGTGTGTGTGTGTGTGTGTGCGTGTGCGTGTGCGTGTGCGTGTGTGCGTGCGTGTGCATGTGCGTGTGTGTGTGTGTGTAAGACAAATTTTATTCTTTAGTTTCGTAAGTACACATTATACTTTAACTAATCGAGCATTCTCAACAAAAGTACTCCTAAGGCAATCCAATCTGACTACAATGGATACTAAAACAAAATAAGTAACATACTCAGAGGTGAATATTAATACTCCTATCTATTACCTAAATCGATAAATAAATATTATTATTATTATTGAGGTCATAAGTTATCATAATTGATATTTAATACGTTTTTAATTTGAAGAACATATCTACAACGGCTCTTTTACAGTTAACCATCCGGTTTTTAAGATTTACTTCGATCCAATGCAAATAACATTTTTAAATACGGATCCATATTCATATCCATTTTTTTTAGAATACCTATCGTCCCTTCCATTTACCGTTGCGCTGTTGTTTTTGTTCATTGTTGTTTCTGATTTTTTTTTTTATTATTTCTTTTATATTATTATCATGTTTACTCATATTTGCGTAAATTACGGATGATGAACTAGGTCCATCGACCAAAGTAAACATATTTTTTAACCCTAAGCAAAAGGCAACGCACTGCGAATATTTGGCCGCGTGGGATCTAAAAGGTCATGATAATGAATTGTACAGAGATATTTTATAATAACAATATTAGTGTATTTTGACGTTATAATGTGCATACATTTCAATGTCATTATTAACGCTAGATGAATAAACAAATGATGCCGAGCGACATAAAATTGGATTGTAACTAACTCTGTAACTTCGGTCTGTTTAATTTTGTTATGATTTATTGAAAAAATTGATTATTCATTAAACAAAATTTATTTAATCTGAACATTCAATAATTGTATAAAACATGGCACTCGTACCTAATCACGGCGTATGCGTCGTGATAAGATTTAAAGGGAGCTCTCCAAAAAAGTTTATACAAAATGTACACAAGTATTTTTTCCCTATGAACGATCATTGACGAGAAGCAGACAAAGCAACATGAATAATGTTTTATACTTCGAATTAGGCAACACGAGTGATTTCGCCATACATTGTAATCAAGCACATGCGTATTTTTTATATAAATTTCATTAGCAAATTAGTAATTTTTAAATATATTGCAACAACAGTATTAAAGTACATTGTATTTTGAATATATAATCGACCTAAATAAAGTAAGGGAACCAGGCATCTTTTTAGTTAAACTCATAAATCTCTTCGATAGTTATCGGTGGGCCACTTTATAACTACTGATAATGATGATGTGTATACAGTCTAGTCGACTCCAGTCGATTTTGTATTCATGAATATCGTGTGGATAAGTACCTGTTATCTCAACAACTGTCTGATACTTTGCTAAAACAACCTACCAATGAATATATTAAGTTGCAAAGTAAAATTAATATAATCGCATCTATCCGAAGGGTCAAGATAGATATTATTCTTAATGTATGACCGAGAACAGATTTTTTAAATGTATTGCATTTATTTGCAAATTGTATTTTCTAAATCTATAAAATGTATATGTGTAATAATTTGTATAAGGCCTTGTCATGCGTAATTGGTGAAAGATGTAATTCCTGACAAGCTGTTTTATAAATAAAAACAAAAAAAGTAACTGCCAGCCGGCACAGCTGCGACATCGCACTGTACTTATAAAGAAAATGAGATCAAATCTTTCCTTTTTTAACCTAAATGTTTCACTTTTGCGTATGATTATTCAAATATTTCCTGATATACAAATCTTGTCTTGACAACAACAAAAAAAAAAATAACAAAAAAGGTAAAGCTGTTCTAAGTGATACGCTAACATACATCCAGCGATTGACTTTAATTTAACGCATCTTACTTCGTAAAAAATCAGGGAACTCAATTACAAAAAAGCACACCGATGAAAAACAGATGTTTCGCAGAAACTGATAATACAAATAACAAATAGTTCAGTTTAAAATGCAGATCGTATTTCTAAAAGTAGATTTTCACAATAAACAATCCTTTGAAAATTAATATGGGACCAACACGGCAATGAACGCAATAATTGTAAAAAAACATTATCAAAGTTGGTTTATAAGTGGCTACGTGAACGAGTAACGTAGTAACAAAAAAAAAACAAACTATATAAAAACAAAAGCTATATCGATTGTAAATCCCTCCTATTTACACCGATTGAAATTTTATTTCATTATTCGCACGGATCAGTATTGTAAACCGTACTTCGTTATTAATTTCATACTGGAATTTATAACGAAGGAAACTGGAATTCAAGTGGACATTTTCCAAAGGCAAATTATCCACCAAGATTGTGTCGAATATGCGAGATTGTAGCTGTAGCTTGAGATTTAGATCTATGTTTATGTTAGTTGTTTAAAGAAGTTATTTACTTAAAACAAAGTAGTCTAAATTGGCTATTATATTTTTTTACGAGCATTGTAACAATACTGAATCGTTACTCGTCAGCATTTGCAAACAATTTTGGTATTACACTTTTTTTTTAACATTTTATAAGCTTGTGGGTTTAAGTTTGGACTTGTGAGTTTTGACCCAGGGATAATTTAATACAATGGAGTCATTTGTCACTAAAAGTGATAGTATACGTGGAGGAGTTAGTATATTCTTGAAACACTACGTTATTATCGTTTATCTATTGGGTTCATACCAATTTTTAATTGTGTAGCTTCATTGTAGCTGTAATACATAATACTTCAATACGTTTATTTCATTCCGAGACCAGTGTCTAAATTAGTGCTCGCGATTCAAAGAAATGTTAATGTAACTATGTATTTTTAATGTTGGATTTTAATGTGATAATATAATAATAATGTACACTTGAATTACGTGACATGCTTTTTGTTCTTCTTCACCTTAGGAGTGACAGCTCAGTCGGACCATGTTTAACTACTGTCTAGGGATGTCAAGATTGAAATAATTCCTTTGAATTTACAGTTTTATTTGGACTAATTAAAAATTATTATCGCTCGTTTTGTGCTTTGAAGGGTACGTAAGGCCGTCGTCCGGTAAACCACGTCAGAGGCCTCTGTACCTATATAATACAGGCGGCCTAGAAATTTGTCACGAGAGTGCGACGCCCTCACACGAAAAGTAGTAGTACTCTCGTGTATCTCTTGATCTTATGTTAATTTTTTCATGATGGAAGTACCTAGTTGTTTCGCAGACCAAAATTTGCCTGTAATCGTAATAAATTACAATAAAAATATGGATACGAATACATTGTGCATTAAATACTAAAAATCAAGAAAATTTTATATACTATATATTCATACTATATATTTCTACTGATTCATATAAATATATTACTTGACTTCTTAAGAGATAAACTATTAATTGATATTAATAATAACAATCAATTATGTTTATCAATTATGGCAACTACTGGCAAAACCACAATTTGAGAGAAGTTATTTTCAATATTGGACAGTTTACGTGACACAACAACAAATGATGTGTATTGTCAAATGTTTTCTTGAATCTGTATATTACTTTCTAGTATTTTTTATAGGAGTTTATGATTACATTTTGTTCCACAAAAAAAAACACCTACTCCAATTGTGGCAAAATTAATTATTTTGATTTGCAAACAAATTATTGAACTGATTTTGTTAAAATTTCTATGGGGCCAATTTGAATCTATATCTTTTCAAATAAAAAATAATCTAATAAATGGCGGAGTTCTAAGGTAACAAACAAAAAAAAAATATACAACCGAATTGAGAACCTCGTTCTTTTTTTTTTAAATCAGTTGACAATAATATGTAAAGGGTTGTGTGTATTTGTGTAAAAAATTTAAGAATCTGATTTTTATAAGTAAAAAGTATAAAACATTCCACTAATGTACATAAATGTTTGATTACTAGGTATAGCTTTATAAAACCAGCGTTTAAATCCGTTATGAAAAGCATTACTCATACATAAAAGGAAATTCTCAATTCATTTAAATAATAAAAGCATTTTAATAAAGACAATGAAACAAAGTACAAGTTTTTGAATAATATTACATATGTAGTCGATAAGTTTTAATCTCGCGTTGGTCTCATATTAATTTTGTGACGAATCGAAGCTGCAGTTTTTCTTTACGGGGCCCCGATTCCGTGATCTAAATTCAAACATTTTTAATGTAATAGGTATGTTTACGAAACATCTCGTCATTCATCGGTATATGTATGTTCACATATCATTCTATTAGAGTTATCTCAGTCTATTAACAGTTAGAGATTACAGACAGAAAGGTAAAAATCTTTTTGTCTGTAATTTTTGATAAACCTACTTTTTACGTTGTTACATTTCACTTGAAAATGAATTGTTTTAAACTTTAACAAGTTCTTTATCCAATCGATCAATAAAAAAATATAATGAAAATATTATATGTAGTTTTCTTATTTTTTCGGCTAAAGTTTGAGTGTTAATAATAATAATGAGTATTCTACATATTAAGTAAACATTTGTATAAAAGGTGTGTTTTAAGTGGGTATACCCAAAGACAATAAATAAATAGACGCTCACAAGATGAACGCTATGAGTTGATTTGTAGTCGTTCTATTTCTATCTTCTTGGGCAATTGAATAATTATGAGTGACACGGATAACATCGTCGCTGCTCGCCCAGCTAGTAGTTTTTGATTACTATGTTGAATATAGATGACTCAGAATAATTATATCTTACATTAATTTTAAAAACATCTACTATATTTAAACGATATTTCCTCAATTATCATAACTACCTAGATAAAATAGGAATTTAGTAAGTAATAATAGGTACCTAAGAAATAAGATATAAGACGCATCTAAATCATGTTATATCAAAGCAAAAATTGTAAATTACTAACACAGCTTACTTGTTGATGTCTATAGTACTTGTCAAATTTTGAAGACTTGCGCTGAAAGTCTAGAAGTGTGTGGAAAGTCAAATCAAACTTGTCAAACAAAAACTGGAGTGCCGACTAAAATGTTTTTGAAACGTGCCTATGTAAATTATATACTACACAAACTACATAAATGCTTACAAGCAACAAGAGCTATAGTGCTAATTATATAATTATCATTTTCAGAAATGCAAAATTTGATTGGAATAACAATTAAAGTTAGTTATATCTTAGTCGAAAATAGATACAATTTGGAGGAGATAAATATTGTCAGGAGTAATTTGTTAACAAGTCAGTGGCTTGAAGTAAGTGATAAACAATCGGCAACTCGTTGTGATAACAGACACAAGTGAATTATGTTTACGTAACGGATGGGAAGGGGGGGGGGGGGGGTAGCGCGGCGGCGGTGTAGCCGGAGCGGCAGACTACTTACTATAAGTCGCGGCATCTACTGCCCCGACCACAAACTCACAGAGCGTAATCTCCACAAAATATTGCATTCACCTACAGTAAAAACGCGTCTATATATATGTGATAACAAAAAAAATTGTAAACTTCTTAGAACAGTGCATTATGGCGGAGAAACAATTTATCTTAGGAATGGACATTGGCACTACTTCAGTTAAAGTATGTGTATACGATCCTGGTACAAAAGAGTTGGTGGCCAAACAGACTAAGGACACAGCAGCTAATATACCAAGTGATCAGGGAATTGAAGGAAATAAGCAGGACGTTCCAAAAATAGTATCAGCTGTTCATTACTGTGTTTCACGTCTTCCAAGGGATGTTTTACGGCATGTTACGAAAATTGGAGTATGTGGACAAATGCATGGAGTTGTATTGTGGAAAAATGGGTAATGTATATTTTTGTCTTTATTTGTTGATTGCATTAATTTAACTACAGTCACGAGTACATATAAAGTATCATTATTTTTATATTTCATTATTTTTTTGCCCTACAGAGCTTGGGAAAAAGTTGAAAAAGATGGTAATGTAATTCGTTTTGAAGCTATCAGGGAAAATATGTCTGCTTTATATACCTGGCAAGATTCTAGATGCAAGCCTGAATTTTTGGACACATTGCCAAAACCCGACTCACATTTAAAATGTTATACAGGATATGGATGTGCTACTCTTTTATGGATGCTTAAACATAAACCAGATAAACTTAAAAATTTTAAATATTCAGCCACAGTACAGGATTTTGTGGTAGCAATGCTCTGTGATTTGGACATTCCTATTATGTCAGATCAGAATGCTGCAAGCTGGGGCTATTTCAATACAGAAAATAATAAATGGAATACTGATATCCTACAATCAATAGATTTTCCAGTAAACCTATTGCCTAAGATAATAAAAAGTGGAGAATTTGCTGGGAAGTTGAACAGCTCTTGGAATGGTATACCTGAAGGAATACCTGTAAGTGTAGCTATGGGTGATCTGCAGTGTTCAATCCTTTCTACCTTAGAAAATGAACATGATGCTGTATTGAACATATCAACATCTGCTCAACTTGCCATAGTTGCTGATAAAATTTCCGACTTGGGTTGCAGCACTATAGAACACTTACCATATTTTAAGAATAAATATTTAGTTGTGGCTGCATCACTAAATGGAGGCAATGTTTTAGCTACATTTGTGAAAATGCTACAGCAATGGATGCTTGAATTTGGATTTCCCATACCACAATCAAAGGTGTGGGAAAAGCTAATTGCTCTTGGTTTAGAAGCACCAGAATCAGCTATGCAAATAAATCCTCAACTTTTAGGTGAGAGGTATGCACCTCTGGCTAAAGCATGTGTTGAAAATATAGATCTGTCTAATATCAATTTGGGGCAAGTATTCAAATCTCTTTGTAACAGTTTAGTCGCAAATTTGCATTTTATGATGCCTAAAGAAATATTGCAAAAAGCAAACATAAAAAGAATAGTTGGAAATGGATCTGGGCTATCCAGAAATGCAGTATTACAGAGAGCTGTCGAACATCATTACAGTTTGCCACTGGTGTTCACATCAGGAGGTGATGCTGCAAAGGGTGCTGCTATAGCAGTTGCATAAAATTTATTTATTAAAGTTAATCTAATTAAACCTTGAATCTACTATCATTTCATTGTTTAAAAATAATTTTAAGGTAATAAAATTTTGCTAAGGCTTAATATTTTTTTTAATCTTAATTACACAATTTGACTTTATGTACGCCTTGATAATAATATATTTTTTCTTCAGTACATATTATTCAGTAATATAATTAATATATATATATAAATTGAACTTAATCCCAAAAAACTATTTATTTTTATTTATCTCCAAGATCATATTGAATTATCAAAAGTATTAGAACTTTTATTTAATACTAAATAGATCTGTAATAATGTAATCCATTGCTAAAAACCTAAGTGTATATACCACCTAATTTAAAAAATGAGATAGTGTGAACTAGATATTATTGAACTATTTTTCTATATAATTTATGCTTTTGAATATTTGATATCATTATAAAGCTTTCCTTTTTTTAGTAAATTATAATACAATATTAGATTAAAATAACTACATCATTTGAAGTAATATTGATGTCTTCTGACTTTTTATATTATCAATTTTGTGCAATCAATAGTTTTGCCTATTATCATCATCATATCATATCAGCCATTAACTATGCACTGCTAAACATGGGCTTCTCTTATGAGGGGAATTTACCAGTACTTACCATGCTTGGCAGGCAAATAAAATGTCACAAAAAGCTATGGTAACATTTTAAAAGAGACGCTGCTCGCCCATCCCTCTGCCATTAAGATTTTACTTTAACTTTTTAAGACTTTTTATATTTATTTAGACTAAATTATCAAAATGTCAATTATGTGCAATAAATAATTTGAACTGTGATGTAGTGAATTTATTGGAAATAAATCATCATTATTATTTCAGCCTGTCCCTACCCACTGCTGAATATAGACCTTCTTCAATGACTTCTGATATATGCAATCCTCCACATTTCACACTGAGGGCAAGACATTATTCATTGCAGAGTTTACAGTCATAAAATACCGTATTGGGCAAGCGGTTTGAAGACTGAAATTTTTGAAAGGAAAAGTAAACAATTTAAATTTACACCTTAGGACATTTTCATAAGACTGTCTATAGGAGGCGTCTAGATGTTGACAAGCAAAAAAGTAAAAGTGACGAATGTGGTAATAATAAAAGTAACACTTAAAACTACTTACTGATCACAACTGATACTATACATATTAAATAAATCTAATACAAACCTGTTGAATATGTGTACCTCATGTGCCATAGTACAGTTTTAGTGATTATAATCTATGAAAACAATGAATATCATTTTTAACTTACCAATGGCGAACTGATTAATGTATTGAATAAATATGTCACTTAGCAATTAAACGTTATGTTTTATATTAAAACACAGAAAACTATGCTGTTTATTTTGATTTTAATACATAAAGGCGTGCTATTAAGTATAGCCTTTAGGTTATGTTTATCATTTTTTTTTTTTTTAGTACGTTTGTTCCGTTTGGAACAGGCTAAGGTCGGAGACCATGCTGCCTAGTCTTCAAAAAGATAATTTGTCTGGAATTTTATTTTTCTAATGTCGCTTCAATTATTGTCATAATCTTCAATATTTCATTTGTCAAATCCGGTAAGTACATTTTCATAAATATCTTTTCTTGAGTTTTCTTAAACCAGTGAATTTATCAAATTAAAAATAAATAATTATAAAAAATCATTGTCTTGCAATTCAATAAAAGTATTCTTATAGCTTCTTGAATGTTGTAGTAATATAAGTGAAAATAGCTTTGAAACAAGAAGGAAATCTTAAGAGAAGCGGGATTGAGTGCGGGATATTTTCGGGTTTTTTGAAGATAATCCTAAGTTCGTCAAACATAATGTGTCTTTGAATGACAAATTCAGAGCAATCAAAAAAAAGGTGATGTAGAGATTGGGCTGTATTTGAGTTACACCATGTGCATGATGGGGAAGCGATCATGCCCATTCGGTGCAGGTGTTCGTTGAAATGTCCGTGGCCGATTCGTAATCTACAAATATTGGTGTAAAATTTTCTGTTTGTGTCCTTTCCTTTGTAGAACCACGGTTTTCCAATACGCCAATTAATTTTGCGGTACCATTTGCCTTTAGTCTGTAATATTTGAGTCCAATGCTCCTCCCATTTAGTTGTAACGATTTTATGTATTCCAATACTACAATCTGAGTAACAAAGGGGTAAATCTTGAACACGAGCAGCACTTGAATTAATAATTTTAGCCAAAGTGTCTACTTGTTCATTCCCAAACACTCCAATATGTGAAGGGGTCCAGATGAAGATAATATCTTTTCCATATATAGTACAGAGATGATAATATTTATTACGAATTTCTTGAATTAAGTAGTTTGATGATGAAATGATTGTGTTATTTTTTAATGCCATAAGAACACTCATACTATCTGTAATTATAATCCATTTCGAATATAGTACCTGTTTTTCTATGTATTCTAATGCTAAAAATATAGCTTTTGCTTCTGCTGTGTAAATACTAGCCAAAGTTGAAATTTTATAACCGTGACCAAATCTATTTGACAAATCGTAAAAAGCCACTGAAGTGCTAAGTGCATTTTTGGAACCATCTGTATATATCTGCCTGTAGTCAATAAATTCTGATAAAGTCTCATACATATCGTGCTTTTCTTTTATGTCTTTATGTATAACAATTTTGATCTTACAGAACTTACTCTCATAAAGGCCATTATAACAAGGAAGTATCTTACTACTATAGATGTTATATTCATCTCGTAAATTCAAATCATTGATAATAGTTTTATTCAAAAACATAGAAATGGGGCAATTTAATAATTTGAGTATGAGTGGGTTATTGGAAACTGAAAAAACTTTGAAGAGAAATTTGAGTTTTAGGTATTCGAAACGAAGAAGGATAGGAGGCAAATTACATTCTACTTGCATTGAGATAATTGGAGAAGTATACATAGCACCTAAAATAAGTCTTAAATTCATATTTTGAATTTTTTCGAGTTTTTCTACTAATTTATGTTCTGAGGCATAACAAAAGAAAGCGTAATCAAAATTACTTCTAACAAGAGATTTGTAAAGTAAAAGGATAATTTTAGGATCAGCTCCCCAGTTACGACCAATTACAGATCTTATTATATTAGTGGCTCTTAAAGCACGATCTACTAAGCAATCAACGTATAGATCCCATTTTAAATTTTGATGAAAAATTACCCCCAGAAATTTAACGCTACAGTCTGTTGGAAGAGTTTGATTATTATATATAATATTCATTAATGGAACATATTTATGAACTTGATGAAAAACAACTACTTTACTTTTGGTTAAACTAATATCGAGGGAAAGAAGAGAAAAATATTTCTCAAGTCTTTTTAATGACTCATTTAACACTAATTGCATATCAATAATATTCTTTCCTTTTATATAAATTAATAAATCATCGGCAAATTGCAAGTTGTTCACACTGTTTCCTAAAATTGAATTAAGTTTATAGATATATAAAATATATAGTAGCGGGCTTAGAATACCACCTTGACATACTCCTTTAGAGCTTAACCTAGGTCCTATTAATTTACTATTTACTTTAACATACACTTCTCTATTACTAAGAAAATTATAAATCCATTCGATAAGTTTCATTGGAAGAAATGAGGATAAAATCGAAGATAGAACTGTTAAAATTACATTGTTAAAAGCTCCTACGACATCTAAAAAAACAGATAGAACATATTCATCGTTATTCAAAGCAGTACTAAGGTCGACATAGAAGTTCGCTAAACTTTCGCGCGCTGAATATCCACGGCGAAAACCAAATTGATTCGATGGTAATATACTATTACTTTCAATAAAGAACTCTAAACGCTGTTTAATTAATTGTTCGAATAATTTGCCTGCACAGGACGTCAATGTTATAGGTCTATAGGAGTCGAAATTTGTAGGATCTTTACCGGGTTTAATTACTGGAATCAAACAATCCATTTTCCATTCTGGTGGGATAATACAGTCCTTCCATAAATCGTTAAAAATTTGTAAGAGTTTAGTAAGGTTTATTTTATTCAGCAATCGAAACATATTGTATGTTAAGCGATCAAGGCCACTAGCTGTATCTTTTCTAGATTTTACTGCACTGGATATTTCATCAATTGAGAATGGGTCAGTGAGAAATTTTGGGCATGAATTAACAGAATTAAACTGTTTGTCATCAAAAGATGAGTGTACAAAATCAGGAGTATATTTGCGTAAAAAATCATTGACCCATGATATATCTTTAAAATGATTTTGACGATGTTTTGAATTTAGTTTTCTCATATTTTGCCAAACAGTGGAAATTGGTGTTAATCTATTAAATTTGGAACAAAATTCCTGCCACCCCTGTTGTCTTACTTGCTTAATTACTAACTTTTTAACAGCTTGAACTCTTTTAAAATTTATGTAATTATCGAGAGTTGGATTTTGTTTAAACCTAAGGTAAGCCGCTTTACTATCATTGACAGCTGTCGCACACCTGTTATTCCACCAAGGTACTGCAATATGTTTGTGCCTCTTTGAAGTATTTGCACCGCTATTTGATAAGTTCCTACGTGGAACGGAACGTTCCACAGCTGTCAAAATAATTTTACAGAACCTATTGTAATTGTTTAAGGGTTCATTGACATCATACTCGAAATCCAAAAGTAATCGATTAACAGTTTCAGAATAAAGATCCCAATTAACGAGACGTAGGTTTATACGATTTAACAAAAGTTTATTAACTTCATCTATAGGAGCATGTTGTTCACCTGACGGAGTTGATGAAGAGTTCTTTGTGTTTATTTTAGTAAAAGTCGGCAGGTGATAACTTCCTAACGGATCATCATGAACCGACCACTCGCATTTTAATGATATGGATAGGGATACCATAGTTAAATCAAGGCCATTGGGTCTCCAAATATGAGAGCCAACAGTAGTAACTTGCTTATCATTTAATAGTACCAAATTACATTCATCTAAACAATCAGGAATGTCTTTACCTCTTGTATTAGTGGAGGTACAACCCCACATAGTATGATGTGCATTTAAATCTCCAGATATGATAGTGGGTTTAGGAAGAGACTCCAAAAAGAACTTAAATTTGGCTTTAGTAAAACTAGGTGTACTATTGGTAGGACAGTAAATACTGGCAACTGAATACCAAGAATTATTAACTTCAATACTAATAGCTATAGTTTGCAAAGAATTGTCGAAAAAAGAGTGAAGTTTTTTATATCTAATACTATTATGTATAATAATCGCTACTCCATTGTGGTTATTACCACAATCATTTCGTTCTATACAATAATCTTTAATTTTTAATTTGTAATGTGGTTTTAGCCAAGTTTCTGAGATGAGAGCAATGTGGATATGATGTTCATTTAAAAATTGTGTAAAAATATGTCGATTGCTCAGTAGGCTCTGAGCGTTCCACTGTATGATAGTTAATTGGTCTCGATTGAATTTTGTGAAATAGGTCTATTACCAAAAGTATCATATAACACATTCAAAACACTTTTAGTGTTAATAGATGTGTTCTTTGTGTTATGTAGTGAAATAAGTTTGATTATGCTTTCTATTAAAAGTGATAAACTCTTGTTATCAGAATTTAGAATTGAAATTAGGTCTACATTTTTTTTAGGTTTGTTACCCAGTTTAGGAAATATTTCAGTGCTAAGTATATCTCCAAAAGAAGCAGGTCTGAATTTAGATCTATTTTCAGCAATTTTCTTTTGTTTAACAGGGCATTGCGGTGATACACTTGTGTGATTTCCATTGCAGTGTACACAAATAGCGTTTTCCATTCCAGTTGTACAAGTTTTATAATTATGCTCACCTTTGCAGATGCTGCAACGCTCAGAATTCTTACAGAATTTAGCTAAATGTCCATACCTCAAGCACCGGTAGCATTGTTTAACTGGTAGTATATATGGAGTGACATTGTGGCGCCAACCTCCAATATCCAGATATTCAGGTAATACAGATGCAGCAAAAGTAATTGTCACGGTTAGAGTTGGCTGTAACACATATCCATGAGTCAAGGTATTTTTTCTTAAAATTCTTTTAATAGCAATAATTTTCTTAGAACTCGATATCATAGTATATATTTTTTTATTAGATATATTTGTAGGTACATTTCTAATAACGCCTGTAACTTCTGTTGAAGAAGCAGGAATACTGGCCTTAAAATGGTAGTCATTTAAAAAAGTTTTATTATTTAAAAAAGCATTGGCTAAGTCTGGCTTTTGAAAGTATACTCCGATTTTGAATTTATTTATAGATCTAAGATAAGTTACCCCTTTATTAAATCGTTTTAAACAGGAGGAGAGTGAGAGCAAGTCTCTGGATCCAATGGTTTTCTGACTATCTGAGGATTCTACAAAGACAACAAATTCTGTCCCAGGGGATTCCTCGGGATATCTTCTAATATAATCTGTGACGTAGTAAGGTTTATACTTATCGGCCTTATCAATTTCAGATTCTGAGTCAGTAGAAGTATCTTCCGAATATATATCCTTGTCATTACAAGGTTCATGGTCTACATCACCTGAATCGTCATCTTTTTTTTTCCTTTTTCTACAACTGCGCTTCCCCATGAATGCTAATTATATTACTGTCGCTGAATTTAGTGAAAATATAATATTTTATTCAATAATAAGAATTGATAGAGATAGTTTTAATAAATTAATAAAAAAAATTTAAAAAACCCGCTTGTTCTTATTCGAGTTTCCCGCCTTTTTTTCTCTTATGTTTATCAATCAAAATCAAGTTGACGTTGACAGATTAAAACAAGTTTGTCTAGGCAGCATGGTCTCCGACCTTAGCCTGTTCCAAACGGAACAAACGTACTAAAAAAAAAACAAGTTTGTCATTCATACTTTCGTAGATATCAGTAAAAGTTCATAGATTATATTCTTTACGTATCAAATTCTATCATTTATTCACGAGTACATATTATATCACGAATTTATTTCTATGGGGGCGCTATTGTGTTCTGTACCTTAATCTGAGTTACTTTCTAACCCTGCAAAATATTAAGTTAAATATATTTTTACTTTGTTATGTCTGTATATTAAACAGCACCATTTGAGATCTAAAGACAACAGACAAATCAATTAATAATAATTGTTTTTATATACATTGAAGTATAGACTTAATATAAAGTACTTATAATTAAAGGACTAAGGAGTATTTAAGAATAGTCCGTACTTACCCCAAAATTGTCCAGTTCCTATCTTAGGCTGCGAGAAAACTTTAGCAAAAATATGCTTGAGCGCACATATTATATATACCTTATTAAGAGGCTAAATTAGACTCGCCTTAGGTTTGCATAATTCCACTTTTTTGCAATACTGAATCGTTAATGGCTATTTAACTTAAATATTAGATATTGAAACTGTATATTTCGATATTTTCTAACGGCTAAAAAAGTGCTGGAATGGAAACTAAATAATTTTGGGGTGAGAACGGCTTTTGAACACGCCTTTGTTTTTATTTAATTTTAAATTGTTTAATGTTATTTATAGCATACACTTATTATTTTCAATAACTCAGGGTTAAAATTGAGGAGGTTTTATTTATTTTACTTTTAAAATAGAATTTCTTTATTTTCTGTTAATTAATATTTTGTTTCATAGATAACGTCATTTTAAAATATTACTATTATCGTACTAGGAAAAATATATATTTATTCAGCATTTTTTATTTATTGCCCTATATAACGAACCTTCACAAAATGGAATGGTAAGGATTTTGGTATTAGTGATAGTTATAGTTTGATTTTATTATGAGAAATAAAGGAACCCTAGGAGCTATAGATTAAGCGATGAGCTAACAGATATAAAATAGACGTAGGAAAAGAAATTTTTAATGAAATGTAGAAAATAAACACTGCACTCAATGAGGCATCTTTTTTCAATTTGTCAAAATCATTGTCAATGTCACTTAATAGTCATGTCTGTAATATGGATCTGTGCAAGTTGACGGTTTTTGCATTAAATTTGTATATAAAATAAAAAATATTAATCTCAAAGTGAGAAAATTAGTAATAACGATGAATTCTTGACTATTTTGTATAGGCCTTTTTAAAATATATACTAAAAAGATAACAGTCTTTAAAAACTAAGGCAATGAGTAATAGAAGTAAACAAGAGGATATGGATATAACAGCGGAAGGAAATCTATTGGAACAACCAAAAGAGGTGAAAGTCCCTGTACGAAATCCTTTAATAAAGATGCGCACATATGTACTTGCACTCCGGCCTTGGTCATTGAGTGCCAGTTTATTGCCTACTTTATTAGGCGCTGCGCTGGCATACCGGTTACCAGGCGAAACAGGCTTCAGTTGGCTCACCTTGCTGCTTACATTATGTACCGTTATACCAGTTCATGGTGCTGGTAATGTTGTTAACACTTACTTCGATTTTGTCAAAGGAATAGATAACCGTAAATCAGATGACAGGACTCTAGTCGATCATATTCTAAGTATTGATGAAATTGTCTCACTTGGAGCAATATTATATTTTGCTGGATGTACCTTTTTCGTTCCACTGGTAGTCTCATCACCAGCACGAATGGAACATCTGGCATTAGTTTATTTTGGAGGACTATCTTCATCATTTTTATATACAGGTGGTATTGGTTTGAAGTATATAGCTCTTGGTGACATATTAGTCTTAGTAATATTTGGCCCTGTATCAGTTGTCTTTTCATTTCTGGCACAAACAGGGCGGGTAGATTGGCCTATCATCTATTATGCTATACCACTTGCTTTAAATACTGAAGCTATTTTACACAGCAACAATACAAGAGATTTGGAGACAGACAGCAAAGCTGAAATAGTTACATTGGCAATATTAATTGGAAGAACAGCTTCCTACTTGCTTTATGCCTTTTTACTATTTACTCCTTATATAATGTTTGTAGTTGCATCAGTTAAATGTTCATTTTGGTTTTTATTACCTGTTCTTACTTTACATAGAGCATTTGATATTGAAAGAAGGTTTAGGAGCCCAGACACAATGAGATGTGTCCCACGACAAACAGCTAGACTTAATTTTTACTTTGGCATGCTGTATATGATATCTTGTTTATTTGCTTATAGACTTCCTTTCTTGTTACGATAAAAATCAATAATATATAATAGGTTGACCAATATTACATAGTTAATTAAAATCTAAATATGTTAATGAGCTTATGCTTTTAAATAAAAATTATCTTAATCTTGCTATTAATCAAAACGATTTTTATTTCATCTTGTGACATATCAACCACCTTTGATCTTATTATCATTTAAATGTGAATGAATATGTATTTGAATTTGTAATATTGCTTTATTCTCAGTGAAACACATCTGATAAAGTGATCATTTCCATACAAAAATTATCAGTAAAATGCATTGTGTCTCATCTTTTGAGTGTTGTAAGAAATACAGTATTGTTAAAGTGTATGAATAATAACTACCTCTTACTTTAGACTTATGAATCTTGTTGAATCTTAATGATGGTGCATGTTTAAACTACAGTGTAAACTCCATATAACATAAAACTCCTTAGAGAATATACATACATATACATACATATATATATATATATATATATATATATATATATATATATATATATATATATATATATATATTATATATATATATATATATTATATTATATAGTATATAAAAAAAATCCAAAGAGGGTTGACATCAGGCAGGTGGCCGGTCGTAAAACTAAAAGCCAAATCTTTTTGTAATATGGATAAAAACATTACGCCGACCTCATATAATAATTGGGATATGGGTAGGAAGATGATTATATAAAAAATTTAAATACTAATATTTTTTCCACAAGTAATGGAAATAAAATATGAAAAATTATATTGTAGATAGGTAAAAAAACAAAGTTAAAAAGAGAAACAAAAACAATTTGATTATATTATGGAGTTTACACTGCACTTTTATATGGATGTTTAGAATGAAAGGTTGCGAATATTGAGATAATAGATCCTAATGATTAGAAATAATACTTATGCTTATGAAACACAATTATAAGGTCAGAGCTCACTGACAGAGTGCCAGTGAAGAGCAGTTATCAGTTTCAATGCAAACTCTATGACACAGGGGTGTTGCCATGCTACCGTACACTGCTATTTATTATGCCAATTTCAACCATATGTTCAAGTAAAAACACTAGTCTATAACACAATTATTATCTTCCCTGCCATTCTGTTGTGTTGGCTGAACTGACTTTTATTGAGAGAAACTTGAAAATTGTAATAAAAATATTGTGTTCAATAGTTTCTATCTGTAGATCAAACTGTTGAATTTTTTTATTATATACATTGTTATATCTTTATGTATGTATATATAATTTTGCAACTGTTTGATGTTGTGTCTGTAATTTATTAAAAATCTCATACAATGTGATGACAATAATTTATTGTAATTGTGTATGACAAATATATTAGTTTGCTAAAATAATCTTTTTGGTGGCTTTATTAAAAATTCCATTAAATTAGAAATCATTCATGACTGAACCAAAATTATAATTTATCTGTGAATTAGCACATTATTTTTATATTGAATAAAATAACATTGGACATAATGGAAATCTATATGATTTCAAACAATGATCAAAAGCCATAGATTTTTGTATTTCAATTAATACATAATTGTATTGTATTGATAGTGTAGTGTATTCATTTCATTAATTGTTAAAATATCATAAAAATTAAAAAAACAATGTAATTACATCTGAAACAATGGGAAATTTAAAACAATAACTAAACAATCCCTTCAAAACCTTAATATAGACTCTAGTAATGTATATCTGACATACCTTTGGCTAGTTTTTATGTTGTATTACTAATTAAAACAAAGATATACAGTTATTATTACATTTTATTTGACATTTTAACATAAAAGACCTCTAGCATTATAATCTTCATATTATAAAGTTAAATACAAGTAAAATTATTATAATACAATGAGACCATTTGTAATTTTAAAAGAAATGGACTTTTATCGGCTCTAAAGAATATGTTGATTACTTGGCAGTGACTGGAGAAATTTTTTAAATGATATACTTGTCGACACTACTAAGTATACAATACTATATTATGAGTAATGTTCTCTAATTCCATTTCAAAATGTGAGATAATATTGACAACTAAAATAAAAGGAACAAATCACATCATTGATATAATAACGTTAATAATAATGTCTGCTAACAAAACTAAATATAATATCACTATAGCGAATAGTAATTTAATACATAAAATATAATAAATTCATTTCTACTCTTTTATTTAGAAAAAAAAAAAATAGTCTTCAACTTTCCATAGAATACCTAATTGTTTACAGTAATTTTTTAAAACTATATCATTAGTTACACTAATGTTGGGCTAATTAATCTAAAATAGAAATGACTTGCATGCAATATCTGTAATTGGTTTCATATAAAATGCAAGAATACACCATATTACGGTGATGTATAAGCTTCATTCCACATTTGAAAGATGTTTGGGGTCCAATTTCGAACAAGCACCTTATAATGGACTTGAATAAATTTAAAATTTAGGCCATTTATTGATGTGATATTAAAATATTACGAGTCTAATATTGCAACTTGAAACAGTGCTAGGTGATAAGTGTGTTACAAAGAAAAATATATTTATAATTTGATAACTATAGTAATGATGTATGCACACGAGATGGCTCATACTGCAGCACTATCGTCAGCACGCCGAATACTTACAAGTTTTATCATATCCCCAAATCTCCAATTGATCACAATCATATTATTTTTGTTTCATGTGTATAAAACACACACAAATTAATTATAATCGTACTTATTATAATCTCACATTCATGCATGGACAATAGTCCGTCGAAAGCTGGAAATATCCAGGCGGAGTCTTTATATATGTATTACATTATATACATCAGACTTTAATGTTGGCTTAGTATGCTTACGATGTAGATCCTTTCTTCTCACGTTGCCATTGACTGATTTTCTCTTTAAGTTCCGTTGCTGTAAAAGAAGTAATGTTATTATATACATACAAAAGATTTTACTCCACTTATAAATACCTGGTTTCAATCGTGACAAACTTATTATGGTGTCAACACATAACTTAACTCTCGTTTATAAAAATAATATATATTATTATATAATCAGTTAAAAATTAACGAAGATATCGCATTGCATAAGAATTTATCATCGCTTGAAAATAGATAAGAAATTCAACCGAATCTGTTCTCATCACACTATAGTAAAAAGGTATTTTTTGGAAAAAATACAGAAATATTAATGCTAACCTGGACGCAACTGGTCCTCGGTAAGTGGCTGCCGATTGAAAGGATCGGTCGCACTGTTGAGTAAGTGGCGCAGTATCACAGACCGATCCATCACCTGAAATGCAGGAATATTATAAATGTTCATCATTGTAATATGCATATTGCAATAAAGCCAGTGAGATAGATTACTAATTTTAAATACCATCAGTTTTTTATTTATATATTATATATATATATATATATATATATATATATATATATATATATATATATGTGTGTGAAGCAGTTGTGTTTGCACAGCCATGCAAACACAACTGCTTCACGGTTGAAACACGAATGGGACAGAGGTAGCCAAATAATCGACTTTTATACAAAGTCTCCTCTGTTATTTTGCTGAAAAGTCCATATCACTGATTAGGTGATAAAAATTGTTTTGTTTAATTCCGTTACCATTAGTATATGTGCGATTGCCAACATTTGACAATTTAACTACTATTACCTGTAGACGTTCTACGACTTTCCACATTAGTCATCAATCTCTAACCGTTATCCAGTCCAGGCACATGTTGCGACACGAGTTTCACATCTAAACAAGACAATTTATTGCTGATTGCCTAGTGTTGACCTTTCAGCGATTAGACTATGAAAGTCTTAAATTTTCATTTTATTATTTTATAGTATTCAATAATACTGTAATAAATTATTAATAGTAGTCAATCCATACTAATGGTAGCGGAATTAAACAAAACAAAACTCTAATCGAGTAACTAGTGAAATTACAAAAAATTTTCACCAGTGGCAATCTGAGAGCCCAACTGATGGCAAAATAAAATCAATAGCTATCACAGTATCCACATTATAATACTAACACATTTTGCTAAACTGTCTTTCTGAGCGAGACTTCTATTACACTGTACCATGTTAAGAGACTGATGTAACTTGAGCTTTATTAATTTTCGAAAACAATTTAAAATGTTCTAAATAAAAAATTGTTTTGTTACCTTCCCGGACGGTAGTAACACAGGGTCAGTCATAAGCGTATCCATTAGCGGATCCCGGAACTCTTCAGGGGCATCAGCGAATTCATCACTCTTCTGTTGATTTGATACTGGAAATATATGAAATATATGTTTGTTATATATATGTTATTACGGTTACAACTATATAAGTAACTTAGGCTATATCTGAGGTTTTTCTTTTATTGAAATTCAGATTCATACTCAGACAGAGATTATGTCGGATCAACGAAATACATTTGCGTACTGTTGCAATTCAAGTATCATTGGGCATTTATTGTGTTTCGACTAGCACAGGGGTTAACAACCTTTTGAGTTGGAAGAGCCAAAAATTACAATTTACAAAATTACAAAGTTTTTAAAAAGCCATAATATTTTTTCTTGCCAACAATAAGTAGTACTTGCATAAATAAAGTTTGGTGCCTAAACCCCGTTAACTAATACAAAACTATTTTTAATTTTTTTTTTTTTTATAAATCAAAATAACATTTGCGTATAAAACTAAAGAGCCGCAGCTTCGCGGATTACCGACCCTTGTAAATGAAATATTCTATACATATATGAAGTAGATAAGAATCTTACATATAAATTTTAAATTCGTATTATGGTGAGTCAATTTATATGTCAATATACTCACCAGCAATTTGATATGCATTGTCAGCGAGTGCTTTAAAGCGCTCTATTTCGGTGGTAGTCTTGATACAAGACTTTGCCAGCCGTACAGCTGCTTCTTCAAACAATTCTTTGCGGAATGATCTCTGTAGGAGTAAAATATTATATTTTTATACAACTTGGAACCATAACCGAATGGTATCAGATTATCTCGTGTACAAAATAATATACATATTGATAGATTCATTTAGCACTCGTTTAGAGTAGAAGGTTCATTGCAGTCTGTTAGTAGAACATATGCCTGAAGGAACAAAACAAGTTGTACGTTACTTTCATCTATCTGGCCGCTTATTAAATTCTGCGTAACATTCATCGCCTTTTCATAGTACGCATCTAAAATAATTTTATTCCATCACTGCAAAAACCATAGGCTTGCTTTATGAAAAAAAAAAACATAAATAAAAAAAAAATGCTAAATTGGTGGAAAATTTAGAATAGATATAGAGAATAATAGAATAAAAATAATAGACCATATATTATGTTATACTATTTAATAATATTTATATTCGTCCGTGTGTACCCTGACATAAAATGGGCCACCCCTTCTTTTTCCGTGCATCGTAAGAGGCGACTAAGAGAGGGCGAGGGATGGGCAGCAGCGTCCCTCTTAAGACATCTCCAAAGCCTAACTACGGTTGCTAATCCGCTTGCCAAGCGCAACTATTGGCAAAATTTATGGAAGGCATATGTTTAGTAGTGGACAGTTTACGGCTCAAATAATAAAAAAATAATACACATAAAATTATATATACCTCGTCAGCAGCAAGCGCGGCGTGGAATTGCGGCGAATCAAGATGCAGGTAAATGTCCACCAGTTGGCTCAGCAGACGCCGAGGCTCCCATCCGTATTTCTCAGGCCGTCTCACCTGAATCATATTTGTAATTATTATCAAAACCAAATGATATTTCTAATAACAATTCCTAAGGGTTATGGTCAATTTCGACGCTGTGACGCAAAGTGCTGTACGCTCTATAAAGATTGTCGGATGAATGAAATGAAACCATTGTTGGAAAAAAAAAATTAAGGTAGTAAAATTTCCGTTGTGAGTAGAAATCCTAATACTAAGGGGTTGATAAAGATCGTAAACTGCTATTTGTTGCTATCTTGTTCAATCGTTAGTGCTCCAACTGTAAACATGTTCTGTAACAGAACATTGATTCGACAGATTTCCAACACCACCATGAAAATCATTAAAATTTCTTTATATTCAACAGTCCACTACTGTGCCTTAAATCATATCATTTATACAATCTACTTTTTTTTAAATTAAGAATAATTTGACAAAATTTATTAAAATAATTACACAAGCCATCTACGTCGATTTACAAGTCAAAGCAATATTTACCTTAAGGTTTTTGCATTTAGGTCCACACAACTGCTGCAGGTTAAAATTCAGCATGGAGGCAAGCCTCTCAACGAGTTCCGCCCGCAGGAACGGCTCCTTAATCTCCACGGTCAAATACTCCAACATATCCACTGTTTCCCTGTATAAAGGAAATAATAAAAACACATTAATATGGTTCAATAAATTAAGCATGATTTTAGTAGACAATAGTAGTACATTTGTACATTAAAAAAAATATAATATACAAAAGAACCGCTCGTCCCGCGCCGCAGTGCTACAGTGCAGGGTGTACAGGGGCGGCTCACCTGGCGAGCGTGAGGTACGAGCGGCACTGTCGCTCGTCCTGAGCGAGTCCCCGCGCGCGCGCCTCTCCCCCCGCTCCGCCGCTCGCCTCCTGCGCCTCATGGATGCGCTTGAGGTACTGGAGATATATAAAATAAATTATTAGAATATTTGCCTCCATCCCGCACGAGCGTCTATCAAATATGTAAGTGGAAGCTTCTCACGCCTATACAGTTATAATATTATATGTATTTTTTCCGAATGAGCTTATTAGTGATATATTTTAGTTAATTAACCCTTTGTTGTTCTCGTCGGTGTTTAGTTGTGGAAGAAACTCCAAAGCTGAATATAGAACCAATAAAAATAATAACATATGCAATTATTTATGACTGTATTAAAACAAAAAATAATAATACTCTTATTATGTTTATATCAAAAACAACTTCAGTGCAATGAGCATTAGATCGCTTGGTCAAAATCCATCTTTCGATAATCTTAAAATCGATCAGAATAAATTGGCTTGAATTAGTCATTTTTTTATTAAAATAATACATTGAAATACCTACTTACTGAACAAATCATTGTTTTATATATTACTTACCGTAAGACATTCATCTAATAAAAATGTGGTGTCATTCATAAGCATGTTGATGAACTTGACGAACTGGCGACCCGAACGCGACTCTTTTACAATTGCCTGTAATAAAAAAAAATCCAGCTAAATTATTGCAATAACACAGAAATACAATCAATAATAGATATTCAGAACAAAGAGCATAAATTGTTTATGCTCTTTCTTACTGACACACTAGTCAGTATGTCAGTCAGTCAGTCAATATGTCAGTAGTTAGTAGTGCTTTAGTTTAAATATATACACATACAGTTTGCTTAGTTTTAATAGTTTTGTACTTTATTTTTTTCTCTATTAGTTGATTAACTATTTTAGAAAGAATGTGTGCATTGTTGTGTACACATTCTTAAAAAAATAAATGAGATTTATACACAAAATTACCTGTTTATGAATAGGCCGCTCCCACATCCCCTTGAGTATAATGCTGATATGAAATCGTATCGTGAACTTGTCGTAAAACTCTGTGCTTTGTCCTGTCGTCTCTATATCCGTGTAGAATTTCATCAGAGCGCTCGGCAGAGCGGTCTGCGACATCGGATGGTCCATGAACTTCTCGTATACGTTTTTCAACTTGAGAGGCATAGAGAGATTGATTACGAACAGCACCTCAACGATCTTAGCAACGAGATAAGGGTTCTTGATGAGATGCGAGTGGCAGATTGCGTTCAGCAACCACGTTATTATCGGATCTTCAATATAGTCTGCCACTATTTGCGGAACATATCTGCAATTTTATCGTGTTATTTTAATACAAAATATATAAGTAATATAATAATATACATTAGTCATATATATATATATATATATATATATTTACATTTTACTCTTGGTAAAATATTTTGACATCTTTTTATGTATTGCTCTATACTGTAAATACATGTCACGTTCATACGCAAATGACGATAATATGTACGAATGAAAATAACTTATTTTTTTTACAATTAGAAAACTGTACAGTGGTCGTGTCGACTTGTTGTTTATAATATATTTTATAATATATATGAGGTTCATATTTATTCTATTTAAATTCAAAACCCTTTGGATTGAACTGTTTAAAATTCCCCGATGCAGGGATAGCATAATAGAGTTCATAATGAAATATGGAAACAATGTAAATATCTATCCATTTTTAAAAACAAAAAATTTCAATGTTCTGCTTACGAACTAAAACATAATAAAATACTTATTAATCTGATCTTGAAAATTTGAATTATCATGACAAATATTTGAAAAGTAGGTGCGAAGTTTTTAAGGGTAAATTTATATGCAACATTATATGATTAACGTTTTAGCTTGCAGGCAGAGCACTTTTTAAGTAATTAATCAGTAATATTAAAAACTCTTCAATCGTTTTTGAAATTTGATAAATAATAGCAACATTGCCACACTTGAGTAAATTATGAGCACTTTTTAAAATATGTTCAAATGTATATTTTAAAAATAGAAGGATCGATAATGAGACTAGGCGGGGTACTCACTGCACGGCGAACAGCATGAACTCGGCGATGTCCTCGACGTACCACTCGGGCAGGGCGCGGAAGGCGGCGGCGGCGGGCGCGGAGGAGGCGGCGGAGGCGGCGCGCGCGGCGTCGAGCTGGCCGCTGAGCAGCGCGCACGCCGACGCGTAGAACTGCACGCTGCGCCGCATCAGCTCGCCGTCCAGCAGCGCCGTCTCCGCGCACTGCTTCGACCTGCGCCCAGCGGTACCCACATTCTATATTGCATGCCTCGTAGCCTGTATCTAGTTTTCCGACATTCATTTCATTAAGATTTCATTTATAATCTTGTTTTCTTGTATCACGAAAGGGAAATAATGAATATGTAGAATAATAACCCCTCTGTTAAAAATGTATTCTCGAGTCCCCCTCCATGTGAGAACTCATCGTGAACCATTTCTGGTAAATTCATTACTACTTTTTCTGTAGGTATTGTAAGAGACGACTAAGGGAACTGAATGGTTGAGGGTGAGGCAGCAGCGTTTCTCTTAAGACTTCACCAAAGGCTAATTGCAGTTACCAACCAGCCTGCCAAGAATAGCAGCTACTGTCAAACCTCCCAATAAGGGGTAGGCCTACATTCATCAGTGAACAGGTAATGGCTGATATGATAATGATGATGAAATTACAACTGAAAACTAAACTATTTTCAGCCTCACCTTTCATCCTTCACTGGTACGCCGCTAGCATAAACTAATAACACGCATGATAAACTATTCAATTTTGACCCATTTAAAGCATATTTTATTAAACTAAAAATCATACTGATATTTTATAATTTTTTTTTTTTTGCAATATGGTGTTATGTCAAAGGCTTCCTTAAGTAAATTATAGCTTGTATTTTTTTATTTGTAATCAAGTTTTTAACTATCTTCAAAAGAAAAACAGGAAATTCTCATTAAAATGATTTACTCTTAGATGTATCAATAAAATTATTACTTGGTGAAGTCACCATATTAGTCATGAGATTAGTTTTTTGATATAATTTAAAATTACATTAAATTTAATTTACCTGTGTAGTCTTTTAATTTGTCGCCGCCACCGACGGAGCAATTCCCTATTGCGGAAGGCAGATAGACTGTTGCGCCACTGGGGCTCTGCAGCCACTAGCTCTTCTATCACCTTCTGCAGGTCACGGAATGCCCTGAAGCAACCAAACAAAAAATCTTAATATGTATATAAAAATTTTATATCAATATTTTCATTCACGATAATCTCCGAAACCGCTTACTCAATTTTAATGAAATTTTTAAATATGTTTAGCCTATTTTCAACAGACTTCAAAATTTTCTTAATTTGGTTATTTTTTATGTTTAATATCTCATAACTCTGTCAATATTAAACCGATTTGGAAAATTATTTTTTATCTAAAAGGTTTTTTTCCCTTTCAGTTAGTGCCATAGAAATTTTATCAAAATTAGTTTAATATAGTTTAGTTTTTAAATAAAAAAAAAAAAACTGGTTTTGCTTGTGTATAAAGTTGTGTTTTTATGTTTTAATTAATAAAAACACAACTTGAATTAAATTATGGGAGATCGTTTTTAACCTGATAAGTAACTTAAGGGTTTGTTTATAAGTAAAACTAGTTCTGTATAAATATATTACCATATCAGCTGTGAACTGTCCACAGCTGAACATAAGCCTCCCTTATAAGGAGTGTTATGACTAATAGCTATAAAAATATATAAAAGTTAATATGGCTAGAGTTAGCGATCTTCCCTTACTTTACAGAGATGTAATTTGTCCATAAAATTATCTAAACCTACACTAAAATCTGATGTGTGGTTAAGAAGATGTAAGAGAAGAAACAGACCGGCATTAGACTTTGTTTTCTACTAAAGATAGTAGTAAAGATACTAAAGATTAATTATGATAAATATTTATATTGCTAGTAAAAATTAATACAGAAACCTTACCGAATACGACGCTGATGAGTGTGTAGTGCAGGAATGAGAGCAACGTGATGCATGTGAAGTGTTAAGAACCAACAGATCGTCTGGAACTTTGCTTCTGGCCATTTGTGATTAGGGTCATTATCTAGACAGAAATAAATTTTATTATAACATTAATAAAAACAGTTTTAGCAGTGTGTTAGCTCTTCATTTATTTTTCTTACATAACAAAGTGACAAACATACGGGTCACTTCAACTGCAGGTCATTGGTCATGAAAATTAACATATTTTGTTACGAAAAAAAAAACTCCTTTATGTGTTCACTAGAGCATTTCCATAAATACGTAATGTTAAACAATGTTGAATATTTGAGTCAATACAATGAAATCTTTAGTACAGTTAGTTGTTACATGAAGAACTGTACAGAATGATAATTATCCTAATTCTCTGAATATTATAAACGTAAAGTTTATTAACTTTTGTGCTGTATGTTTTATGTTTTATAAGAAATTAAACGAAAACTAATGGGATCATTTACGTAAACTGTGATAATTAAAATTAAATTAACATGAAAATTGGCTAAGAAAGTTCAATACTTGTAACTTGATCAAACTCAATTAAGTGTTTATACCAAAACCATATTGTGATAGTATCAAAATTAACTGTCATTTTGCAAATTTTTCAATTGTTTATTCAAAAAATTACTGATACATATACTTGATAACGAATTAAAACGTCAACCACACAACTTGAGCATGAACGCTTATAAAATATTTAAAGATTTTGATTAAATTTTTTTACACAAACACATCATATCCTAGATCAGCCTTTCCCAAAGTGGGCAATAACGCCCCCTTGTGGGCGCTGCAAAGCGTAAAGTGCCCAGCGGTAAGCGGTAAGGGACCCAGAAAAAAAATGAGGGTGTTGTGTAGAGGTTTGGGGGTGATTTATAATTTGAATAATAGTGGTTTTTAAGTAGGTAAAAAAATGGGAGCGCTAAAAAAACAATTTATTCTCAAAGTGGGCAGTAGACAAAATAAGTTTGGGAACCCATGTCCTAGATGAATACATAGGATACTTTAATGATTCCTATGTACAAAACTGCAGGACACGGCTAATGATTAGATAGTGGTAGTTACTGAGTGATTCGAGCCAGTCGGCTGCCTCCTGCGCGGTGAAGTAAAGGCGCGTGTCGTCGCGCACGCTGGCCCACGAGCCGGGCTGGAACGCGTACAGCGGGTACACGCGCTCCAGCCGGATGCGCACCGACAGCAGCTGCAGCACCGAGCACACGTTCAGCATGAACCCGTCGCCTGCCGACAACACAATACGATGCGATCACAACGGCTCAACCACGGTTTTTTTTAATAATAATAATAACTTTATTTCATAACCATGATTGTAACAAACTCAGCGCTGGAAATTACAGTAAAAGTAGGTACGAATTCATTTGTACATTTGGATCAGTTTAAATATCTCGGTGTATAAAACCTGTATCTCAGACAGTAGCGCTCAACCCTCATTAAATACTATATTAGCTCAGCAAAATTTTAGTGCTACATATAGAATGTTGATTTTATATAAAGTTAATTCATATAAGTTAGTTCATTCACCGGTGAGCGTGTATGAAAAGATTGATGAATGTGGAGGAAGCGAAAGAGGTTTGTTTGAATCGAAGCATTTGGCGTTCCATTGTTTCTGCCTACCCTAATGGGAGACAGGCGTGACAGATATGTATGTATGTATTAATTCATATAATTATAACTATTAGTAGTAATGAAAATTGTAAAAAAAAAGTTACTTGTTTACTTCTTCTAATAAGCAGGTAAGCTCAAGGTATAACAGGGAAAATTAGATTAAGACTTTTTATTTTTATTACTAGTGTGAGAATAACGTCCTTGGCGTATTATTGTACGTGAAAGCATTTGACACATATGTAATATAAAAACACTTTAAATTTTTATTTACATATTTTTTATTTATATTTATTTGTATATATATACAAAACTGCAAATGTAACGATATGTAATTATAATAGTTTTACCTATAAACTGTTATAAAAGAGGATGAAAAAAAATTTTTGTCATTTCATAACCACCTTATATTAATAAAGCTATAAATATTTCTGTATAAGAACAGAGTAAGAATACGACGTGTCATAACTGGCATCCATCTCCAGGTTATTAAAAGAAAGCACGTTACAACAGTGCAAAATAAGGAAATCTCAAAATAAAACTCTATACCGAGTAACCTGGTCAAACTAAACATAATGGAATGATAAACAAATGTTTCCAAACAAACTGTGTGTAAATAATAAAGATAACTTATAATAAATACAGTGTAATTACAACGCATATTTTAATCAATATCATATAATTGTAAGGAAGACTGAGAGGGAGACTTTGTATAAAAGTCAATTACTTGAGTACCTCTGTCCCATTCGTGTTTCAACCGTGATGTAGTTGTGTTTGCATGGCTGTATTTCGGTTTGAAGGGTGGGATATGGCGTGAATTTACAGGGTACAGAGGAATAACACCTGAGTGTTCAGAAATAGCAACGCATGGGGGGTATCATGGGCGAAACAGTATGTGTGTGTACTGTTATGTCCAATGGTACTGCTCATGTCTATAGGCGACGGTTACCACTTTCCATCAGGTGAGTCGTCAGCTTGTTTGCCATTCTAAGTTGCATAAAAAAATAGTTTATAAAACCTATATATCTTTTTATATTTATTTATGAAAATATAATAATAAATAATTCAATAATAATATTAGTAAACATTATATTGATTAATCGCGCAGTTCAACGTGATCGATTATTAATGTGACCGTTTTAGACCTAAATATAATAACCGCTAAATTTTATCAATAATTTAAATTTAATATTTAGAATTAATACAATTACAAAATTTGATAAATGTTATTTAAATACATTATCTTGTAACTACAGTCTACCGGAAGTAATATTTGTTGTAAAATAAAATAAAAATTAAGATGTTTAAAGACTACGGGTGGAGTGGGCAGTTGGGACATGTACTCGGAGCAATACGTAGCCACCTGATTCCTTATATAATTGCTGTAAAGAACTTCCATCAAGAAGATTCATATAACATAAACAGTGGATTAAATAAGGTCTATGTAGAGATCCTACCACGCGCGGTTCTTTAATAGGTTCTTGGGATGCGATTCCTTACATCACAATATATAGAATTTTTCTTTTTTTATTGATAACAAAAGAAAATAATGTATATCATCTTGCTCATTTAAGTTAGACATATATACTCTTTTCTGTCTCTGGATATAATCTATCTCTCGATTATAAATTAATAAATGCAAAGATACAATAATTGAGATTGTGTTCTACAAAAAAGTCGACTTTAATTGTGGTAAAACCAGTTATTTTGATATGATTACTAAACTACTGAACCGATTTTGATAATATTTCTATGGAACTAATCTGTAAGTATATCTTTTCAGATAAAAAAAAAAGAATTTTCCAAATCAGTTTACAACTGACGGAGTTATGAGATAACAAACATAAAAAAACAACCTCCTTCTTTTCGAAATCGGTTGAAAAATATTTTCATGTTTATAAAACAGATTGAAAATTTATTTTTCAAATAAAAATAGACAATTCCTCAGAACCATTACTTTACAATTCTTTCAACAGTAACAAACAATTTAAAACGTTTATATGTTTCATTCTAGTCTAGATAAATATAATGCGCCAAAAAATAACGGAATAGTAAACATAATTATTTACAAAGTGAAAAAGTAAATAATTTGGAGGCACGCCAATAGAAACTGTGTAATCGATGCGAGGTAGG
Organism: Galleria mellonella; assembly: GCF_026898425.1. NCBI lineage: Eukaryota > Metazoa > Arthropoda > Insecta > Lepidoptera > Pyralidae > Galleria > Galleria mellonella. The sequence goes on from NW_026442117.1 coordinate 2,942,175, forward strand.
TGAGAGACATTTGAACGAATTTACGAAGTATCTATTTTAGCAAGTCATTAAACGTGTTAGCACTGAATACTGTTCAATGCCATAATTTCCATTTACTATAGCCAGTCAATGCCAACGACCTTTATTAATCGTTAATACGACGACGTGGCCCTAATTAAACGGTAGCAAAGGACACGTGTAATGAAATATATTACAGATTTTAGAACGACGCATCATTACAACTAAGATACGAATAAAAATAAGAATAGGAAATATTGAAATAAAAATTATGTTTTTGTAATTGAAGTATTACTAAAATCATGAGCATCAATAATTGATAATATAAATAAGAAAGAGTAATGTATATTCATGATAGAGTAAAGAACTTAAAAGTATCATAGGAAGTCAATGAATGTAGGTAGATTAAGAACGTTTTGTATGAGGTAGGTCTGCCTTCAGCAGTAAATAATAGACGGTATGTAATGAGGATACAGCCAAAGATGATGTGGGCTATATTTCGGTTTGAAATGCAACTGGTTTGGCACTTTAAGTTGCATAAAAAATATATCGAATGAATGAGTGAGTATACCTTAATTTGGATTATACAAAATAGGGAGTAAAAGAATATAAGCAATAGATACAAGATGTACACTTACATAAATACAATAAGGTTTTATCACTGAATGCAACCTTTTCAAAGGAACCTTAATAACGGATGTATAAAGTTAAACATTATATATACAATAACTTACCGGCTAATGACCTTTCGTCAGTCAACAGTTGTGCTCTGCGCTCATTTCTTTGTAAAAGAGCTGCAAAATAGTTCAGCAGAGGTTCCCTGGCCTCGGGACACAGGAGTATATTGTGGCAGATGTTATGCAGCGTATTGCGACTCGCTTCGACCTCGCGCTGCAACGCGAACGCGAGACTTCGGTCCCCGGAGCCGGTTGCGAACAGGCGTTCGGCTAGACGCGGATTCTCCTCCGCGAATAAAGATATCTGCAAGAGCGTATTATTTTTTCTTTATTAATTGTAACGAGTGTATTCAAAGATTTAAAAATTTTGAAGGTATTTTACATTTGTGTGATTCAATAAACTGTTGGTAAAGGGATTCTGATAAAACCAATAAAGTAAATATTAGTAATAGACAAAATCAGATTAGATGCACTGGAATTGACATATTCAAGGTTAAAAACCTCAAATTACTTACTATTCACTTTAGGTTCATTACGAGGAAGGCCGAGAGAATTGAATTAACATCAAAACAGGGGGAAAAGATCGTTCCTCTGGAAATCATCACGGTTAATTTTTTGTGAATGCTACGACAGGACATTCACTAACGCATCATCCTTCACTCCTACCCCACGAGCATAAACCAGTAGTTCAGGTAGGACTACCATTGTAGCATGGTAGTAGGCGTGTACACCAGTGGGAGCAGGCAAGGGGAGTACTAACGGCGAAGAAGGGCCCGAGGAAGCTGACGCGCGCGAGCTCGCGGCCGGGCGCCGTGGTGACGGGCGGCGGGCACAGGCTGCGCAGGCGCGCCAGCAGCTCGGCCACGGGGCGGCGCGCCAGGCGCGGCGGCGCGCGCAGCTCGCACAGCGCCCGCAGCGCGCGCAGCGCCGCGCCCTGCCCGCGCGCGCCGCGCCCGCCGCCCGCGCCCCGCGCGCCGCCCGCCGCCGGCGACACGCTGCGCCGCATCTCCTCGCGCACGCCCAGCAGCAGCGGCGTGAACACCTGCGCGCACGTTTGTTCTTTCATACTAATTTAAAACTGATTGTTCTCAGTTTAAATGTTCAATATGAGGCTTAGAAACATTTATGTACCTACAATTGAATTTTTTTTATGACACTTAAAAAGACGGCCCCACAGAGTATTTTTTTTTATGGGTGAAAATGGAACGGTAACCCCGCCTGCGCTAACGGGATACGCTGGCGGAGCACCAGTGAAGGGTGATTGATGAGAATGAAAACTGGCCAGTTAGCCCATCATGATGAATTCATCAGGAATTAACAATGATAGTTTACAGGGGGAACCGCAAAGAGGTCGACCTGGTTGGGTATATTGCTAGCAATGAGATTCTTAGTCTCTATTACTAACAATACTTCCCCCCCCCCCCCCACAAAGTATATTATGAACCTGTATGTCTCATGTGTTACTGTTCCTGAAAGCTAAGATGTTACACCTCTGTACTCCATAATTTTTAATACAAAAATAAGAAAAACTAATGCAATAGATATCAATGCAGAATTGAAAAATAAAGTTTTTCTTCTCTTGTTATCATTAATAACAATTTCAACTAATATGTACATGCATAAACACGTTTTTAAACATACATGTTTGGGTAAAATTAAAAAAATGACAGATAATGAGATCTAATACTTTATAGTCATATTTGATTGGACAAAAAAGTTGAGTTGGAAATAGTAAAACCAAATGAAGTTACCTCTTCAAACACATCTTTGTCCAAGTATGTTGCAAGCAGTAGTTCTGGAATAAGTCCAGTAGGCGTATTTCCAATAAGAATATAAGGAAGAAGTGGAGATTTCTTGCATTTTTCTAACTCAAAAGCCCCCTGTAGCACTAGCACCAAGTGATTCACGAGTAAAGTTCTTAGATTTTGCAACAGATCACTCAAAGGCGGCTCTGAACTTTTCTTTGGATGTTCTCTTTCATAAAGATTTATGTTATTATAAAATCTTAAAATGTAGCTAACAGCTAGACCCTGTGTGGGAATAGTTTTGGGCATAGGTAGCGATGGCGTAGGGCAGTCCAACTTATCAGCGTCAATTTCAGATCCGAGGGGACCACTCGTTAATGTGTCATCACTGCAATCTTCGCTCAGTCTTTTAGATGTTTCAGAAACGGCGATTAGTTTTTGATTTAAAGGATCTGATCCATCTGTTATTTGAAAGATTATATCCATTATTGCATGGGATGCTAATTCATCTAAACCTAGTTTAGGATTATCGAGTAACGCCACAGCAACTGATGGTACGAAAATTCCACCTGCAACAATAATTTTACATTAAATTTAACCATGAATTTACAGTCACAATATAATATTGAACTGATTATTAATATAAGAAGGAAATTTTTCTAAGTAAACTTTTTAATCTTATAGTACATTCTTTCAAAATTGGCAATGTAAATGTGGAACAGCTGGTTAACAGCCTTTATTAGGTATCTTGTTTGCCATCATTGTAGTATAAAAAATCTTGAATGCATTTCCAAATTGTATTAGCTAGTAGCCACCATAAAAAGACCTAATTATAGATATCCTCTTAAAGGACATATTGAATCTAATCATGTTTTTAAACTCATTAGTTTATACAATGACTGTTGATAAGTCAATTAGTTTAAGTAGTTAATTATATATTTGACTAAACATTTCTGTGTGAAAACCGCTGTTACAAAAAATTTAATAATACACTAGATTCTTTGTATTTAAGAGATGAATTATAAGAAAGGATTCTTGAAAAAAATGTGATCCAAAGAGGCAAAAAGGGGTTGAAGAAACTAATTTCAAAATTCAGAAAATTAAAACTTATATTTAGGCTTTTAGTATCAATTTATGGAAAATCATCCTAATAAATGTGTGATGGAGGTTATTTACATTATAAGTCCAAAGAACTTGTTCATAGATTATAAATGTTAAATAAATACTTTACCAGCACTTTCATCTGACCATGAGACCTGTAGGATCTTTGCAACAATTTGTCGCAGCTGATCCTCTGTCAACTCAGTACAGCTTACAGTCCGTGATCGATATATTTTTCGTGCAGGTGATGCTGATGAGTCATCTTCCACCTTGTGAAAATAATAAAATAAATTTTAATAATATTATCTATAGTATTGTTAATTAAAATGCTTTATACATTAGCAACTTAGTATTTTGATTTGTAATGGTAAAATGCACAATAGATGACATAAATCTCAGTCTTAAGTCATATATTCTACAGAAAGACAAGGAAAGAGCATGAAAAACAAAAACCTTTATTATTAATTTCCTTATTATTTGTTGTAATGGATAAATTATGACTATTTCATATACTTTATTGACATTAATTATATAAAACTATATGGTATGAAACAGCAGACTTAATGCATAAGATTGCATTATATTAGAGTAATATACATATATTACATGTATGTATTCAAACATTTGTTGTGTAACAAATGTAAATTAGAACATAAAAATAAATAATGATAGACTCCACAGATAATTTAATAGTAGTACCTATTTGTGTAGTTTATCATTACAGATTTATAACTTTCAAATTAATTACAAATCTATAGGTAATCATTAATTACCTAAAAATATATTTATTATTATGAATATTCTGACAAAGTAAAATATTTATATCAACTGTAAACTTTTTTTTTCTTTTAATCAGATAATTTTCTTTTTAAGGAACCATTTATGATACTTAATTCTTCAATTTCTCCATGAGCAATATGAATTACTTAAGAATATGAATATTACAGACATTACACAATATAAAACTATGTTCTACTAGTACTAACCTCCATTGGTTCCTGCTGTTGTTCAGACTGTGAGTTTCTTTCAGATGCATCATCGACTTCCATAGATAGAGAGCGCCGTGAGCAGCTGGGTGACACAGTGCTAGGTCTAGTTCTTACAGGAGAGGGTTCAACAAACTGTGCTGGAAATATTGACCTTGATGTGCTGTCTTCTCTCGTAGAAGTTCCCTCTGATCCATCTACAGTTTGTGGTAGGCTGTTCAAACGGCCCACTCCCACTGAGCCACAAGACAATAGTGTGTCATCACCCATTGAGTCGAAGCTATTGTATTGTCTTGTCTGGGACAAGTCTGTCATTTTTGTGTCAGCCATTTCATCTAACAAATTATTGTCTGCTTTTTCAGTTACAATTAACCCATCAGCTGGTATTTTATTTTGATTGGATACTTCACTTTTACTATCCCCATCTGAATAGTTTGATTGTTGGTTAGTGTTACTAGCATCAGGTGTAGTTGGTTCTGTGGAGCTACGAGGAGTCGGCGCAGGAGACAAACGGGATAATGGAACTTGGATAGGATTGACATCTGGCGAGGGCACTGACGCCCCTGGAGTGACTGGTGGGCTCACGGGCGTAGGGCTAGAACCTGCACCACTTAGAGCAGCGAGCCTCTCTAAGCGACGTCTCCTTAACTGAAATAAAGGAATATGAGGTCCTAAGACACGTGTTTAAATCTTAGTGCGCGCTAATATGAAACACCAACGCTTTGTTTTGTTACGAAATTAGATTGGCCATACGTACAACACCAAGGTTCGTTTACAAAACAAATATTCGACTTACCTCCGCTTGGCTCAATTCACTCATGTTGAAACTAGCTTTATACTTTGAGCAATAATCGTCGTAAACACTATTTTAAAGAATTTTAGTTTAAATTAAGTATATAAAAGAATTTAAGACCACAAGCCTAACAACTACAAGCAGTCAGTCACCTCGCTCAGCTGTTTGACGTTTGTAGTTTGTCGTTGGTAAATGACGAGAAAGTATTGAAAATACACGCGTCATCGTCGGGTGCACCACAGAGTACTTTTGTACTCTTTACGCTAATGACCGTATTACGCGTACAAAATTCTGGCTAACTGTTTTTAACGTTTTATTGTACTTTATTTCTTTCGCAAAAAAGATTAACTTTTATGGTGTCGTGCAAATTAATTATTAATCTGAATATAAACCTTGTAGATTAGAAAAGAAGAAATATCAAAATTAATTTGACAAACATATCGTCAAATAATCACACAAAAATATATTCGAATTTAAAAACTTCTTTTTGAAGTCGCTTAAGAATGCTAAAAAACTTAGAAAAGGATACTATGATCATACGTTGAAATTTCTAAGAAATCATTAAGTACCTACAATTAGCGGTGTGTGAATTTAATACTAATAATTATTCAACTGAGAAATTCGATTGAAATAACCGAATGAATCTCAAAATTATTTGATTACTAAATTTATTCATTCACTATACTGCCTCTATATTTATATATAATGAAAATTATGTTTAACATCTATTATCAAATTATAAAATTTCCATCCATATTGTAAAATTTAAAATGGTGCATTGATAATATAACTGATGGAAATTATTATAAAGGAATATAGGTACCTAGTTGTATCTATTAAGTGTTTCAAAATTTATGCTGTCCTCCTAGTATGGCAGGTAGAATAGGTGTAGGAAATAATAAACAATAATATCATAATGCGACGCTCGAACGTTAAGGTAGTCATACTCTGTAATCTGTGATTTGGAAGCAATTATCTATTAGTTTAGTCGGTTTGGTCTAGCTGTGTTTATCTTTAGAGACTTTAGACATACTCTTTGTAATCTGTGGGCCTGTCATGAATTTTTTGTACTTGTACATCATTTATTATTTTATTTGTTTATTTACAGTGCATTAAAAATTGCAATTATACATCAATGAAATTAAATGAAAAAACTAAACATTAAATATGATTATCGCATTTTTCACAACGGGAATATGTAATAATTGTGTGAACAATTTATTAGTCTTCAGTTTGTTTGTGTTCGTAATGAATAGTGAACTATAATTGCCGTTCTTAATTAATAATTAATAGCGTATTAGAACAAAACTTTTATAAAATGACTACCTATCAAGTGGCTGAACTCGTATCTGGATTAAAGTCTCGCCATGCAGACACCCGACATAAAGCTATACGAGAGTTACTGCACTTTGCCAGAACAGATCTTCGTGAGATGTCCCAGGACTCATTGTCACAAGTTCTGGATGACTTTAATCAACAAATACACGCAATGACTTCTAGCTACGATATGAATGAGAAAAAAGCAGGAATACTGACAATAGGTACTGAAACTTCGTTTTGGAGTGTGGAGTGTGGAGTTTAATATGGATAAGATAATCAGCTTGATTAATTCTCCAATTCAGGTTTTTTTAAAGTGGGGTTTATGTATCTCTTAGTGATCCATAGCATGTGTATCAGGGGACGGTCGGTTAACCGTAAAAATATTAGAGGAAATTGTGTAGTAAACATGACAAGATAATTAGAATGTATTGAATTCGCCAAACAGCAGCATCATTTTCTTGAAATTAGTAGTAACTGTAATGATAGTTTAGTTGTAGAATAAGTTTACTATTGTAATCTTTTGGAGGAAACAATAAAGAGTATCTATCTAAGCCCACTCTAATTTATTGTTAAGTTTACATTAATGAGTAATATATTTTACCAAATATAATCTTATACAATGACATCATTATCGTGAATTTTTAATAATATCTTAATACAGCTTGGGAAGTGAAATATTGAAATATATAGATTTAATATATATAATATTATATATTCAAATTGATTTTTTAGTACTGCTTGATACATACCTTCATGCGTAATGGTTTGTATCTATAAGCTTGCTATTTAGATTTGTTTAGCTAACATCCACATCAAAGGGAAACCCTTAAAACCATTGTGGTTAATTTGTGGTATATTTATCACAATGGGCCAGCTTACCTTTCATATAGATGAAAATCTATCATCACTCACTGGTACCTTGTCAACATAAACCAATAGTACAGTTGGAGTTCTATTATTACTAATTAAAAAAAACTACTTCTATCAACATTTTATAAATAATTGTGATAAAATGTTTATTTCACTTAATTACTTGTTACTTTTTACAATAGGCACTAAGAGGCCATAACTTTTCTTCTTAAATAATGAATATTTGAGCATTGAGCAAGGCTAATGTATCATTAATCTGGTTTCTTTTGCAGAGCAAAATGTGTGTGTTAAATTGTATTTTATTCTTTCAGTATGCCTTATTGGTGGAGATACAGAGACAACTAAGACAAGAACCCTTCGCTACGCTGATTACTTAAGAAATATTTTTCCTACAACAGATGTGAATGTTCTAGAATTAGCAGCAAAAACCATGGGTCGCTTAGCTATGACTTTAGGAGTTAAAAGAGGTGATTATGTTGAGTATGAAGTAAAGAGAGCTTTTGAGTGGTTAAAAGATGATAGAAATGAAGGCAAAAGGTTTTCAGCTGTCTTAATTCTGAGAGAATTAGCAATTGCCATGCCTTCATACTTTTATCAGCATATAAATGGATTTTTCAATCACATAATGTTAGCTTTGAGAGATCCCAAAGATCAAGTTAGAGAGGCAGCAGCTAAAGCTTTAAGAGCTGCTCTTGTTGTCACTGCACAAAGGGAAATACCTGAACAGAGTAATAAAGCTCACTGGTATATCCAATGTTATGAAGAAGCCATTGCAACCTTTAAGAATAGAGATGATAGTATTCATACAGCATTGTTAATTTTAAATGAACTTTTGAGATGTTCCAATAGTACTTGGGAGAAAAAATATACAACACTAATGCAGAAATTAGATTCCGAACAAGATATGTCTGATGATATGTCTTCTCTAAGTGCCAAAATGCAAAATTCATGGTCTGTACATAATTTTTCTGAAGAGAAACAAGTTTCCACAATTCATGAATCTAGTATTTGTAAACTCCTCATTACTGAGAATTATGACTCTATGTGTAATATTATATGTGCTGATATAATGACTCAACAAGTATCAAGAGCTCATAATGTTCATCAAATGCTTTTGCTCATAATTCCTAGGTTGGCTGCTTTTAACAGGGAAGCATTTGCAAGGAAACACCTTAAATCAATCATTAACCATTTAATAACTTTTCTTCATGGTAAGGAGAAAGAAAAGGCAATGGCTTTTACAACTTTGGGACTTATTTGTGTCGCTGTTGAGGCTGATATTCAACAGTATTTAAGCAGAATCATAGAAATTATAAAATTAACACTACCTATCAAAGACTCATCAAAGAAACGTAATGGAATAGACACCCCTTTGTTTAACTGTGTGACATTATTAGGCTTTGCTATGAAAGAAAATGTTGCTAATGAAATGAGAGAATTATTGGAACCAATGTGTGCAACAGGACTAAGCCCACAACTCACTACATGTTTTAAGGAATTAAGTCAAAATTTACCATCTTTAAGGAAAGAAATAACTGACAGACTTTTGAATATGTTGTCACTAATACTCAGAAAAAAACCATATAATCCAAATAATTCTGAACATCAGATTATGCACATCATGTCTACGGCTTTGATGGTAGAAGCACATGATGCTACAAAGTTGGTCTTAGCCCTGAGAACTCTGGGTTCATTTGATTTTGAGTGGAACAATACCCTAATGTCTTTCATAAGAAGGTGCACCGATCATTATCTATTAAGTGAACAGCATGACGTACGTCTGGAAGCTGTAAAAACTGCAGCAAGATTATTAATTAAAGCAGTTGAGCGATGTTCTCAGACAAATTCTAGAACTCTAAACTTGTTAGTAGATGAATCTCTTGGCAAACTTTTGTCAGTGGGTAGATCAGATTTTGATCATGAAGTTCGGTATAGAGTTTTAGAAATATTTACCAATCCTATTTTTGATAAATACTTAGCAGTGGAAGAACATTTAAATTGTTTATTTGTTGCCATTCATGATTCAAATACTGAAGTGGGTGATCTAGCATTATGTGTTGTTGGAAGATTAAGTAACATGAATCCTAGTTATACTACACCTACCCTTCGACAATTATTTGTACAAATTTTAATGGAATTGCAACACTCGGAGTCTACAGGTAATAAGGAACAGTCTTTGAGAATGATAAACAATATAATTTGTCATGCTCCAAGAATTACTAGACAATTTATTGACACAATTCTTAAAGTGCTTGTACCAAAATTAAGGGAAGAGGAGAGTAATACCACTATGGTGTCAACAATATTAAAAGCTATTGGAGATTTGGCTGAAGTAAATGGTGGTGGAAATGCTCTGAGTCTATGGCTACATGAATTAATGGCGATTCAAATTGAAATACTCTCAGATCCTAATCAACCTGAAAAAAGAAGTGTAGCTTTATGGTCATTTGGACAGGTGATAAGTGCCACAGGTCATGTGATTATGCCATACATGGAATATCCACAATTGATGGATTTGCTGCTTAATTTTTTAAAATCAGAACAGCAATCGAGGGATCGAAGGGAAACAATACGAGTTTTAGGACTCTTGGGTGCTCTAGATCCATATAAGCACAAGGTTAATCAAGGATTAATCGATTTCCAGACAGTGTCCACTTTGATACCTATCACAGAAAGGAATGACAACTTTGATACAAATGTTAGTGAAATGCTCGTAAACATGTCGCCATTGGTCCTAGACGAGTTTTATCCTGCCATCGTGGTAACGTCACTGGTGAGAATTCTCCGTGACCCCTTATTAGCTCAGTACCACACAAGTGTAGTACATTCAGTAACAATTATTTTCCAATCACTTGGCATCAAGTCTGTTCCATACATTTCTCGAGTTACTCCCAGTTTATTGTATGTGATACGTAATACTGACAATAATAAATTCCGTGAATTCCTCCTCACGCAACTCGCTCAGTTGATTTCTGTAGTGAAGATACATATCAGAACTTATTTAGAAGATATATTTGATATTATCAAAGAGTATTGGAAACCAGATAGTCATTTACAACCCACATTAATAATGCTGGTTGAACACATCACTGTTGCTATCGGGATTGAGTTTAAAATATATTTGAGAAAAATACTACCAAACATTCTTAGAGTTTTAAAATATGATAGAACTAAAGATAGATATTTAACAGAAAAGATGTTGTTGACTATACAAAAGTTTGAAAACAATTTGGATGATGTACTATTGTCAATAGTTCCTGCTATTACTGGGCTCTTTGATGGTAGAAATATTCCTACCCCGATATCAAAATTGGCGATGGAGACTATCAAGCACCTATCTATGTATTTGTACTTTAGGCCATATGCTGCGATTATAATACAGGCGCTTGCTAAGGTTTTAGACAATAACCCTTTATTAAGACAGACAGCAATGAACACTCTTTGCGCTCTCATTGTCCAGTTAGGCCGGGAATACATTGATTATATACCATCGATTGATCGTATACTGGCAAAGCATAAAATACAATGTCCAGAGTACATTGTATTAGTTACAAGATTACAGGTCGTATCAACACTTGCATCTGATGATGACTACCTAGATGAAACGCGCACAAGGCTTCGTAATCAAAAGAATGCAGTAAGTAATCTATTCTTTATTGTTTTTAAATATACTTTTTACATTTATCTGTATAGTAGTTTAAGCAATTCAATTCAAATGAAAACATTGACAAAAAAATGATTCTTATTACATTTCAGTTGCTGGGTAAAACAAGCGATACACAAACAATTCAAAAGTTATCAGTCAACGTTCAAAATTTACGTAAGTGTTGGTCTACAAAGAGTATCATCTCGAAAGAAGATTGGGTCGAATGGTTGCGTCATCTTAGTGTGGGCTTTATAACCGAGTCCAATAGTCCAGCAATTAGGTAAATGTGGACTTAATAAAGAACGCAATTCTTGGTCGTTTCTATTTTATATACATAAAGTATAATTATATTTATTTATTATTTACAGGGCATGTTCAACATTAGCCCAAAACTACTCTCAACTGGCACGCGACTTGTTCAATCCAGCATTTATGTCTTGTTGGACCGAACTAGGCGAGGAACCTCGGCGGGAACTCATAACTGCCCTGGAGCGTGCCTTAACTGATCCCGATTCACCTGAAATAGCATTGGCTGTTTTGAACTTAGCCGAGTTCATGGAGCATTGTGAAAAGGGGGCACTTCCTATATCAATTAAATTACTTGGTGATACAGCCATCAAATGTAGAGCATATGCTAAAGCACTGTACTACAAGGTAATAAATGAAGTATTTAATATTTAATTAATATAAATATAGCCTTTATATAATTAATTACCATGCATATTATGTCTATAGGAGACAGAATACAGAAGAAACCCATCAACTCTAGTCGTGGAAGCTCTTATACATATTAACAATAAACTTCAGCAAAAAGAGGCAGCTAATGGCCTATTAGAAAAAGTTATTATGCAACAAAAAGATGGTGACTGTTCTCTAAATATTCATGTGCGGTGGTATGAAAAGCTTCATAATTGGGAACAAGCTTTAGATCTCTACAATAAAAAATTAGAAGTGGAACCACAAGATAGCGAATGTAAACTTGGTTTAATGAGGTGCTTAGAAGCTATGGGCGAGTGGCGAAAGCTATACAACATTACAATTGATCAGTGGGATAATATGTCTGAAGATATGAGAAAAAAGTCGTCAAAAATTGCTGCCGCCGCCTGTTGGGGTTTACAAGAATGGGATTCTATGAAAAAGTTTGTTGATTGTGTCTCAGAAGACACTCAAGAAGGTGCTTTTTATAGAGCGATTATCGCTATACGCGAAGGACAGTGGTCAGAATCAAGGCACTACATAGATTCAGCTAGAAGTTTATTGGATAGTGAATTGACAGCTGTTGTTGGCGAAAGTTACCAGAGAGCGTACGGAGCTCTCGTCAACGCTCAGTTATTGACAGAGCTCGAAGAAGTTGTTACATACAAACTAATTGAAGAAAGGAGAAATGTTATCTGCAAAAGTTGGTGGTTAAGGTTACAAGGAGGTCAAAGACTTGTAGAAGATTGGAGAAAATTACTTCAAATTCGTAGCCTAGTGTTATCTCCACGAGAGGATTTTCAAACATGGCTAAAATTTGCGTCTTTATGTAGGAAAACTGGTGCTATAAATCAAGCCCGAAAAATAATAATATCCATATTAGGTTCTGATCCTATTACTAATCCAGACATACTGCTACGTATTCAGGACCCACGTGTCGTCTTAGCGTACAGTAAAAATTTGTGGGAGGCGAGTAACAAACGTTATGCTTATGATGTTTTACAAAGATTTGTGGACAATTTTGAACCTGATAACGAGGACCATTGTAAGCTTTTAGCGCGTTGTCACTTAAAACTTGGTTCGTGGTGTGAGTCACTACAGGAAATAAATGAGTTGTCTATACCAGAAATATTGAGGAATTTTGCAGCTGCAACTAATCTCGCACCGGATTGGTATAAAGCGTGCCATGCGTGGGCTTGCATGAATTTCGAAACGGTATTGTTTTATAAACAGCAAGATAACACATCCGAAAGCAGTTTAGCGGGTGGTTCAGGAGAAAAGAAAGTGTCAAGAGCTGATTTCATAAATACACATACAATACCAGCTATTGAGGGATTTTTTAAGTCTATAAGTTTGTCTAATGGTAGTGCACTACAGGATACATTGCGACTGCTAACTCTGTGGTTTGACCATGGCCATAATACTGTCATTTATGACGCCTTGTTCGAAGGAATCAGACAGATTGACGTCAAAATTTGGCTGCAAGTAATACCGCAGTTGATAGCAAGGATAGATTCACCGAGAAGTTTAGTTGCCAAGTTGGTGCATATTCTCCTTATAGACATAGGAAAGTTACATCCGCAAGCTTTAGTTTATCCATTGACTGTCGCTACCAAATCATCATTTATTTCACGGAAGACTGCAGCAAACTATATCTTGAACACTATGTGCACACACTCCCAGAATTTAGTAAACGAAGCCGCTGTAATATCTGAAGAGTTAATTAAAGTTGCAATTCTATGGCATGATCAGGTTTTCATTGCACTTGATGAAGCTTCTAGGTAAGTAATATATTCAAATTCAATAAGATCCATTATGTTAGTAACAGACTTAAAATTATGTTAGTAAAGAAGGTCAGAATTTAGTAGGCCATATACTTGAGAGGCATCCGGTCGGGGCGGCAACGAACTTGAAAATGGTTTTGATTTTTAGTCATTGTTCTGACGACGCTATCATATAAATTTTTTGATTCATCATCATCATATTAGCCTTTAACTGTCCACTGCTGAAGATAAGCCTCCTTTTTAGGGGGTTTTGCCAGTAATTGCCACGCTTGGTAGGCAGATTGGCAACCGTAGTCAGGCTTTAGAAATGTTTTAAGACGGACGCAACTGCCCATCCCTCGCCCTCCCTTAGTCGACTCTTACGACACCCACAGGATAGGATGGTGTAGCCTATTATATGCCGGGACCCCACGGCCAGTTTTTTTATTATATTTTCCAAAAGCATTAATGAACGATAAATACTTGTCATTATTACTTTTTCAGGCTATATTTCAGTGAAAAGGATTACAGAGGTATGTTCAAAACTTTAGACAAAATGCACGCCATGTTGAATCGTCCCCCTGAAACATTGAAGGAAGTGTCCTTCATTCAAATGTATGGAAGGGACCTGCAAGAGGCGCAGCGTTGGTGTGAACTTTATAAAGTATATACTTTGTTATGAGAAATATGTTTGTGTCTTGCTTTTTCATATTTCCAAATGTTACAATTTCAATACTTGTTAATAGGCTATTGGCGAAGACAAGTATTTGAACGAGGCCTGGGATTTATACTACCACGTGTTCAGACGTCTGCTAGCACAGTTCCGGTCACTCACCTCGCTAGAGTTGCAGTACGTCAGCAAGCGACTCCACAATTGCAAGGATTTCGAGCTCGCAGTGCCCGGCTCCTATGTGCCTAATGAAAAAATTATACGAATATCTACCATACATAGTCATTTACAGGTCAGTCATTAGATTATGGGGCATAAAATTGTTTTTAGGATTCCATACACAAGTGGAAAACACAACCCTTATAGCAGAGGTGGTCAACCAAATGATCGCGAAGTCGATCGCGACTACTAGTCCAGTCGATCCCAGCAATGCTGAAAAATATTCTTAACAACTACTTATTAGTATGAGCATTGCGTCTGAGTATCTTCCACTAGATTAGCAAAATATTATAATTTTTACCTTGCCACGATTGACTGGACTTATGGTCGCGATCGACCGGTTGGTAACCCCTGGTTTATAGCATATATTTTGACATTTACAAGGTTATCAATATCTAGAGGTTACTTCCTGTTGAAGTTCCCTAGAGTCACGAAATTTGCCAAAAAGCAATTTTGTATAGCGCAAGTAATGGGAAAGAACCGAAATCGTAAATTTGTAGTGTACTCACAAAAAGTTTCAATTTTTATTATTATAATTTGTACGAAATCCTCGGTGCGTGAATCCCGCATGTACATTTCAGTTTTTTTTTTTTAAGACTTGCTTACTGACATTTTTTATGATTTGACAGTGAAAATAGTATACATGAAAAACTATTGACGCGTTTTGTATTAATTATTTTTCAAATTGACAGTGTCATGGTTATGTGACCTAGGTAAACTAAGGGTCTTCATATATGTGATCTCATAAGACATTCTGGTGATGAAAAATAATAGGGACATTTTGTTTTCTTTTTCCATCACCACAAGTACCATAGACGGAACTGATAAGAGATAATGGAAAATAATAAAATTACATATTTCAGGTTATAAAATCAAAACAGAGGCCGCGTCGGCTAACAATTCAAGGATCAGACGGCAAGCAATACATGTTCCTTCTGAAGGGCCACGAGGACCTCCGCCAGGACGAGCGGGTGATGCAGCTGTTCGGCCTCGTCAACACGCTGTTACAGGCCGACACCAACACGTATAGACACGATCTTGCCATACAGAGATACGCTGTTATACCGCTTTCGCCTAACTCGGGCCTCATCGGCTGGGTTCCCCACTGTGATACTCTCTACAATCTTATAAGTGACTACCGTGACAAAAAGTCCAACAAAATGTCCTTGAATACAGAGCAGCAAATTATGTTGCGAATGGCATCTGATTATCACAAGCTCTTGTTAAAACATAAGGTTGGTTTTTTTTTTTTTATTATATAGGTATATTTTTTAAATTATTGCACTAGGAACAGTGAACAAACTTCTGACCTACTGATATATTAAAATAGTACCTCGTTCAAAACAAATTTAATTCAGTGCCTCTGAATATTTAACTTGATATTTACGTAAAACGGAAACATGCTCGCAGTTCGTGCATTGTCATGCATCCAAGTTCGTGGCTACGTAGCCGATGGCATCGCACATTTACAAAATGGCCAAAAATACGCCCATAACTACGTGATACAGTTTGTGGTACATACCTTGCAGATTATGAAGTCCGTGCTTGTAAAAACGGGTCAACTTTTTGTTAGCTAATTGTCAAATTAGTTGACTCGTTTTTTTATCTTTATACTTACATACATAATGTATCTTAACATATCTTTATCTAATTATTGAATAAATAAAATAAGTTTTTACATATTAAAAAGATGCAAAAATTATAAAACAAAATAAATATAAAAGTTATAAAGAAAACCCTCTTAATTTTTTATGAGACAAAATTGTATAAAATAGTTGATCCGCTTTCTCGAAACATTTGTATGGAGACATTATCTATATAATCTAAGGTTGTACGATTCTTGTTCTACTTTCAGTTTTCTTCAGATGATGTCTACTCTATTTCATAAGTTACCAGAGGGAGACTTTGTACAAAAGTCGATTGCTTGGGTACCTCTGTCCCACTCGTGTTTCAACCGTGAAGCAGTTGTGTTTGCATGGCTGTGTTTCGATTTGAAGAGTGGAATATGGCGTGAATTTACAGGGTACAGAGGAATAACACCTGAGTCCTCAGGAATGGCAACACATGGGGGGTATCATGAGCGAAACAGTATACTTTGTTATGTCCATGGTACTGCTCATGTCTATAGGCGACGGTTACCGCTTTTGTATAAAAAAAAACTTATATAATAGAATATTTAATATCTGTCTGTGATAAGTTCATTTCTTGCTATATTTTTATCATTGTTCATTGTCTCACGACTATTCGATCATGTAGGCCACCAACTTTTTCGCCATATCAAATAATACATTTTACAGGTGGAAGTATTTGAGCACACATTATCGCAGACTCCTGGAAACGATCTGGCTAGATTACTGTGGCTTAAGAGTCCGTCAGCTGAGGCGTGGTTCGAGCGGCGTACCAATTACACACGCTCTCTGGCTGTCATGAGCATGGTGGGGTACATCCTCGGCCTTGGAGACAGGCACCCGTCCAATATCATGTTGCATCGGGTTACTGGCAAAGTCTTACACATAGACTTTGGGGATTGTTTTGAAGTGACGCAAACAAGAGAAAAGTTCCCTGAGAAAATACCCTTCAGATTGACACGAATGTTAATCAATGCAATGGAAGTAAGGATGTTTTTATGTATATTTTTTCTATGTGTTAGATAGTTTTATGGCTAGGTTCCCTTCTTTTTAACCAACTTCAAAAAAACTAAAGGTTCTATTGTAATTCGGTTGTATTGTTATGTTTATTACCTTTATACTCCGTCATTTATAAATTGATTAGGATTTTTTTTTATTTAAAAGTATGTACTTTCAGATATTTTCCTATAGAAATTTCATCAATATCGGTTCATTAGTTTGGTTTTTAAATCAAAATAACTGGTACATGGTTATGATTACTAGTTTAAAATAAGAATAATGTTATTTTAAAGCAATAACAACAATCATTAACCAGTTATTTGTGACAAAACTGAATTAATACTGAAACTAAATTATTTAATTTAGTGTTACCATGATTGAAGTTGGTGTTTTTTTTTTTTTTTGTGGTGGACCAAATGTATTCGTTCTGGTGAATTTTATTATAATGAATATTTAGTAAGTGTAAAAAAAAAAATGTTTAAATAATTTTTTATCTAATATTGCAGAAGATTGAGATTCCACGGGAACCCGGAGGTTAATCTTTATACATAGCATACTATTTGCCTTTACTTTGTCCACAGGTCACTGGCATTGAAGGCACGTATCGTTTCACGTGCGAATCTGTGATGCAAGTGTTGCACAAACACAGAGACAGCGTGATGGCCGTACTTGAGGCGTTTGTGTACGATCCATTACTGAACTGGCGGCTCGTCGACAACGATTACCGTTCGCTCACAGAATCGACCTTCTCCTCTGACATCGACTCTTCGTATACGCTTCCCAGCAGGAGCCGTAATCACCTCCACTATGAGTCCATAGAGATACCGCCCGAAGCGAATCTAAACAAGCGAGCTCTCGCCATTCTGAACAGAATACGGGACAAACTCACCGGACGGGACTTTCCACATGTGGAGGCAGTTGTGAGTGTACCCAAACAGGTGGACTTGTTGATAAAATTAGCGACTAATAATGAGAATTTGTGTCAGTGCTACTTAGGATGGTGTCCATTTTGGTAAGACATCGTCAATCACCAATCAGTGCTACTTACTTGATTGGTTATGTACTCATTATAATATTATGTAAAGCTTTCTGATAAGGGAGATATCCCTGTTTTCTGCCGTGAATCAGTAAAATGCGTTTGTTGTATTTCAATCTGATAATATCGGATATAGAAATGGTCAGCACAGTATATATTAATGTCTCTGCGGCGTTGCTTAATGTTTAGTTTTGTTATCGATAATTATCACTTTCTACTCGTTGTGTCATCCGCTTGACTGTTGATACGAGAAAATAATAGTTATATTTATAACTGATTGTATTTGACTGCCTAAAGTATATATACCTATTTTAGTTATTTGTATAATATTGTACAGAGTTCCTATATTGTAACAAATTGAGATACACTTGTTTCTCGTCAATTTTTGAAAATAACTGTGGTTTAAGATTTGGGTTATACATACATTGCTAATGTTTTTTTTTTTCATTGTGGCTTGGCACTTATATATTTATTACAAGTGAATTTGGAAAACCGTATGTAATTATTATGTTGTATAGAGGCAATGTTATTTAACTATTAAGGCACATAATTCGAATTCAGGGGGCATATTATGAACTTTTAAAACCTGACAGTTTTACAGATTTTGCTACTAGAAGTATAAATTAAGAACACCAATCGAGAGAGAAATAGGACAAGCTGTTCTATGTAAAAAGTCTTATTATATGGATGAAATTATGACATTTGATGTTCTATTTAAAAGTTTGTAATAGGCCCCTAGGTCATAATGTAATTTCATTCGTTAATTCTTATTTATATATATTATTTATCTTGTTTGGACTTGAATACACTATCATTGGAAATGTTTTAAATGTATGACTGACATTATCATATATTTCAAGCACTTATGTTTTTTTATGCAATTTAAAATGACAAATACACTGACGATCTACCTGATGAAAAGTGGTAACCGTCACCTATTTTGTCTATGGTACTGTTTAGATATGAAAAGTACCATAGACAAAAACAATAAATGTACATAAAGAATTTTTCTATTATGCTACTTATTCACGCTATGTATTTTTTTTTTAAGTTTACTATGTGTTTAAGATTGTTTATTATTTATTCAATCTATAAAAAAGAATCTATTGCTTAAAATAAAAAAAGACTCATAATATTTATAAAATTGTATCTATAGTTTATGGTAATAATGAGTTTGATGTTTATAAAACCTATTTCTTAAAAACTAACGTTCTCTAAATTTACTTATATTACTTAAAAGAAAAATACTACTCCATTATAAATAATATTCAAACTTGTATGTTCTATTGTTTACGAACCAAAGTTATAATATTGCTAATTATTTACGACGACGGACGCAACGATACAACAGATATCATTGTATGACTTAAAAGTGTGACATGCTTCTATCTTCTAACATTGATTTAACAGTATTTTAATATTATAACAGCTTGTTTTTTAATTTCAAATGACTTATTATTTTGTATAATACAGATAGGTATAAAGATATCGTTTCTCTATATTATATATATAAAAAAAAATACATAAAAATAATACGCGTAAAAGTAATTTATTAGTTGCCGTCATGTCTATGTGTTTTTATATTCATAGTTCTAAGTATATCAATATTGTTATTACCACCGTATCTTCTTATTAGTTTGTTATTATTTAGGTATGTAAGCAAATGTATTTTTTATTAAATTGTTGTGCAAATAAAAATATAGCATTAGCAGTATTGTTCATTTATAATTTCTCATTATATTGGCTTGTTTTTGTATATTCGGGACAGATATAAATGATTTACAATAAAAGTTTAATTATTGTGTTATTCTTAAAGAAAACGTAACGTAACGATCTTCGAAAAAAAACTTACTTTTGTTTCTCTTACAATTATATTTTAGTAATTTAATATAATTTGTAATTATTAAATACATTCATATACAGCAGATACACACAAAACACTTGATTAGTGTCAATGTGGTCGATTTTGAGGAGCCATTTTTCTAAATGTACGAGGTCTGTCCGGAAAGTTCGTATAAAAGTGTTCTGGAATGCGAGAAAGAGGAGTGGGGAGGCCAGGTAAGCGCAGGACCCCTTCCTTATGTCCCTAACAATGCTTCAGTTCTGGTCTGACCGCCGTGCGGTGCGAACTGGCTTGTCACGCCATCTGTGAAGTTACCTCTTAACGAAACCCCGTCGGCATGGAGCCCGCTTCCGTTGAAGAGCAGCGCGTCGTAATCAAGTTTCTCTCGAAACTCGGCAAGAATGGCCGTGAAATTTTTGCCGATCTAATTCGATAAGACATCCGGGGAACCACGAACAAAAAAATCAAGAAAATCCCGCTCAAATGTCAAGACAATGTTGATTGTTTTTTTCGATGTTCGGGGGATTGTCCATCAAGAATTCGTCCCTCCAGGCCAGACAGTTGATGGAAAATTCTACGTCGATGTGCTCAGACGCCTCAAAGCTCGTGTGGCACGAGTTCGTCCAGAATTGGCGCGAGAGGGGCGTTGGATTCTTCACCACGACAATGCCCCTGCCCACACCTCTCTTGTTGTCCGTGAGATTTTGAGTAAAAATTCCATGACGGTGACCGAACACCCCACCTATTCGCCGGATTTGGCCCCGTGTGACTTCTTCTTGTTCCCAAAAACCAAATTGGTACTTCGGGGGCGGCATTTGGGGGACATAAATGAGATAAAAAAAGCTACGACGGGGCAGCTGAGAAACCTACAACCAGAGGACTTTCAAGGAGCCTTCTCACAGTGGAAACGGCGTTGGCACAAGTGCATTATGTCACAGGGGGAGTACTTTGAAGGGGATAAAATTGATTTACCTGAATAATTGTAAAATAAAATTTTTAAAAAACTTTTATACGTACTTTCCGGACAAACCTCGTAATATTTTAATTTGATAATATTACGAAATTACTGTTTCTATCGTCGTCGCCATAATTAGATAAGCGACACAGGGTGACGAGTGAAACAAGTGGAGGTTGAATACGCACTGTCTCTATTGACACATTGCCTTGTAGACCCACTCACCCACAGGTAATATAATATAACAATAGACTACCTTTGAATCTATTTTAAACGTAAAGATTTTGCTTAATATCAAATTGAAATTTTTATTATGTCGCAAAAGTTAGAGCCGTTTATGAGATCTTTAATAACTTAAGATTTAAAACGTTATTTGATTAGTACTAATTTAATGGCAAATTCCATATCCCTCACAAACCGAATAAATGTTAATGTAAGTATAATGTATATTTTTGTCTTTTTGGTATTGTATAAATTTACTTGAGAAAAATTTAATTGAGAAATTCATAAGCGACTCTCGCCATACCCATTGTAGCTTTGGTTTGTATTGTTACATTTATACAATACAGAACATAGAAATAAATATAAATTTTTATACTTAATAAAATTTATTCTTTACGCTTACTGAGTTGCACTTAAAATTTGATATCTTCATAAAGTTATGAGACTTAAAAAACTATGTTATAATACTGTCCTTTGTGTAACTAATAAAGGAAAGCGGCAAGAGGTCAGATAGTTTCGTACATAATACTTTATCCATCTGTGGCTTGCTCAGGTATACATCTATATCGCCGTTTGACCCACGAAATTCACTTAGTGTTTGTCGGCAGACTCCGCACGGTGCAGTGAAATTGTTTTGATGTGCAACCACCGCTATGCATTTAAACTTAGTGTATCCCTCGGAAACAGCTTTGGGCACGGCAGCGCGCTCTGCACATATCGAAGGTCCGAGTGCTGCGTTTTCAATGTTGCACCCCGTATATAACTTGTTGTCCTCTTCTGTGAGTAGGGCTGCCCCGACTGCGAAGTTCGAGTATGGACAGTACGCTAATTTCCTTGCTGCGACTGCTTCTTTAATTAAATTTTGTATGGTTTCGTCTGCAACGAATATTATGAGTTATTAAGAAAAATATATTAGTTATTTAGACAAAATTATTACTTATTCTTTTATAATATTTCAAAATATTTTTTAACATCACTCGTTCATATCATATATATATATGTGTATATATATATATATATATATATATATATATATATATATATATATATATATATATATA
This sequence comes from Galleria mellonella, assembly GCF_026898425.1. Classification (NCBI taxonomy): domain Eukaryota; kingdom Metazoa; phylum Arthropoda; class Insecta; order Lepidoptera; family Pyralidae; genus Galleria; species Galleria mellonella. Next base: position 2,964,402 of record NW_026442117.1, read on the forward strand.
TATATATATATATATATATATATATATATATATACATATATATATATATATATATATATATATATATATATATATATATATGTATGTATGTATGAGTTACTATTATAGCTTGCTTTTTGCTTGCATTTATTGAGGGAATCCATGCTCGCAGATTCGCACAAATAATATTCTGAAATCTACTATTGAGTAGGCAATTAAATCGGTTGTCGCCCTGACCTGTTTGCACCATGCAATAAACATGTGTCATGTTATGAAAGCACGTAAACATCACAATTTAATTGTTATCAAAACAGATACGTAGATGCACGACCGACCTGGTTACGCTTAAATTATGTATTAAATAAAGTCGTAGACACCTCGGTCGTACATGATCGTATCAGACAAACCTAGGTACATAAGTTATAAGCACCTAGTTATAAATTATCTAATAATTAATTTTACTATCAAATAATATTATCTAATATCAGTGATGTTGATATGAATTTAAATAATAAATTATTTATGTCATGTAAAAAGATAAATACTAGACTCCGACCAAAAAATGATGCACCAAAAGTTATATAGCTCACACATCAAATTGTAAAGAATTCGTGTAGATTAGGGCTATATTAGAGGCACGAGAAGGAGGAATTCGTTACTCTATCTATCCCATAAGAGACATGACATGAACATATATGGATAGGTAGGTAAGTATGTCGTTAGTTCCACTCATTCCAATTATCTATATAATCTCCACTTACACAGGGTTTTTGAAAATGAAATGGAAAGCCCTGTGCTATCGATATACGCTTGCTATACTATGGGCACCGGTGAGAGAAGATAACGCAATGAGTGCTAATGAAATTGAAAAATTTGCCCCAAAATGCCTAATCCGGTTGCGGCACTGGTACGGTCTCTAGTATCTCAAGTAGAGAATGTGTTTAATCCTAGCTGACTTTATATATTCCAAACATTATCTTTGTCTTCTATATTCAAATTCCGATTAGTAAAGGCATGCTGCATGAAATCCGCTCTCTAAAACCGCCTTGATCTTATGATTTATTAAAGAACCGTTAACCGTCGGTATCTCAAGGATGTAATTATACCAATTATAGCCATTAATAAATTAAAGTCCGCGTCGGGTCAGATCCAGTGTCTAACTACAATTATTAGATCGATAAGCATTGTATAAGTTATAAAATATATAATGAAGTAATGTTAGGTTCTCTAAAACATGGGTGAATGTATTTATTTATTTATTTAACACTATTGCACCAACATAACATGATTTGTTAAAACAATTTTCAATACGTATAGTGTAGTACAAAAGGCGGTCTTATTGCTAAGCAATCTCTTCCAGACAACCTTTGGGTAGAAAGGATTAAAGCATAAGTAGGTAGGTGGCGCGTTAAAAAAGATAGATTTGTAAAAAATAATATTTGTGACAGCATAGTCATATACATATACATACATAAATAAACACATACAACCAAACATATACATATATATACATACACATATAAATATATATACATACATATACATATATACGCATAAATACATACAAATATACCATATTAATACACATATATATATAACACACATAAAACTGGAAATACGTAGGACTAAGTGATTATAAGGATAGGTAGTGGGCTTTAACTAAGTTTTTAAAAATGGGCAACGATTGAGCGCACCGTATAGAGGTAGGGAGTGAGTTCCACAAACGAACTGCTTGCACGGAAAAGGATTTGGAGTAGGAAGAGGAAGAATGGGTAGGAATTATGAGTTGGAGGTTGTCAGTACTACGTAAAGAATAAGAATTAGAATTGCTCTCTCCAAGAAACATAAAACGTTCTTTTAAATAATGAGGTCTTTTAAATAAATAATGTACCTAATAATTATTATTTTATTGGTCATACTCCTGAACTATTAACTTGTGGAATCCAGTCTGCTCGGATCAGTCCTTAATGTATAGCTATATCCTAACTTTTATGGTTTAAGTACAATACAATGTAATTTAATTTATCTTCACAGTAAGTCCTTTAAATTGATATAAGCAATCGATAGGTTCACAAAATATGGATGTGCTACGTTAAAGTATAGGAAAATATGTTAATTTATTTGAAAAAAAAAATGGTATTTCCCATTGAAATAATAAGCAACCACGATTTAATCTACATCATACATATACACTTATGTTCGCAAAATAATATATATTATGGGACCGACCCAATCGGTTTATAAAAAGGAAGTGGCTAGCATAACATGACAGTAACAATGAGCAACGGAGGGTTATTTTACAAGTACGTAGTTGTAAAATCAAAGTATGATATGATAACCCATATACCCGTATCACATTATAACTTTTAAAACAAACATATGGATTAAGTTAATTATATAGAACATAGAAGCGTGATTTCAAATCCATAGTTTTTTCTACAGACGGTCCTAAAGTCCCACAAATAAAAGGTTTTTCTAAATTAATTTAAATTTGTTTTAGAAATATTACGAGAGTACTTACTTAACGAGTTAAAATCTACTATTTGATAGTTGTCCATCGCGTGCACGTTGCAGTAAATTGAATAAAGATTGTGTGTAACGTCCTATACTTGTAGCGGTCACCGACCAACTGATTAAGCCAAACGATCGTTGATTACGACTATTATTTATAGCATTTGTATTGCAAAATATGTTTGTTTATACCTAATCTATTACAATTGCTAATCATGTCATCATATTAGTTTTTGTATCTGCTTACTGAAGATCTAGCAATCAATAATGGTAAATATTGATAATAACAGTATACGTATACAGTTATAATCATGGGTCATAAGGTAGTCTATTAATTAATTAATTATGACCAGTATTTTCTATATTTGTACTTCTGTAAATTCACTAAATAATTCATCAATAAATCATTTATAGGTAGATCACTTAATTTTGTAGTAATACCAGGCACCATAATAACAGATAGAGTCAATGTAGGCAAGTGAATGGTATAGTTAGAGAGCGGCATTTTTATTTAAATAAGTTTGGTCCTTCTATTTACAGTTACCTGAAGGTCGTGAAGTCGTGATTATCATTAGTAGTCGTGCTAATATAAGTGTCGTGATATTTTTATATTCGTTATATAATACAGACAGAAAGATATTTATAGGTCATTACTCGGTCAAAAATAGTCTTTGTGATGACGAGGTAACACAAAAGTGACCAAGTAAACCACGCACAATGCCGTAAGAATAAATCTTTGTTTTTATGCAATACTCCAGTAGAAAAGAAAATCTTATGAGCTAAGCCTATGTCGTCTGGGCACCATGGTAATAAGTACCCAATTTAATATTCTCCTTTATGAGAAAAATTAAAATGCAGGAGTAACTATTTTTATTTTTTTTATAATTATTTAATTTATAATAAATTTACTGTTGTAATCTTTTGAAGGAAACAATAGAGAGTATCTATCTATTTTTCTACGGTTTCGTACCATGGAAAAATATTAAGCATTTACCATTAGTACTTGTCATTTTTTTTCTAGAAAAAAAAAACTTATTATTAATCTAAATTCTTAGCCAGATAGATTAATTAATTCTGCCTGGTTATCTTGTAGACAAAGACTTACGGTTGTATAAAAATTAAACACGCTATTATAATTATGTCGAGTGAAAGCAACCGTTTATAGTTTTTTTTACAATAGCTTATTCTTGGATAGAGCGAGCGAGGTTATGCCAAAGTTCTGTAGTCTAGGACCGTAACGTAGTGGTTTACTACTTTGGTCCGCAGTATTAGGGTCATGACTTCGATATTCTCGATTGACAAAATATAGAATTAGTTATTTAAAAAAAGTTAAAACGTTCAAACTTTATATTTTTATTGCAAACCCTTTCCAGTACTTAATTACTGTTTTTTTTTTTTTTTCTATAATTGAAATATGAATTCTACATGTTTCACAAAGCATAAATTTTGAGAAAAACGTTGGATACACTGACGGTGGGACAAAGATTGGAATCTCATCATAAGAACCCGTTTGGATTTCTATTTTGTGATCCCTAAAAATATAAGCAACCCTCTTTATAATCTATGTAATGAAGCGTAAAAGTATATTTGTTTGAAGACGTTAATCTCTAAAAACAATCTTTTTGCATTTGATAGCTTACTTTTTGACGCTATTCGACATCACGACATGATTAGAGACGAGACCATGTTATTATAAAAAAAAGCCAGTTAACGAAATAGTTCATTTATTAGGAACATAATAGTAGTGTAATGTCGGAAAATAATTAAATTAATTATACATTTTCATTATTCTCCTCTCCAGCTTATATTTTATTGACATACACTCACAACAAAAATATTTAACAAAACAAATGAAATAGTCGTCCATTGCTGTCACATTATATACAGGAAAAATATGCAAATATTATATTTATTCATTATCCTACTTTTCACACCAAGGATGTCGTTAAAGGCAATTAAAGAAACAAAGCGTAATACAGTAATCCCCCCTATAACACGGTACTCTTATAACGCGTTTTCAATCCCTCGTATAAAACGGGTATTCCTCTCGCGGGTATTGAATATTTTATTAAAAAAATATGTCGGTGGAAAGTTATTTCGGATAGCTCCGACACCAAATAAACATGTAATAAAACTGTTAATTTGTTTGAAAAATAACTGTTTTTAGTTAAATATACATATGCTTTTTATTTATAATGTTTATAATTTGATTTTAATAAAACACACATATAGCGTCCATAACATCATAGTTTTTTCTTAATATTCAATTTAAAACCACTTTAACGAGAAAAGTGAAACGTGAACTATTTGTACATTACACATGTTTGTACATATTCGTACATAACACACATGAGGTCGTACAAGCGCGTTATACGAGAATATTCGTACAACGCGGAACGAATCTTCAGTGTTATAGGGTGGATTACTGTACATTAAAATTCTACACCACATCGCCTGGCCATTGTGAAATAGAATTATAATATTTCATTTATCGATTACATAGTACGAAAATTTATAAGCATATTTTTTGCACAAAAAAGGCTTGATTATATAATCATACTCTATGCATATTGAAATAATTATTTGCTCATTATTGAAATATTACAAATAAAAAAAAAAAAACTTAATATACTAAGGCCGCTTTCCCATTTAATGGTACAATATAGTTTTATTTGGTAAGCTATTTTGTACTTCCAACTTGCTCTGTAAGTACAGAGCTAGTCTGAGTAAAATAATGCTGTACCACATCAATAAATCTGGAAGTGGCCTAAAGAATACATTTCATTTAATAGAATTAACTTAAAAATTATAAATAGTATGGCAATTTATATCTTATTACATTATAATTAGACCTTGCCTGTATATCACAATTTTATATTACCATAACATTCATAATATACCAGATGTATTTTTTGATAGGTTACAAATTATAGTATTATCCGTATGTATATTTAAATATATAATTGTGAAAACATCTTTCCATCAAATGTGATGCGAGATTTTTTGTTACTATGCATGATTTATATTTTTTCATAAAAAGAAAATCCTTTTCATAGAATTGGTATGAGGCTAAAGGAATTATATATTAGGATAAAAGGACATTTCGTGAAAATATAGCGTAATACATAAAAAAAAAACAGAGCCAAATTGAGAACTTCCACTTTTTGGCAGTTTTACGGCGATATTGACAACGGTCAAACGTTAGACTATCATGTTACAACTATACAGTTACATACTTACTATAACTACACATGCATATTTATTTAAAAAAAGATATATGAAATCGCAGTCACGAGCAACTACCAGAATGGACACCATCCGACGTAGCACTGGCAGAGATTTTCGTTACTGGTAGCCTGCTGGATCAAGAGGTCCACTTGTTTCTGCACAGAGACAACTTCGTCGATGTGGGGGAAGTCGCGGCCGGTGAGCTTGTCTCTAACTCGATTGACAATAGCCAGCGCACGCTTGTTAAGGTTCGTCTCAGCGGGTGGGTCAGGGGGGTCAACAGTATCGGTTAATGGGGCAAGTGGTGTGAGGGGCACTCGCCCGCGGCTGGGGGGTGAGCCGGCCGCGTCCGACGACGACGCGTCCGCATCGGCCCGCGACCGGCGGACTGCGTCTATCAGTCGCCAGTTGAGTAAGGGGTCGTACACGAATGCCTCCAGTACAGCCATTACGCTGTCTTTGTGCCGATGCAGGACCTCCATGACTGACTCGCATGTACGTCGGTACGTTCCTTCGATGCCCGTCACCTAAAAGAGGGAGAAGTTTCAGTAATTATCAAATATTATCAGTATACTTATTAAATCATTACAAGTATGATACGCATTATAAAAATAACTGGATTAGCTTAGAGAATGATTGATTAGTTGCAGAATTGGGGGTACTTTGTAGATATAACACTGATCTTTCACAAAATCTCCCCTAATTCAGTAATATACTACTCCTCAAGAATACAACATGCAAGTTGATCAGTTCATTATGCAAGAATCATCAATGAATTCAAATAGGATGTAGAGCCATTAAAAGAGGCACTGTTTTAGATTATTGCAACTTGTGTGCATTAAGTCTAAAATCTACAGAAAATAAAGATACGAATTAACAATAGTTTAACTAACAGTTTTAAGATTTTATTCATTATTAGGCTACAAATATTCTTTTAGAAAAATCTGCTATATATAAATAAAAAAGAAAAATAGAAGTAATGTCAAGTAACTTTATATAATTAGTAACTCACCTCCATAGCATTGATAAGCATCCTTGTAAGTCTAAATGGTATTTTCTCTGGGAATTTGTCTCTAGTTACGGCCACTTCGAAACAATCTCCGAAGTCAATATGTAGGAATTTTCCAGTGACTCTGTCGAGCATGATGTTGGATGGGTGTCTGTCTCCGAGGCCAAGGATGTATCCCACCATGCTCATGACGGCCAGAGAGCGTGTGTAATTGGTGCGCCGCTCGAACCATGCCTCAGAGGAAGGACTCTTCAGCCACAGTAATTTTGCTAAATCGTCGCCAGCCGTATGCTCCAGTGCGTGTTCAAAAACTTCCACCTGGATTAAATGCGAAATTAATTGTTTATTTTTGTAACCATGACACCTGAATATCGTTTGCTAATTTGCAGGAACCTATAGGGTCGAAATTCAAATACAAACTTTATTAAAGTTAAAAAAATTAATCAATAATAATATTATTTTTGTTATTTGCTATTTAGAACATTTAACGTATTTTTTTTATAGAAGATCTCATTACTAAATATACTAACACTTGTAATTTTTAAAATGATTTTGAAATTATTTCTGTACTCAATGCCAATGTTAACAAATTCAAAATGATTATATTGCGTGATATTTAGTTGGTTCATAAGTACTGTCACTAAGTCAAATTTTTAATTACGATCTAATAATTATAAACTTTTATTAAAAATGTTTATAGTTTTGAATTCGACATGAAAATTGGCCCTCGTCTAGCCCAGATCTTATCTCGTTGGAACATAAAATATGGCAGTATTTAGAGGAAAAAGAAGTGCTAAACTTAAAAAAAAAAATTCGACTTCTTGAAAGTTTATGAAAGCAGTAACAAATATTGACATGAGTGTTGTGCATGACACAATTGATGACTGTCTCTGAAGGTTTGAAAAGTGTATTCAAAATGTGTACTCGGGTATTTGGGCTTACGAATAATAATATTGTTAATATAATGCATTTAAACTTTACATTTCAATTAAAAAAAAATACTATATATCTTTATTTTTTTATTTTATGCCTAATATCTGTTTGAGAAAATTTAAAGACTTTTTTTTATACAACTTAGAATAGCAAACAAACTGACAGCCCACCTGATGGAAAGTGGTAACCTCGCCTATAGACATGAGCAGTACCATGGACATAACAGAGTATACTGTTTCGCCCATGATACCCCCCATGCGTTGCCATTCCTGAGGACTCAGGTGTTATTCTTCTGTATCCAGTAAATTCACGCCATATCCCACCCTTCAAACTGAAACACAGCTATGCAAACACAACTGCTTTACGGTGGAAACACGAATGGGACAGAGGTACCCAAGCAATCGACTTTTGTACAAAGTCTGCCTCTGGTAAAGGTATGGCTATTATGTATTTCAATAATAACCTTGATAATATACCAATGAAATTTTACAAACCTTTTGCATCAACATCAATCTATCCAAATCCGATGCCATTCGTTGCATGATCTTATGCTCAATATTAAGCAGACATTTTCTTTTGTCTCTATAATCTCTTATTAGTGAATGCAACGTGTCGCAGTGGGGCACCCATCCGATAAGGCCCGAGTTGGTGGACAGCGGTATGACGGCGTATCGTTGTATGGCGAGGTCACGGCGGAAGGTGTCTGGGTCGGCCTGTAACAGTGTGTTGACGAGGCCGAACAGCTGCATCACCCGCTCGTCCTGGCGGAGGTCCTCGTGGCCCTTCAGGAGGAACATGTAGTCTTTGCCGTTCGAACCGCGGATGCATAGTCGGCGAGGACGTTGTTTTGATGTTATTACCTATGTTTAGAATATTTAAATAAAACATTAAAAAAAAAAACGTTGTAATATGATTATACCAAACTGAAAATGTTCAAATAACTTTAAAATCTATTTTAAGTCAAAATAAGTGTAGAAGTTCCAACAGTGCATTTCTGTGTGTCTATCTGTGTATTCATCGACATTTTATAACTTATTCGTTACATTTTTATGAAAACGTTATGTGACCGTTATTAATTTATATGACAAAGTATCTTAATTTACATGATGGCTATAGAGATTTATGTAATGAAAACTACATATTGCACGCTATTAAAACAATATGGCTAAATATGTATTTATATAAAACCTATTAAGATCTATTTTAATCACATTTAAATAAAAATTTAAATAAATTGTTATTATTACTCTGGACATGTTAAATGTATCGCGGGCACTAAAAACATAAACAATTAAAATTTATAAGAATACACAGGACGTGTCAGTGGCATTGAATATGTTTAGCAAATGTTTACCTGTAGGCTGCTCTGTATGTGGGCGATGCGAATGAGGTCCGTGTCGGGCACGTAGGAGCCGGGCACCGCGAGCTCCAGGTCGCGGCATCCGAGCAGCCGCGGGCTCACGTACTGCAGCTCCAGCGACGTCAGTTGCGGCAGCTGTCGGTTGATGCGACGGAACACGTGGTAGTACAGGTCCCACGCTTGCGTCAGGTCCCGTACTGAGCCCGACTCCTATACACCGTCGACGATAAACACAAGGAAAAATCTCAATAAAATGGGCATCTACTATTTTTTTTTGTACTAAAATTCGAATTTGGAATCGATATTTTTTTGAATATTCGTAGTATGAAATTTATGATCAATATCAAAACAAAATAAAAAAATTCCAACTTAATATATAAATTGTACCAGTTCTTATTTACAGTGGTCATTAGTAGTTATTACTGCTACATGAAAAATAAGTATGACATCAAAATAATATTTCAATTTCACTAAAAAGTATCTAAAAATAAGAATAAAGGTATAATAATACCTTGAATCGATTGCACCACTCTTGTGCATCGCTGAGGTCTCTCCCATAAGCCTGACTGAATGATACTTCTTTCAGTGTCTGCGGACCCCTTTCCAGCATTGCATGTAGAGGTTCTAGTGTTTTGAACATCGCCTTTACATCACGCTCACTGAAATATAATCTGGAAGCTTCCTCCAATGCTTCATACCATTGTTCATGCCATAATATGGCCACTCTGATCAACTCCTCAGATATCATAGCGGCCTGGTTGACTAGGTTGCTCGAATGAGTACACATTGATTTCAAAATTTGATTAGCCGCATTCTTACGAGCCACGAAGGAAGACTTCGAAGCTACAGTAAGTGGATAAACGAGGGCTTGAGGGTGCGATTTACCTATATCTATCAACAATGAGTGAATCAACTTCCCCACTAAAGCCCTCGGAGTATCAATTCTAGCTATCAGCTGCGGTATAACTTGTAGCCAAACGTTAATTTCGATGGTTCTGATACCCTCTACAAGTGCTTCGTGCACAGCAGAGTAATGGCCATAATCAAACCACAATGTCAATAATCTTAGTGTGTCTTGAAGAGAACTACCATGAGATAGATTGATTGACTTAAAGAAACCCTCCACTGCTGGAACAGTGTGCTGTTGAATACATTCCGGCGTTGGTTTCTTTTCTCCTTGATTTGCATTGTCTGCATTTGTCTCTTGATGTTTATAGAACAAAACTGTTTCAAAGTTCATATAGGCCCATGCGTGCCAAGCTTTGTACCAATCAGGTGCTAATTCAGTAGCCGACTCATAGTTGCGTAGGATTTCTGGTATAGACTGATTATTGATTCCAAGCAAAGACTCACACCAAGATCCTAATTTCAAATGACAACGAGCAACTAATCGACGTTCTGCTTCACTATACGCCATTGCGTTTACATAACGTTGTAACTGGTCATACGCCAGCTGCCTATCTCCTGCCGCCCACAAATGCTTTGCGTATGCGAGGGTCAATCTCGGCTCATGAGTCGGAAGGGGTTTATCTCTATTTTGACTTGGATCTATTCCTAATAACATGACTAAGGTTCTATGAGCTTGTCCTGGAGCACCACTTTTTCTGCAAAGTGAAGCAAATTTAAGCCAAGTCGTCATATCCTCCTGAGGAGTTAACACTAAACCTCGAACCTGAAGTATTTTACGCCAATCTTCAACTAGTCTTTGTCCACCCTGAAGTCTTGTCCACCAAGCGTGACGAATGGATTCTCGCCTTTCACTTACTAATTTATAAGTGATCACTTCCTCCAATTCAGCTAAAAGCTGAGCATTGACTAGAGCTCCGTAAGCTCTCTGGTAGCTTTCTCCGGCCACGGCAGTTAATTCGGAATCTAGTAATGTACGGGCCTGGTGTATAAATTGTTTAGACAAATCAAATTCAGCATTATGAATACTGAGAACAGCTCTAAAGAAAGCTCCATCCTGGGTATTCTCTGGTAAAAAGTTTACATATTTGGACATTGACTCCCATTCTTTCAGGCCCCAAGCGGCGGCTGCTGCTAGTCTTGCAGTTTTGAATTTCTCATCGTTACTCATATTCGGCCAGCGTTCGGATACCGTATTATATAATTTAATCCATTCGCCTAGAGCTTCGTAACACCGTAATTCACCCAGATAGGCATCCATATTATTAGGTTCCACAGCTAGCTTTTCACCATACAAATTTAGAGCTTTCTCCCAATTATGTAATTTCTCATACCATCGTATTTGTACTTTTAAATCGGCATCTCCTGCTTCACGCTGAGCCATTACCCTTTCGAGCAATCCCTCCGCCGCTTCTTTCTGCTGTAATTTGTTATTTATGTGGATCAGAGCCTCTACGACTTGAGATGTTGCCCCGTTCCTAAATTCTTCTTCCTGTGAAGATTGAAAAAACATAAGCAATCTGCATCGTATGTATATGCTTACCTAGGTACTAGGTAGTAAATGTTACAAAGCATGCGTCACCTTGTAGTGCAAGGCCTTCGCGTAGGCGCGGCAGTGCATGGCGCGCTCGCCGAGCAGGTGCGCGGAGATGGGCAGCGCGCCGCCGTCGCAGTGCTCCATGAACTCGGCGAGGTTGAGCACGGCGTGCGCCAGCTCGGGCGCGGCGGGCGCCGTGAGCGCCTGCTGCAGCGCCGCCGCCAGCTCGGCGCGCCACGCCTCGTCCAGCTCGCTCCAGCACGACACGAACGCCGCGTTGAACAGGTCGCGCAGCAGCTGCGAGTAGTTGTGCGCCAACGCCAGGCACGCCCTGCGTAGTCACGTATCGAGTCGACCTCATTCCACTACCTAATACGTACTCCAGTGGGAGGAGGAGATTGTTCGTAATAGGGAGGTTAGTCCTCGTTGCTATCAATATACCCTATCATGTCAATCTCCACGCGGTCCCCCTGGAAACTATCCTGATCAAATTATCGTTGAATTACACACGATAGGCCAACTGACCTGCCATTTCATCCTCACCAATCGTCTCTCACTGATGCCCTATCATTGTATATCTATAGCGCAGGCTGCGTTACCATTTCATTATCATCTATAAAAAAAAAGTACCTACTCCGTAGAAAAAAGTCCTTAGTAGAAATTAATTGAAAAACTACTCGAATCTGATAGATAACTCAAATACCCACATATGTAACTTAGATAAGTACTTAAGATTTGTATGAGTCTTCGGATTTGAATCATGATTCAATTGTACAATGGGTAACAAAATATAATACTTAAATACCAAAATAGCCAGACTCGGCATCTCTAGCCTTGTGCCCTCGTGCATATATACACACATACACCGGGATTTACATTAAGAAGGTAATGTCATAAAACATAGTTAAAACGAAACCTAATTTATGAAACTTGTGCCTATTGGAATGAAATTAATTAAAGTAATAACATCCGGGGGCACGGCAATGAGCCCACCGAGCCGAGCACGCTTCGCTTCGAGAAAAGAATGTTAGGTTTAATCCCCTGTACTTAACTTTTTATTTTGTATAACTGCCTACCTATAATGTTTGTACTACTATAATGTAGTTACTCTATGTTTAATTTAGTTGATTGTAAGTATTAGTGATGTCATATGTATTAGTTAAATCTTGTTTATTTTATAAATAATATAAAGATCTGTAATGGGCTTTTTGTCTTTACTGTTTTATTTTTTATTATGAAATTTTCTAGCTGTTGGTTTTTCTTGAATAAATAAACAAATAAAAATAATGATTGATAATTGCATGTAACCATAATTGTAAAGGAATAATCCAATATAAAATCTACTATTTCTATTACTAAGTAAATATTAAACAGTGCACTTAAGAATAAAATATTTTATTAGTATAATATGTTGCCGTATCGTGCGATTGAGAATCTGTAGTCAAATGCAACAAGATCAATTAGTGGTCTACCTTAGTGCGGGGCTATGCGACTCCGTCAGCAGGCCGATGCTGAACCGGCGCAGCCACTCGAGCCAGTCGTCCTTGGACACGCGGCTGCTCACTGTCCACGCCAACTTTAAGTTGTGAGCGTTTACACACAGCTTTCGGATCGATGTCGTAGAATCACACAGAACGTACCGTGCCTGAGAACATAACAATTTACTTATATTAAAATATCAAAATAATTTAATCAAATAATTAATATTATTTTAAGATTTTAGTAAGAGAAAACTGTAACATGTATACGTTTGCTTTCACAAATTTAATACATTACATATCACTGACGTTATATTATAATATTGTTTATCCTCTTTTATAAATAACTAGATATAACTCTTTAAAATTTTTTTAAGGATCTTAAAAAATATATTTAACTTACTTATGGTTTATTATGTTTAGAAAAATTACTATAAAAAGGAATAATTTACACTCAAATAAATAAATCATAAGATCTTGATAAATATTGTATAACATTAGCTTATCATTAGGCAAATGCATAAATTTTATTTATAGCATATTTCAACAAAATAAAATATTTACCTCCTGGTTATTGTTTCTTGGTTTCCGCCTACTGCTTTGTAAGAATTCATCAAGGGCAAGTGTTTGACTTGATTGCAATTTAGCTAATATTTGTTCATAGTTCTGATGTTGAATTCGATGTTTTATAATTACTTTTTGCACTAAAGGTATAAAGTCATTGTATTTGCGACCCAATTGCACAATTAAAGCGCACAATGTATCCATAGCTGTAGTTCTTAAAGATGGACAGGTGTCTAGACTTCTCACCAAAGGATGTATAATTCTCGAGACTAATTCGCTATAATTTAATGAATCAGACAGATAGTCTACTGTCTCCATAGCGACCTTCGCTACATTAATAGGACAGTCGGTTGCATCAAATAATTTTACTATTGATGGTATTACTAAATGCATATAGTCATCCAAATTATCTTCAAATTTCTGCAAGGCATATAATAGCTTTTCTGTTACGAACCTATCTTTGCTCGTGTCGTGAGCAAGAACACGTAATATTTGTGGCATCAACTGCGGTAGGTATACTTTGAATTCCGAACCCAATGCCACAGCAATATGTTCCACTAACAGTATCAATGTATGTTGCAAAGGGCTGTTTGGTGTCCAAAATTCTTTTATAAGGTCAAAGATTTTGTCAAGATAATTCCGAATATGTTGTTTCACAATTGCAATCAGTTTCGCCAGCTGCGTGAAGAGAAATTCGCGGAAACTATTGCTGTCAGTGGCCCGAGCTACGTAGAGAAGACTTGGTGTGACCCGTGAAATATACGGTACACATTTTATACCAAGAGATTGAAATATAACAGTGACGGCTTGGACAACACTAGTATGATGCTGCTGTAGTGTCGGGTCTCGCAATATACGCATAAGTGTCGATATCACAATCGCTGGATAATATTCATCTAGCACAGGCGATGACATATTGACTAGCATTTCACTTGTGGTCATATCAAAATTGTTTTCTTCCGCTTTACTATCAGCTACAGGTACTAAACTGGAGTCTGGTTGTCCGTCAATCCATAATCCTCTAGTCATTTTATGCTTATACGGATCTAAAGCGCCTAATAGACCCAAGACACGTATGGTCTCACGCCTATCCTTTGGTTGTTGTTCTGTTTTCAAAAAATTCAATAGAACATCCATAAGATTTGGGAACTCAGTATATGGAGTAACAACATGACCTGTAGCACTTATAAGCTGACCAAAGGCCCACAGTGCAACACTTCTTTTCTCTGTGGCACTGGCATCAGACAACAACTCTAGAAGAATTGTAAGTAGTTCAGGCAAACATTTTTTAAGACCAGTATTGTCTCCATGAACATCAGCTAAATCTCCTACAGCTTTTAAAACACTGATAACTACACCAGGGTTAGAATCAGATTCTTTAAGTTTTGGAACTAATACATTTAATATTGTTTCCATATAAGGTTTGACTAGTTTAGGAGCATGTAATATGAGGTTATCTAACATTCTGGCAGCTTGTTCTTTATTTCTGCTCATTCCTGAATGTTCTAATTCTGTCAAAAATTGAATCAGGGTTTTTCTTAAACCTGGCATTACATATGCAGGATTCACAGTACTAAGACGTCCAAGAGTACAGATGGCTAACTCACGAATTTCAAGATGTTCATCATTCATAGCTATAAATAAAAAGCTTAAATTTTCGATTTGAGCCAAATGGGTATCAAATATATCATAAAGGGATTCTAATACCCAGTAGCGAACTTCGTAATCTGGGTCTGTTACAGCTACGACTAGTAATTTGCCTATAACCTCGGCTGTCAACATAGTGAGTGTACGTGATGGCGTTTTTTGAGTTCTAATAGTAGCATCTGCCAATAATTTCGCAGCAGTTTTAACTGCTTCTAATCTTATTTCCTGATGTTCACTTTGAAGAAAGTGATCAGCACAACGTCTAACAAACATAAGTAAACTTTGTTCACCTTCAAAGTGAAATGTTCCAAGAGTTTGCAATGCTAGAACTATGCTTGCAGTGTCTTGTGGCTCAATTACAATATTCATGTTACTCATTTGTTGTTCTAAGCTTCTCGGAACACCAGGATGTAAAAATGGTTTATTTCTTAATACCAGTGATAGCATGTTCAAAAGTCCTTCTGATATTTCTTGTTTGAGTGATGGTAGATTATGGCTCAACTCGTTAAGACATACAGTCAAGTATGGACTTAAGCCAGTGGCAAACATTGCATCTAATAGTTCTCTAATATCAGTTATTACAAGATCTTTGACAGCACTTCCCAATAAAGTGATACAAGCGAAAATTGATGGGTCTACCCATATTCTTTTTTTGCTTTGTGTGTCTCTTATAGGTAAAGCTTGTTTTATAACTTCCATAATTTTGGGTATGTAGTTTTGAATATCATTTCCAATTGCTGCAGCCATAAGTCCTAACGTAGTGAATGCCATGTTTTTATCCTTTTCTCTGCCACGTAATGAAGACAGCAAATAGTGCATAGTGATACCCAAATATTTTTTGCAAAAGAATTCTTTATTGAAAGCTGCTAGTCTTGGAATAATGATGAGTAGTATTTGGGGTACCCCTTGTATTTTCAGCATGCGATGCATCATAACATCTGAAATATTAATTAAATTTATTTAACATGTTGCAAAAAGTATTTTTAAGACTTTGTATAGAATATAAAATATTACCTTGGCATATCCTTTCAAATTTTTCAGATAGGAGTTTGCAGCAGACCTCAGATTCATAAATAGGAACAGGATATTGGACATTTTCAGTCTTAAAACCATCACACAAATAACCTCTTTTTACAGATGGACTATGAAGTTTACTACTGATGAAAATAATATCATCAGACACTGTTATATCTTTCTGGGTGTCTAAACTCCTCATAAGGTGTGTGTATTTTTTCTCCCAAGTAGCATTTGAGCATCTTAAAAGCTCATTCAAAATTAGTAGACCTCCATGTACTCTATCTTCTCTAGTTATACCTTTTTCTTTTAATGGAATATCTTCAAATGATGCCATAGCATCCTCATAGCACTGCATGTACCACTGCGGTTTAGCAGTTGATTGTTTAGCCGTTTCTCTTTGTGCAGTAACCACAAGACCAGCTCTAAGGGCTTTAGCAGCTGCTTCCCTTATTTGGGGCTTGGGGTCTTTTAATGCTACAAGTACATGATCAAAGAAGCCTGAAACTTGTTGATAAAAATATGTAGGTACTGCTATAGCTAGTTCCTTCAGTAGCAATACAGCAGAATGGCGTCTACCCTCATTTCGCTCCTCTGATAACCATTCAAATGCCCTTTTCACCTCAAATTCTACATATTCAGCTCTCTTCACTCCTGATACTATAGCAAGTCGGCCTACAGTTTTAGCAGCTAATTCCATAACACCCACATCAGATGATGGAAGCAAATTTCTCAGGTAGTTAGCAAATCTAGTTATTCTTGTTTTAGTTGTATCACAGTCACCTCCAATAAGACACACTGTAAAAGAAATTATATAACGTAATAAAAAAAAAAATTAAATAAATATATTTATACATGCTTGGAATTTGGAATTATGCAAATATATTTTTGTAGTTTTTCTCCTGTTTGAAAGAAAGAAAGAAAGAAATATTTTCATTACCACCAACTCAGCTGTTGCCTTTTCAAAAAGTTTAACTGTATAAATAATGAATTTGTGTGAATCTGCAAATTTGCAGTATCAGATCATAAAATTTAAAATATATAGTATATAATTAAAACAAATCAATAAAGTAAATCAGTTGCAGTAACCAGAGCAGACTAGTCCCTACAAGCAACACCCATTATTGTGCTCAATCATATTTTAGGGAATTCAATAAACCGACTAAGAAATTGCCAAGGGAAAAATTTCTAGTATTAACCATAATGCAATTGATATAGTTTAAAACTATTGTTGGATATGAGCATAAAGAGGTTTTATTATTATTATTTATATTTTTACAAAAATTCATATTAAGAAGAGGAGACAGCAAACTAACCCCCGGCAGAAGCAGTCGGCCAAGGTTTAGGGCTCTAGGAAGAGAAACCGGCGTACAATGCTGGCAGTATCTAAGAGCACTGCTTTCTGCATGACATCAGGTTTGTTCGCAAAAACAGCAGCCTGATGCTGTTGCTTTCGAGGACCAGCTAGGGCTCATACTTATAGTATGGTAACCATTCATTCACAAGGCCATACTTCAGAACTAATTCTTGATGAAGTATTTTGTTTACCTTGTTGTGTTTGTACAAGTTTTCAGTGTTGGCAAGAACTGAACAACAGGGATGGAGACAAGCCCAACAGATGTTCTCAGTGTCATTCTTCAGAATGTGCTTTCGGTATTTTATTATTAATATATTATTATTATTATTAATAACCTGGTCTACCATGCCACCTCCTATCTGGACATTTTAGTGAGCATGACTTACTCAAGGCTCCCAACCACATCAGAGCCAAATTTAAATTATTATAATTTCATACTACATAACAGTTGCAGTATCCACACTTATACAGTAAAAGACATACGTTAATTGATAATAAAACTGCCATATAATCTAATACTCTTTCTACTTAGCCCTTTAGGGACCTAGCCTAAAAAGAAAATTAAAGATAAAGTAATAAGCGCCACTACTACTACTTAATTTTCTATATATATATATATACAGATTTAAAAAAATACGCACCAATAGCTAACACTCCACCTTTCTTTTCATGGACATCGTTACTGGAGACCATCTCAAAAATTTGATGATTAAACTCGTCAAGGAACTGGGTGAGTTCCTCTTGAGGCACCTCTCGTAGTTCAGTCTTTGCATAGTGATATAATTCACGAGCGGTTTTTATCTGTACATCAACATTTCGTGATTTCAGACCAGCTACAAATTGAGCTACCTGATTAGACATTTTCTGGCATCCGCGAACTCGTCAGATAATACAGCTAATTTTTCATAATGCTGGTAGGTATTTACAAATTCAAATATATTTGTTAACTGCGTAAAATTTTCTTTTTTCCATAAAAATAAATAAACAAGACGTGAAAATCACAAACACCCAGAAGCATGTTTTCCATAGAGCAGAGAATTATTTTTTAATTTATTGAGACTTTGGCTATAAGCGATCCAAAAAAGTTTGAAACCATACCTATTGAATCTCACCGAATTGTGTTTACGCACTATCGGAATCATATATTATTTGCAAAAACAGATTTTTCGGGTGACTTCTTGACTTTGAGTGTGTATGATAATCGTAGCAGGTATCCTTAATCTACGATACAATTAGATTCTTATGCACAGCATATTGAAAAGTAAAATTACTATTATGAATTAGTTTAATTAAATGTCTTTTGTCACTAGATCGCAAATGGGTGTTTGTTGAAGAAGGTTGAATAAAAATGCATTTAATCTACTTAACCTTTAGAAAGTGATTCATAAATCGAAACATTCGATTACTAATTCACTGATGATATGTAACCAATCTATTCATATAATTAGGTAGTACCTACTTATATTATTATTTGTCTTATTTGTATTTATTATTGTAAAATTATTAAATATTCTTTTTTGTAGTATAAATAAATATCAATTTAATATGTATTTACATCAAAATATTAATATAGTTTTCAAAATGCCCTTGTCATATTAAATTAGTCTATGGTTACATGGCTGGTATTTCATTCACTTCGAGCTTCCTTTTCTGTCGTTCGTTTATGGATATCTATACGGGCGGTCATCGTTGAAGATTTCTGTAGAAATTATTAAATGAAGGTGCTATAGGCGTTTATTTTATGAAAAAGCTGTAGGTTATATATTATTAAATAATGATCTTACTCGAGATCAATAATAGAATTATAGAAGAAACTCTCACTGTAAAATATAAAAATGCATTGGCCAGGTGAGTACGTTACGCTTAGAAAGTTTACTGATTTTATAATTATGTTGTGTTTAATAAGCGTGCACAAGGATTAGGGTGATTAAGACCGTAATTTCTGTATACATGGATTTTTACAGGAGTGATAATCTTGACTTCTAACCCCTATCTGGGAGTAACATGACAAGTGTCAAATTGCTAGGGTGGGCCGTAAGCCCACGTTGGCTCCCGCATTATTGGAATATTGGTGTTCATGACAAAGAGTATAAACATATGATGTCCAGATTTGCTTGCCATCGGTGGTCTTAGTATGACGCTATGGTGGCAGCGCCTATCTCAACACGTATGAGTCATGGCGCTTGTTTATTAGTGCTGACGGCGGCGGATTTGGAACCCCTCCTAAATCCTATATTTCTGAATTCCATTGATAATTTATTTGATACTGGGAATCTAATTAATAATTTATGGGATTCCTATTTAATTTCAACCCTTCTATTTCAGTTTAAAGCCAGAATCTATTGATGTGACGGTTGCAGATTTTGATGGAGTTCTCTTTCATATATCTAATATCAATGGAGATAAAACCAAAGTTAGGGTAAGTGTTATACCCTATATTTGAATCCCTTATCAATTTTATCAGAAATTTTAATTGAACTCAAATGCCTAAAGCAGTAAATAGAGCAGCAGCATGCACAGTAGATATATACAGGAAAAAATATTGATTTGAGACCATCAATATTTAGGTTTTTTGTTTATTATTATTATTTTGTTATAATATGGCTTATACTATATTATTTTAGGTGATATTAATGGAAGTTTCTTATTAGTTAAAAAAAATTGTTTGTGCTCATCAATGGTGAGTTCTGTAGTGAGAAACTAAATTGATATTGCACTAGCATATCTATGCTATTTTGAATATTTAGTTTAATTGAAACATATTAAAGAAATAAAGATATAAGTCGAAATAAATGTGCAATTGTGTACTATGTTTATTTTACTATATGGTATACAGTTACATAAAAATCAAATGAATCAGATAACATTCACATTGTTTGAAAATACAATGCAAACACAAATAGATACAAGTAAGGTCCCATTCACATAGCAACACACTAGCAGGGATTGCACATATGTATCATTCACATATTGTTTAGCTTTATTGTTTTTCATAGGATACATTTGATAACTGGAGTTATTATAGCATGCTCCAATGTGACACAAAATATATATGTATAAAAACAAGATTGGTGGGAAAAGTCAAAGAAATTTAAATAGAGCATATCAAATATTTGTTATAAATGCACCATTCAAAAGTGTGCATAATATGTGTTATTGTACTTAGCAAACATAGTTGCCTGCTTATCAATATAATTATGCATGAAATAAGTAGCTGAAATAAAAAGCTTTTTGTAATAATGGATCATGTTTTACAGAGTAATATAATTATTGTCCATTTTATTTTTAATTACCAACTTTGTAAAAAAGAATGCCAAAGTTTTTTACTTAACAATCTAAGTATGCAATGGATTAAAAAAAAAAATCAATAAACTAAAACTACTACAAGTGATAGTTAATTTTAAACTTTCTCATTGTTGACACATATTTTAAATACACTATTTGAACTTAATGTGGAGCGATTGCCAGTAAATAGTATCTACATATAATAAAAATCTCATATATAAGTACTATTCATCTGTAATTGCATTGTGTTTAGTTTTGATAGTGAATTTAAAATACTAAAAGTGATATTGGTCCTCTTTATTCTTTAGTTTCTTGGTTGTCATTAGTATATATGGAAGTGTCTAGTCTACCTGACATTATCAGCCTTTATGTGCCTTTTAAAGCATAAAGCAAGTGACAATATT
Source organism: Galleria mellonella (assembly GCF_026898425.1). Taxonomy (NCBI): domain Eukaryota; kingdom Metazoa; phylum Arthropoda; class Insecta; order Lepidoptera; family Pyralidae; genus Galleria; species Galleria mellonella. Next base: position 2,985,614 of record NW_026442117.1, read on the forward strand.
TTTTTATCAAAACATTGTGATGAAAAATTTTGGTGTTCAAGGTTTAATCTTAGAATCTTGAGTAGAGAAGGAATTTCTAGTAATAGAGATTGGCAACTACATTGTTAGAAATATACCCTATCAGGTCGACTTCCATGTGGTTCCCTTTAAAAATTATCATGAATATTTTATTTTCGATTTTGTCACTGGTGAACCAAATATATATTGTAATGTATTGTATACCTATAGTGCAATGGGTGATTGCCATTCCATTATCATCCATTCAAAAGAAATCATAGGATCTCCAATTTCTAGTCCAACTGAGCAGTCATCATTTAGTACAAATACTAATATAATGCATTATTTTCACATAAGATATTATTTTATGCACTGAAAAAACCTTATCTGAGTGAATTGAAAGGAAATGAACGAATGTAAATATCTTTGGTCTGATAGGGAAAGGATAACAACAAAAATATATTGGTATAAAAAGTTGATATTGATATTATTTATAATATATCAAACAGAAAAATGTTTTAATGTTGATTGTATAAATAGTCAACATTTCCATATAAAAATAAGGTTCCAGAAATAAATTATTTTGTTTATTTGTTTATAGTTTCTGTAAAATATTTGTACTCATATTAAGTGCATTATTTTTTAGGTTAGTATATCACTCAAGTTCTACAAGCAGTTAGAAGAACATGGTGCAGATGAATTGCTTAAGAGAGTTTATGGACCACTCCTTATAGAACCAGAATCAGGTATGATTTTTTATTATCCTATGTATTTTTAAAATAATAAAAATAAACACTGTAGATGCCAACCTGGAATATATGGTGTTATGAATTTACAATTTACATTATACATATGTCATCCATAGTTTTATATCTATTAATATTACTTTTAATAATTAATTTATAAACTATTTGCCTTGAAACTGATGCTAATAAACTCTTGTTCATTACACTAAATGTTTTCCTTAATTTCAATACAACATCAGAATAATTTTATATAGACACATTAATGACATATTGGAAATCTTGCACAATTATAAATCAATCAAGAAATTGTTACAAAATTAGTCTTTTTTTTTTATACAATTTGGCAAACAAGCTGATGGCCCACCTGATTGGAAGTGGTAAAGTGGTAAAAAAAAAGTAACTAAATTTTATTAGTGCTACCTCTAACACAGACTAAACACTCTTAGTTCTTAGAAAAGAGTGTGAATGTGTATATATGAGGGGTATCATGGGCGTCATTGCATTATGTCATCGCGTCATACTATTACATACATATTATGACACTTCTCTTTTGTTAGGTAAATAAATAAAAATGTTAGAGCACCCATCGCATACACTTATTACTATATTTTAACAATGTTACTGTATCTAATTTAGACATGAGATAAGATATAAAATGGATACTTTATGAGATATTAAAGATAAGGTTGTTTAGGTAAGGATTGTTTTTAAGAAAATAGATAATTGTTTCAAATACTATAAAAATTTTATTATTTTATATATATTATATAAAATAATAAAAATTTATATATTGTTATATACTAGAATTAATAGTATTTTTAGTTCGTCTATTTTTAGTGTCACATTTCGCCTTCAAGTGTGTGAATACATGGCAAATAAATTACTAACTACTACTTATTAATCAGCCTTATCTCTGGTGTTGTAACAAATAAGGTTCTACGTAGCCAATTCGTCAGGCGAACCGTATGCTTGACCTTCGTTGTATGAAAAATTCTCAATGTTACCTTCTAGTTTTTCGTTAAAATTAACTCATTAATTACTACGACCCACATTCCTAATGGTCATAACATGATGACTCATAACATCAACTTCCTTTAAATAAATAATTATTTACTACAACGCGTTGAAACCGTAATGACACATAGATGATGACATACACACATATTATATATAAACAACGATTTATAATATAAATCCGCAGTATGCTTATAACACACACATGCATGGAAAAAAATCTCCAAGCATAAGCATAATCATAGTTAAAATAATATTTCTTGCTTTATTTGTATATAATAAATCTATGAGAGAGCCTAAAATCCCCATGGCACAGGAATCATAGGTGTAAAATTATTATTGTAACTATGTGCTCCATATTTAAATAAACGGTTTATATAATGGTTAATAGTTCAGGATATAGAGGCAATTGTATTTATTAGTATAAATCAATAATAAATACCACTGGACATATACCACAGCGCCGTCTAGTCCTAAACTAAGGAGAGCTTGCACTGGATACACAGATAAGGAACAGTTTTACTCGTGAATAAAAATATTTTTAATTATTTGAGGATCAAACCTGCAACTATAGGAAGGTAGAGCGGTATATTAAGCCGCTTGACTACGAATGTCGTCATTATTATAATGAATATAATTATATTAATTGAAAATATTAGAATTAATATGTTACCAATTGTTTCTGTAGGATTACTGTTCACATATTAACTCGTATTAGAGGCGCTTCAGCATATGAACGCCGGTGGCTACAGAGAAACAGATCGGTGTCAGTTTTAAGCGCATTTCTATTCTTCTATATGTATGAATTAGCCATACTACTAATAAATGCAAAAGTTTACGTACATGTTTAGATTGTTTTTGTTTGTTACTCAATCACACTAAAATGACTGAATAGATTTGATTAAAATTTAGTACATGGGTAGGTTATATCCTAAATTAACCCATATGATACTTTATATATTAATTCACATGGGTAAAAAATAAATAATACTTTATTTGCATTACACAGTACTGGAATAAGCGAGACAATGAATGTAACGTTACGGTAATGTCGCCGGAAACAATTAGTTTATAGACTATATACAAGTTGCGCATGGCTAATAATGAAATGGCAATACACAGGTTACAATGTATCAGTGTTACTCGATCTGGAGAACATCCCGGACGACTGGGAGGACGTCGTGAAGAAGGTGGGCCTCCTGAAGAGGAACTGCTTCGCGTCAGTATTCGAATGCTACTTCCGGCTGCAGGAGGATGGCGATGTTAGCAAAAAGCGGGCCGTTATCAATTACAGACAAGATGAGACATTGTAAGTGCCTCTTTAATAACTTTTGTATTTCTATATGCAGATGTATTAATTATAAATTATAATAACGATAAGATGTTAAAAAGATATGATAAAATCCATATTTTACACAAATTCAATAGAACAGATCAGAATGCCACTTCTGCAATTATAATATTATTTTTAAAAAATCAGGTAACAAATAATCTTGAATGAATAGAATCATTAATTACTTGAAGTTTAATTAATAAAATAGATATAGGTTTCTATTATTCTATCATAGGTCATATGTTTTTTTTAAACTACCTTTTAACAATAGACAATTTAAATTATAAACATTTAAGGAAAATGTGACTTCTATTAATAATTTAAAATGTGATTAGTACATAAAATAACTCAGTTAAGTAATAGCAATTCCGTTAAAATTGGATAACGTAACTTTATAATTACTTACCTAATGTCAGTCACGCTTGGGTTCATACCAGTTCATACTGACTAATTCATACTGGCCTAGATATGGTATACTTTGTATTAATTACAACATGAAGGAAAAAGGTGTTGTATGATTAGCTTATTGGTGTTTACAATACTATATTAGAGAAATACGCCTTAGCATCTTTTTCGGTACATCGAATTTTTTTTTTATATAAACTTAATTTTTTAAATAAGTACATATACTGATTGTGATTAAACATTAAGCAGGTCTCATACGCAATACATACCTGCAACTATATAGGTAATCTTGAGTATCTATGATACCAATTGTATTTTAACTGAACACTGTTTGTCATCTAATAATAAAAAAAAAAAACTGTTCGATTTGTATATCTAATACAAATTAGATTAATTTTTCTATTCTGTATTTATATATATTTTTCTTTATTAGGTATGTTGAGGCGCAACAAGATCGTGTGACAGTGGTTTTTTCAACTGTATTCCGGCACGAGGATGACATGGTTATCGGCAAGGTGTTCATGCAAGAACTGAAAGAGGGAAGAAGAGCGTCACATACTGCCCCACAAGTAAGTATATTTCTAATTGTTCTTTTTTTGTTTTTCATTATTTTTTAATATATTTAAATTGATCCTCTAATAAAAAGTGAGTATTCTGGTAATTTTCAGTTGCTCTTTGCAAGGCTATCTATCTAATGTAAAAGCAGGCATCTTACAAAATAGTGGAATACATAAAGTTCATAAAAGGAGCGAGATTGTCGCAGACTTGAAGTCCTCTGTGCGCACACATACAACTTTTTAGAAAATTATAGTATTTTATATAAAAGAAATGTAAAAGTTCCCCATAACAAAATGAGATTTATTGTTTCAGGTTTTATTTTCACACAGGGAGCCGCCATTAGAACTCATGGATACTGATGCAAAAGTAGGGGAAAATATCAGTTATGTTACATTTGGTAAGTTCTAGATGTAATTATTATAATCCACTATATACATGGAAATAAATATGTCAGTAGTAAAACTGTAACTCCAGGAAAAATATCTAATATCAATAAATAATATTTTGACGCTTCTAACTTGAAAATTTTGAGTTACATAACCCAATAGTTTATTCCCCTCCAAGAACCAGAATACAGTATTCAAGCAAATTAATAAATAGGCTACAGAAATAATGGATGAGACAAAATAATCCACAAAAACGACTGAGCAAATTCAGCTTGTCGTGGAATTGATGTTATTTTAGAAAACTTGTCATTCAAATATTTTACGTCGATAAAATTTGTTAATCAATAAAGTATATTCTTTATTAGAATGTCAAATTTTGCCTACGTATTGTAACATGTTTTAATTTTCATCAAATAGACACAATACAATAAAAATAGAAAGTGTCTATTTTTTAATTTAGTTGTTTTGATACCTGTTTTTTATCTTATATTTTAAACTTGTTATTTCTCAAATCAATATTGTGTAATTTTTTATGAAACAAAATGGCAAATTGGCGACATACTTTATGTACAATGGTACCATTTTCTATAGACATGAATAGCACCATGGATATCACAGAATATGCCTCACACGTTGCCATTCCTGTGGACTGATGGTATAACATCCTACTTGTAATTTTCCTGCCATATTCCATCCATCAAATCGTAGCACCACCATGTGAACATAGCTGTTTTAGGGCAGAAATACGTGTGGGGTGGAGGTACCAATGCAGATAGGGGAAGGGATTGTTAGTAGTGGTGTCTAGCATCCCCATTGCTAGCATGTCATGTCGACCTCCACGTGGTCCCCTCTGATTAATTCTTGTGGAATCATGGTCAATTCTTGTAAAATCGTCATTGTAGGCTAATTGATTGGCCTCCATTCTCACCCATCACCTATCACTTGTGCCTCGCTAACATACACCGTTAGCGCAGGCGGGGTTAAAAAACCAATGCAGATAACTTTTATACAAAGTGTCCCTCTCTATTTTAATAGAATTTGTTGCTATGCTATCGTCATATTTTATATTCCTGCCTCGCATGTCGTTCGTTTGTTTTGTCTATCATATACAAGAATACGTGCGTTTGTTGTTACAGTGCTGTTCCCGCGGCACACGTGCTCGGAGGCGCGCGACAACACGATTGACCTGCTACACATGTTCCGCGACTACCTGCACTACCACATCAAGTGCTCCAAGGTGTACGTGCACTCGCGCATGCGCGCCAAGGCAGGCGACCTGCTCAAGGTGCTCAACCGCGCTCGCCCGCAGAACACCACCCGCCCCGCCGAACGGAAGACGATCACGTTAGTATTACTTTTGCCATGCTCTTATCTGAATCCCTTGAATAGAGGGTAGAATATTAGTAATGGGGATTGATGATCCCATTACCAGAAATATAATCTGTCAACCTCCACGTGGTTCCCCCTGGAAACAATCGTAGTTAATTCTTGTTTAATTCGTCACGATGGTCCAACTGACCTACATTCGTCCTCATCTATCTTTTATTGATGCTGAACCAACATATACCAATAGCGCAGGCGGGTTACCATTCCATTTTTACTAATTAAAAGAAGACTCCACTGAACACTTCATACCACAACTTGCAGTTCCATAAATGTATGTATGCGAAAATGTGTGTATGCAACTGTATATATGTAATATATGGTACCTACATTCCTTTTCGGAACGGCCCTGAGTGTTCGTATCTGTACGTACGGAGTGTAGGAATCATCTGTTTTTTCTTAAATATTTGTAAAAGCAATGCAGCCTGTTCAGCCTGGTTTTATCATTGTCCAAAACGAAAATTGTGTGTAAAAAAAGTTTTGAATCAAAATTCGAATTATTAGGAAAAATAATACATACTCGTATTATATTGTTGTTAATTAGTTTATTGTGTATTAAAATTTCATTTTAATGCCTATTTATATTTTAAACAATTAACGAATATAAAAAAAAATATAGATAAAATTAAAGAAAGTTCTCGACATTTAGAATCTGATAAAATTAAGTACGTAAACGAGCCCATAACAGACTTCAAAGTTGTTAAAAGATTCTATATACTCGTAGTATTTCAGTGAAAGTATTATTCCCATTCATGTGATTTTAAGTCCATGCCTTTGGGGTTTTTCTGCAACTTAGAATAGCGAACAAATTGACGGCCCACTGTCAATGATTAGTAGATAGAAAATAATAACCGTCTGTTATAGACAAAAAGAGCACAGATTATATTGTGTTATCCATAGTACTCCTCATGCGTTGCCATTCCTGAGGACCAAGGTGTTTTGCCTTCATACCCTATAATTTCATTACCATAAAAAGACAAAAGTTAAATGTTTTTTTGTAATCTTTTTTTATACAACTTAGAATGGCAAACAAGCTGACGGCCCACCTGATGGAAAATGGTAACCGTCGCCTATAGACATGAGCAGTACCATGGACATAACAGAGTGTACTGTTTCGCCCATGATACCCCCCATGCGTTGCCATTCCTGAGGACTCAGGTGTTATTCCTCCGTACCCAGTAAATTCACGCCATATCCCACCCTTCAAACCGAATGGGACAGAGGTACCCAAGCAATCGACTTTTGTACAAAGTCTCCCTCTAGTAATCAGTTACATTCTTCTCTCAGTGAATTGTTACCATCACATAATATGAACCAATAGAAGTAGGCAAAATGAATCAATGTTTCACAAAGCACGCATGAGACTAGCAACAGTCTCGCGTAATATTATGTCTATCGAATATTAAAAACTATGATTTATCGGAAATTGCATACGCATGACGTACACATTAACAGTGGTTTGTAATCTTCCTTCGTAAACTGTTACCTCATTATATAGTTCCGGTTATAACAGCATAACTTAGGTTAACACTTAAATAGACTTTGTTGTCATTTTGACTCCCGATACCTACATAGGTACGAAAAATATAATCCTCTGATTTAATATTTAAATTTATTTGTATTAAATTAATATTAATATTTAATCATAAATATTCATGTCTGCCTTTATTTGGTTCTCTAACTAAGATCTGTGTCAATCACACTGTAACCATAATTGCATTTAAAAACTTTTTATAGATTGACTATTCATCTTGATTATAAATCGAACCCACGCTGTGGCGACTACTAGCAGTATTACGATATTAAAGTCTTTAATGAATTTGTTTTTCTATATATACTGTACATATTATTAAAAAAACAATTTTTCATATTCTAGGGGCAGAACATTTGTAAGGCGAGATTGAGTGTTGCGAGCCGGCGGGACGTAGGCGCCGACCACAGCATAGCTGTCCTCTTGTTTAGAGTACGACCTGTAACGACGCCACTCCGGTAACATCTCAACACTATACTTCCAACGCTCGCCACCATCACGCCGGCGTCGCCGGGTGATCACTGTCAGGAAGTGCAATAAACATCAAGTCATACAATCCACCTTGTAAAGCGAACAATTTTCATATAACTAACTTGAGGAAACTAATGATATTATTAGAGTGGTCTCGTTATTCGACGAGGCAACCACAATGTGCGTATTTCTTATTTCTAACCATAAACATAACGTTACTGTAAGTTTCCGAGTTTCACTAAACGTCACAAAGTACTTATATTTCCAACAGTGAATGATTTAACTGCTGTTCGAGGCCAATATGAATGGATTGCCAAATATTTCAAATACATGCTCAATCGTACTGCCCATGGACAATTTTGTGATTGAGTTATGAAATGTGCACATTGTATTAATATTATTTATTGTCAACTCTTCGAGCATAGCGTAAAGTCTAAATAATGTTGTCGTAGAACTTGTTGATAACAAAATTATGCTTTAATATAATGAGAGTTCTATATATAGCACTGCGACGATATTAAACTTGGGTTCCTATCTATAGCGTACACCTGGACATATAGAAAAGTTGTTCGTTTGAACACAGTGCGAGTTGAGAGCGAACCTTTCACCTAGCTTACGTAATTATGTTGTTGTAAGTAATGCAATTACCAATCCTCAAGTAGGATATAATGTATTATATAAAATGTAGCCTATACTTGTTTCGGTTTACAAACTTGTAAAAATGTATATCTCTGGAAGGTCACGATGACAGGTATAATGCACAAACATGTATTAATTATTTAAACACTGTCCCATTTAGTTTAATAATGTTATGTCATATGTGAACAATATTTTTTAATGAAACATACACTTTTACGTTTTAGGTAGGTCTGATTCAATTAAATATAATATGTAAGTGAAAATGTATAGTATTTCTCAATAGATTCTTCCACAAACAAGAACGCGATGAATAAATTACAATGGCCTTATTTGTGATCGTCGTTGATTTTTGTGCGAAGCGCTGTCGCCGCCGCCGCCGCCGGCGCCAGTTCTATAGAATCGCTAGTTTAGATCACGGTCTTATTAAGTGCAATTCAAATACACACTATTTTGAATTCCATTGTGCATTTACTTTTTGACACAATATATACGAATAAGCTCCTAATTTTAGCAAAAAAATCATTTTATTATATCATACTATGTTTTAAAATGTTATATATATTTAAGTGTTTTATTGGATGAAAATAAAATAATACAAATATTTTTACTTTATCAACACATCGCACCAAAAAGAATTGCTCAAACTATATTGAAACACCAAGGAGCCATAAAAAGTTTTTAAATGAAATAATTGTCATATGGAAGCAATAGGTAACGCTATGAATCCAGTACATGTATTAGAAAGAGTTAAAATACTTGTAAGGTTGCGAGGAACTAGCGCGTAAGGTAATTTCTGAGTTGGGCTGAGATTGTGGCGTAATATAAATTGAGTCATGGACTGAGTTGTTTAGGCTACCAAAACTGTCTGGAAGTTATTGGAGTTATATAAAATATTAATGTAATTTGCTAAGTCATAAAATAAATAATGAGACGGAATAACATGACACAAAACACATCATACATAAGTGTATGAGTAAGTATGGAACTAATATGAGCATGTAGAAACAATTTAACTATTTAATAAAATTTTTGTAGCTAACTTGAATTTTATGTAATTTTTATTTGCAAGATGTATTATTTATGTATAATAAAATGTAAGTTAAATGTTGCTTTAAAGTTATTGCTACAATTTGATAATTGTTTTTTTACTGTCAGTTTTATGCGAGAATATGTAAACTGAGAGCAAAATAAGGAAGTTATTTGTGAATATGTAATTATTCTTATGATTTAAAATCCGTTTATACCTTCTGTATTTTTATTTTCTAGATTAAAGAAAACATCTTACTGCATATTTTTTTATTTCAGTATAACACATACATTTCCAGTTATATGAATGACAAATAAGGAAATTAATTATTAACCTTTCTACAATTACTACTACTACACACCGGAGAATATGTAATCAATAATAGCGAGATTCTGAAATAATCCATAATTTATACAAATTTATTACAATTTTCAGGCGTCCTAATTTTTATATTAATTATTTAAATACACCATATATTTTTGCACAAAGTCAAAACTTATCAACTATTTATATTCTTAATATTTATCTATTGTTGTCATTGAAAACTAAACATTTCAAAAATCCATTTTATTTCCGGACGGAGTTGGCGATGTCGGTGACTTGGGTTGGTTGAACTTCGTCAAGTTAGCCACTTTGTTAGCAATCCTTGCAAAATTATTGCCTGACACTTGTGGTTCGGGTTTTTGTCCGCCCTCCGGTTGGAAAGATGCGTCTAATGAACCTGTTCATGTCATATAATTTATCAGTGTTTTATTTTATTTTTATACTATTACACCTCGCATACGAGTCTGCCAGGTGTAACAGAACAAATTATGAGGCCCAATCTAGGATTTGTCAAATATTTAAAATGTGAAATAATTTAAAACTAAATAAATCAAACTTTGTAGTTTTTAATAATTTTAGAATATTATGTGAGGATTTTGGGTCGAGTTTGGAGAATATAAATAAGAAATTAAAGGTATATAGAACATTTATCGTAATGAAGTCGTCAAATTGATTATTACGAATAGATTTTGAATTAATAATTTCTTAATATGGATGAATGGAGTGTTTAGTATTTTTTACACAAATTATATCAGGATCATACTTACTCTGTTGTGGCGACATAATAGAGCTCTGCTGTGATATCCTTTGGTTGTTATTGTCCATGTTGTGAGCACTTTTTTCGTGTAGCAAGTCTAGAGCTGCATCAATGAGCAAAATAATTAGAGGTGAACAGAGAGGAGATTTATCTAATATCTTGTAAGTTGAAACTGACACAGTACTGCAATATCAGTTTCATTATCTTATCTAATGTTTGATGAATTAATCCAACTGACTTCATTTACGGAGAATTGATATAATTATTTAATAAAGCAAGTTTTGCTAATTAAATAAGACTTATTTCTATTACATATTCAATACAGTTCTTTTTAAAGGATTATGGGACGCTTTATGGGATTAGCTTATAATAATTGCCTGTATGAGAAGGTAATAAATATTGAAGGCACACTACTCAAAATTGGCTCAACAGTACTCTGAAGAAACTAAGATTAATAAAATACCCCGATCGAGATTTAATCAGGAAAGTATATGTAAAGCAGTATGTTTTACAGTAAGTGGTAAGTGGTAGCAAAGTGACAAGTGAAAGTAGTAGGTTCACATATATAGGACACAGGTCACGATAGCTTCCAGAGGGGGCATCGTGGGTACTTATTAGCAATGAGGACTCTCCCCATTACTAATGATTCCTTTCTCTATTTCGAATTCTATATCTAGACTGGTATCTTAAAAAACGAGCTATTCTATTTTTAGACATTAAAAGAAAATAATTTATAAATGCCACGGAAAAATACAATGCCAACGCCCGATTTTTGATCTATTATTTTTACATGGTAGTAACAAACGTAAGGTCTGTCAGATGATAATGTACGTATCATAGTACTTTTTATAGATAGTAAAATCGCTTGCGCTAATGCTATACACTGGCGTGGTACCAGTCATCATCGTCATCAACATAGCAGCCGTTTACTGTCCACTGCAGAACGTAGATCTCCCCCTATTTCCCAATAGGGGGAGATCTACGATTCTGGCAGTAGTTGCTACGCTCGGCAGATGAATTGGTAACCGTAGTAACGCTTTAATGATGTTTAAAGAAGGATACTGCTACCCATCCCTCGACCATTAAGTTTCCTTTCACAACACCCATGGAAAGGAAAGGGTACCTTATTCTATGCCGGGACCACACAGCTACTATCATCACCACCAGTGAAGTGTGATAAATGATGATGAAAGCAAGAGTTAACACCAGGGCTGTGAACTGCATTGTCTAACCCTGAAAATATCCTTTACATCTTTTGTAAAGAAATCCTTGATGTAGTTTCAGTGATTAGCAATTCGATTATATTTAAACTTTATATTATACAAATAAAAGTCTGGATTCTAAACTATTTACCATCTTTTAATGACATGGAGTCCATTTTAGCGTCCTGGATTGTTTCTAGTTGCTGTCTGAACTTGGAGGTGATCTTCCGGCGTTGGTAATCTGCTTCTATTTGTTGCTTAGTGCGCGGAATACGGAAGCGGAAACAACAACACACCATTACAACTAGAAAAGTATTGACGAATAAAAGCACGAAAAAAGTTGAACTATAATAATTTTTCATTTAATTATTCAAATTCTATCGTGACGATATATTTTGTATGTAAGAAATTATGATTTAAAGAAATACTACAAAAAATGAATATTGATTAAGTATAAAATATGCATAATTAATGGATTAATGGATTTCATATTTATTTTACATATATTATTATTTTAAAATTTTAACTAGACGATATCTATATATGGGAGCTATTTAAGAAAAATTGATATAAGGTGAATTTAATAGAAGCCAAACCTATATTTTTTTAAATTTTGTCTTTTGTCTGTATGTTTGTTTCGGTATCACGAAAAAACTATTACATCAAATTAGATTCAGTTTTCGCATTTGTATTCCTGAAGATATAACTTAAAAATTGTTGTATGTTTTATCTAGAAGTGGTCTATTTCTTTGAGTTTTTTATTTCTGGAATCTACGTGTACGAAGTAATGGGCAAAAGAGCTATTTAATACAAATCCTTGTATGGGACCCATATGTAGATATCTCTATAGAGTCTAGGTATCTATAGTCTTTTTCAATAGAATTTAATGAAAATATAGATAAAGGAATAATTGACCTGACCTAACAAGTGGAACTGGCTAGATATTCTGCTGTTGTCCAACAGTAATAAAAATAAAAAATCTATTTTAATTGATTGAATTATACACTTTGATTTGTATTGATATACTTTATTTTACTAACTTCCTTTTAAAAGTGTTTCTGTGATAATTTCAACAAAATATTCATATTCTAAATAGCAATAACTATAAGTACGAGAGTAGAAATAATATTTTCTGACTTAGATAATAAAACTGTTAGAATACGCTCTACTTCATTTATTCTAATGAGATACGATGGAATATAAAACTTACTAAGAGACGCAACACCAGCTAAACAAAGAAATACCATCTGCCAGAGCCTAAGGTCACCAATTATGCGTTTTTCAAGCCATTCAGGTTCTTCAGAGTTTTTAATTACGTCCATTATTGGATCCATGGTTAAAAGTAATCCTTTTAATTAATGCACAAACTAGGGCAATCAACAAACATTCACACAATATGCCAATTGAAGGAATAGTTAATTGTCCCAATTTCTAGGAGTGGTTTTTGCCACACCTAGTAAGCTATCATACCTCGGCACTCCCCTATACGTTTAGTGATATAGTGACATATTTAAGAAAAAAGTGGAGTACAGTATTTATTAAAATTGTTTCAAATATCTAAGAAATTAGAATTACGGATATAATAATATTTTGTTTCAATTACCTATTACTTACGAATGCTCGTGCCCAGTATAAGTGCTCTAAAATTTAAATTTCCCGCTTATTTATATTGCAGTAGTACAGTGTTTCTAGTTTATATTTTTCATTTGAAATTGGAAAATCTTCAAGAAAAACGTAAAGTATTAAATTTTTAAAGCAATAATGAATGAATAAATTTTTAAAATTATGCATAAATGCATAACAAATAAAAATGTAAAAGAAATAAAATACCTTAAAAATATTTTTCTATCTACTTATCTACCACTATTAATGTAGATATTTTATGTATACTTTCTAAATATATAATTTTATGTTATGTTCTAAACTTGGTGATATTATTATATTAATTTAAATTTATTAATTTATTTTATACGACAGTATGCATAATTTTGATTGCTGTTTTTTTCCTATTGACAACATTCATATCTTTTTTCTCTTTCGTTTGTTAACTATTTCACTTTCCCGCAGAAAATAGGGTGTCGAATCTGTCCTATAACCTCCGTTATATTTATTACTATTTAAAGATCGAAGATGAATCTTTTATGATAATTGTGGATTAATTTGTGTAAAGGTTGTTCTAAGTGATGTTGTGTAAGATCGTTTGTGTTCTTGCGGTCACTCTGTAGCGTTTTTAAAAATTAAACATGGCCTCGAACCGAGGAATTCAGATCGGATCCGCGTGGTTTCAACGGAAGCTGAATTTGAGGCCGCAGCATCGGGGCGTGCACCTTGTTACTGAGGAAATCCTCAAGCAGGTGCCCGAGTTGTCGCAGTTTGCGGTCGGCCTCTGCCATATCCAGAGTGAGTACCCGTCACCCGTCAAGATCGCGTTCTTGCCGCCGATGATGCACCCCCTCCCACATGTCACATTCGCCCTACATTCTCTCATGTGATTTTTCTATGTTCTATATAGTTGGGGTGCATTTGGCCTAAAAATGGCTAATACATGATAACCAGCTGATCAATGGTGCATGTTGTTTCTAGTAATGCACACATCGGCGAGCCTCGCGCTCAATGAGAGCTGGGACCCTGACGTCAGAGACGACATGGAGATGATGCTCAATAAAATTGTGCCAGAGGGCTTGCCTTACCGCCACTCCTGTGAAGGACCTGATGACATGGTGAGACACATGTTTAGCTATACAGTGCAATGCCAGTGTTAACAAAGTACTTAATAAATAAACTGTCCTCAATGACAGTAGTAAATAAACATTCTTTTGTTTTGTACCAGTTAGGTGCAAATATTATATTTATAATTACATTCCATAAAGTTGGGGCTCATTTGAGTTTCTTTTTTAATTTTTTCATATATTCAATAATATTGTAAGCTATTAAAAATTTTAGGTCATAAAAAATATAGTTTAATAATCTTGTCATTTACATTTGGTAACTATTAATGTCTAATAACTGGTTTACAGTTATTAGAATACTTATTTAAAAAAACATTAGGAGGTAAGGATTTTAGGGAACCTCAAAGGGGTTATCATTTGAAGTGACCTATATTATTTTCAGTTATGATGCAAAATATAATATTGTTATGAGTATTTGTTTATTAATATCACTGTGTGTATAGCATGCTCAAGGTCAGTTTGATATATTACCTAAAAGTATAGTCTTATAGTAAATATTTTGAACTACAGAATTGTAGTTATGTGTAGGCATCAAATAGTAACAATTAACTATTTAATTGCTTATTTAATATGTTATTGATATTTAATATTAGCTTTTGAAAAATTTTAAAGAAAATTTCTTATTCTTTTTTTGAGTGATCCTTGAGTATCTTTTAAATTATTGGTATGGCTTGTGGTTTAGAAGGATAACTTAATGTAATACTTGTTTTTATCTATTTTTAAAGACAAGCTTTCATATATGGTAATAATTATTGATAAGATGCTATTATAAAGATTTCTGTTAAATCCTGACTTAAATTTTAATTAAAGTAGTTGGCATGTGATAATATTAGATATGAAAAGTTTTAATTAAATAAACGGTAAAATTGGTTTAAATTGATAAACATGTTATTTTTTTATTTATATAATAGAATACAACTACACATATATGAAAAAGATATTCTAGTTTTCAGAAATAATTTAAGAACCACCTAAGAAGGTTTTCTTGAATAGAATAGAAAATGTATTTAATAGAAAAATTGTTTTTATAGATTTATTTATTTAAATTGCCACTTATTTTTCAACCAAATAAGTGTATATAAATATTGGTTCAACCCAATAGTTATATTTTTTAAATTAATGTATGTAGAAAATAATTTTATATTTATTTGGGTACAGTGACTATTATTCTAATGATTATGATGGTGTTCTCTAGCCTGCACATGTGAAGGCATGCTTCTTGGGCTCTTCGCTGACGATCCCAATCACAGATGGAAAGCTCAATTTGGGCACATGGCAGGGTGTGTGGCTCTGTGAGCATCGAAATCATGCTGGCAGCCGGAAGGTGAGTTATTTGACTATGTATTGCTATATACTAGATATGATCATGTTATATTCATAATCCATCAAATTAATAATATTAACTAGATTTTAGATAAATAAACACATTTCATTGTTTTCAGTATGTTACTATGACAATAAAGATTTATGGACTTTAAACATTAACATAATTAACTACTAATGGAAATTATTTTTCATTAAAAGTAAAAATTTTTCATAAAACTTTGAAAGGCAAATAAGCTGACATCTCATGTAATGGAAATTAGCTGTCATCTCCCACACATAATGACACACTGTGATGTCAATAGTACTCCTCATGTATTGCTGTACTTGAGGACTATGGTGTTATGCTTCTGTAACTTCATTGCCATATTGTAACTCTTATCGTCATTGATATATAACTAATCTTATTAGCATAGCATGTGGTTCTGGCATAGAATAAGCCTCCACTTCCTTTCCTGTGGGTGGCATAAGAGGTGACTAAGAAACTTACATTCGTGTTTCAACCGTGAAGCAGTTGTGTTTTGGTTTGAAGGGTGGGACATGGCGTGAATTTAGTGGGTATAGAGGAATAACACCTGAGTCCTCAGGAATGGCAAAGCATGAGGGGTATCATGGGCGAAACAGTATACTCTGTCATGTCCATGGTACTGCTCATGTCTATAGGCGATGGTTACCACTTTCCATCAGGTGAGCCGTCAGCTTGTTTGCCATTCTAAGTTGTAAAAAAAAAAACTTAATAGTTGAGAGATGAGCAGTAGCATCCCTCTTAAAATATCACTAAAGCTTTACTGTGATTATTTTGTGTGCCTGCCAAGTGTGGCAACTACTGGCAAAACTTGTGTAACAGAAGTGTTCAGCAGTGGAAAGTTAACGGCTGATATGATGATTGTTACTCTTTAAACCGAAGCAGCCGTACAAGCATAGCTGCTTGATTGCTAAATGTTCGTTTGTTTTGGTTGTCATAACACTTGTTAATAATTCAGAGACCAGTTGGTTGGTGTGTTTGTGACACGTATGATATTGGTGTTACAGGTGGTGGTGACCCTGTCCGGGTGTCCGCGCGACTCGCCGCTGTCGCCGGTGTCGGCGGCGTCGTGCTCGAGTTAGGAGCGGGGGGGGGGCGCGACCCCCCACACGCACTCACACTCGCGCCCCTCCTCCAAGAGCACGCGGAGGTAAACCCCGCGGTGACACCTTTTATATCCCCGCACCTAACCTAGACGATAGTTCTTATTCTTATCTTCGAGCGACAATATGTACATAAGATTAATATTTTGTAACACTTTGCGTGGCATTTTGAACGTCTACGATTTTAAATTTTAAGCTCCGACTAGGTAGGCCGGCTCTCGGTGATACCGGCTCTCTGGGTTTTAGATGACGCGCGGTGTACCAGTGGACCCGAACGAATCGGAGCGACGTATTCGAGGAGATCCTACTTGTAATATAGAATTTATAGGAATTGAAGATTAACTCATTAAAATTAGCTTCAGTAATAATTAATTTTGATCGAATTGCCACGCGAAGTAGCCGTATTGATGTTAGGTTCGGTCAAATTTTAACTGGACCCATTGAATTTGTACATAAAAGATTATGTGCGACCGTTTTAAAGTATAAATAAAGTAATTGTTGTTTTGTTATTGCAACTTGTCGATATGTATATAGATCACGCGTGGACGTCGATATTCGCTTTGTAGGTACGGTTGTTAAACGGGTCAATGTGGCACCTATTTTATCAATACTAATCATAAATACCTTAAGTGAAATAAATGGTAAGGCATAATGATTTGTACGGGTGACTATAATTCACTACAGCACACGTTAAATTTTTTCGAAATTTACTGGGAGACACTATATTTTTTAACATGGCAGCACATTAGACGTTTTAATGAAGTCGGACACTCATTTTACTACACCAATTTTGTACTCGTATGTAATCGCACTGGTTAACGGTCAGTTCATGTAAGTTTTAAGAGCTGAATGTAGGCTATATAGATACATACTTTGTACGTCTACGATAGATAGCTCCCATCTCTCTCCGTGTTAGGTTAGACTTATTAACGATTAGTACGTGAAACATGTCCATAGCTTTAAATGTGTCACACCCGTTGTATCAACGGGTTCCTTCACGGGAAGACAATGAGCTAAAATATTTGGTACCACTAGATAGTAGTTGTATATCATTACTCTTAAGATCATGTAAGTGCCTCTGATTTTGGGGTGGTCATGTATTAATTTGCAGACTTGATTTCCGACACCTGTGCAAGGCGAGAGTGTAGTCAGTGAGACTGATTCATTTTGCTTGTGTCCTTCCTTACCTACGACTTCCTCACCCTTTATAGATACAGTACAATCTATGCCCAATATTTCTTTCTATACAATATCACTAGTATCGCACATGATATAAATGCAACAATTTCCACGTCATGGAATGTACTACGTAATATATGCAATTTTAATTTCGCTGTCTATTATTAAAAGCGTATATGTATAGTTGTATGTCTTCCTATGTAAGTTCCATCACATAAGAACAAGTATAGTGTAACTGTTGCAGTAATGCATCTGGTATTCGCGCGCGGAATTAGGGTACATATGAACATCACCTTTATATCCGGCCACTTCTATATTACTTAGATAATGTAAAGAAAATATTGCTATAGGGAGTTCCAAATTGAATCCAAAGAATAACCATTATTGTTGTAATCAGAAGGAGTAATAAATAAGTAGTGGGTGTCAGTTTATATATGAATTAGTGGTAGCGAAATAATATTTCTCATTTTACAGGGTTGTAAACCTTTTATTGGAATTTTCTCCATAACGAACATTCCATTACTGATTGAATTTGAAATAAGTCTAAATTGTCATGTCACGCGTTCTGGTCGCGACTTCGTGTGAGTTATGAACGTCATTTTTTGCTTTAGTTGTCCTGTTGGGACTGCTTAAGTGGCACAATTTACACTCAAAAGTTAGTTAGGAGTTAATGAATTATAAATAGTAGGATACAGTTGGCATTAGGTAAATTTCAGTTATTATGATGGTGGTAATGCCTGTATTCCGTACTGTGTGTCGTAGTCGCAAAGCACTCGCAATATAATGCTGCGCCCGACGGAGACATGGGCATAATGCACGCGCGATGAGAGGCTCGAGCTGGTCTCAAGGTCCCCGTGTCTGATGGACAGCAAGGAGGGCCACGTAACGATAGCCTTATGAACAAGGTCTGTAGTGTCACAATGCGGCCGATTCTGAGGTGTCAATTCTTTAAATTTATTTCTTAATATTTTAATTTGATAATCTTACGAGATTACTGTTTTGTGGACCATCATAAACTAAAATTATAATAATTTTGACAAAAATCTATTAGAAAGTTAGTTCATACCTACAATAAAAAATATGCTGTGATATCAAATTGAAATTTTAATATCTCTAAGACAAATTGCATTCCAGAATCGACCGCATTGTCTCTTCATCCGGCTCACGTTGGGACTAAAGCTATAAACTATTTTTTCACCTTTCTCTCGTCTGTCGAACACGGTCCAACGCCCGATCCGTCTAACTCTTGCGTTGAGGGAGCCCAGCTCCACACTGCCGAGCTCACAGTCAACGCTGCCCAACGCTGTACCGCCGGGAGGTTTTGATACCGCATTGTACAAAGTGTAGATGTCACAGACATGAACAGTTTTGTCTCATGGACAATCTTAGATTTACTCACTTAGGGAGCTTGTTGTAATTTCATAATTGGACATTTTATAAATTCATCTTAAATTCGAACATTATTTTAATGTTTTATTTCAAGCCATATAGACATAGATACATAATATTTTTGAATTTATAAAGCGTTAAAAAGCTTAATATGTTTCAATGAACATTAGTTATTTATAACGTACAAATACATATACTTTATCTACTATGCATGATCGATGTACTCTTTTAACGATTCACTAATTTCGTATAGTCTATGTTTTCTACTGCTTATATTTTATTAGATATAATTTCATCTCTTTTGGAGAGAATTTTGGGGGAGTGGGGTAAGGGACGGTTATTAAGTGCTTTTTAACACATAATTAAGGAGTTGTAAATATTTTTTGCATTAATATAATGTACATGTACATTTATCCATGTACATAACAGTGATTCATATTGTAAAAAAATGTTCAAGTGCTATTTGTGTATGCGTGTTAGGTATGCCACTGCCATAGAACATTTATGCCTCTTGTAATAACTTCGAGTTCGTACTTATTTTTTTTAATATGATATAAAATATCTACGATGATTAGATGAACTGAAAATATCCTACTAAGTAGATAAGTTTCCAAAGAAACCAATTAGCGACTGGTTCGCATAGGTAATACACATTCCTTGTTTTATCTTTAATTGTTAAATGTTTTCTATTTTTTGGGGCATTGTTGATTTCGTACCACCAATAATATTTAGCTTTTAGAGGATGTCCCATTTTAGGCTATTACAATAACAACGAATGTCTAGGGTTTTACCTTTAAGTGGAGTTCTCTTTCCATTCTGGCTGTCCAACTCACTGAATTGACGTTATAATAATTTTTATGCCATGTACAATCATATTACGCTACATTATTTATACATAACTGAAGTGTACCTATACATTGTAAGTGTATGTACTGAGGACGCAAATAGGCAATTATAATGTTATTGTTATATTAATCTGTGTTTATTATGTATTCGTTCTCCTTTGTATGAAGCATTGTGTGTTTTCACATTTTCAAATATATTACAGTTGTAAGCGTAACAAAATCACTTAATGGCACGGATTTTAATCTTCTTATATATGGATTTAAAAATTCTGTACTTATCAGTAATTATTTATTATATTTAATATTAATTGCACATAGGAAAATGAGGTTGTAATCGGATTTAATAAAAACAACCGAAAAGGGAGACAAATAATTTGTGTGTATATTGTTTAAGAACAATGGTTATTATATTATTGTCAATAATATATTATTATGATTGTACAGTTCATTACATTAATTCACAAGTTTTCTTAGAGGTATCTCGTCAGTTGTATATTGTTGGTTTTATGCGCTCACTTGTGACATTGGGATATCTGTCACAATGAAATTTAATTGTATCATATAACTTGTACAATATAAATATATAGATCCACAATTATGAAAGAGATTAAATATTTGCAAAAGTTAATGATGTGTGAGTTTTATTTATCGTGAAATACATCCTATACTTCAGTCTACTTACAATTAAAACCTAATTGGTATATTAAATAATTATGTTAGTTTTGGTGCTTATTTAAATTATTTACTTTATGGTTTTACTTCAGCGCTTGTAATGTTATGGGGCCCCGGTCCCGCATCTGCAACAACAGAATCAAATTAATACTTATTTAAAATGATTTAATTTGTAATTATTATGGGCTTACACCCGTGAAAAAGATTTTTGTCCGCAAATAAAAATTCTTCATTTGTTGCTTTTCTCTTTTCTAAAGTCCATCCTTAGATTATATAGATAGTGTTTCTATACAAATGCTTCTAGAAAAGTGGGTCAAGTTTTTCATACAATTTTGCGTGATAAATAGTCATAAGTGTTTCCTTTATAACTTCTATATTTATTTTATATTTTTTGTATCCTTTTAATGCGTAAAAACTCATTTATTAAATAGTTAAATATAGATATATTAAGATACAATATGTGTGTAAGTATATAGAACACTAATAAAAAACGAGTCTGCTAATTTCACAATAAGCTGACAAAAAGTTGACCCATTTTTAAGGGTCGGTTCTCTATCTATATAATGTAAGAGTCCATCGTAGACTTGCTTCACAACATTATGCAAAGCAGTTCTGTATTTTGAGGGGCAAAAAAGTAGAAGAGATAAATTACCATCGGTTATATTCCGCCTTTTATCATTCCTCATTGCAACAAACTAAGGTGTCCATCGCTATTATATGCCGATGATTTAAAGGTTTTTTGTACTATAAGAGATTTCAATGATTCACAATTGCTTCAATACGATTTAGATACAATATCCGAGTGGTGCATTAATAATTTAATGGGTCTAAATGTACGTAAATGTTTTGTGTTGTCTTTCACTCGCAGATCACAAAAATTAATTTATAATTACACTATTAATGGACAAATATTAGAACGCAGAAATGTCGCTAATGATCTGGGTATTATTTTTGACGACCAACTTTCTTTTAAACCACACTATGAATGTATTATAAACAGAAGCAACCAACTGCTGGGATTTATTACTAGATTAACTAAAAATTTTAAAAATCCTAGCAGTTTTCTTTCTCTATATCAATCACTGGTAAGAAGTATTCTAGAGTATGGCTCGGTTATCTGGTCTCCATTTTATAAAGTACATTGTGATCGTATTGAGAGTGTTCAGCGAAAATGCCTTAATATACTCGCGTTTCGAACGGGCTTGCTTCGCAAACTGAGCTCTTATGAAAACAAGCTTGAACACTTTCATATTACATCTTTAGAGAGGCGTCGTCAGCGTAGTGACATACTGTATCTGTACAAAATCATCCATAACGTCATAGATTCTCCATCTCTACTGCTTAATTTAAATTTTAATACGAGGTACAAAGCACGTAATCCCACTCATAAATTGTTTACATTGCAAGTCTACAAAAATAACACCTCTTATTACAATCCTGTGGTAAGAATGTGTCGTCATTATAATGACTTACTGCTCGACCACAAATCCATCGACATATTCGGTACAAAATATTTGATATTTAGGAAGAACTTGATTTCTATTATGTAGAACACGATTGAAAATATGTTTTTTTTTTTTATATATATAGTTTTATCTTTTATATATTTATATAACATTTTAATTATTTCTTTTTATATTATGTGTTTGCTTTTAATGAATTACTCAAGCTGTGCACATAATATAATCGGATTATAACCTAGCCGAATCACAAATGTAATTATTACTTAAGTTTCTTATGGTTGTAATCTGTTTTATGTGTCAATAAAAAATAAAATAAAATAAATAAAATAAATTAATAGTCTAATAATAATTGCCTTCTTTTTTACCTTCAAGTTTAGCTTGTACCGTATTTAGACCGGATTTGGCTTTTTCTAGAGCTTCTCCAAGTCCAGTCTTAATTTGGTTGAATTCCTGAGTCACAAGCGACAGTCTTCCCAGTAAATAGTTCAAGTTGTCATCTACTTCAGACATACGAGATTTTATTGTTCCCACCTGAAACATTTATATAATTAATAATTACTTTAATTAATAATAAATAAATGTTGCACTTCTATGATAAGGAAAGCTTAATTGGCTTACTTTACTGTCGATGTTTTCCATTGTGCTCGCACTGCCATTGACATACAGTTCCGTTTGTTCCTGGGAAAATATATGATAAATTCAAAGATAAACTGCGATAATTTTCGTCTATATATAATTTTCTACGCACGTAAAATTTCAAGTAGCCTATTTTCAAGGAACTTTTCGATACATAGTGATTTAATAGATTAACTGAAAAATCATTAAAATTTTCACCTTCATTACATGACTTTAATAGTTGTAATTATAGCTTAATGTTTTACAGTTACCACAGATAAAATTTTTAATTAGAAGTGTCATCAGTCTATTAACTGGTCTTGGCAAGAAGAATATTTTTTGACAACTTTAAATTTTGGCGCCCTTTATTTTTACCGGTTATATTTGGGCATTTTTCCCGTTTGAACATGTAAAAAGTGTCATTAATGTTCTTTTTGGTAAAGTAAGGCCATTTACACGTAATGATCCCAGCTGGTGGTCCAATAGCTGCAACTAGGGAATTGTTAGTAATGCGGACTACCAGTTCTATTGCTAACAATATACGCCGACAGGTCGACCTCCACGTGGTCCCTCCTAGAAACCTTCGTGCTGAATTTCAGGTGTATTCATCACGAGGTTAACTGATCTGCTTTTTAATTCTCACTTGTAATTGATGACAGGTGAGGGATCACTGGTGCCTAGCCAGCATATACCGTTAGCGTAGATGGGGTTACTATTTCATTATCATCTAATAAAAAAAATTGTAACATGTATAAATGCGTTTTTTTTATGGGTGAAAATGAAATGGTAACCCCACCTCGCCTGTGCTATCGGTATACACTGGCGGGCAATTCAGTTAGCCCATTGTGACGAAGACTTAATCTCAATGGTTTCCAGGAGGAATCGCGTGGAGGTCGATCAGATTGGGTACATTGCTAGCTATGGGGCCATTACACCCTATTACTAACAATCTTTTTCCCCCTGTATAAATGCATTAATACTCACTGTGAGCTTATCCAGTGACTCCTTGTTGGCTGTTAACTGTTTGTACATGATGCCAATTTGCCGCCACACAGGCGCCATCTCCGCCTCGATCTTGTCGCTCAGGTTGGACCGTGTGGTTAACTGGTTCTCTAATATCATTGTCTCTACGTTTTCAAATCTGTAATAATATATACGATCTCCAAAATTATAATTGATAAATAAACAATATTAAATCAAATATGTAATTATTTTTAAACTGGCATAACGAAATGGACAAAATGAAACATTGAAATTTCCTCACGATATCTTTACAGTAATAATTTATTTAATATATCTGGGCGTTGCTTGTATTGGTGCAAACTTATGCAAACTTAACTATTTTTTACCCACTTAGGGGATACATTTTTAAAAGTTTGCTCAATGAGTATAGATAAAATTCCGCATAGATGTCGGGACAGTCTTTGGTATAAAGTGTAAATCTATTTGCTTATCGCATAACAGATGGAGAATTTTAATGCTTCGTGTACTTTATAAATTCTAAAATTGTTTTATCTAGACAGACGGAACGTATCTCCAAGAGTTATCTCTCGACAATGCAAGTGTCAATAAGTTACTCTAACCTTTCATATAAAGTTTTATTCAAATGTTTCGCGTGGGCTTTCACTAGTTCGCCAACCTCCGCTAGTATCTGGTGTACTCCGTATTCCACTCGCTTTTTAGTGGCGATTACATTGTCAGCAGTTTGTAGTATTACATGCTCGCTTTTAGACAACGTTTGTACCTGAAAAAATAGTAAAATTATTTTAAATTTTATCGTAAAGTTAAAGGTATTAAATATTTGTATCAAATGATCTATGTATATCAACATATTTTAAATAAAATCGCCTGCACATTTATTTTGTTTTAAATAAAAAAAATGTCATATGCCAACTATATACCTACTACACACTAAATTTATATACATCGTTCATTTGAGTTTTGGAAAACTGCATTGCTTTGAATGCAGTTTTAGATATTTATTCTCCATAACTGGCTGAGTAATCAACAGTTCTATTTACTTAGAAAATTATAATGGATATTTCGCCGTGTTATAAAATCCGAAATGAGGATATGTATAGAAGAATTAAACAGGCCAATATAGATCGAAGGGTTGTAATTTAAAGTGCCAATGTTCCGGCCGTATAATTATCACAAATCGACAACAAATTTTCTCCAATAAAACAGTTTTACCTCTGTTCGTAGTGTATCGTAGCTGCGAGATATATCATTGTAGGCGCGTTCAGTCATAGTATTTCCTTGAGTAAGGCTGTTTTGGATGTCTTCATTAGTTGCGGCTAGTCGATCTGTCATCTCCCGAAGTTTTGTTGTTATCTTGCTTACAGCTATAAAAATTGAAATAAAGAACTGTTAAAATAAATAATAAATTATAAATATACAAGCGAATCGACCTGGCTCCACATGGGTAAATGGTAAGTACATAATTATATAACCTATATATTATGTACCGATGGGAATTATTACAGGAAGGTGTGCATCTACAAACATGCTATTAACTAATAAAATATAAATTATGTACGTATGTCTTTTTTTTATTTGGATGGTAACCTAAATGTTTTAAATTTTTATTCAAACGGTAACTTAATTTAAATCTTAATGTTTTCTATATTTTTCCCCCGGTAGGGGGGGTGCAAATGCATGATATTTTTTTTTTATTTTCATGAATAAGAGGGATAGATTACGACAAAATTAGTCCCAATTTAGTCATTTCACAATAAAATCTTAAAACCCAACTTGGTACATGTACAATGAGTACTTACACTTTTCATCATTCTCTCTGGAGTCGCTCTTGGCAAGTTCAATTGCTTCCAAAGTTCGGTTTGTTGCGATTTGAAAATGTGCAAGTCGCGGGAGATCCTTCCACATGCTTTCAGCGTCCGAAAGTAACTTTTGAATCTTTTTAATGTCTTTTTCTTGGCGCTCCATTACTATAAAAGGATAAATAATCAAAATGTGTTACTTTTTTTTGTCAAATAAAAATATTTGGATATATATAAATAAATTTATACCTTCTGTCATCTTGCTGTGCCATGCTTCATCGGCCATGGAGACTTCATTCAGCGGTACAAAATCAGTTTGGACCTTTGTGACATTGTACTCATTTAGTTTCAATTCGTATTTGGTAAGAAGTTTCTCTGCGTCGGATATATGCTTTTCTAGCGGGTTAATGTCTGATGCCACTTCTAGACACATGGCGTGAAGGGCCTCCTGTAAAAGATAGTCTGTGTTGGAACATTTCATTATACTTGAACGTTTATTTACAAGTATAAAGACTTTTGAATGAGGATATCATAATCCTAAGTCGAGTTCTATGTAAGTATTATAACATATAGACATTACAAATTCTTAGTAATAAGAAGTGAGTTTGTTTCTTCGTTACTTCTTGGCACCTTAACGGTTCGACTAATCATCATGAAATTTAATATACACGAATTGTATTGGATGGAAAAGGACAAACACTTTTTTATCCCGGTCAATTAGCATATCTCGATTGCCCGGTAGAAATCATGGGTAAAAGACTAGTTATACGGGTAAGAATTAATACGTCGAGAAACTGAACAATTTTAATATTATTGTATCCTTTTTTTGGCACAATTTTAGTAAACAATCTTGGCAAATCTTTTTATATTAATAACAGTGCATAAAATAAATATCTAGCTAAATTGTGTCAAGTACAGAAAGACATTATATTTTTTATATTTCAAGTTATCTTCCTCGTGGTCATGTGAGCATCAATGACCTAATCGTCTTAGTAAGTACTTACTTGATATGTAAAGCTTCAGATATTATTTTTATATCTATTTGGACTTTATTCTCCGGGATAAGTAGGTAGGTCAGTTTAATTTACTATCATATGCATTTTTATAATGGCTTGATAACCTTGCTTGTGCTTACGGTATATGTTGACGAGGCACCAGTAAGGAGTTAGATGATGGTGAAAGTAGGTTCGTTAGCCCCTCGTGACGAATTCCACTAGAATTAACCCAGATAGTTTCTAGGGAGAATCGCGTGGAGGTCGACCTGATAGGGGGCTAGTAATGGGGAAATTGGACCCTTTTACTAACAATCCCTTTATCCCCACTATCATAGGCATTGAGGTAATATGGGTATAAAGTGTTAAAGTAATTAAAGCAAATGTACAGAAATAGAGGCTGAGGTACATAAAACCACCTACAAATTTTTGTTTCGCTTATACATTCATGGATTATGTGCTTGTAATGGTGAATAAATAATTTCTCTATCTATCTATCTAAATGAGTTTTCATATTTTTTTTCTATATATGAGGCATGGTGTTATTATGTATTGTTTTTATACAGTAATTGTACTGTATACTTACTTCAATGTTTATAACGGTACGGGTTGGTACAACCATTATGGATAATCCTACTATTTAAAAGTTATTAAAGTATTTCATCCACTGACCTTACTCAATGCATTCTTCAATTTTTCTATTTCCACCTTGAGATTGTCAATCTTGGCGTCGGTTGCATCGAGCCGCCTTTCCAAGTTATCACCTGTTGTGGTCAAATTGTCTTCTGCAGGTGGCTTCGCTTTCTTGTTCACTGTGCCGGCCAGCGTTTGGAGAGCCTTCTGAATTGCATCTAATGCTTCGTTTGTTTTCTTTTGCGTTGCTTTCTCTCTTTCTTCTTTCTATGAAATAAAATTGAAAATAACAGATATCTGATTATAATAGTACATATTTAAATATTTTATGACATAAAACCAAATTAAATGTTGACGAATTCATATCTATGACCCTGATCCCAATAATCAAATGTGATCGACACCTAAACTTTGTGTCAATTTTATTACGATAATCTGATAGTAAACTATTTACAAATGTAATAACATTGCATTCCATTATATACGCGATATATTAGATTTAAATATAATATAAGAGCCGTAGCTTCTAATAAAGAAACCATAATATGACGTGGCACTTTTAGAATAAATAAAATATTGTTTCATTTAATTGGTAAGATGCGGGCAGAGTAACATTCAACAAAGGGGAAGTATTTGACAAAATAATTCCGATTGCCTCATCTAAGGTTATAGTAGTAAGTATTTTATTTATTTTGATACATACAGATGATTTTGTGTGAAAGACGATATACATAAAAAAAATGAGGCTGTAAATGATAATTGACAGGAATTTGTGGAGGTAAAAGATATACTTACTGCGCCGGCCGCAAATAAATGGAAAAAGGCAAGGCAATGATGATGATGACATACTGATGACTTCCATAGTGCAATAGCACAAAAATTATAGTAAATGAAGAGTTTGATTGTCGGTGAAATAAATTTAGAAACGAGCACTGCTTTGTTACTCTTCATAACAGAGAGTATTTCAGAATTAACCATATCCTAGCTTGAGGATCAGAGGCAACTGAATGTGATTGTGTACCAATGCTTTTCACCAACGAAAGACTTTGTATAACAATCGCCTGTATGGGTACCTCTGTATGGCTAGCAATGAAACCACTGAGCACCGACTGACCGACCGACACACTTACACGTTAGTCCTTAGAAATGGTAACGTTTGCGGGGTACACAATGTACTTTGTGATGTCCACTTCTTATCAATAGGGCCGTCATTTTGTTTGCTATTGTCGGATATATAAAGAAATATATACCTGCAATAAAATGGTTTCCACGTTAGACAACCGCTCATCCAGTCTCGAGATCATGCCCTTTAATGGTTCCAGTGCTCTGTGTTTCTTATCAAGACCTGCGAGGGTCCGCTTGAGCTGTTCGCCTAACGCCTTTTCCCTGTACTCATGTCGCTCCAGTTTGTCTTCTGATACCCGGAACATATGTACTAATGACATCATAGCGTCTCGGATGTCTTCGTGTCTGAAAAAATAAATAGAATACTTAAATAACAAGGTAGGTAGTAGGTAATTAGATACTACTGCAATCTTTTAGAGGAAACAATAAAGAGTAAACAGAAAGATGTCTTAAAGGCAATTCAGTGTGTTTTGTGATATTTATTGTGTTATTATCACCAAAGTCTAACTGCGATTGTCGATCCGCCTGCAAAGCATGGCAACTACTGGTAAAACCCCCCAATAGAGGGAAGCCTGTGTTTGGTAGTGGAGAGTTAACGGTGATATGATGATAGTACTGATCGTTTAATAAGCAACAGTTATCACTTTGAACCGTTAGCGTATTTGTAATTCTAAGTATCATAAAAAGATATGGCATCGTCATTAGTAAGGATTGGGAGTAAAGACATACAATCATTAACTTGCCCATCTGCTACCAAGCAACTTGGTATGCTGTGTTCCAGTTTGAACGGGGAAATATGACAGTGAAACTGCTGGGTTCTGTGACGCGTAACCTTCATGTTACAACGCTACTGATGGCACAAAGTATGAGGGCTGTAAAGGGGCTCACCCTTTCTATCAGGCGGACTGTATGTATATTGCTGTTATTTTTCAAAAAATAGCACATCTCAGTAGCGACTTAGTATAAGAGATAGTCTGCACTGAAGAATTGGCGTGAATTTACTGGGTACAGAGGAATAACACCTGAGTCCTCAGGAATGGCAACGCATGGGGGGTATCATGGGCGAAACAGTATACTCTATTATGTCCATGGTACTGCTCATGTCTATAGGCGACGGTTACTACTTTCCATCAGGTGGGCCGTCAGCTTGTTTGCCATTCTAAGTAGTATAAAAAAAAAAAAAAAAAAAAAAAAAAAAAAAAAAAAAAAAAAAAAGAATGCATAGAAATTGTCAGGTGGGACAAAAAGCATTTGATTTCAATGTATAAGCGTATCATCTAATAGGTAGAAATACGTTATACTCGTATTATTTTTACTAAGACATTATATTTTTTATCATAAAAAGTAAAATTGTTCAGAAAAATTGAAAACAGATTAAGAAATCAATTATGTAGTGTTTAGTTAATCCATGCCACTTATATGAAGTTGCAGGTTATTGTTGGGTATAAATAAAGGAGTATGCACATAGATACATATCGAGTGAATGCTCTTTAAATAGATTAGGCGTTCTATAAACGTAGATGCAACCGAATACTGAAAATTCAAGGAAATGCAGACAAGTGACGCTTACAAGCATTTATTATTAGGCGCGAGTTCTAGATTCTAGACGCATAATGTAATTTCTGCCACTCATCGTGAGCAAGTGTGTATATAAATGATAATGCACAAAATTCGTATAATAATAATTCTATTGTTTAGTAACAAGCTGCACTGATAGCCTAGTAGAGCAATGAAGGGGGAAAAGGGGTCGTTTGTAATGGGGAATAGCAACCCTATTTAGCGTGGGAGAAAGGGATTGTTAGCAATGGAGTTTGACAACTTCATTGCTATCAATATGCCCTATTAGGTCGACCTCCACATGGTTCTCCCTGAAAACAATCGTGAACAATTCTCGTCGAATTCGTCACGATGGGCTAACTGACCTGTTTCATCTTCACCTACCATCCTTCACTGGTGCCCTGCCGGTGAATACCAATAATGCGGGTGAGGTTACCAATCCATTATCACTCATTAAGAAAAAACCTATTTCTAGCAATATACCTTATCAGGTCGACCTCCTCGCGGTTCCCCTTGGAAATCATCGTGGTTGATCCATTGGTGAATTTGTCACGATGGGCTAACTGACCTGCCTTTTCGTTCTCATCTATCATCTCTCACTGATGCCCCGCCAGCGTAAACCGAAAGCGCAGGCGGGATTACCATTCCATTATCATCCATTAAAAAAATACAGCAATGACTGAAAGTGGTAGCTGCTGTCCATAGAGATGCAGCTACTGAACAGTTTTATCAAAACCGATTCAATGGTTATTATGCGATACCTGGACAAAGTTACAGAATGATTTTGTATCTTTGTCTGGTATAATGTTCCTACAAAAATTACTTCAATAATGACAAAAATAGTAGACATAGGATCAGTCCTATGTCTCGGAAACAACATATTCTATAGTAAAAAGAATTATCAAAATCGGTTGGATAGATTAACTGAATTATTATTGTCAAATTCAGAAATATGCAGTACGAATTTATTTACAGGCATAACATGCTTATTGTTCTTAGGTTATTAGGGTTATCTTTGTTAAATTTGAATCGATATTGATTATTATCTTGACAATCAATTACTTCTGTTTTAACATTGAAGTCCTTCTTTAGTAGAACAAAACCTTAAATAATTGTCTATCTGTTTATATGATAAAACCAGTTATTTTGATTTTAAACTAAACTGCTAAACCAATGTTAATAAAATGTCTATGAGACCAATCTGTAAGTATATAGATATTGCAAATAAAAATGATAAAAAGATCCAAATCGGTTTAGACCTAATGCGAGTTATTACGTATGTAATAAACAAAAAAAATTACAACCGAATTGAAAATCTCCTTTTTTTGGAGTCGGTTGCAAATAGAATCTATGTGTCAAGTCCGAACAATGTTTTCATTGTGTATACATTTTCGAGTAATATACCTTAAGACTAAACATTAAATTATTCCGTTTATTAAACGAATCCATTAGTAACATACATTTTAATTATATTATTTTTTTCTAAATACTAAATAAACCTTATTACAACGATCAAGTAAAAACATTATCAATAACCATAATAAAAGAATTTATTATCCAATAAAACGCCCGGGCGTTAATAAAAATCCCAGAATATCATCTAAAAAGATCGACGACCTACTTGAAAATCGAAATGTTTATTCTATTCATAGATATAGTCTTAAAAGCTTAAATGAAAGGAAACGTGATTACTGGTCTTCTGTAACATGTTATATGAAAATTAATACTAGAGAATGTATTTACAGATGCACTTCAGTTTGGCGTTTGGAGAAGATAATAAAAACTAGTCAAGTGCGTGTCGGTCTTTTAAAAGAAATAGGTTGTCCATCGAACATCGCAATATTTCGTGAAAGAAAAAGATTGGCTGGGACAGAATGTTGACCGGATATTGCATGCATTATGTATGTAGTTAATAGTTATGATAAATTAACTGTATTCTATAGCATCGCTCGTGTGAAAAAAATAGGCTGTGTTAAATATGTACAAAATCTATTTCAAATCCATTTAAAGTATAAAACATTGATTTAAGTTTGAAATGTAATTTAGTTTAATATGTGTTAGTTTGGTCATTTGGAGGGGATGGATGAAATATGAATTACGAAAGAAATTTACCATGTGTATGTAAAGATTAATGAATGTAGAGAAGGCGAAAGAGGTTTGTTTGAATCGAAGCATTTGGCGTTCCATTCTTTTTGTCTACCCTAATGGGAGACAGGCGCTAGGCTTGACCGATATGTATGTATATATTTGACTTTTATAATAAGAGTAGGAATTAGGAAGTAGGACAAATAAATAATAATAACTGGCAAAGTTGACACCCTATCAGGTCGACCTCCACGCGGTTCCCCCTGAAAAACATCGTGGTTAATTCTAGTGGATCCATCGTTCACGAAGCTTGGACTGTATAGGCAGAAAAGAATGTCATCAATATGATTATGATAACAGATATCTATTTTATTAGATTACTTCGAGATCGTTGCCGTATGATCCCGGCATAGCATTGGCCAACTCTTTCTTTCCCGTGGGTGTCGTAAGAGGCGACTAAGGGAACTTAATGGTCGAGGGATAGGCAATAGCATCCGTTTTAAAACATCGCCAAAAGCTTAACTGCGATTGACATTTCGCTTGTCAAGTATGGCAACTATTGGCAAAACTTTGCAATAGGGATGGACTAGATTCAGTAGTGGACAGATAATGGCTGGTATAATGATGATGATGACTCTGAGATTCTTAGCATTGAAGATATCATGAAGAGAAGAAGAAAATATATACTCGTACAACATCTTTGACTAGATGATACTGGTCAAACGTGCTGAAATTAAAATATATATATATAAAATATATATATATATATATATATATATATATATATATATATATATATATAAAGAAACAAGGTTTGTATTGCTTTTTAATATTCGACTGCTAAAAATGAAGATAATGGTTTTCAGATATATACATACGTACATATATAATCCATGTAAGTTCAGTTCTTTCATTCAAAGGGTAGTCCAAACGGTTTGAAGAATTTTAAAGGTTTTTTTTTTACAACACAAGGGGCAAACAAGCATGCGGCTCATCTGATGGTAAGTGACTATCGCCGCCCATGGTCACCCATAACACCAATAACATTGCAGGTATGCTTCCGGCCTTTTAAAAAGGAATATGCTCTTTTCTTGAAGGTTATGTTGTCGTATCAGTTCGGAAATACTGCTGCTGGAAGTTGATTCCAAAGAGTGGTTGTACGTAGAGTTTTGGCAACAGTATGACAGCAATAAAGGGCACGTTTCCTCATTTTGTCACGGAACCCTAATACTTAGCATTATAGCTGTTATACCCTACTAATATAATAAATATGAAAGTTTGTAAAGCTGTTTGGATATTTGTTACTCAAATAGGTTTTAACGGTTGAATGAATTTGAATGAAATTTGATATTAAAATGGACCATAAACAGAATTAACATATTATAGGCTACTTTTTAGTATAATTCATGCTGGCAAAGCCGTGGGAAACAGCTAGTAAATTAATAAAGTAAATCGTCGTTTATGTATTAAACTGATCATATGAATTATTGAAGTACTTACCTCTTAAGTATGACGGATCGAGTTGTTCGTCAATCAAATTGTGTAAGATCGATAATAATTGGACAGAAGGTACTTAAACAGAAAATAGTCGCTTTTAACTGGGTACGTTACAAGCTAAACTTGCATAAAACATATTTTTAATAGGTAGGTACTTACGTAACATTCCGACAATGTGTGTATGGTGTGCACACGAGTAACACCGCCGCGATCCACCATAGTCTCTGGGGAATAAAAAATAATGATAGCAATAATTAATTGTGTCCCATATTTATTAAGCGTAATAAAAAGTAAATAGAACATTTTTAGAGTTTCTCGGGCCTGGGATTTTCTTTTTGGTCTTCTTATAGGTCACGCAAATAAATGCCAAACAATCGCCCTGTATATAACATATATTTATTTATTCTATATTCAAAAAATGTCTGGACTAAAATAGGATTTAATATTATATAGCATTCTCTCCCAATCAAGCTTTGGCAAAACAGAAATGTAATTATACGCAGAAAAATTGAAAATTGTTGTAGATAAACAATTAAGTACACGTTCGTATTCATATTGACTCATATATATAAATAAATATATTTATTTATTTAAGGGGTTATATACAGTTAATGGGTCGAAAAAAAGCGAATTTTTAGGAATTTTTTTTGAGAAGCCGTTAAAATTTATTGATTCCAAAAGTTTACATACTTATTATGGTATTATTCAACAACATTTTAGTGCTTATTATTAGTAAAAATATTTCTCTGGAGAAGAGCTACAGCCGATCTCCAGGAGGTCCTCTAAAAAAAGACGTCTTGCGGTGACCACTCTATCTCTGAACTGGATCATCTGAAATTAAAAAAATAAAAAGATTTAGTTAAAGTAATGTTAAATTCAATTATTAATCGATGGAATAAGCAAAAAAAAATTTTTTGTCAAAATGGCGCCTTCTCAAAAAAAAAGTCGATTTTTCACCAAAATTTCAACTTTAAATTGTTTATAAAAAATCGAAGTTTTTATTGGAAAAATAAAAGCTTCGATTAATAACTGAAAAATATATTTAAGAAGCTTGTATCAAAATTTTAGACGAATCGGAGAAACCGTTTTCGAGTTACAGTGGTCACCGACTTTGAAAACACCATTTCGAGAAAAACGCGTTTAAAGTTTTGAGTGCACTTTACATGGGATAAAAAATTTTTTTTTTCAACTTACATGGTGTCATCTATTCCAGGCC
The DNA here is from genome assembly GCF_026898425.1 of Galleria mellonella. Classification (NCBI taxonomy): domain Eukaryota; kingdom Metazoa; phylum Arthropoda; class Insecta; order Lepidoptera; family Pyralidae; genus Galleria; species Galleria mellonella. Next base: position 3,020,615 of record NW_026442117.1, read on the forward strand.
CATATAAGAGACCTTCTGCTGATTCATTAGCTTCCAATAACTCGAGCTGATGTTGTCTGCGAGCCATTCTTCCATCTCGGGTGCTATCGCGCGCTCTGCGGTCGGAGATGTTCACGCGCTGCTCATCTTCTTTTTCGGCATATAAATGTGCGTTGGGTCCAAGTGTAATTCCTATTGCATTCATATAATATAATAATGAAGCCATTCCTTCATTAAAGACGCCAGCAGCTATGTATGCAGCGGTTTCTACAGTTTTCGAGCCTGCCGGAACAATTTTGGGAGAGATTTTCCAAATCAGTTGATTATAACTCTCGTTGTTGTTTTGGTTAAAACCACCGACACATCTTTCCAATAAACTTTTATTGCTGAGGTCTATAAAAATCGGACGTATAGCTTCAGCAACATCATCAGGTAGTGGCTCATAATCATGTTCGAAAGTAGATACTTCATTGGCAGCAGCAGCCCTCTGCCAGCTGCACCATGAGTCTGGTCCACTCGGACAGTTGTCGTGCTGAGGTTTTTGGTCAGATGAACAATAGTGATAATATGTGGCCCAGATAGCATTATACATTTTCTCAATGGAATCACAATTTCTACGTATTGCTAAGCCATAGTAAACTGTTAACTTATCGATCATCTTTCCAGTGAGTTTTCCTTTTCCACCGAGAGTTTTCTTTTGTATTTTTTTTCCTTTCGCATTCTCAACAGTCTCAACATTTTTTTTTACACAATCTCGAAGTCTCGTACCCATTCGTTTCTGTACATGTCCAATACATTCTTTCTTTACAACTTCCTCATCACCATAAGGTTTAACCTTTAAAATTCCCGAGTACGTTTTGGAATCACCGTCTCCGATATAATTTTTATAGATGACTCCGAGTTTTTCCAATGAACGTTTGAACATTTCAACGACTGAATCAACTTCCATTTTCCCTGAGGAACCAGCATGATTTGCAGTGCAAGTATTTTTATGTTCTTCGTACCATTCATTATACTCTTCTGTATCAAGTTTCTTCTTCCAAGTTTCACACAGTTTACAGTAGGCACTTTTAACAACTATATCTATTATTTTACCTGAATAATATCCAATCAAAGAGGTCACACCGTACAAGGAAGTATACCCTCGCTTTTTCCATGTGCCATCACCAGATACAGTTAATTCTGTTGAATGTTCGTTACCTTGATTATCGGAAGTCAAATTTTTCTCTTCGGTACAAGCCTGTGCAAAAAGTTTTTCAGTGGCTATTTTTACACTGGAGTGAATGTTATTTATTATCAAATCATAAGTTGGCTGTGATATAAAAGCTCGCATGTCCATTAATCCACAAAATTTTGCTGCACCTTTCAATCCTAATCCGAGAACTCTCATGACAAATAAAAATCGTCGATTTATTTCATAAGAATGCGTGACGAACGGACTAGAATTTACGCTACGGTCGGCACACTTATCACACAGCACAACTATTTGAAAACCAAGTCCTCGTTCAGAAGTTGTTTGAAACTTGACATCTCCGTCACAGACTTTACACTTTACATATTCAGCAATTGCTGCAAAAACAGTAATGAAGTTTAGTATGCGATACTCAACAGACGGATCACGTGTGACGGAGATTTCCTCTTGCTCTTTAAATTTTTTCGCCGAGGCACTGAAACTCCTTTCATCTGTTTCAGCTGTTTTTGGGTTGAAAACATTTTTACGTTTTTTTACTCTCGACTTACGTACATTATGAGATTTTCTCATTATTCGGGAAGACTTCATTTTCACTGGAAATTACACACAAAAAAATAAACGATCTCACAAGTTTACAGCTTGGCTTGGCTCCATATACTGACTACCACTCTTAAATATGTTCCACTTTAGGGTCGAAAAAATATAAACTCACTTTTCAGGTATAAAATAAAATAATCACACTGTTGATTTACACATCTAAACACTTTAGAAGGGGAATGCTTACAATAGACAGATGCATGAAAGGGACAGCGCTCAGGTAGTCGATGCCGCTCCGGCCTTATACTCCCAAGCGCTCCGAGACGTCGTTACAAATATGCGTGTAACTTCGAAAATATTTGCCGGATCGATTTGAAATTTCTTGTGTGTATTCTTGAATATATGTAGAATCAGAAAATAAAATAAAAAAAAAATCGATTTTTTGAAAAAATTAACTGTATATAACCCCTTAAAGCAAACAGACAGCTATAACAATACATATAATAATTTTACACACGTAAATAATAATTTAACAGCCACTAAAGTTTGCACAAATGAAAATACAATACAAGCGAAGGAAACATAAAAATAAACAATACTATTGAAAACTACAGCAACACTGCCACTAATAAAGTTTAGAAATTAACAAAGCCTTCGCGCATCCCATTATTTGAAAATAACACTAGGCAAAAAATTTGCAATTTGAAAATAAATCGAAATTAAAACAAATCAAAATTTAAGAAAATTTAAACTTTTATTTCTTTAATAAAGAAATAAATAAAAAATTCTCGGACAACGAACTTAAACGTTAATTACACAGTGTCACTATATGACGCTTTATCTTGTTTTTAAACTTTAGTTTCGACCCTACAAAGAGATCAATGTTAGAAAAGATATTGTTATAGGTACTTGGTAATCTGACAAATAAATAATTTTCGTCATAATTAGTAGTATGGCGTGGTACCTACATGTGATAATGGTTTATGTCTAGTGCAACGCATGGGAGCAACAAGAGACAAAAGTTCAACTAATTCTGCGCCGTCCATTCATATCAACCACCCTCTGACGCTGATGTCATAAGATTAATGCGCAGATTACATAAATAAGCTCCGTTTTCTAAATCGTTTCTATACAGAATATAAAATTCTATATAAAAAGAAAAAAGTCGAGATCGAAATCCCATTCACGCACAGTTGTTTAAACTTTGTAAAAGAATATTTAATTTAATAAAAAAAAAATAACAATTAATATTACGTAATAATATTTAACATATTAAAACGACTGCCTGCTTTGAGTATGTTGTCATTTTAGTATGATGATCTAATAAAATTATGACGTTGTGATATAATAACAATATTTTATTTCTTCCACAATCCTACATCATAATCTAAGCATGGTTCATAAAGTAGGATATAATTAAGTTTCTGTGAGACTGGAGACTAAACTAGGCACGAAGCCTGTCTCAGTATCCAGTACTCGTCCCTCGGAATGTGCGATTCTACCATCTTTGCATTGTGTTCTGGTTTAAAGCATAAAAGGAAAGCAGATAGAGGTAATTAAGCATTACAATTACTTTAAGCATTTTAACATATGGGCAGAAAAGAATAAATCATTGCATAATCGGGGGATAAAAATATTTTCACATAAGGTATATTTCACTAATTATATTTATTTATTGAAAGCTATATATATATCTAGATTTAATTCAGACTTAAATATATTTCTGACTGCAATGAAAAAGTTTTTTTTTTATCGACAGAATAATGAATGTTGAAACATTCATGATTATGAGATGTACTTAAAAATATAGGTAAGTAATTTAAACGCTAGATGTATTGAATTATCCGTTAAAAAATATTTTAGTATAATTATTACATTTGGTATAAGTAATGTTTTTACACGTCAACCTCGCTGATACTGTATAAACATTTAAATGTCCAGTAAATTAAATTAAATGTCGTATAACATTGAAAAGAAGCGATAACCTTATAAATACGTGAACGAAGGGTCGCGATATCGGAGCTCCATCACCTTATGTGACCCCAGCTTAATAACTTATTATGAACTTTATATTAGCATCACTACGTTGCCTTATACTCAGTATCTCTTACACGGATAACTTAGCTATTTTATGTGTCATCAGGTGTCATCATACCTCACGGCTGCATTTGTTTCAAAGTAGGTCATATTCTTAACAATGAGTCCCTATTTCAAATAATATTAATCCGTGCTTATACTCTATGGTGTCTATAGACGGGCTATACGAGTATATACGCTTTCTCTACACTAAATAAAAACAAATTGCCACTTACGTCTCTCAATTTAAACTAATAATACATTCGATGAAAAATGATTATTTTATTAGCCCATGGACGCCTTTCCATTGAGACTAAAACCAAAGCTGATCAACTCATTTCTATGTAGTTAAATGTAAGGGATAGAGGTCACTCTGCAATGGTTACAATCACCCTAATGCATATTAAACTATTCTGTTGGCCCGTATAGTTAATTAGGACGTGACCTACTTAAGTACTATTTAATATTTAGTATTGTAAGTTACGGATTAATAAAAGTTTGTAAGATAATTATTATTTTGAGAACATACTTTCTATTATAGTTTGTAGCTCACAATTCTGTTCCCATTTTAGCGATATTTTACATTTTCTGAAACCAAACAATGTATCATACGTATGTGATTAGTAGTTACCTTATGCGTAGTTACCCACATGCCACTATATGTATATGTAACAGCTGTGTCAGTGACCTAGTGTGGCTCAGAGTTATTATTAATTAAAACAAGTACATAGATCTTTACGACGCAATTAAAATTTATAAGTACTTCAAGAATAAAAATATTAAGTACGTATTCACTAAAATACAATCATCGTAAATGTTTTGAAAAGTTCTTTCGCGAGATACGCACTGCGTTTATATGAAACATACCTATTATATGATAATGCACGTAGAGGTCTTAGGTATATCCAATTTCATTGCATGCTGTGGTAGTTATATATATATATATATATATATATATATATATATATATATATATATAATATTCTTATGTAAATGTTTCTGCATTTATTTTTAATAGCTAGAGTGTATATACATACATATTACAAAAATAACATTTATTTCGGCGGAACACCCGTAGGCTAGGAATTTATTGAAATATCTCCGTTTTCTATATTTCCGCGAAGGGAATTCAATCTGTATTTTCTACACTTAAAATGATTTGTACCCTACTGAATAAAATATTGAAATATGTACTACGTAAATGTATATAATACAAACTGGTGTGTGAGGCCTAGCTCCTTAAAAAGGCGCATTGCTTTTTGTTTATAGTTTAAAGCTCCTCTTCTGACCTTGACGTGGGTACCAGATAATTCTGGGGTAGGCATAGACTATCCCGTTCACGTTTAGATACGCTTTATATATATATATATATATATATATATATATATATATATATATATATATATATATATATATATATATATATATATATATATATATATAGTAAAAGAGAGGGGTGGGGGGTAAATCATTATGAATAATGGGGTCTAACTGCCACATTGCTAGCAATATACCCCATCAGGTTGTTCTCCACGCGGTTTACCTTGGAAACCATCGTGGTTACTGATCGTCAAATTCGTTACGAAAAGCCAACTGATTCATTCATGCCTCACTGGCGCTTCGACAGTGTATATCAATAGCGCAGGAGGGTTTACTACTTCATTTTCAACCATTAAAAAAAAATTGAAAGCAGAAGTAGGGAAAAAGTTATTTTTTTAATGGTATACACTCGTTATTGTTTTACTTTTTTGATAAATTAATTTCACAGGCCACATGTCAAAGTCGACTTTGTTGTCCATTGGTGTTTATGTTTATCACTGAATGTTACATAAATAGCAAATTAAATAAATTGTTGCGTTTCTCTAACAAAGAACAATGCTATTAGATATGAAAAGTATCTATTATGTTGCTTTTAATTCGTTATAAACATATCAAAATGTAACGTCATTTTCTGAGAGAAAGGATATCCTTTTAAATAGGGACTGTAGTACTGAGTAGACCTTGGCCGACATCCAGGCTAGTTATGTACGTGATCATATAGGTATACCTAAAGCTGCTAATACTGCGACTGTCATTAACAAACTAGCAATGATGATAAATATGAACATTAATGAAACTCAAAGAAACCATTAGCTTTATGAACAAACTACATTTACATACACTTACATTATTATTTTTTTTTAAATGGGTGATAATAGTATGGTAACTCCGCCTTTTTTATATTACTGAGGTGGCAAACAAGCATACGGCCCACCTGATGGTAAACGGTTACCGTAGCCTATGAACGTCTGCAATACCAGAGGCATTACGCGCGCGTTGCCGACCGCGCTGCCGCCTGGCTAACGGTCGGTATACACTGGCAGGGCATCAGTGAGGGATGACAGATGAGGATGAAAACAGGACAGTTAGCCCATCCTGACGAATTCATCTAAAATTAAACACGATAGTTTCCAGGGGGAATCACGTGGAGGTCGACCTGATAGGATATATTGCTAATAATGGGGCTATTTGAACCCATTACGAATAATCCCTTTTCCCCCACACTATACTATTACATTTTATGTACAAAGTTGATACATGGAATAGTCAATTAAGGTTATTGCCTAAATTGTCTACGATAAGGGTAAAAAAGACCACCCTTGTGTTATAGGTACCTTGACATGTCTTCCTCTACGCGGTTCCCACTGGGAATTAATAATTTCTGGTGAATTCATCACGATGAGTCAACGGACCTGCTTTCTTCCTCACCTGTCATCCTTCAATGGTAAAATGGTGATGCAATAGTGCGGACGCATTTAAACTGTGAATATTTTTTCGAAAATTTCGACTAACCAATTTCAAATTTAATTTTAATTCAAAAATATCTTTTAAGAAAAAAAAAACTGTTGTGAAACCTCTTTATATTTCGTTATTTTTATTTTTCTGTCAATGACAAATAATTTTAATATTTTTCTTGATGTTCTTTGTTTAGAAATTGATTGGACGTATTAAAAATTTTCTGAACTCATCATCTACTATTTTTCTTCACCTGCTTCCATTGAAACCTAATTTTATTTATTTTTTTTATATTAATCGGATTACTCTCAGTAAGGTTGCGCATGTGGGCATAATAAATTATATACTGAGTAACTATATACACTTCTTAGTATCACAGTTCACACATACGCGACAGTTTTTTTTTTATCTAGAATGATACATCCGGTTTTTAGCTTTTCGTACCAATCCAGACTCTAGCGTTCAGTATGAATACCGGAACCAAAATCCGGTGGCAGGTTTAGCGATCGGTTGTATAATATTTTTATTTATTCGAGCCTAGCAGGAATAGGTACCTAATTTGTGTTTGTAAGGGGTTACCTAAGGGAACCCTTTACAAACACAAATATCTTCAAACCCCATATAAGTACACTCGATTACATAATATTATAATAAAGTTAATAAAGATGTTTATATATTTACTACTCAATCACATTAAATAGCTAAATGGTTTTCCATTAAACTTGTTATATTGTAAAATAGATATCGCCAAAGAGTAGTTTCCAATTAGCTTTAATATTTTTTCAATCATGTGTCACTTTAATATACTTTAGCGGTTTATTGATTGTTAATGATAGCGTAGTTTTTAAATTATGCTTTATCTAGTCATAAACTAAGCAGGTTTTAGTTAATTTTATACTTTCGCATTGTTTACACATAGTTCAAAAACTCAATAGGAATTTAAAACGATGTAAAATCATTTACTATAATCAGATTTTACAGGTAAATAGTATCCACATACCTGCTTCTTTATTTCGACGTGGCTTGCACCACGTCGTGGTCACGACAGGGTGTGTAGTGTGTAGGGTGGCTCTAGATAATAACGGTAACATAGACAATAAGCATTACACTTACATTGTCTATGTATATGTCTGTAGTCATATACCATCTAAGTATATAGGTGCCTAGTAAGTAGGTAAAGGAATTAATTATGTACGTAAATGCACCTCAGCTTGCTTAAACAAATGCTTTATTACAAATGTTATCTACATCGTACTCTACAATCGTATAAGTTAATCTGGCTATTTGCAAATACTGAGCGACATCACTTAAGTTATATAACACACGAGTAAAGCCGGATAATTTTTACTCCAAGTAACAAGGCGGTATTAACCAATTTTGTAATAATAAACACGGAATAACGATTGAGTAAGCTAGTCCAACGTTACAGTAAAACCCAATCACCAGGTAGTTTAGCGATAGAATAAGGGTGTACCTTCAAAGGATCCGTTATTTTATGGTCCGGTCGCATACTCGCATATTTAGTTTTCAGTCGTTATGTAAGCACTTTTTATAATTTGTTGTTTTGACGTGTTATAATTTACTACTCCATGTTTATTAATAATACTGTCAAAACGAAGTTACTACATGGTTAGTCTGAAATTAACTAGACCAAGTGTAAGCTCGAGTTAGACCAGGAATATGATATTTTTATTAATAAGACGGCATATATAAACTTAAACTATGTAGGTAATAGTCACGCGGTACCAACAAATCTCTACCTGTCCCGTGGGGACAACTAAGGGAACTTAATATTCAAGGGATGGGCAGCAGCGTCTTAAAACATCACCAAAGGCTAGCTGCGGTTGCCGACTCGCCTGCAAAACGGAATAACAACTGGCAAAACCCCCCCAAACGCTCAGTACTAGACAGTTAACGTCTGATATATTCGTAATATGTATGTATAAAACCATACTTTTAATATGAAACCTTGACAACTGACATACTTTTTTCTAAATACATACATATGTGCTATAAATTTAAAAAAAAAAACATCCACACTAACAAACAAACCTCATCTGTACGATACACCTACAAATACGAGTAGGTACTAAGTTTATTGTGCAGGAATCGAACCTGTAAACATTGGATACTGGTGCACTTCCAAGGCCAATAAAAGCACGATTGATTATTTTTTTTTCCAAAGTAGGTATCCAAAAAAGTCCTTTTCATTCAACTGTGTTTTTATGTTTAATAGTCGTATGTACATACGTAAACGTTAAATACATGAAAGTTTTCATGATTCTTTTTATAATCAATAGAATTTATTTATTGTCGCGTTAATCCTAATGATAATGACCAATTGGAAGTATTTTTTTAGGAACAATACCTATGTATAGGATAGTAAGTAATAGTATATTAACTACTTTATTTATAGCGATGACGGCCATGATTCCATGCACGACAAACTTTTAAAGACTTCATATAACTCAGCTAATTTTATTAAAGTTCGTTCAGGAGTTTAATTGCGATGAACACACGGAATAAAAACAAATGTTCGCAACAAAAATTATTAAAAAATTGTTTTATAATTGTCAAATAATAAACAGCACAAAATATATACAGATGATAACGGTCGAATAGTGATTTTGTATTTTCAACCAACTTCGAAAAAGGATTATTATTACCTCATAACTCTTTATTTATAACTTTTTATCTGAAAGGATATGCTTTCAAAATTGATCCTATAAAAAATATCAAAATCGGTTCAGTAATTTAGTTTTTAATCAAACATTTTTTGTGGAAAAAATTATTGTTTATTGCGTACGAGTAGCGTATACGGACACAAGCGAAATAAAAAAAATACCATCAGGTGGAGTAGAGTATTATGGAGTTCTTCTGGACAAGTACCACCATACTACGTAGATCTGCCACAAATTAATATTTACATTTATCATGTTTGGGTCTGAACGGTTAAATAATTTATGCGTATGACATTGATCGTTAGTTAGTTTATATATTTTTTTTTTTATTTGTGCTTTTTATTTTCATTCTTTTATCTCTTTTACTGTGTATTATGTGTATGTTTTTTTTTTTATTGTAATTTGTGTGCTGTAAGGTATGTAAATAAATTATCTATCTATCTATGATTGTATTCAGTTACAGATGTACAATAGTATCTTTAGATAAATTAATGTGTATCGAATAGAACTTTACATTAGTTTCATTGTAATTCTTGGCATTAAAAAATACTAGATAATTGAAAGTTTCCACATATGTTGACCTCTTGCTTGGTCGGTTTGATCACCCAGGAAGTAAAGCCATAAAGCTGTCAGTGCATGTGTAGTTACGTAGAGGTGAGCGGAAAGCGAGTGACAAACCCACGCAGAACTAAATTCCTGGCCCTGCGTAGGTTTCCTCTCAATGGCTACGGGTATGGTAATGGTACTTTATTAGTGACATCAAAATGATAACTAGAATTAGGAATTCTCAAAAACATTAGAGCAGGTACATATACGCTCATTTCCAATAGTAAAAAAATACCGATTAATTGACAGAATATTTGGATTTGTGCCCTTATAATTTTATTCTGACCGTTTAGTCCCGGCATAGAATAGGCCACACTTTACTTTCCCGTGTGTCCTAAGAAGCAAAGGACTGCTATAATAGGAGATACGAATATTGTAGGATATCAGTCAAAAACGCCAAAAAAGTAATTCAAAGAAGTGTAGAATTTTATTGAAGGCGGATATGACCTGCTGTACTCGTATTATTAGGACTGAGATTGGGTGCGGAACTGACTAGAAAGCAAATAGAGTTGACTTTACCAGAGTATAGAGAAAATTGTACGCTCCGAAAGGACATTTATATATATTTGTCAAATTTACTTTAGTATATATGTGACAGGTCCAAAAAGATGGTTGTATGGTTTTTTTATCAGAAATTCAGGAACACGAATCGGCGAATCAGCTGTGAGAAGTTTAGTGATAAATCTACCTTGTAGACTTCTACCAATATGATGCAGAAGATCCATCTACGTAGTGCGTGCGTGTGCGAGTAAATAAAAAAACAATTCTTCACACTACTGTTCATTATGGACAAGGAAAACTCATATTAGGTAATGTCTACGGATAATGTAGTCGAATGCTTGTTTGTTTACAGTATCTAATTGCATATTTACGCCATAAATAGGTATGGTTGGTACTTACTACTTTTTAAGTTTCTACAAGTTCCTACACACATCGTACACGCAACACAAATTATGTTCGGAGGTGCGAAAAGCTTGCGCTAACTGCAATGTTTAGGGGCAATAAACTTTCGTATTGATCTAAGCTATTGATGGTTGAATGTTATGTGTCACCAATCTTAAACGGTTTTTTTTTTAAATCATCACAAGTTAGCCAAGATTTATTAGTAGATAGGTATTTACATAGTGCGAATGTCTTACATTATTTATACAGATTATAAATGTATTTCTAATACCTAATATATATCTCATTTTGTAGGACTGTTTATGTAGTAAGTTGATTATACTATAGAAATAAAACACGGACATTAACTAAAATAATTTAGATAACTTGTTATACGTAATTAACTTGTATACTGATAAGTAATAAATCATTAAATGGAGAATCAACATGTGAGATATCATAAATATATCTAGTTAATGCATTACTACTTACAATGTTGAAATTAAAAATGTGGAGATTATTTAGCTATTTATTTTATTAAATTCTTATTACAACTTACTACTTAAGGGAAGAGTAATGTAATGAATATATTTAGCAATTATCAGATAATTAACTTCCCTATAAGTCCCATAAATAGGTTTGGTATCACACTATTTATAAAATAAATACAAAAGTAACTTACCAGTCTATATCCGGCCATGTCGCCCTTTTAATTTCTAATTTAAACTAACAACCACCTTTGTTCGTATTGGTTTAATTCGCGGCGCTCGCGAGTACGATCCAAATAGATGACGCGACAATGCGTCTGCGATCGCAGCCGATCGCGCACTGAGCGATGAACTTTGTCGACGTCGCCGGCGCCGGTTGCAAGACGGGTGAACGAATGCGCTGTACAATATGACTTATTGATGTATGTATACTAGATCAACATTCCAAAGGGTTGAAAGTGCCTTATTTTTGGACACTATCGGTCAATCAACGTTACTGCGCTGTGTATGGTTGTTCATGACGTACGCACTGGATACAAACAGAGGGCCTACCATGAAATCTTTTCCGAAATTTCGGATCCGAACGAAACAAAAATTTGATGCTAAAATTACATGATACGTACCGTTTAAAAATATTAAAAATGCTAAAATATCGTTCCTTTCAACTTTTATAGTACGATTTATGACAAACGAAATGTTAAGCTCCATTTCGGTACGAACAAAAACCCGAAATTAAGCCCGAAAATTCGAAATTTCATTTCATGGTAGACCCCCAGGTATTTATCTCGTCGTTTTAAGATAAACACGCTCCAGCTTGGACATTACCATCTGGGGTTGAGGCTGAGGCAATAGATAAAGTTTTTGAGGACGTTGCTCCTCAACTTTGGTTAAGTCAATATTGTAGGCGCCATCTGTTGTCAACTAATCTCTCTATATTGGGATATATCTTTGTTTAATCCGTCTTAGCATCAGATGTCTATAAAATACATTTAAGGATCAATATAACACTGAAAAATAAAATTGATTTTGTATTATTTTATAGGCGAGAAAAAAGAATTCAGCCTGCCTCGCATAGCCTAAACTGTTGATCTAAGTCTAGTCCCCTTATTCATAAAAAAATTAAACCTCTCATAAACCTATATTTTAGCTATTTTAATGTATTGTCTCTTTCTTTTACATTAAATTCCCAATTTGAAAGAATGTGACTAACAGTGTAGTTTTTATGAATAGAGGCGTCAATATTTTAGCATTATAACAAATACAAACAGCTGCTTATCTACTCTTCTTAAAGTTGTTGGTAAATTACAATTACGCATATTTATTTATGTAGTACAATAGACTGTTATCATCAATTTTTTTAATGATGTCACCTTTGGAAAATAATTCTTCCTAAGACAAGTTTATAAAAACAAAAACATTGTGATAACAAAAAATGTAAATACAATACGTAAAGAAAAACAACCAAATTAATAGTAAATAATAAGTCTTAGTTACACAGCTTTCGCTATTTTCTGTTTTATTATACAGGCTGTAAACAAAAAGATATATTAATTGAAAATCTAGACTATAGTCAAGATAATCAACTTTCCTAAAGAATATGGGTTGATATATAAAATATACATCAGTAACAAATACACCACCTATATTAGGATTAGGAAAGTAAATTTAATAATAACAAAGAAACATTTTGAACAATTATTAAAATTTTATTCATTCATTTTACATTGAACTTTAATATTTTTATGTACAATTCTCTTGTGCCTACTTACGCAGCCGGCCGTTCTAAACGTCTTACCACACTCCTGGCAACTGAACGGTCTTTCGTTCGTGTGCATTCTATTATGCACTTTCAATATATCCATCGTGTTGAATCGCTTCCCACACGTTTCGCACTCGAATTTCCTTTCATTCGCGTGGTACACGAAGTGTCGCCTGTACTGAGCCAAAATATGGAACGCTTTCCCGCAAACCTCGCACGTTTTCCGCGGCGTGGGGTCGTGAATAGCCTTGTGTATAACTAGACCGCTCTTGAATTTAAACTTCTTGTCACATACGTTGCAGGAGTAATGTTTCCCCGATAGATGCATGTCCAAATGACTCACCAAGTTCCTCGTATGCTTTCCGCACACTTCACAAATCTTCCAGTAGTCGTATTTCGATTTGCGCACTTTCTTTCTTTTCCTCACAACCGTTTTTGTTTCCTTCTTTACCGGTGGCTTTACTGTCTTTGCTATAGATTCACCGGGTTCTAAATCATCGAAATGTATGTCCATATCGTCCGAGTCATTTCTTTCTGGCTCATTCTTTGTGCTATCGTTATAGTGCCTGCCGTCGTCATCGTGTTTTTCTATTTTAATTTCCAGCATATCAGTGCAACGGAATTTATTGTCGACTTCTTGACATTTCCTTCTAAATTTATATGCGACGTCAAGATCTCGTAAACAGTTGTAGCAGATGTGTGACGGTAAATTATCAGATTTCTCTACCTTTAACAAAAGATAAAATAATCTTTATAAAATGCCTTTGTTGCATCGATTGGGGTCATCTGAATAAAAATAATAACTCTTTATTGTTATATCTAATAATACAAAATAAAAAATGAAAATATTATATAAAACATTTTAATAACTTATTATGATTACACTACGTTCTTCATGGCGTGGAGGAACATTATATTTTAATTACTAAAGTACTTTTGTATTATACTATTTTTATTAGTACAATTGTCCATACTCTATGTAATAATATATCGTTTAAAATAACTTAAAAGTATTCGTAGAAAGCGTTCTTAGAAACAATGTTTACTTAGTCCTTTCAAAAATAAATTTTTGCTAAAAGAATGTCTACAAAGTAAGCAATATGCAATTAGTCATTAACACCGTAACAATACGCTGCAAGCTGCAAGAGGAATCGAATATCACGTTTGTAAGAAATCGCAAGTGTGAATTATTTCAAACACTTAACATGGAGGTACGAATCAATTTAGAGGTTACCCTAAATGACTCGTAGCTTGACCGATAATTTAATACAAAACCTCAATTACAAAGAGCATCGTGCCAAGCTACGAAGATCGTGAAAATAGTAGATACCGGTAGTTTAAGATTTCCATGGGGCAGTGTATGTGTATTTTCTTTCATCGTTATCACATTATTGTAAGGATGACAAGTTATTAAGATCCTATACATTAGCCCTTAACAGGAGCTTAATACTTTGTGTTACACTGTACTGACTCTTTGCTTTTTGGTATAGGAGTTTATTTAGATACTTCGCACTCGGGTGTACGTGTTATTTTTATTTAGAATTGGTTTTACTTGGATTTACCGTCGATTTTTTTTTTAATGGATAATAATGGAATGGTAGCCCCGTCCGCGCTAGCGGTATACATTGGCGGGGCACCAGTAAGAGATGATAGGTGAGGATGAAGCAGGTCAGTTAGCCCATCGTGACGAATTCAACAAGAATTGTTCACGATGGTTTCCAGGGGGAACCACGTGGAGGTCGACTTGATAGGATGTATTGCTAGCAATGGGTTCATTAGATCCCATTACTAACAGTCCCTTTCCCCCGATTTATTTTATTGGTACGTTGATAATTATAATCAGTTAGTTGTATTATTTATGCTAATGTAGTTACAATATGGTCTACGGTTTAGATGAATTATTTACACTGAGATAAGCTTGCAGACTCTATGGATATTTTTATGTTTGTTTTTAGTAAGTTGAATTTACTGTAGTAATTATTAATTATATTTATTATCAATTTATTTGTTATAATGATAATATTATTTATTTTGTTTCTTTATTATTTGCTTTATTCCATTTAATTATTGAATTTGTTTTAATATTTATTTATTTTTTCCATATTAACAAAACTTGCCTGGAAGAGATCGCTAAAAGCGATAAGGTCGGCCATTGTTTTCTCATTGTGATTATTTCTTGTAATTGTTTATATTTATAATAGGTTTACTGTTGTAATCTTTTGGAGGAAACAATAAAGAGTATCTATCTATATATCTATATCTTTTATGTTTTTTTTTCCATACAAATATTGTGTATCATTTTCTGTGCCGTCCAATACCCTTGCTGCTAAGTCTGCTGATATAGCAGACGTAAGTATAAAGTTGTGAGATTGTGGTCAACCTCCGGGCGCACGGTTCCGTTTCATTCTAGCCGTGCGTCCGAAAGTCGACTGATCATCCTACTAACTGGTATCGGGTGTAAATTTTTTTAATTAGGGTTAATATTTACATTATATTATAATATATAAACCATGCTAACTTTTATTAAACTCTTTAAGATTCCTTACGACGAGTTTTATATGGTCTATGGAAGTATTGGTGATGGTATCTCTCTTGTAGTTTCTTCTCCTAGTAGTAATCTCTTACAATAGGGATTCAAAAGGAATGTGAAAAGAAGGTGACACATTGTATAAACTTATTCCTTCACATCATAAAGAAATTTACTTTAAAGCAAATAAACTATTATTCCAAACACTTACTTCTATTCCACCGATGAGTCTCAACTTTTGAGCGATATCTGGATCATCGTCATCCCGCTGCTCGAAGATATCGACGCTGCCGTGTTCGCTGTAACAAGTACGGCACTGGTTCGGGTCGATGGCCTCGCGCTTCGGTCGTACCTAGTGTTGCCACATAGAATTTTGTTATTATAACAATTCAGGAGAGGAGTCTTCCTCCATCTTTATGATGGAGATGAAGTTGGAGCTCCAACTATTCCAATTAATGATGAACGTTAGAAAAAATATGATTATTAAATTGTAGTTACATAACATACCATACATAAAAATCAGTTAAAAAATATAAAATAAAAATGACATCTCTACAAAAATCAGCATCAGGTACAATAGAGGACGCTATTAATAGTACCTTACTATCATATTTAGGGGGGAACGGGATTGTTAGTAATAGAGACTGAGAATCCCATTGCTAGCAATTTACCCAACCAAGTCGACCTCCTCGCGGTTCCCCCTGGAAACTAACATGGTTAATTCCTGATGAATTCATCATGATGGTCTAACTGGCCTGTTTTCATTCTCATCTATCACCCTTCACTGGTGCTCCGCCAGCGTATTCCGTTAGCGCAGGCGGGGTTACCATACCATTTTCACCCATTAAAAAAAAAACTATCATATTTAATGAGATGGTAATAGAATAGTAATCCCGCCTGCGTTACCTGCTCACTCATACACTGGTGGGGTACCATTATGGGATGACAGATAAAGATGAAGTCAATCAGTTACAATATGAGTTCGCTATGATGGTTTCCAGCTACAATAGCGTGGAAGTCGACCTAATAACTAAATCAGGACCCTATTGCAAACAATGTACTACCATTACTTGCAATGGAGTCATTAATCCCAATTACTATAGTAACTTTACAGTAGCATCAGATATTATTTATTAATTAATTAATTAATTTGCAAAAGATGCTTTTTTTAATTATATCGCACTATTATACCTACTTGTACAACAATTAATCCATTACCTTAAGGTTGTCTTGAAAATATTGCTCTCAGCAATAAGACCTACTGTACTTATACAATTGTATCGTTGTGTTTGTAAATTGCCTTGCCTATTTCCTATATTGTATAATGCAAATAAAGTATACTCATTCATTCATTCATTCATTCATTCATTCATATTAATTATATTTAATAAAAGATATTTTTTTTTAACTAATGGTAACATTGCGAATTTTGGGGACAATAAATTATAAACGATAGTAGGTGGCACTTGACCGTTACTTATGGCAGTCTATGGGAAAAACCTATGTTTAATAGTGACCAATTAATAGCTGAAATAATGATAACAGTATAAATATCAGGTACAAGGCTAGACGGAAAAATTGGGGGATTCTTCCGGATTTTCCGGTTATCATGCAACATAGCCTCACCTGCAACCGCTGCTTCAGTTCTAACAACTTCATATCGTCTTCCAGATCGTCATCGATCGCCACGTCGTCGTAATGTTCTTGCTCTTCCTGCTTTTGTTTCTTCACCGGCCGATGTTGCGCCTCCGTTTCCACGTACTGTGCGATCGCTTCGTAGTACGGCCACTGCTCGTTTAGAATGCCCTTGTTCAAGAATTTCTGTTTCCACTGAAATATATTTTTTATATTTTATATAGAGCTCATTATTGGAAAAGAACTAATCAAATCATATTTGTTTTTCATTCTCTAAACAGTAAATTTTACTAAATAGTATTTTTGTAAATGACTCATATTTTGTCACTTTCTTTTAAATTAAAAGAAAGGAATGAAATATTTCAATAAAAGAGTTTTATTACATTTGATTTTACAGATAAATCTGTTTAATATTTTTTAGATTAATGAGATTAACATTGTAATGTTAACAAAGACTAAGTATGTATTTCCTAATATAGTGTGGTACAATTTTTAGTCTGTGCTTTCAATTATAAAATGTACACTAATATTTAAGACAATAAAAATTACCCTGAACGTTTTTAAAAGGTGCGTCCATATTTCCGGTAGATCTAGTAAACTATGATCAAATGGTAATCCGATGTTACGTAACCTTTTCTCAACTTCCCTGTAAGAGACAATGCCTAAGAGTAATAATTGTCTTAACTCTTAAATATAAATTTAAACAAAATTATTGAATAGTGGCATTAAGTTTCACTGGTTACCTCCAACCGTGGTTCGGGTCTCGCAATGAGAATTTAAACAGGTGTTCCAAGTCTGTTCTTGCACTTATTAGATTGAAGACCCATTCCTCTTGCCCTGTTAAAAATATATATTATCTAATAATTTTTATGTATTTAAAGTTATGTATAAACCTAAATCATTTCACCAATTAATTTGATTACCGATTGAAAAATCAGGATATTTAATATGAGAAATATTAAAACAAAACTCCAGAGTAAATCAGAAATATAAACACTAAATAAAAAAAGGCCATGCTCACTTTATGAACTCATTACAACAACAGTATCTAGTCATAATATTTTATATATCTACCTAGTTGTGTGTATATATATATATATATATATATATATATATATATATATATATATATATATATATATATATATATATATATATATATATATATATATATATATATATATATATATATATATATATATATATATATATATATATATATATATATATATATATATATCCGCTACTAACATTAAGTCCGCTTTTTGTACCATAATTATTTGGGTCAATACAGTTATTCAAATTAAATAAAAAAAAAACTGGACATATTAACCAATGTCATTAAATCTCAAACCAAGCAGAGCTTGTATTATAAGTACTAGATGACTGATAAACATACTTAAATACTTTCGTAAGTACGTACATATTAGGTAACAAAAGGTACATAAATATTTATATTGTGCAAGGATTGAACTCGCGACCATTGGAAGGTGAGGCGGTGTGTTAAATCGTCAAGGTCCTCACAAAATATATACTTTAATAAATGATGACTCTGAGAAGAGAACTTATATTAATTCTACTTACACCCAATTAATGGATTAAGACTGAGGGTTCCTTCGCCCAAGTAAAGCTCGAACAGGTTGTAGTATACCCATGATTTGTTATTTGTGGCCTTGGCTTTTTGGTATTCCTGAGAAATATGAACTATTATTATTGTAATTTTGGAAGCCATGGAATAATATACAAGTTGATAGTACACCTTGTGAAACTGTAACTCTCATCTATAGACATGAACATCACAGAATACATTTTAGTACCGCTCATGAATTGTCGTACTAAACTTGGCTAGACTTTGTACTTAGTAACATTGCTACTCTATATATATATATCTTTTAAATCGAAACAGAATCATGCATACAAGTCTAGAAATTGTTGATTTGTTAATTGATTCATGATTTATTGAAAGACGGTCCACGTCATTTTTCGCTAACAAACAGGTATAGATACGAGCTTGATTCAGGTCGAGTCCATTAAACTGCCGCTCAATAGTCCCGCGAATTCACTAATGTAGTTATACTCACTGCAAATGTTGACGCCCATTTTCTAGAAATTTCTCTACTTGTTAATGTTTCGGGAAATCCGTATTCCTCTATCATAATCGCCAATAGATCGCTGAAACAATTTATTTCATTTATTTATCTGAATATGGATATTAAATTAAATTATCTTAAATTATAATATTCTAAATATCCCAATTCATAATTTTTAAACATAAATATTATAACAAAAAATATAATTTCAAATATTTAATGAAGAAAAAAAATCATCATTAAAATCTACTTACTTCCATGCCCATTTCCTTTGTTTGAATATCCAGTCATTTTGTAAACGGGTTTGTATAAATGTCTCGGTTATATGTTTTGACCCTGATGAAATAGAGAATTTAAATATATTCACCTTTTTGAGTATAAAGTGATAGGAGCATATATATTGTAAAAAAAATTGTTCCTAAAAATGTAACGATAGCTCATTACATTTTTAGGGACAATTTTGTTCGAGAAAACACCCAAAATAATATATTTGCTGCAATGGACGGATACAATAACTAGATGTTTTTTTGTCATATAACTCGAAATGGTAAATAGGCTAACGGTCCACTTTACACAATGTGATAACACAAAATATACTGTGACGTCCATTTTACCACATCTTGTATTGTCATCCCTGATGACCGAAGTGTTATAAACAGTGGAACACAGTTATGCAAACACTATTGCTTAGCAAACCCTGCAGATGATTTGCAGTAGGTATGGTTTCACAATTAGATTTTTTCAACCAACTTAAAAAAAGGGTATTCAATTCGGTTGTATTTTTTTATGTTTGTTTCCTCATAACTCCATAAGTTGTAAACAGATTCTAAAAATTATTATTTTATCTGAAAGGAGATTGGTCCTATAGAAATTTTATCAAATTCGGTTAAGTAGCTTAGTTTTTAAATGAAAACAACTAGTTCTGCCACAAATTAAGTCTTGTTTTTTGTGAAAAACAATCTTAATTAATGAAATACAACATGTTTTTTTTTGTAAATGCTTTAATACACAAAATAGATAATTAAAACTGATTTAAAACACTATAATACAGGTCTAGAAATGTGAAATGCATAAAAGCAAATCCTTTTTTGGCCTTTGCATGAGAATTCTGGGAAATGAAAATAGTATATGACAGAGCCACAAGTATGAGTATTAAAATTTAACTTACATTGAAACTCATCACCCTCATCATCCTCTCCGTTCTTGTCGGTGTCCTTTTTCTTTTTACAATATTTGCTTGTATTCCGTTGTCTCACCATAAAATTACCAGCTGTTTCCTTCTCCAAGTTGATGAGATAGTCAGGTTCATACAGTTGAAAATATTTTATCATTGCATCGTATAACGGCCACTCGGTCAACTCGGCGCCTTTTTTCATTTTTAGTCGATGTTTTCTCTGAAATTTGATAAAATTACATGAAACTTTGTCCGACGACTTTGTCCGCGTGACCGGAATATTATAACTGGCCAGGATAAAAATAGCCTAAGTACTTCTCCATACAGTACGTGTATATAAAATGTTAGAGAGATTACATAAACTATTAAGGTGCTAAGAGAGGTAACAAACAATCAAACTTACTTACGCAATTATAATATTATAGTGTATATATATATATATATATATATATATATTATAATTGCGTAAATAAATACTAAATATTAATAAAATGGAAAGTACAAAGTACTAGTATTGCGTACCGTGTCTTTACCCACGTGAATGAGAACAAAAAAAAATGTTTATCTGTGTATCAAATTTTATTTAAATCCATTTGGTTGTTAATCTGTGGTTGGGTAACATCCAAACATGTCACATTTACAATATTAAACGAATTACCAAATATACAAATTTTACTTACATTGAAAGTTGTTCTGATATGTTGCCATAATCCCTTCATATCCTGTATGCAACAATCATTAGGCAAATCTTGGCTCCTCATTGCTCTCTCTACAGTTCTGTAAAAACAATTAACTATATATTTATTTTATATTGTTATTTCAATAAAAAGAAATACCAAGATTATTTACTAACTGTGACAAATATAGATCTTATTATTTTAATTAAAACCTAAACTACTGATATGATGATACCGATTTGATAAAATTTCTACGGGACCAATCTGTAAGTATATCCTTACAGATATAAAAATAAAATTTCTCAAATGGATTTACAATTGACGTAGTTATGAAATAACAAACATAGAAAAAAATTACAAAAGAATTGAGAACCTCCTTTTTTAAGTTGGTTGATTAAATTTCTGCCATAAAATCACATTAGGTACGTTATTCCGGTGTAAGATAAAGTGTAATGATATTTTTTACACAATACGCAAGCACCCAAGTATTTTTTTTTTTTTTTATATTCCAATGTAAAATGGAATAGCAGATTAATTAACAATCAATAGCTGATTGAACAACAACACCTTAATGACTGATGGTCTAGTGGCACATCGCTTTACCTTCCGATGTTCGCGGGTTCAATTCCCGCACAATATAAACATTTGTATTCACGAGTTTGTTTGTATTGATTCCGTATATAGTATTTAATATATATCAAAAAAGAAGTATTCGAGTATGTAATTCTTTAGTATCCATATAGCTTATAGCGCTAGCCGAAGAAAACTACGCCCCAGTAGACAAGGTACAAATTAATCTATTGATAGCATCGCATTCGGCGCCCACATGAAAAAGAGCAAGACAATGCATTTTGCCATCTCATTCTATCTCATGAAATTGCTAGCGATTCTCTCTGTTGCTTGTAGTTTATACTTTGTTTAGGACTAGTTGATACTGTGTAATATGTCCAGTGCTATTTATGGATTTATTTTATATATTATATTATAGATGGTTAAATTAAACAGTCGAGCAATTTTGATTCACTCCAGACGTGAAATTGTGTGTGAAAGTCTAGTATATAATTATACGAGTTATTATATATATATATATATATATATATATATATATATATATATATATATATATATATATACATAAGTTATGCACCTCCACATAGTTTGAAAATCTTCTAGTTTAACCTCCTTTGCTTCTGATATACACAGTATTAATTTTAGCCGCCATTCATCGCTCCCTGAAAAAGAGAAATTATTTGTAATATTTACATTTTACTTATCCTACTCTATAAACGCAAGTTTTTGACGATGTATAGATAGATATTTACTACAGTGATGGTTTACCATCAGATGAACCCAATGCTTTTTTACTACTCCTTACTACCACGGTAATATAAAAAATAATTATATAAAAAGTATTGTTATGAATAATTACAGAGTATAGTATAGATCTTCTATATAAATATCATTTTAATTTCTATTTCTCTTTTTATCTATATTTATTAAAAACAATAATAGTTCATAAAATCTGTATATTGCATCTATGATGTCAACGGGCATTAAAAGGATATTATGTACTCTCTATCCTTACCATAAGTAAAAATAAGGCCATGAAAATTTTATCTGATATTCTTTTAATATAGAAAATTAATATTTTTTTTTACATTCTGAATAAAATGTATGTGTACTAAACCTAGTCAATATCGTAGGCGGCGCTCTTACGGGGGTGACCATAGATATAGAAATATGTTTAGCGATATGTGGTAAGGATAGATATGGAGAAAAGAGAAAAATGGTGGGAGAGAGTAGTTGACAGATGTGTTCATGTTTTCTTATTTCTTACGATAATTTTCCTAAAAATAGTAATAATAGTAATTAGTATTCAATTACTTACAACTTTCATACTTATCCAATATTTTACTTTTACCAAAATGTTTGTCAAAGATTTTGTAATATGGCCAACTCTTGTTTTTTGTTTTCTTGGCAAGTTTGTACATCTGAAATAAAGTTTTATTTGATTGTAATTTTGATTTTTATTTGTGTAACAAATAATACTATATGTATTTATCAAAAATATTGATTACAGAACTATAAACATTTATTTATTTAACAGCATGTTTACATAAAACCAAGAACAATCTTTCATTAAATATATATTATATATAAAATTTAAAACTTTATTCACTAACATATAACTTCAGTTAATAATAATTTAACATACAGTTGTTAGACACAGAACAAATTTATTATTGTTATACTTACATCATAAGTGTATGACCATTTTTTTCTAACATGATTTATTGTCATTTCTTCTGGAAAACCATTATCCAATAATATTTTGTAGAATTCCCTGCACAATTAAAAGAAAGTATGAAAAAATAAAAATATGATGTTCATCAATACACAACCAGGGGGTCTACCATGAAATGAAATTTTCAGGCTCAATGTCGTGTTTTTATTCGTACCGAAATTGACCGATATTGGTCCAGTAGTTATTACATTACTTTCATATTATATATATATATATATATATATATATATATATATATATATATATATATATATATATATATATATATATATATATATATATATATATATATATATATATATATATATATATATATGATAAATTATCATAGGCACAGTGTAGTATATAATTTAAGAGCAGCTTCTATATGTTTAAAAGTACCACGACATAAAATCTTTTCATACGACATAGAAAGTTTTTTTACTGTCATCATTCATGATGTCACACATGGCCACCACAGAATATCAGCACTGTAGCAATTAATTTACTGTAGCACATGCTGAGTGACGTTGGCAATAACAAGATGTAAAGTTTGTTTTCCCTTGATAATTAATGTATCTCTTTTTTTTTGGCAATAAATATTTTTTTTCTTCCTTTCATATTATTTTGTGGAAATGAAAATTATAACCAAACCTCCTACAGTTGAAAATGTGTTATATTTATATCAATTTATAGGAAGGAAATTATTTTATTGTTAAAAGTTACATTATATTTTAATGTAATAACTCAGTGGGCTGAAGCATGTAGTCAGGCTCACATTCGCGTCACTGCACCAAGCTTTCTCAATCTCATTACAAGTACATTAAATTGGTAGTTATTACATTTAAATATTAAAATATTTATTTTGCTTTTGGATATGATTGATGAGATTGTGAAATATTACCTACTAGCTGTTTCTCATGACTTTGCCTGATGTATCCTGTGTGTTCTTAATACACAGGATACGTCAGGCAAAGCCCCACTTATGTACCAAATGTTATTCAAATTCATTTAACTATTTCAGCATTAGTGAGTGCATTACCTACAAACATCTTTACGAACTTGCAAATTAATAATATTAGAAGGACCCATTATTACGTATAGTAAAGTTCGTTATAAAAATTTCATGAATTGTCTTATTTAATTTTAGGATAGGTAAGGCTTACCTCCAAGGTTGTTTCTTTTTTTTAAATAGCCAATCATTATCAAATCGTAACTGAAAAAGTCTCTTGTTAAGGTCTGAAGTCCCTGTAAATATATATACCAATTAGAAATAAGTAAAACGATTGTATTGATAGATTTATCATGACAAAATATTGTTTAATAAATTGGTACTAACAAACAAAAGTTTTCTCTTCCATGTTCTTAATTAATGTTTATATCCTTAAATTTATGAATAAGAGCTTTGTAACTTTTCTAAATTTTAATTATAATTAACAATAAATTATTTAATTTTATATTAATATTTAAAAAATATACAAAAAAAAGCAAATAGATTTTTTTTACACATGACAATGACAACATTAACAAGACAACACATTGCATGACAGACAAGTGATTTGACATCGAAAAGAGATAAAAGATAGAGTACTTTTCGTTAAGATTTGCTAACTTCAGCATTTTCGTTGTATTTTGGTGGTAGTAGATTAAAATTAAGGGTAGTACTCGTAGCAGAAGATCAAGCTTTGAATCAAACATTCATAGTGCCGTTTATAGATTAAAGATAGAACTGCTTTGCCTTCTTTATTTTACAATTGGCAATAAATGCGTAGTAACACTAGTAGGTAAAGTAGCAACACTCTTTCTTTCTGTCACATTTATTTTGGTTCTATATGTTATATTGAATGGTTTTCACGTGGGTTTTATAATAGATACTGCTTAATTATAATGGTTACCAATTTTATAAATTAAACAAAAGAGAAAAATGCATCGACTTGCTTCAGCTAGAAATATTTGCCAAAGTAGTTTTCATGGAATTTCAATACCAGCCAATAACTCGCTCCAAAGCACATCGTTTTCTGAAAATAAATGTTTATTTTGTCGGAAAAATCTTCTTGGATTTTACATTACAGGTATATTATCAACTTTATCCTGTGTCCATCTATTTTATAATTATTTGTATATTAATTCAACATTTTTATAAAAAATAACCTAAATTCTAATTGCGTAACTTTTCGGTATCATTCCAGAAAACTACATTAATTTTAGACATCAATCCACACGCACTGTTAGTGCATTGAAATCCCTGAGAAAAAAGGCTAAACATAAAAATTACAAAAAATATGGAGAACTATTGGAAGGTTTGTATTGTTATTTTGTTTGTTTATAACCGCCCACATCATTGTGATGTTTCATATTTATATTATTTTTCAGTTGGTGACAAAGAAATGACAGAAACTCAAGTATCTATTAGTAAATTGCATGCATCACATGTTTCAAAACTAGCTACTAGTCCTGTATCATTAGGTCAACTTCATCAGCTAACAAACAAAACAAAATCAGATAAGAAATCACCAAGTATAAAACAAGTTGATCCAGAATTACTTCAAAGTGTAAGAGAGAAAATATTGAAACAGTCTTCCGTACCTGAATCAGAGAAGATAGTGCTGGAAGATGACAAATGCGCCTTAGTGTATACAAATAATCAAATTCCTGGAATGGAAGACAAGTTTAAAACAAAAAATTATATAAATATGGTGAAAGAAAGTTACTATAATTTTAGAAAGGCTACATTGTATGATCAAAAGTTGCAAGACCTCAGATATGCCATTAATGAAGGTTTGAACCAACAGTTTGATTTTAATGTATCTACAAAAGAAATTACTGAAATGGAGAAAAGTTCAGAATCACAGTCTCTACCAAAGAGCCCTCATGCAGTTTTTAGAGAGTTGTTTATAGAAAATCAACTGGATAGTTATGATCAAGAACTTATGACACACATATCTAACATGCAGTAAGTATATTATTTGAATGTAAAGTATTGTAAATCTATACCTGTTTGATATGCACTATTTTCAGTTCATTTGTATTAAATTTACTAACTTTTAGAATTGGTTGTTTAATTCTTAATGATTGAAATAATTTAAAACATAGCTAAATATTAAAAAAGAAATTGCAATGGAACAATTGATATAAAGCAAGTTTTAATTTTAAATTAAAAGTGTTCCTTGTAACTTAATTAGATTAAGCAAATGTAATAGATATTTTATATATAGTTATGATTATTTTTAATGTATATATATTTTAATAATTAGACAAAGTAAGCTTATTAAATTATATATTTAATTTAGTTTCATTAAATCTGAAATATTGTATCTGAAATTTCACTTTAATAATTTTTATGGTCATTACATTTGTGAACAAAAACAATTTTATTTGTAGAGCACAGGGAATAGCTTATCCTGTCATTGATGACTTCTGCGATGATCCTGCATTGCACAGTGAAATAACTGAAGAACATGAAGATTTTGATTTTGAGCATATAGAACCAGCTGAAAATATGGTTAAAAGTTTGAAGGTCCAGAAAGCGTAAGTTGATTGTTTAGAAAATAAAGTAGCTTTATTAGTATGATTAATTCACATGATATTAATGTTATATGATAATAATATCATATTAATTTTAGTTCTTTGGAGGGCACATAATGCTATCATCAGGTAAGTAATGTCAGAGGCCTTCTGTTTGATGAAGGTCAATGCCCTTAATATGAGTAGTAGTATTATATTAATTATGGGAAAAGTAAATTCAGTTATTAGAAAATTTAGTAAAAAAGTAAATATTATAAACATTAGTTTTTAATTAATTTTGACCATCGGTTGTTCTCAATGCATAGTAAATCATGAAATAATAATCAAGACAATTGTGACCGATGTCTTATTATTGAAAAATGGGCTTTGTTAGACAGATAAACCTCTGCAACCTTTATGATCTATTGTGCCCACTCTTTTTTTCTTTTTTGAAGTTTATTGTTAATTCCTTTCAATGATGGAAATTTTAAGATGTTCTCAGTAGTGATGTTTTATCTCGTCAAGATACAAAGTGTATATTCTGAAGGAGATATATTGTTTGTACATGAGTGGGGCTACAGCCACCTAATTAATAGTTCATTACACCAATTGATTACAAAGGTCATGACATTTGATCATGTCTAACATTTGTTAATTATGTCAACTTTTTAAATTACTCTTACTCTCATAAATAAATTGGTGAACACTGCTAAAGATTCAAATATTAAATTCACTAAATAGCAATAATCAAAGAATAACACCACCATGAATGTTAAA
This sequence comes from Galleria mellonella, assembly GCF_026898425.1. Lineage (NCBI taxonomy): Eukaryota > Metazoa > Arthropoda > Insecta > Lepidoptera > Pyralidae > Galleria > Galleria mellonella. The sequence goes on from NW_026442117.1 coordinate 3,048,258, forward strand.
GACAGTAGAATAATGTTAGATTATTTGGATTATTTAGCCGTACATATGAGCTGAACAGTTTAATAGATGTGACTAAACTGTTGTTACCAAAAATCATTTCATCCATCCCATTTGAAATAAAATGTTAAATCAAGGTTAGTGTGGGTTTATTCTCCACTATTTAAACTAAAACATGATGCATTGTGTTAGACAGTAGAACTCTTTTCTGTAATATTAGAGATAATAATAAGAGAGAATTATCCAAAATTACATTAATATAGTCATTATAGAATAATTTTAAGTCAGTAATCAAGTTGTAAATAAGGATGAGAGGACAGTAGTGGTTATAGATATGTAGTATTTGTAATATAATTTTTGAATCTGATTTTTTTTATACAACTTAGACTGGCAAACAAGCTATTTTTGTATGGCTTAAGAAAAATGTAAAGAAACAAATTTGGATTGAGGAGACCCTAAAGCAGTGTATAGAAGTCTAATAGCAGTACAAATAGAAAATCTATTAATGATAGAATGTTGTTATTTGCTACTAATTAAAATTAATGATAATTTCAAAAAAACTTCAGTTACCTTTTCAACAGGTTATAAAAGCGTTTTTTTATTTGTTAATAGCAAACAAGAGTTAAAACGTAAAAAGAAGGAAGTCCGTGAGCGGCGCCGCGCTCAGCAGGAGCTGAGCATGAAGCAAGACCGGCGCTCGCTGCAGCGCCGCGGCCGCCAGCTCGCGCTGCACCGCACGCTCGCCGCGCATCTCGACGTGCTGTGCTCACTGCGCATGGTGCACGAGGTACCACATATTTGCCCATGTCTTGTACACTACCTACCCGATATGGCTTCACACAAGTGGATAGTTAGAAGATCCCAAATATTTTGTAATAATTAACATAGCTTTCATAGTTTAAAAGATTTTTTTTGATTAGTTAATTTTGAATCAATGTATCGAATAGTATTGTACTGTTCAATACATTGGTGGTGATACATTGATTATTGGTGAACTTTCTATCTTTCAGTCAGTCTAGGTATTATCAAATGAGATTACAATTAAGACTGTTTTATTTTATTGATATACACTGTTGAAAGTGAAAAAGTATAAATATTTTAAGTTACTTATGCTGTAAGTTTTCCCTTCATATTAAAAATTAGAACAGCAATGAATTAAACCTTTTTTATCGAAAGAGTTTTGTTTTATTAGAATACTTATTTTTTGTTGAAAAATGTAAATTATACTCCCTTTTTGCATATTTAACATCTCATGTGGAGTGTTCTACTTATTTTTTTTGTGGATTTTAATATAAAAGTAACTGTAAAATGATAGTTATTTCATTAATTATATTACGCATATTTGTACATAAGATGCTCATAAGTTTATATCTCAAATTGAGGAAGTGAAATTTATAAATTTAAAAAATGTATCTGACCCAGATTGTTACTAGGTGGGCTCTTATCTACGAGTAGTTAGTATCTGCAAATCAAACATGAATGATAAGCTAGATACTAAATTGTCACATTGTACTTTTGATAAAGTTCATAAATTTAAATTTTCATCATATATTACGTATTTAGCATTAAATTGATAAAGAATGCCTTTAAGTGTAGTGCCAGCATATATAAGGTTCACATGTTGGATTTATGTACATAGAAGTTAAATAAATATATACAGAATATAAATTATTTTCTAAACCAGACAAACAGTTGATGATAGCCAACCTCGCTTCGGTTGATTACTAATCTTAAAATTAGAGAATTTTTTTATGAGGGCCACACTACCATTAATTTTAATAATCGCAAAGTAATGATATTTATACTTAACTAGTTGTATCCCGCGGGTTCGTTCGCCTGAATCAGTACATATTTACTCTCTACCTCTTTGCTAAGTTAGGATATAATCTACCTTTGTACCAAATTATATTCAAATCCTACTTGAGTACTTGCATGTATAATATGTAACAAACATTCATCCATCATTACAAGTTTTTGCATTAATAATGTTAATAGGATTTTTGTTTTTTTTTTTTTTATTCACATTGTATACTATATACTAATTAAAGGAGTGAATATTGTTACAGGGCCGACAGGTTCTCCAGTATTATAGACAACGGAGTTCCAGGGTCCCAGATCACCCCAAAGTTAATGACGTGAAAATTTATAATACTCTCCTACATGGATATGCGTCAATGGTAAGTTTTGGTTTCATACATTTGTTTATTTTATGAAGCACATGCGGCATAATCTTGAAAAAGAAACTTTCCTTTATCAACAGATATGAACACCAAATCTGTGATAAAATGAAATCTTTACATAATATAATAATTAAAATATAATTAAGACTGTACAGGATTAAACCGAATTTCTTAGGCGAATTTAATTGTAAAAATCTACTTATATCATAGAATATATTAAGATATATACAAAAAAAAAATATTTTTTCATGAATGAAAATTCTATAAAAGTAATTGAGTTGACTAACTTAACAGCTGGGCGCGCCGTGTTAGTATGGGAGATACAATTTTTCTTTAGCGTTGATTGACTCATGTTTCTTTGAGAAAAGTATTACATCTCAACACAACAATCCCTTAAAAGGATTTTAATGATTTAGATTATTATCATATAAATGTTATTAGATGGTGTGACGACTTCAAATGCATTATCAGCGGATGAAGATGGTTCAGGACCGTTCAGTTATAGTTTATATGGAGGGCTAGATTTTTTTATATAACTTAGAATGGTAAACAACCTGACGGCTCACCTGATGGAAAGTGGTAGCCGTCACCTATAGACATGAACCGTATTAGGGGAATGACAGAGTATACTGTTTTGCCCATGATACTCCCCATGGGTTGCCGTTCCTGAGGACTCGGGTATTATTCCTCTGTACCCTGTTTCACTGCCATATCCCACCCTTCAAACCGAAACACAACCATGCAAACATAACTGCTTCTCGATAGAAACACGAATAGGACAGAGGTGCCCAAGCAAACGACTTTTGTACAAAGTCTCCCTCTGGTAATAGGTTAGATTAGTGACTAAAATAATGATGACAAATATATTACTTTAGCTTTTGTGCTAAGACGCGGAAAGACGCAAACGAGTACGTCAACGCAAGTGACAAATATCCAAATATAGATCATGCTTTGTCTTATAATTGATAATAAAAACGTCATTTTTAATGTGTCGAATAAATAGTCTGTTTTTATAAAACTACTAGTTCAGATTTTTTTATCTATCATTTTTACTTATCTTCAATATGAAGAAAAAAAATTATCAGTAGTTAAAATAGTAATATAGACTATCGTGCATATAATAAAACTGTAACATCTTAATAATGTTAAAAATATTATAACCAATTAACTACAATATATTTTCAATCAATAAATATAATTTTACCAGAAATCGTTTGTATTGATTGTTACGCGATTACGTAGTTAATTCTGAACCGATTTCGATAATTCTTTTCATATTCGATAGAGCTTACGTTCATTTTTAATCTCGCATTAGTATAATTATTTTCTTTATGGAGCAAAAAATAGCTCGTTGCGAAGTAATATCTACTTATTACTCGCACTAAAGACACGCATTACTGCGTTCTATATTCAAATGCGATCAATCGAATGTGTTTACAATACATCTTGTCGTACATTGGCCTATGTGTTTACAATTGAGGTCATTTCTTTAAGACTTGTACTTAGCTTTAGCTATTTCCCGCGACTTTGCTCGTGTGAATAAACTATACTGTGTGTTAAGTTAGAATATAATCTAATCGTCGACCAAATTTCATTCAAATCCATTCATCGTTTAAGCATAGAGTACAAAAACAATAACGAACTTAACAACCATTTTCACAAACTTTCACATTTAAAATACTAGCAGTATCCCGCGGTTCAAATTAACAGATTTTAACTTAATTCAGATTTGTTCTGTAGTTTTTGAGTGAAAGAGTAACAAACATCAATCTTTATGGACATTCTCATAAATTTTTGCATGTAGTAGGGTTCATCATAATCAAATCAGCAGTTAACTGCGCACTGCGTTTAATTCAATACTTGTATGTGACATTGTTTATATGTAAAATTGTTTGTTTGTTTGTGATTTTGCACTTGTACTGTCTAAAACTGCTATCATATTCGACACAATGTAATATTGTTATAGAATAAATTGAATTAAATTGAACTGCTGAATATAGATCTTCCCCATAAGGGGGTTGTGCCAATAGTTATCACGTTTGGCAGACGGATAATTAGGCAGTTAGGCTTCGATGTTTAGTGGAATGCTCCTGCCCATCCCTCGAGTTTAAGTTACATTAATCGCTTCCTACGACAGCCACGGGAAAGAAAGGGGTTGTCCATTCCATGCCGGGACCATAGAAAAATAGTTTTTTTATTTGTCATTCATTAAAAAAAAACGAAATGGAAACCCCGCCTGCGATAACGGTATACGCTAGCGATGTGTGAGGGATGATGAGAATGAAAATGCAGGTCAGTTAGCCCATCGCACAGTGGGAACTCTCCTAAGAAAGCCATCTCATAAATACTTTTTCTAAAACTCTGTGGATATGCATGTATAATACCTCAAATTGTAGCTAAAGAGTTACTCTATCATTATAAGTATGATTCAAATCTGTCACTGTTCATACTTCATAGAACAGAGCATCTAAAGTCAAGGAATGAAAAAAATACAAAAATAATTATGAAACTTAAATTTCGTTTGGTATAATTTTATAGTATCAAAACAATAGAAGTCATATAGTGTGATACCATTTTAAAATGCTTAGAATGTGTACTTTACTATAAAATAAAAATATATTTAGTTTAGTACAATATTACTTAACCAAAGAACCATATATCGTTATATGTATTATTTTCTTTTCTCAAACTTTCAGTTGGAGATTTGACAGTTGCCGAAGCTTGCCGAAGTTCTGATTTTGGTTTAATTTATTAGGAAATATAATGTAATTTGAGGGCAAAAGATTTTTTTTTGCAGTTTTACTGCGTAATATATTTAAATCTAGTATAATATCATGGTGAGAATGTTTTTTTCTAAGTACGTATATTAAGATTTTTTTCTTTATTTGAGATTATCTGTCTGGACACTCAAAAAAATACTTTTGTCTCAATTATTACTTTATATTTTATCTTTTACGTTACTTTTAACAAGTATTTCACATAGTATTTAGTTCCCATTTCCATACAGACCTATTCTTTACCGCATAACCGCATAATGATGAATTTTTTAAATGAAGTAATTTTGCACACGTCTATGATCATTATTAAGTATAAAATAGTGCATTTACATATGAAATATTACAGTTCTTTATAAGCATTTGTTATTTCTAAACAATTGTTAATTACTTATCTCTCCGCAATAAGTGAAGTCTCGTGTACCGGACGCGACTTAAGTCTCTTATTGTTGAAAGTGATACAAATTATATTGATTATATCTCAAACTATGTACGAAATAATATTACCGAATCTTCAGATGCGAATATAGAATTTTTGCTATATTCGCAAGTATTTAGAAGTCCTTCATAACTCAGTTTCGTCAACGCTATACGAAATGTGGTCGAAAGAAAGAACAGTTTTTAAATCAAAATAGCAATTGGTTTAATGTCATTTTCACTGTAAATCTAGAAAAAACAACATGCGAACCTGAACCTACTACTTCGACAGAGAAAAGAGGAAGACCTTCTAAAAGATACAATGACAGTTCAGAGAGTATAAAGAAACGGAAAAACAAGGGACTGCTTGATACCTGTGGACTTGATTTCATACTGAACTCATATGTACAGGGTTTAAGGTCACGTGGTGAAGTAGATGAAGCATTCATCGTTGATATTTTACGAGCATGGCCGTCAGAAAAAAAGAGTGAAATACGCAGTAATTTTCTTAATGAACCGATAAATATAACAGCATATTCAAAAGATGAAGATCTTAGCATTTTTGTAGAATTGGATCTGAACAAGGCACAGTAAGAAAATATGATGAGTTGTTTGATAGCAAAGAATTGCTTATTGTTTCCATCATACAGTTGATTCGTGAAGTTACAGAATCTTGCTATCCGCAAAATCACAAGGTGTTGATTCATTGTGAAAGTGTGATACGTTACTTTTCTGTCTTGCCTTTTGGGCAACTTTTAGAAGATGATCAAGAGTCACGGAACAAAGACTATAAACAGTTCAGGCTTCATCATGCAAGACAATGTTCGAGGGTAGCCACTAACGAAGATGTTCTACACGCACTTTTATATACCTCTGACCCATACATACAAGTTTAAGAAAACCTTCCAATAAAAAATATTTAGAACTTTTTGATGAAGTAAAGCTCTTGAGTGACTTCTAAGTTATCTTTATAAGAGTTTTTGTTTTTTACGCAGATACTTTTACTTATTCCTGTATAAATTTCTTAGGACATAAATGTAAGCCTACAAATTTTATATTTCTTGTATTCCTATATTATTTATAACTATTAGAAATAAATTTTTACTCACAACGCATACATAATTTAAAAGCATATATATTTAAGATTATCAGGAAAAAAAATCATGTACATATCTTTATTAATACGGAAGTTATAGATTTATGAGATGAAAAGGAGTTAAAGTTCCCACTGTGCATCGTGATGAATACATCTGGAATTCAGTACGATGGTTTCCAGAGGGGACCACGTGGAGGTCGACCTGACAGAGCATATTGTCAGCAATGGAACTAGTAGTCTACATTAATAATTTATTGATTACCGATTAGTAGAGACTAATATATTATTACTATTTTGTCAGGGTGAATTAGAAAATGTAAAGGAGTTACTCTCGTTCATGTCGGAGGACGGGATAGAACCGAATGCGCAGACCTTCGCCGCGGTGTTCGAATGCGTTCACAGAAGTAGTATCGAGGACAAAAATGTAGTATTGAAATATTACTGCGAGCAGATGGATAGCAAGGTAGTGTGTCAGTTTACATTAATTTTTTTACGCAACATGAATTAAATAGTCTAATGTTATGATGATCATGTTGCAATGCACTATTAAAACTCCTAATACGAAGTTAAATGATGAAACGTAAATCAAAATTTTATATTAAATAAACTGTTTTTTTTATGTGTATATAAATAACTTTATTACTTTGTTTGCCAATTTAATTATCTGATTAATGTTTGTATTTAAATTGTTTTTGGGCTACATACTTATGATAGTTATGTGGTAATTCATAAACAAGTGAGTTTCGCTTATTTATGAATTAAGTCATATAATCACCGAATTGTAATTTTGAAGGTTTTTGGCAGTTTATATTCGTCATTTTTATTTTGTACTATAATTATATAAGGTTTAGCACTTGCACAAGTACAACGTATCTATCTAGCTGCTTAAGTTATACCACAGATAATATATGCTATACACAGCATCGAAGATCCCACTATACATTTTTTATTTCAGCCGTTAACTGTCCACTGTTGAACATAAGCTTTCTCCATAAGGGGAGTTTTGCCAGTAGTTGCCACGCTTGGCAGGCGGGATGCCAATCGCAGTTAGGCTTTTAAAAATGTTTTAAGAGGGACGCTGTTGCCCATCCCTCGCTAGACTATACATAATCTCAAATATACAAATCCTGTTCTCTGTAGCAGTTTGCAAAATTATTTATCTATAAATGAAATCGTATATAATTTGGTAATCATTATAATTAATTTTTAGGGGATCACATTAAACGATTTAGTAGACAAAACCAATTTTCTTTATGATCAACGGGAAGTTGTTTTAGAAGCCATAAAAAGAATACAACCCGACTTTAAACCCCAGTACACACCCCCTGTTCTTGACTACGATTGTCCATTGATGGAGGGCTTAAAATTAACTGAAACAAAAGCCAGAGAAGGGCTGAATAAATCTCCTGCTGAGGGCGTCGTGTCTTTGGAGGAATTGATACAAATGGGCAAAAAGCAATTGCAAATAGAAATAAAAGGAGAGATTGAAGTGAAAAATATCGATGTCAAAGATGAATCATCACCAACTGTGAAATTCTGTGTAAGTTTTTTTAGTGTTATGTATCTAATGAAACACTATAGTGTTAAGTAATCGAAAGTGGTATAACAGGATGTTTATACTAACACTAACAGCAAGTGAATATTTTTAATCCTGCAAACGTCATTTTACACCCTATTTACCAGATACAATTCTTATTTTGTCGAGATAAAAACTATTATCTAAAAATACCTCTCAATTTGGAGCAACTAATAATATATGTTTAAAAAAATTCATTAAAATTGGTTAAGTCAGAGATTATTAAACAAAATGTTCGTTCGATGGCACTGATTATTTGGTTATTTAGGATGTTCCATAATTATTTTATGTTTATAGAGAGAAAAACTAAAAGAAACTGAGGATCGGTGGCGTCAGGTGATCAAAGAAGCGTTTATCAGAAATTTAGGAACCCTCAAATCACAAAGTGTGGCATCTCATACTGCTATTACTTTATATCCTTATTTGAAGGTTTTGGAGGTAAGAACAGCGTCAAATATTTTAATTCAGTTAATTATTTCATATAGAAATTAGTTTAATATCGTGATTGTGGCTTCTTTTTCAGGTGGACCAGTTTGTAGATTTAATAATGAGTGAAATGAGTAAGTTAGTGGATGGCAGTGAAACGTACAGTCCTACACTTAAGTTATTACAAAGGGATTTAGGCACGCAAGTATATTACAAGTTAGTATAAATTATTTTATTATTTTAATTATGAATCCTATGACGATGTTCATTTTCTAAGTTTATATTGACATGGGTATTAATTTATTCATCTCATTTGCTGGGCCCAGAACCACAAGACTTTAGTATGCATTAAGAGACATGCTTACAGACAAGTCTCTGAAATTTTATCTGTAAGTGTATTTCTTTCAAAATAGGTAATATTCAAAGAACACATTCGTGCAATATTTGTGTCTCTTAATATTTTAACACACAAAACAATTACCACTATGCCATCTAACCAAGTGTCTCTTGCTATATTTTCTGATTTAATTTATTTACTTCTAAAAAGATTTACAATTGTTGCATTTTATTTACCACATAACAATTTTCATTCGCCAACTAATAATTTTTATTATTCAAACCAATGCAGGTATCAAATAGAGCAATACAGAAAGAACGGTACAATGGCGAAAATCGAGGAGATCTACGAGAAGTACTGCGAGTGGTATTTGAACCGGTCACCAGTAGACGAGAGCGGGCGCGCGTACAACTGCCGCCAGGCTTGGCAAGCATTGCAACATCGCTACCGTACTGGCGCTAGCCTGGTGAGTTTTCTTTTGTGCTTCATTACATGCCAGCTTTGAAAACTAAGGTGTTATGCATTTTGTACTATACCGTTCATACTTGTCATTAATGTTCTGTTCTGTTAATATTGTGTAGATACTTTCAGTGATCTGATATGAATTGTTAGGAACATTTTCAATAATTGTATTCCACATGCTATACGAGGCGTTTATATAATATAAATGTAACAAATATTAATTAATTAGGACTGTTTATTTTAACAATAAAAGTGTATGCAAATAAAGCCCTACAGTTTTGGTCCTTGGAGCCGGATAATTTTAATCACGATTCCAATTAATAGATATTTAACTATTTTAATGGTTTAAGTTTCAATTCTATTGTATTTTCTGTTTATTTATAGGATATAGAAGAGACACAGTGGCCAATGGAAACGAGACAAAATATTGGGAAGTTCCTGTATAACATTATTATTAATGACGTGAAGATCGATGTCAATATGTTTAAGCCGAAAGCTAAAGAGTAAGTTATTGGCATGGTCGAATAATATTTTAGTATCTTCCGTGGACAAAAATCTATACGACTATGTCGGATCGCAGGAAGCTGCTGCCGGCGGTGTACAAGGTGCACCGGCCGTGGGGGCGGCTGGTGCGGCTGGAGCTGAAGCCGCACCCGGTGCTGGCGCGCGTGTGGGCGGGCAGCGCGCGCGCCGGCCTGCGCGTGCGCGCCGCGCTCGCGCCCGCCGCCGCGCCGCCCGCGCCCTGGCTGTCGCGCGCCTCCCGCGCCTACCTGCTCACGCCCACGCCGCTCGTACGGTACGTACACGGCGCCCGCCGCCCGCCGCCCGCCGCCGCGCCGCCCGCGCCCTGGCTGTCGCGCGCCTCCCGCGCCTACCTGCTCACGCCCACGCCGCTCGTACGGTACGTACACGGCGCCCGCCGCCCGCCGCCCGCCGCCGCGCCGCCCGCGCCCTGGCTGTCGCGCGCCTCCCGCGCCTACCTGCTCACGCCCACGCCGCTCGTACGGTACGTACACGGCGCCCGCCGCCCGCCGCCCGCCGCCGCGCCGCCCGCGCCCTGGCTGTCGCGCGCCTCCCGCGCCTACCTGCTCACGCCCACGCCGCTCGTACGGTACGTACACGGCGCCCGCCGCCCGCCGCCCGCCGCCGCGCCGCCCGCGCCCTGGCTGTCGCGCGCCTCCCGCGCCTACCTGCTCACGCCCACGCCGCTCGTACGGTACGTACACGGCGCCCGCCGCCCGCCGCCCGCCGCCGCGCCGCCCGCGCCCTGGCTGTCGCGCGCCTCCCGCGCCTACCTGCTCACGCCCACGCCGCTCGTACGGTACGTACACGGCGCCCGCCGCCCGCCGCCCGCCGCCGCGCCGCCCGCGCCCTGGCTGTCGCGCGCCTCCCGCGCCTACCTGCTCACGCCCACGCCGCTCGTACGGTACGTACACGGCGCCCGCCGCCCGCCGCCCGCCGCCGCGCCGCCCGCGCCCTGGCTGTCGCGCGCCTCCCGCGCCTACCTGCTCACGCCCACGCCGCTCGTACGGTACGTACACGGCGCCCGCCGCCCGCCGCCCGCCGCCGCGCCGCCCGCGCCCTGGCTGTCGCGCGCCTCCCGCGCCTACCTGCTCACGCCCACGCCGCTCGTACGGTACGTACACGGCGCCCGCCGCCCGCCGCCCGCCGCCGCGCCGCCCGCGCCCTGGCTGTCGCGCGCCTCCCGCGCCTACCTGCTCACGCCCACGCCGCTCGTACGGTACGTACACGGCGCCCGCCGCCCGCCGCCCGCCGCCGCGCCGCCCGCGCCCTGGCTGTCGCGCGCCTCCCGCGCCTACCTGCTCACGCCCACGCCGCTCGTACGGTACGTACACGGCGCCCGCCGCCCGCCGCCCGCCGCCGCGCCGCCCGCGCCCTGGCTGTCGCGCGCCTCCCGCGCCTACCTGCTCACGCCCACGCCGCTCGTACGGTACGTACACGGCGCCCGCCGCCCGCCGCCCGCCGCCGCGCCGCCCGCGCCCTGGCTGTCGCGCGCCTCCCGCGCCTACCTGCTCACGCCCACGCCGCTCGTACGGTACGTACACGGCGCCCGCCGCCCGCCGCCCGCCGCCGCGCCGCCCGCGCCCTGGCTGTTGCGCGCATCTTGCACCTGTATATGGCGCGGTGTACCGTCTGAGTATCCTGGATTGTGCCCTCGGTTATTCGTGATCTTTATAAGACAAACTATCCTATTAGCTACTTGTATGACACTTATTATATTGCTTATTATTATTATTAAATAATACATTGACAGGATGCCACTACATGTCCAGAGCCAGTGGAAACGAATGGAGGAAGCGCCCCCGGAGACACTTTACCCAGCGCTGGACAGCCTCAATCAACTCGGCGAAGTGCCGTGGGCCATCAACAAGCGGATACTTGACTTGCAGCTCGAAGTGTTCAGGTAAACCTTTATTAATGTCTACCATGGTCATATGAGTAATAAATTGTGAGAATGAGCCATTGTCATCCATCATTGTATACATATTTTTTCAGGCGTTGAGGTTGTATTATTGAATGTGTTTAAAAATGAATTGCGCGTTAACAGTTGTTTAATGGACCTGTTATTGAATTTCATTTTTCAACTATACAGATCGGGTGGCAATAAGAAGTTAGATATCCCTCCTCCGGCGTCGTCGCTAGACCCGGAAAAGTTCCAGCTACCGGGCGAACAAGAGGGCGCCGGCACTAAGTTAGCCGCGAATGCTTTCAAGCGTCGTATCGCTATAAACCGCGCGCGGGCCGAAATGCACTCTCTCTGGTGTGACGCGTTATACAAGTTATCACTCGCCAACCACTTTAGGTAAACTATAGAATCTGTACAATATAAGATGAAAACATGTTCCTTACTTTGATGAAGAAACTATTTTATGTGATTTTATAGTTCCCTTTATTAGCTGAATTATTAAAAAAATATATATTGTAATTTTTAATGTAATCTTACTTTTGCTTTGAATTATCTTGTTTTGCTTTGATAAGTGAGAAAAATTCTTTCTGGAATTCTTGTTGCTTACAGTTAACGATTATGTCTTTCATAATTCATCATTCAGGACGGCGGCTCACTCGTCTCGTATACTTATTTAATGGAAATAAGATGTAATGTGTGGTGTGTGTGTGCGTGTGCAGGGACAGCCGGTTCTGGCTGGCGCACAACATGGACTTCCGCGGGCGCGTGTACGCGTGCCCGCCGCACGTGTCGGCGCTGGGCGCGGACGCGGCGCGCGCGCTGCTGGTGTTCGCGCGCGCGCGCCCGCTCGGCGCCCGCGGCCTGCGCTGGCTGCGCCTGCACGCGCTCAACCTCACCGGCCGCATGAAGCGCGCCACGCTGCGCGAGAGGTACGCTGCCCGCCCTACTGTACACTGTACACTGTACACTGTACTCGCACCCTGACAGGCGGCCAGGCGGCCAGGCGGCGAGGCGCCCGCGGCCTGCGCTGGCTGCGCCGATATAGATATAGTTGCCAACCTTAGACGTATATAACTTATATTTATTGAACCAATATTGTACTTGCTAATTCTTATATTATTCTTTACACAGATTGGAATATGCAGAGCGTATAACGGACAAAATCCTGGACTCGGCGGACCATCCGCTAGATGGCGAGGGCTGGTGGATGGACTCCGAGGAACCGTGGCAAACACTGGCCTGTTGTATCGAAATCGCCAACGCTCTTAGATCGTCCAACCCAGAAGGTGAGAAATAAATTGATATTTATAATTAAAAAATAATGCACTGTTATAAAAGATAAGAACGTCTTGAAGTGACAGGGTCACACAGACAGAGTTGAGAGAGTTGTTATAGGTTGCAATCTGCTTTTGATGTTACATCTGAAAGAGTGAAGGGCTTTTTTTGATTTTATAGTATGTTGCGATCAGAAGCAATAAACATGGCATTTTAAGTATTTTTTTATACAATTCGAATGTGGATTTGTTATATGAGAGAGGATGAATAATAAACCTTTAAAATCATCATGCGTGTATGAGAGGAGTTACGAAAATGCGAAAGCAATATATGTATATAAGGATAGGGGTCTCTGTCACCCTGTATCTACCCTACAAAAGACGCGACCTGAAGGTAGGGCTACTCGTCGCGCGCGAGCGATACACGTGACTATGATATTATATTTATTTATTCATAGGAAATTCAGGGCTACAATAGAGCAAAAATATCCAGTCAATCTATCACAGTGACATAGCAAATAGTAGTGGGCAGTAGTAGTGTAAAATCAAAAATCGCTAAGTCAGTTGCGATAATTTTCTATTCAGCATTTGTTCTTTTTTTAGTTTTGGTTATAGGTTTTTATTTACTTTTTTTTTTTTTGATTGAGTCTCCCATCCGAAAAATGGATATTGGCGACCTGCACGCATGCTAAAGTTAAATGAGTTAAGGAGCCGCCTGAAAATCAGCGCTATATAGGTACATCTCGCTGGAGATGTGTATGTATAGCAACAGCTGAGGCGGCTTCTATTACCAGCAAAACGATGTTTTTTTATTGTTGTATCTATCTATCAAAAATATAATGTAAACAAGAGTAATATTTATATATATTTTACAAATAATGACGCAGAGTACCTGTGCGCGTTCCCGGTGCACCAGGACGGCTCGTGCAACGGGCTGCAGCACTACGCGGCGCTGGGCGGCGACGCGGCCGGCGCCGCCGCCGTCAACCTGGCGCCCGCGCCGCGCCCGCAGGACGTCTACAGCGCCGTCGCCGCGCTCGTGCGTACTACCTTCTACGTCTTCTATTATTAGCGGACGCGGGGCGAACATCACGTACAGACCAGTAACGCTGCCATCTCAGACCTAGTTCCTGTCGCTAATAATAATAAAAAAGCTTTTTTTTTATCATCTCATCATATATTCCAAAGAAGATTTATCGTTTATGCGTAAGTAAGCTGCAGCCACAAAGTCTACAAATAAAAGGCTTAGGCCTAGTTTTGTCATGTGCTTTTTTAGTTTACGTACTCGTAATTTTTTTTTATACAACTTAGAATGGCAAACAAGCTGACGAAAAGAACCTGATGGAAAGTGGTAACCGTCGCCTATAGATATGAGCAGTACCATGGACATAACAGAATATACTGTTTCGCCCATGATACCCCCCATGCGTTGCCATTCCTGAGGACTCAGGTGTTATTCCTCTGTATCCAGTAAATTTACGCCATATCCCACCCTTCAAACCGAAACACAGCCATGCACACACAACTGCTTCACGGTTGAAACACGAATGGGACAGAGGTACCCAAGCAATCGACTTTTGTACAAAGTCTCCCTCAGGTATATACATACATTATTGTACCATTATCATGTTACATGTTAGCCATTCTCTGTGTGATGTAAAAAAATTATTACAGGTAGAGGAGGCACGTATACGTGATGCGGCGGCTGGGTTAAAAACCGCGCAGGTGTTAGAGGGGTTCGTGCAACGGAAGGTGATCAAACAAACCGTTATGACCACCGTATACGGCGTCACTCGCTTTGGCGCTAGGCTGCAGATCGCCAAGCAGCTCAAAGGTAACATTAACAATCAGTTTTGTCTATGTTTAGTACAAATTTTGTTGTCGATTTATTAATTACTAGCTGTTTTTTGCGTGTTTTCTTGCGTAAATTGGTGCATAAAGTATTCTATGTATTGAGTTTAAATATTACCTACACAGTATTAATCTCAATTATCCGAATATTCGATTATCCGGACTTATTAATCACGATCCTAATTACCTATTTAGAAATGGTATTATATATTAATTGGGTGAATAAGTATTATGTAAATAAATAATGTAATGTAATAAAATTATGTAATCTATATTATCTTTATAGCTCGTATTTTTTTACACAGTATTGTCTAAATGACGTATATAAAACCTTTTACATAATAAAGAAATATTAAAATTTTATTATGTATTGTATGATTTGACTTTGTAATCGAGTATCCGGATTTTCGATTACACGGAATACTGCTGGTTTTACTTAATTCAAATAATCGATATTCTGCTGTATCGAATTTCATTTAAATCTGTTCAGTCGTTTCAGCGTGACTTATTAATAAGCATACAGTTTGTTTATTTGTTCAAACATTCAATTAAATCTAACTTATTAAATTAACACGCAAAATGTCTTCGCAGTTTCACATTTATTATATCTATTATAATAAATAGTAGAATTGACATGATGGTCACCATAAAATAGCGGACTACCTTCTATCTCAACTTGTCAAAATAAATTTTCCATAAATTTCTCACGATGACTCATTTCATATATGATACTTATATCATTTTGTTTATCCTGTGCCCAGTGACAATCACTATTTAAGCGCCGTAAATAAATTTTAATTATATCACTGTGTCATTAACGGCTGCTCACGTAATCCTGGAATGTGAAGCTGTGGCCCATCAACGTTTAGAAATCCTCGGAACGGTGAGGTCGCTCCGTGAGGCCTGTGAAGAACCCAGGAAGCTTCTGTGCTTCTGGGCGGAGCTAGGTTGGCTTTACTAGCCATGACTCATACGCACAACGGCCCAAATTAGAGGCTAAGTGCGGAAAATGGAGTCCTATTTCACATTTCACTGTGTCACTTAGCCATTTTCTTAAATTCTTGTAATTTCTGTACACCATTTCTTTAGTTGTATAGGAATCATCATTGCAGTCCTTAACTATCCACTGTTGAACATACGTCTTCCCCACGAGGGGAGCTTTGCCAGTTGTATCATGCTTGGCAGGTAGATTAACACTTACAGTTAGGTTTTGCTGATGTTTTAAGAAGTACACTGGTGTCCATCTCTCGATCATTAAGTTCCCTTAGGTATGTTCCCTTCTATATAGGAATAAAATAATAATAATGTAATATTTCATTACAGATATAGACGAATTCCCTAAGGAGCATGTATGGGCGTGTTCCCAGTATTTGACCACAAAAACCTTCGACAGCCTCCGAGAGATGTTCACTTCGACAAAGCTCATTCAGGACTGGTTTACCGATTGCGCCAAGTATGTTTGCTTTTAATTTTTTTTAAATGCGTTAAATTATTTCGAAATTTACAGTGAAGTCAAATCAGCGTTGCAGTATAATACTGAATATTATAAAAGTATAAATGTTTTCTTTATCTATTATAAAACGCGTTTTAAAGAAATTAGTAACTGTGAAAAGTCTAGAAAACCATCTGCAAATTTTAAAATACTTAGTTTTCCGAAGACGTGAATGGCGTGGCGTGATTTTACTGGGTACAGAGGAATAACACCTGAGTCCTCAGGAATGGCAACGCATGGGGGTATCATGGGCGAAACAGTATACTCTGTTATGTCCATGGTACTGCTCATGTCTATAGGCGACGGTTGCCACTTTCCATCAGGTGGGCCGTCAGCTTGTTTGCCATTATAAGTTGTATAAAAAAAAAGACTGTCAACTAGCAGATTATATTATTTGTAAAAGACAATGCACGTGTGATGTATACGCGCAGGGTCTTTTTTAATGGATGATAATGGAATGGTAACCTCGCCTGTGCTATCGATATATGCTGGCGAGGCACCAGTGAGGGATAAAAGGTGAGAATGATAAGGCAATCAGTTAGCTCATCGTGATGAATACCCCTGGAATTCAGCACGATGGTTTCCAGGGGGGACTACGTGAAGGTCGACCTGACGGTATATTGCTAGTAATGGGACTGATAGTCCGCATTACTAACAACCTCTCCCTCCGCATGCGCGCAGGGTCATCTCGGGCGTATGCGGCGAGAGCGTGGAGTGGGTGACGCCGCTGGGGCTGCCCGTGGTGCAGCCCTACTACCGCCGCGCGCCGCCCGCCGCCGCCGCTACCGGCGCCACGCCGCGGGCCCCGCTCGACCTTCACATGTACGCTCCAATTTATATCTATATGAGATCTCTTACGCATCATGAACGAAGCGATACTACACTGTGGTGCTTCGTTCTGTCGATGTTTTTTTATGAATATTTCTTTGATTTTTTTTTATTATTTATTTTCACCATAAAAATGAAATTAACAAACTAGTATACGAGTAACCATAGATGTATGTCAGAGATGCCATACAACCAATAATAATTAATTTATTTAACAATATTCTTCGTCACACGATAGCAAGTCAATATTTAACAAAATTTTGTTTATAAAAAGTTATTTGTATGTGACAAAGTTACTATAATTTTAATTTATTCAGTTTACAATTTAAGTGAGGTATTGTATGATTGCCAATCCACTTGCCAAGCGTGGCAACTATTGGAAAACCTCTCAAGAGGGGGGCTTATGTTCAGCAGTGGACAGTTAGAGGTTGATACAACAATGTAATATATAACAAATATCAGTGGAAATTAGAACTTGGTTCGACATTTTCAACTGTACTAAAACCTGTATTTGTGAAATTTTACATATAAATATATATATAAATTGTTTTTAATTGGGATCATTGCCTAAGCAATAATAATTACACTAATAATTTTGTGAGTGGCATTCAAATGAAAGAAGAATTGATGAAATTTTAAAATCGCGTAAGTCCAGGTATCATTGTATTTGTCAATCATTCTTAGATTTTTTTTCTTTTATCTTCTTATTTTTTTTTTTTTTTACTTTTTGATAATATAAGAAAGATTCTAAGAAAAAAATTCTGATCCTTTTAATGAATACTAACAATACTATCAAGGAATTAAATCTTTGAATATTTTTCCATTTATCCTCTCCTATATTATTTTTGCTTTTTGGTAATATAAAGATTTATTCTACGAAAAAAAAATTCTGTGACCCTATCAATGAATACTAACACTAGTTTTAAGGAATGGTTTTTGTTGATTACCACTGTATATATGTTCGATTGCAGGCGACCATGCACAATGAAGCAGCGGAACGCGTTCCCGCCCAACTTCATCCACTCGCTGGACTCATCGCACATGATGCTGACGGGGCTGCACTGCCAGGCGCGCGGCCTCACCTTCGTCTCCGTACACGACTGCTTCTGGACGCACCCAGACACCGTCGACACCATGAATGAGGTGGGTGGCCAAAACGCCTTCACAGACTGTTATGGTGATGACTGATAGAACTTGGTGTACTGTTGGTGTGTGGACGACACTACCAGCTTATTATCAGGTGGAGTGGGGTGTGGTTACTTGGATAGCTTGAATAAAATATCTATGTACTATGATAAACTGTAAAAAATTGCACTTTACTAGTTACCCCAATCCTTTTTTTTTATACAACTTAGAATGACAAACAAGCTAACGGCCCACCTGATGGAAAGTGGTAACCGTCGCCTATAGACATGAGCAGTACCATGGACATACCAGAGTATACTGTTTCGCCCATGATACCCCCCATGCGTTGCCATTCCTGAGGACTCAGGTGTTGTTCCTCTGTACCCTGTAAATTCACGCCATATCCCATCTTTCAAACCGAAACACAGCCATGCAAACACAACTGCTTCATGGTAGAAACACGAATGGGACAGAGGTACTCAAGCAATCGACTTTTGTACAAAATCTCCCTCTGGTTTATAGGCTGTATAGTTTATAGGCTTACGTAATATAGGAAAATAATGTTATGTTAGTAAAAAGCAAATGCCAACTCGCCTGTTAAAAGTGGCAACTACTAGCAATACCCTTCATATGGGGGAGGCCTGTGTTCAGTATTAGACAATTAACTGGTGATATAATGGTGACGAATGAGCAATTCAAATTTAACACTATATGGTATTTTATCGTAATAAAGGAGTTCCTTTTCCGGCTAGTAAAATTAATTTTACAAAAATTTTGTTCTAATTTTAAATATTTATCAAAATCGACATTGAGACATTTTTCTATATTTTTTTTCTATTGTGTAGTTTTGGATTCAGCTGTTTTTGCACGCTTATAAGAATTCAACCTGAACTTAAACTATATTTATCTGTTGTTGTATAATATAATATTTTATCGTTTCGCAGATTTGCCGCGAGCAGTTCGTCGCACTACATTCGCAGCCGATATTGAACGATTTATCGGAATACCTAGTCAAGCGGTACAGTTACGATTACAGGTAATGCAATCTATAATTTATTTATATACAACGTACATGTATGTTTTCTTATTATATTATTTCTATTTAAGCTAATATACCGCTGTTTATTGTGCTATCTAGAAAACTTACTATTCACCTATATTGTGTCAGTTGAATGTAAAAAAAAAATATCAACAATAGCAATTTACCAAAAATGCCAGAAAAAGAAAAAATAGACTCTCGAGTTTTACTCCTTTGGCGTTATTGTAAAAGTAAAAAAAAAATCTTCAATATTTCCACTAATGCTCCTCCATGAGATCTCGTTCTGCGTTAGTTATATAATTATTATCTTCATAAATATATTACTATATACATAATAAATATATTAATTTTAGGGAGCTTGATGTGTCGACCCCTGGCGGAGCGAACAAGAAACGTGTCAATAACCTACTGAAGAAAGTTCCCAGCAAAGGTGATTTTGATCTCAACAGCGTACTCAAATCAGTTTACTTCTTCAGTTAGATTATTGTTTAATAATTAATGAACAATAATTTGCGATTATACACAGATAATTATATCTGATAATTAATCACAGATATTACATTCATAACATGCTCTTTTTTATACTGTGTATAGATTGGTAATAGCGTTTTGTAGGATGATTGTGTGTCTGAATTATTATATATTATATTAATTATTTATATTATCTGCAATAATTATATTGTAATTTTTAAAGACTTGTCTCTTTTTTGGCGGATAAACTATGGTCAAGGAAATGTAGACATAATTTCTTAATAATTTCATAGTCTATGGTAAATTCCTTATTTGATTTATATCGGTTACGATATGACCAGTGTTATTTAGTGATATCTCTATAGTCACATAATAAAAAAAATTAAGATTAGGGCAGGAAGAGAATAATAAATATTCTAATTTCTCAGTTATATTAAATCCAATATTGGGTTGTTAATTAAACGAATTTTATATGTCGTTATAAAGTAGTGCGAAATTTTTTTATTGTTTGTTATAGCTATGCATAATATGTTATATAATTTACAAATTATTAAATCTTGACTGAGGAGCTGAGTCCTGGCGACTGAATCATTGTAATGTTCATTTATCAGTTCTAAAAATATTTTTTTCTTAAAAAGTACCTCTTGTAGTAGGAAATGCTTTATTATCATTTGTAAGGACACACAATCTGTACTTGATAGACTGATAATAATGTTAGGATTCGATGTAATAACTATTGATGTAATGTAACTGCCTTAACACTGCTAATCGTATTGTTTTATCTGATTATTTCATTCCTTCCTCTTTAGTGTCGTAGTAATGGCTTTGGGTTCTCTGAATATATTTATATTATTATTTATAAACTGCCATGATGTAACTGACCATTTATGAACACAAATGAATGTTGGATGCCAATTATTTCTGCTGTAAGTAATTAGCAGTATTTAAAACTAGTTAAACTCATTTCTACAATATATAACCATATTCTTGTTTTACGGATGACGTAAAACTAGTGGAAGGCGGGGAGGTGTTGCATATTAAAAAAAAGGACGTTATTTATATACGTTCGACGTATTTGTTTTTTTATGTACATCGATTCTTTACAAATTTTTGAGATAATTTGCGTGATTCTTTTTTAATTAAAAGTGTTTAATTTCATGCCTATATTATTTAAGCTATATTAATTCTTAGAATTACAGTTACAATGTACATATCATGGGTAAATTATTAGTTTTAAATACCATTAATTATCTTAGTTTCATTTTAAGTTTGTGAGTGAAGGTATCTCCTATGTTGCTTATGTGGTGACATTTGATGCCATGAAATGCAAAATATTCACAAAATACAACTTAGTGTAGAGTATGCAGTGAAAATCCTAATCTTGGGCAAATTTATTTATTCATTCTTACAATCCAGTTACTAATTACGAATTATATTCCAATAAACTAAAACATTTATTGGCAAGTTTGACTCCATTTTTTTGTTTATAAAAAGATTTAATACAATGAGTTTTTGAAGTGAAACTAGGGCTGAGGTACAATTTTTTTAAGATTAATTACAGATGTATATAAAACATATAAATAAATAGCTACGAAAATAGCTACGAATATAAGTCTACCAAGCTATATAGATACGCACGAATATTATTGTATCGTTCTGAAAGAAGTTTCACTTCTATTTTATAATGGTTTAAGTATTTATAATTTTAACTGCCAACTGGCGGTACAACTGTATGTATGTTTGAACTAGTCATGCCACAAAAAAGAAAAAAGTATATAGTTTGACCTCTATTATTTTGTTTTTAATACAGCACAATGACTGTCGTCCAAATACAATTTTAAAATATCCGTTTGGGTATAGCCTTACGAAACGAAATATTGTAAAATATCTGCTAAGCTATCTGCCATCGTAAGATGTACAACTATAATGGGTTGTGCCTACTTACAGTTAACATGAAATAAATAAAGTACATTTTGAGTATTGTGTATACATGGATTTTTTTGTTTTCGGATAAAAATGTATCTCTCAAAAGTTTATCGTTGTACCATTAGATTTTTACGAAAGCTGTAAAACTAAACCAAAAATTTGTAACATATATTACTGGCCTGGAGCGGCGCCACCATATGTATAGTATGATGAAACAACCAGTCTGTGATTTGTTAGTTATCTAACAATAAATTAAGTTGAATTATATTCATTGCTTTATTTTAATTCTAACGTTCAATCATTTTGTGTTTGCATGGCTGTGTTTCGGTTTGAAGGATGGGATATGGCGTGAATTTACTGGGTACAGAGGAATAACACTTGAGTCCTCAGGAATGGCAACGCATGGGGAGCCCCATGGGCGAAACAGTATACTCTGTTATGTCCATGGTACTGCTCATGTCTATAGGCGACGGTTACCACTTTCCATCAGGTAGGCCGTTTGTTTGCCATTCTATGTTGTATAAAAATAAAAAAATATTAAAAAGCATTTTATCTGTGGACCTAAGTGGGCAGGTTTTTTGGCTCGATAGCTTTGTGCGTAAAGTGCGTGCTTTAGCGATATACCTGCTACACGACTGAAAAGTGTAGCATTTTAAATAAAAAAGGATATTTAAATCCTGTTCCACAGTCAAAAAGAAAATTATAATCTTGTTAGAGTATAAATAAATTTGAACATTTTATGCTTATATATCCAGCATAGATTAACCCCCTGACCGCATATTGTTTTCGCTTCATTTTCGCATATCGCTTTGACAACAAATAGCAATATGAGTATTTAGCCATCTAGCGAGATTTAGGGAAACAATATCAATCCATCAAAACAAAAATCGCAGGATAACGTCAATAAACATAAAAATGCGAGCGCGTCGAAATCGCGGGATTCTTAAAAAATTTATGCATGGTCAGAGGGTTAAGAACAGTACCTACGTTTCGTACATACTATTCAATCATAAGACAATCAAGTCAATGGCTGATCGTCGATATCAAACATCACTTGCGCTTGGATCATAACCATTTGCAATCATCGCTATATTTATACGAAATTATAGAAATTAAACAACAACAAATATAAAATTCGTAGTTTATTTCCGGTATAAAACATGACAGGACATGGTTCACCTAACAAGGGCAATTTGAGTAGCTACATCACTGATACGGTCCACTTGTAAGATAATTATACATATACTTACAATGTCTACAGGTATTGTTTCACAGTATTTACTAACCAATATACAGAACAAAATATACCTACATGTTTTAAAAATGTAGACCTAAACATGATCCTAAACACATTATATGACTATGGACTGTACATACGTAAACAATGGATGGATATCTAGCATACATCTTCGGTTATTACTCAAATAATTCCTTTAATTAATTTCTAACTCTTTCCTAAACATTTTTATAGGTTTCCTGTTTTTTTTTTTCTATTTATTTAATTCTCATGTGAATATATCAAAATAATTCATCTATATTAGTTTGGCGTGCGAGCAGTCTACGAATTGTTTTAATTTCTGTGTGGATGCATAATGTTTCCTCCATATAAAGTGCATTATTACCTACTAATTTTCATGCAGACAAATATGACTTTATTCTACGATTCACATAAACAAACTATTCCCCGCATTCGATCGATTTACATTCACCCGACAACGCAAAAACAAATAACTGTATTTGATTGATTTATCTTCACTTGAAAACGAGAAACAAATTATTGTCTGTATTTGATCAATTTTTATTGGCTCGAGATCGAGAAACAAATTACTGTTTAAATTAAATCAATTTACATTCAGTCAAGGACGCAGGCGTGACTCAACGTGTCTTAATTACTTACATAATTTTTATACTTCTAAATTCCTAAGACAAAATTATATTTTTGAGCCCTATGTGATATTTCATAACTGTAAATTAATATAGGTACCTATTACGTAACACTGTATTTATTTATATATGAAATACGTTTCTTGGGGCATTTCTCGTATACATAACGTAGCCACGCTGTGTCAGTGGCGCTGCATGTGTTCGTTGACGCCAGTGTGGGGCCGCAGACGCGGATCGACGAATTGCGATTGTGACCCACTCGTTGTGCTGCGCTGGCTCACGTCCGACGAACTGCCGTACCATTGTAATAAACAGAGAATGATTTATTTTTAGTAGGTACATAATATAATATTGGGGTGCTAACCAGAAATCAAATTATATTATCCATGTAATCGAAACATTCCCCAAAGAGACCTTTAATTCTTTCTATGCATGTACAAACATGGCCGTGTGTGTAGGATAGGCCGGCATAGAATAGGCCACCCCGTCCATTCCCGTGGGTGTCGTAAGAGCCGACTAAGGGAGAGCGAGGGATAGGCAGCAGCGTCTCTATTAAAACATCTCTAAAGCCTGATTGCAGTTGCCAATTCGCCTCCCAAGCGTGGCAACTATTGGCAAAACCCCTCATGGGCTCTCCCTTGTTTATGTTCAACGGGGAACAGTCAAAGGCCGATATGATAATGATGTACAAACGACTCACCTTGGTGTCACATTGTCGACATCTACATTTTGCAAGCAGATCCATTGAGGTGATAATATATCACCATTTTTGGCACAGTCCAGGCTCCCATTATAAATAAGCAGGTCATCCATTAATACCTGAAATTTATTATTTTTAAAACAAATACACAAATAAATGTTCAAAAGGTCTTTTTATTGAAAATGTATTTTTACATTATCACTTACTGCAAATTCCTTAACACCTCTCGTGGGCGTTTTGCCATAGTTCCATATTTTCATACCATATACCGACACTGGCGCATCGAACACAAAAAATACTCTGAAACAATAAATGTTTTTAGAAATCAAATTATCGGTTTTTTTTAAACATGAACTTACTAGTACTTGAGTCTTCAATTGGAGTGTTCAAAATGTTTGATGATGCTCAAAAAACTGGGAGAGTCAAGAGAGCCATGGACATAAAATTTTGTGCTACACTTTGTTGATGCATGATTTCTGGCTCCCTTTGGATTCGGCGATCTTTGGCGCCACAAAATTCCTGGTAAATACATTACGATGGATGCATCCGCATAATGGTGACGAATTTCCTAGGGACTAACAACGAAAGTTTCTAGGGGGGAAGGGATTGTTAGCAGTGGAGTTTAACAGCCCTATTGCTATCAATATATATTAGATCGACCTCCACGTGGTTCCCCCTGGAAACCATCGTGAACAATTCTTGTTGAATTCGTCACGATGGGCTAACTGACCTGCTTCATCTTCACCTATCATCCTTCACTGGTGCCCCGCCGGTGTATACTGATAGCGCGAGTGGGGTTACCATTCCATTATCACCCATTAAAAAAAAACGAAAGTTTCTAGGGGAGAAAAGACTGTGTGGAGGACGACTTGTATGAATGGACCTAGATATATAGGATTAGAGGAGAAGTAGTGACTAGCGTAATACTTATAAACTCTTTATTCATAACAGGTAAAGGTGGAGTGAATGGGACTGTTAATAATGGGATCTAACTGACTCATTGCGAGCAATACGCCTCTAGCCACGCGGTTTTCCTTGGAAATTAACGTGGTTAATTCTACTGGATTTCGTGACGATGGACTAACAGACCTGCTTTTATCGTCACCTATCATTCCTCACTGGTACCCCGCCTTTTTATATTGATTAGTAGTAGCAGTAGGGGTTACCATTCCATTATCACTCAGTAAAAAAAAACAGAAAAAGGTAACGCCATTGTGCCCAAATTTAAAGTATTCGCGTTATAAAAATCTGATGAAGAGTTGTGTACCTGTTGAGCGTGCGCGGCAGCACGGGCGCGAGCCAGGAGTGCGAGGCGTCGCCGACGCTTGCGTTGTGTCCGTCCACCAGCTTGTCGGGCGTGCGCGCGTCCGCCTCCGCGCCTCGAGCCAGCACCACGTTCACGCTCGCCGGGTGCGCGCACACGTCTGCAAATATATTACTTTTTATGACGGCCCACCCGATCAGAAGCGAGTTCATCTTCCTAAAATCTACTTTCAATTTTTTTTTATACAACTTAAAATGGCAAACAAGCTGACGGCCCACCTGATGGAAAGTGGTAATCGTCGCCTATAGACAGGAGCAGTACCATGGACATTACAGGGTATACTGTTTCGCTCATGATATTCCCCATGCGTTGCCATTCCTGAGGACTCAGGTATTATTCCTCTGTACCCTGTAAATTCACGCCATATCCCACCCTTCAAACCGAAACACAGCCATGCAAACAGAACTGCTTCACGGTTGAAACACGAATGAGACAGAGGTACCCAAGCAAACGACTTTTGTACACAGTTTCACATAACCTCTTTGTTGATCTGCTTCAATTCTTAGTAGGAAGGGATTGTTGGTAATATGGACTACCAGTCCCATTGTTAGCAATATACCCTGTCAGGTCGACCTCCACGATAGTCCCCCCTGGGAACCATTATGCCGAATTCCACGAGTATTCATCACGATGGGCTAACCGACCTGCTTTTTTATTCTCACCTAACTTCTGTTACTGGTGCCCTTCCAGCGTATACCGTTAGCGCGGGCGGTGTTACCATTCCATTACCATCCATAAAAAAATCCTTAATAGGATAAATAATTAGTTTTTCTGAATTAAATTCACAGTGTTATTGTGGATCATAAAAGTAAACTCACTTGTTTCCGTGAGCGGTATGATGTTTCCATGGGGATCATACAGCTCAACTCCAGTAAGCCCCACATAGTAGGGGTCGCCCCATGTTGAGAATATGCTAATCTGTAGCACGAATCCTGTCGGCGTATCCATCTCTAGGTCACCGCCATACGCGAGGTACCCATTATGCATTGGAAACTTTTCATAACTTTTCATGTCACCTAATCTGTAAGTAAAAGAATACTTTATTTTTTTGCAAGCCTGCTGAACTCCAAAATCCAACCTACATATATAATCATGCCAATACTCAAATACATATTATGTTAAGAAGTATAAAATATGTAATTCTCAATTTAGTGATAGTGCTTGTAAAATTTAGATTTGACGCCTCAACAAGAGTCTATGCCATTCCCGGTGATATAAAATAAGCAAAGTGAAGGCAGATCTGTCCATGTTATCTGGTGGTTACGAAGCAAGAATATAACTTGTCACCTTTTTTCTAATCTTAAAAATGTCGTAAAAGATGATTAGTCGTGTAGGTTCCGGCATAGAATGGGCAACCTTTTAATTTCCCGTGGGTATCGTAAAAAGCGACTAAAGGAAATGGTTGAGGGATGGACAGCAGCGTCCCTTTTAAAACATGACCAAAGGCCTAACTACGGTTGCCAATCTGCCTTACAAAACTCTCTCATTTATGGGGAAGGCCTATGTTCAGCAGTTGATAATTATTGGCTGATATGGTATGGTATATGGTAAAAGGTGATTAAGGGAAGAAAGAATAACTGGCTATTTGATTAGAATTGTATGCGTGCCAGTTTGTAGCCATTAGTACAGACTTCCAAACAGCAAATTGACATGTAATTTAGTAAAAAAATAATATGTCAGTGCAACAAAGGGAAAACTCGAAATAGCAACAGTATTCCAAATTGCCAGACCTGTTGCCTCTCGCATAACATGGTCCCGTACCTGGCAGCGGGATGTTAATAGTTTTTTAATGGCTGTAATGGAATTTACTATTTCACTTTCATCCATTAAAAAACCTTTAACGTCACAAAATGCCAGTGTGAGGATGAAATTAATGCAGTTGGTCCATCGTGATGAATTCACCAGGAATCAACCACGATAGTTTACAGGTAGATTCTGAAGATATCGACTTAATAATAATTAGGATATACTCGTATAGTAAGTAATGGGACCGTAAGTCCGTCATTCAATCTCTTTCCTTTCAGTTAACTTGAATTAAGAAGTAAGGTAATACTGACCTATCACCACGCACGAGATCAACCTGGTGCGATGGTGAAGTAGTCACGGTAAGGTCTAATTGCTGCACGTAGTCGTAGCAGGTGTCGCCGGGCGCGCGCCGCAGCAGCACCGTACGTCCACTCCACCCCTCCACGCTCAGCCGTGCCTCGCGACCACCGATATAGGACAGCTCCAAGTTCGCGTTATAGTTCCATATACGGACACCTGTAACCAAATACCCGCTGGGTATAAAACACTCGTGGGGTCTATGTAGATCAGGGACAACTCTTGGCATAATGTTTTATCCGTACTGTACAAGTCTGTACTGTACTGGACTAAAGTCCCTCGTACACACAGATATTTGGTATTCAGTCTTAGCAGATAATAAATTACTACATTGTGTATATAGTATTTAAACTGTATTAGATAAAAAAAAAAATGAATAATACTAGTAGTAAATTATAGTTTGTAAAAATATGTCCATATTTTTCTGAATTCGTATTTCTTAAGTTTTGTTTTTGTATGCAAGTAACTCAGCCTACAGATAAGAGTAAGTATTTCATAGTTCATCAAATTAAAGACTCCAACCTCATAAGGGTTCTCTTTTATAAGTTCAAGTACTAATCTCTATTAAAGGCAATTGATACTCACTGGTGATCTCAGTTGGCTCTCGTAACTCCATCACTATATGACAGTATCTACCACTTGGCAAATTGGTACACCACATATCGTCAAAATCTGTAGTAATATTTCTACCGTTAAATAAATTCTTGCATTCGATCAGACCATGCTCCGGTGGTTGCTCGTCTGTAATGGGTGCAGTATATGCGAAAGCTCTGTGTAGTTTTACCGATTCATTATACCGAAGGATATCTATTCCTAAGGACAAAAAATAAGTCATGTTACAAACTACTGTTATCTAAAAAGGTTTTAGATGTAGTTTTTTTTACAAAAAAGAAACACCAATTTTGACAATAATTCCGGTATTGAACAACAATGATTCAAAATCGGTTCAAAATTGATAATATTTTGTATGATATGTATTAAAATTGTAAGTTTCTTGAATGTACTGTAGTTTTATAACTCAATCCCACAATACTTCATTACCTGTCAAGCCAATGAGATTTCTCTGTCCCCAATTAGACATGAGCGTGAGCTTGACCTTTTTTACTACATACTTCGTCTCCTGCTCATCTTTTAGGGCTTCTAAGAGTTCTGTAGGGTTGAGGTCATGATTGCTGTCATTTGCTGTTAGCGGCCGTTCAATGTTTGAATCTAGCATCGGCTCATTGTCTTTTAGGAGAGTTTGGAAATTCTTATCGTTTTGCATTACTGATTCAAGAATATTTGAGTCTTTGGTGAATAGTATTGTCTGAAAAATATAGATAAATACAGACAAGTGTGTTAAATATTAAAATTTGTAATTTACAAATTTGTATCCAAACTAACATCACCAAAAGATGGTAAAGGTCCTTTGAGCTCGCCGCTCGATCTGGCTATTTCACCATGGAATATAACTCGGTCATCTAATTTCATCTGAACCAGTCGAACACCGCGAGTTGAATATATGCGAGATTTGTTGTAATTCTGAAAAATATTTTCAAATATGTAATGAAAGCAATTAGGTTTAGTTGACGCTAGCTCTTATAGGTAAATATAAAGATCTTTTTAGATATTTCTGAAGCAAATAACCATACCCAAATCCTTAGCAAAGCAAGTCTAGCGCATCTAGCTAGCAGTACACTTAATACAATCGGCAAATTTCGTGGCGCCGATGTGGTCCACGCGTGCTTTTCGTCGCGTGTTCGTACTACGCCATCAGCTATGTTCTCCACGCGGCCATGATTCGACTGATCTCCTGTATCAGAATCTGTCCATACCTAAAGAAAATAATAAACATTTTAATTCTAAAGCGTATTAGTTTCAAACTATTTGTACACCAGCCTCTTCGAAAAGAGCCAAACGTACTTATCGGTGAGTACGTTTTGTTGACTTGTACATGAAAAGAAAAAAGATGCCAGACGTAATTATTTTGATATATCTCATATACGCGGTAGCGATAAAGTATCTATCGTTAGATTTATTTGCTAGTAGTCTAGGAACGTAAATAATTAATAAATAAACACCATTCACCTTTTCGATTAAAACTTCATTCCCATCGGAGTCAAATATCTCTATACCATTCAGACCAACTAAATATTTGTCTCCCCAATTGGAGAAAATTTTTATTTCCAGCAGTCTGCCTTCAGGTAGCTCTGGAATAACAAACTCATTTTTTGATCTCTCTTTTATACTCGTGGTATTCTTGGTAGATACTGAACTCAACGATGCTGGCTTCTTAGTAGTATTTTTTACCGAAGATTTTCTGCTCAAGTTATTTTGATCCTTAGAAGTGGATTTCTTCCGCAATTTATTACTTTCCTGATATCCTGAATAAAATATGACCACGTACTTAATTAATTATATGGAATACCAATTAATAAATTTGTAATAAAAAACTAGTAAATTTAATCCGGCTCGAAGGACCATTTACAATGATTATATTCTTCATTATACTTACTTGAACCTAAAATAACGTCGTGAAAGTCTTCGTCAATAACATTATTAGATCTTCTGTGCCTTGGTGTCACGTAATGAGGTAGCAAGTCGGACATAAAGTCATTCGAGCTGCAGTCTGAGGAATCGCCCCAGTCTAGCTTGTTACTTCTTAGATACTTCCGTCGTCCATTTTGTATTGTGTAACCTATGCACAATAAGAATTGAATTCTTATAAATTCTGAGATTTTAAGTATGAATGATATATGGCCACCTCCGTGGTGCAGTGGGTAAGTACGTAGCTTTGTGTAAATGAGGTCAAAAGATTCAATTTGGTTTGGACAAATTAAAGAAACTAATTTTTCTGAATTGGCTTTGCTCTGCATCTAAGTTCTATGTGCCCCTAGATTTATGTTTTTTTATTTCTCACAACATTGGACACCTATTTAGCTTAACAGCGATTATTAATTGAAGTGAAGGTATCGCCAACTAACCAAAGCCTTACATTGATTTTTTTAAAAGTACGAACCTTTATTATTTCGAATGGTTCCCGCTGATAGAGCTAATGTTTGCAACTGTGGTTTCATTATCATATCTATAGTGGCATCCAGCGATGTCCTTCGGGTTAATCTAAACAGATAGGTAAGTAGGTAGTTATTGAACGAAACGAACGAATTATGAAACGAAACGAAAAAATTTAGTATGTATTATATTTCAAGAAATTAAAGCATGTTGGTGAAACTGAGATTTTATATTATCATTAAATATTGTTTAAGATTTTATTAATCTAAAAAAAAAATCCTAACTACAGACACATAAATTGGTAAATGAATTTACATAAAAAAAAAAAATTACCTGTGGTTATCCAATTTTAGACTGCTCAATTTTATGTTAGGTTCTTCGAAATTTGTGGAGTCGTTACTTATGTGCGTTTCTTTCATCTCCCTGAAATGAAATGACTTAGTGCGTAGTATGCAAAATAAATAAAATTTAGGGTTAGTGGCCTTGGACCGTTGGCGCTATTGAATAGCTAATGTGAGCCTTGGCGGAAGTTATTGAGTGCATTGTGCTAACACCCTAACATACCAAATCATTAATCATTCATGGCGTTCCGATTATAGGAAATTGAGAAAATTGTAGGTACTCACTGGGTAATGTCTTCCAACCAAAATGGTATTTCCCTGTCCGTATTCGTGTATTCGAACCCATTTTGTTGCTGTGCCATCCTTGAGCCATTAGAAGGCCAATACGATCTTCATCTGCTATAAATATTCTAATTTCTTTATGGCTAATAATAACTTCATGGTAACACGCACAATTGAAATACTTTAACAGGTACTTAGGTATATATTTTGGAAAATGTTTTGTTACTTTACAGAATGTTATAAAACAGTTTAATTAAAAACCTAATAAAAATTATTTCTCATTCACACTTGCACTTTTGAAACATATTTTTGGCTTTGCCGCTGTTTGTTTGACCTTGGTTGCTATAGTAACTTATTTTTAAATGATCAATGAAAAAGCGATTGCGTTATCTTGAAAGAGCTAGATTTATCTTGTAATGCAGCTAGAGTGGTATTTTAAATAATGTAAATATATGTAAGGAATAAGGGGAGCTGTATTTAAAAAAGAGAAATACCTTTAGACATATTACACTTAACAGCGCCATCTAGTCGCAAACTATGCAGGGCATCTCAGTGTATGCACCGTGAGTATTAGACTTATTAAGTGACTGCAAATAAAAAATTTGCAATGTTGCAATAAAAACACCCACATCAATAGAACATAATAGACATATATGCCTACTAATGAATACAAATATTTGCATTGTGCGTAAATTAAACCAGCAACCATTGAAAATGTTAAGTTTGTAAGTCGCCACACTATTTGGTTAATATTCTATATTATTATATTCTATATAACAGGCCAGATGAATTCATCAGAAATTAACCATGATAGTTTTCTAGGGGAACCGCGTGGAGGTCGACCTGGTTAGGTATATTGCTAGCAATGGGACTTTCGGTCTCTATTACTGCAACATATTTATATCGTTCATAATATAGTCCTAACAGAGCCCTAGTTATATTTGTCGCGATTGACTAATTTGATGAAAATATAGGTCAATGTCAACATCGGGATTGTTCACTTTTCGTTATTGGCGTATGACTGGAGGGGGAGGGATTGTTAGTAATGGGGACTTTTTTTTTTCAATAGAATAAAAAGGAATGTGTTGTCGCAGCATTTACTTGTGCGGCAAAATTGCTACGAAGTGGTGGTATCCTATCCTGTCTTCTACAAATTTGAGAGACTATATCTAAAACTATCCTCCTACGCCTCGATATTATTGCTATTAAAAATCGTTGTTCTCAATCTATGTATATTGGGGGGAAAGGGATCGTTAGTGATGGAGACTAAAAATCCCATTGCTAGCAATATACCCAATCAGGTCGACCTCTTCGTGGTTCCCCCTGGAAACTATAATTATATATTATTTATATCATGGTTAATTCCTGATGAATTCGCCATGATGGGCTAACTGGCCTGTTTTTATTCTCATCGATCACCTTCACTGGTGTTCCGCCAGCGTATCCCATTAGCGCAGGCGGGGTTACCATTCTATTTTCACCCATCAAAAAAATCTATGTATATATACCGTCTGTATTATATATATATTTTATGTATGTACCTTTAAATTTGCAAATGACAATTACCAGACACTACGATCGTTGTCTCTCAATGTCACTTGTTTGTCAATGTCAATTTTGTCATTAACAACAAGAGACGTGTGCTCGGTTCAATAACCTAAAAATATTACAATATTGACGAAAATTATTTATTTAACAGTTAAAATAATTCATCGAAGCTTCTATTTACATATAAATAAATCCCTTCTGCAAGTTAATTATACACTATTATGTTAGATTTGGACCAAAATAAATTAGAACAGAGAACCACCAGGGCAGAGAGAGAAGTGAAAGCTATTGAAGATGAATTGCAGAGGATTTCTGAAGGAGATCTCAGTTACACAGGTGATCCACAATTGGAAAAATTACTCACAGACAATGAGAAATTGAAACATCGTTTAGCTATTCTGGAGAATGCAATTAAAGCTGAAAGTTCCGGCGTTAGTAGGGAACCTACTAAAAGAGAGGTTAGGAAACGGCCTACGCTTATTACAGACATTAGTTCTGTAGAAGGTAATGTTTGCATTCTGGATGAATTGAAAAATATATTTGAAGTAGCTATAACTTCTGCATATCCTAATCTGATTGATCCTCCTATCGTTATTACATTGTCTGGGAATAATCCTAAGTTTGGAGATTACCAATGTAATTCTGCTATGGCTATATCACAGTTGTTAAAAGCAAACAATATTAAAACTAACCCTAGGGAAGTAGCCAATAACATTTTGAATAAAACTCCTACATCACCTCTCATTGAAAGGATAGAAGTGGCTGGAGCTGGTTTTCTAAATATCTACCTAAATAAAGAGTTTGCTGAACATGTTCTAAATTGTATCCTCAGATTTGGTGTAAAGCCACCACCACTAAAAAGAGAACGAATTATTGTTGATTTCTCCTCTCCAAACATTGCTAAAGAAATGCATGTAGGTCACTTAAGGTCCACAATTATTGGAGACAGTATTTGTCGAGTCCTTGAGTTCTTAAACCAAGATGTCCTTCGAATAAATCACTTAGGAGATTGGGGTACCCAATTTGGAATGTTGATTGCACATTTGCAAGACAAGTTTCCAAATTTTAAGACTCACTCTCCTCCAATATCGGATCTGCAAGCATTTTATAAAGAGTCAAAAAAACGGTTTGATGAAGATGAAGAATTTAAAAAAAGGGCTTATGCTTGTGTAGTTAATTTACAGTCGGGACATGCAGATTATATTACAGCTTGGAAATTGATCTGTGAAGTTTCACGTCAAGAGTTTCAGAAGATTTATGACAGGTTAGATATAAAAATTATAGACAGAGGTGAATCATTCTACCACAGTAGGATGAACACCGTTGTGAAAGAGCTTAAAGATGGTGGTTATCTTGAAGATGATGAAGGGAGATTAATAATGTGGGGTGATCCTGTAAAACATGATGGTATACCTTTGACTATAGTGAAATCAGATGGTGGTTATACCTATGATACATCAGATATGGCTACTATAAAACAAAGAGTAGAGGAAGAAAGAGGAGATAGGTTCATCTATGTCACAGATGCTGGACAGTATACACATTTTGTGATTATTGAAGCATGTGCAAGACGAGCTGGCATTTTGAAAAGTGGACAGAAGGTAGAACATGTGGGATTTGGTGTTGTGCTTGGTGAAGATAAGAAAAAATTTAAAACCAGGTCTGGTGATACTATAAAACTTATTGATTTGCTTGATGAAGGGTTAAAAAGGGCCCTTGATAAATTGATTGAGAAAGGTCGTGATAAAGTGTTAACACCGGAGGAATTGAAACAAGCTCAAGAAGCTGTTGCATATGGTTGTATCAAATATGCAGATTTATCACATAACAGGGTAAATGATTATGTGTTTTCTTTTGACAAGATGTTAGATGATAAAGGAAATACAGCTGTGTATTTATTATATGCTCTTACACGCATCAGATCAATTGCTAGAACTGCCCAAATCTCAATTGACCAGCTATTAGTTGAAGTTCAGAAATCTGGATTCAAATTATCTCATGACTCTGAATGGAAATTAGCCAAGGTTTTATTAAGATTTCCCGAAGTGATTCTGAAAGTATCAAATGATTTATATATGCACAGTTTATGTGAATATTTATATGAAATATCATCAACTTTCACTGAATTTTATGACAAGTGTTATTGTGTAGAAAAAGATAAAGAAGGGAAAATTGTTAAAATTATATATGAGAGATTGATGCTCTGTGAAGTAACTGCTAGAATTATGGAAAAAAGTTTAGATATTTTAGGTATCAAAACAGTATCTAGGATGTAGTTTCTATTTATTATAAAGTTTGCTACTAACTACTTTTGAATTTATTATAATATTTAGTTTTATTATGATTTATAATGCAGGATATTTGATTTTTTCATTGTCTATGTTCAGAACTTTAATATACAGAGATATCAAACACAATTTTCTTGATCATTTCTTATGGATTTATCATTTTTCTAAACTTATTATAACCATAAATAAAATTCATAATATAATTTGTAAATTTTTTTATTGAGTTCCCAAAAACCTCTACAAAACTATACCAGGGTCCATATTCAAAAGTAACATTCAAGAAACAACACTATTATGGAAATCATTTAGATAAATCACTGGCCATATTTTTTACATAAACGAATGTATTTTATACCTTATAATCTACAACAATACACATTACGATACATGAAACACCATACAGACAACAATTTAACATTACTTTCAGATTACATTTCCGATAATGGTTATAACAAAAATCACAGAATATTAAATATCAACGTTAATTTATTATTACTTTCAA
Organism: Galleria mellonella; assembly: GCF_026898425.1. Classification (NCBI taxonomy): domain Eukaryota; kingdom Metazoa; phylum Arthropoda; class Insecta; order Lepidoptera; family Pyralidae; genus Galleria; species Galleria mellonella. The sequence goes on from NW_026442117.1 coordinate 3,083,920, forward strand.
GAAGTTAGTTCTTTTATACTTTTACATGAGAACAAATACATACCGTGATTCCAAAAGAGAAGGTGTAGTTAAAGCTGCATAGTAAATTAACATGTTTGTGAATGTGTGTTAACAGGGGTGAAACTACAGGCGCTAGTTTAGATTTGTTAACGGTGTTTACCATTACCGGATAGTTGCTCATAATTTAAAATGTCACATAGGTTTTGGTGTCTGTAGAAATCGAACTCACGACCACCAAAGTATCTTTGATTCGGGACAGTGAACTACTAGGTAAATACCTTTTTCATCTTTTTTTTTATAAATACTGACAAAAACTTTTAAGACTGTTTATACCAAATCTGGCAATTTCTTCATTGTCTGTATTTTTTTAAAAACTAACACTTCAATATTTCATGTTAATTTTAAAAATGCTCTCGTATAACCCAAGTCCACGAAAAATTCTGCAACTACTAATTATTTTGACTTCAGAATTTACTTTGGGAGTTTTACAATGAGTGCGATACTCGTATTACAAGTACAGGTACCTCTATCATCAAGATTTCCGTAATATAAAAGTATTATATAATAGATTGAATTCACTATAAGAGCACTATTTGAATAACAATAGAGTCAGACAAATAACATTAAAAATTGACAGATTTAGCCGTACAGACTTCCGTATTAATACGTAGTTCTCTTAAGTAGTGACGATCAAGTTTAATTTGCATCTGAGATAAGGAAATTAATAAATATGAAGACACCTGCGGTGAAAGTAATTCTAATAATTTCATACACTTGGTGACAAAAAGTATATTATCACATTTCTATTAATAAAAATATTGTTAGTATGAGAATTATACCAAGTTTCCATTATGGAGGACTATCACTTAATGGAGTATATATTTTTTTGTAGTATTCATAAATAAAGGTTGTCTTTACTAATTACTATGATCAATACAGGATCTATGATATATTGGAGCCAATTTCAAAATATCATTCATCAAATACATGGAAAGACGAATATACATGTGCACCAAAGGTAATAAAATTCTTAATATATTTTTAATTACAAAGTAAATAGTGATTTTGCGATACATTTGGGTTGTCTCTTAATCTAGTAGTAGTATATTTGACTGGCGTTAGACGCTTGTTTTATAAACAAAGTTTGCCTACTCGAGTCGAACGAAATTTGTCTGCCCGTATCTACCTCCGTAGATACGGGCAAGCCTAGTCGCTTGAAAACTTTCTTTCCATAGGTTGTCGGTTCTCTGAGTTATTTGTTTGATCTAGTACCAATTTAGGTTCACGATATACAGCAGAAAAAAAAATATAATGACCCAGGTGAATCATGGGCAGAGGTCATAATTTTGAACCATAATAGTCTGGGATCACCTGGGACACATGTTATTTTATTAAATTAGTGAATTTTAGTACAGGTTTAGAGAATGCAATTTTAAAATCAGCCTCAATATTGGTCTTAAATTCGCAATGACACAAATTACTTAATTAAATATACAATTGTCTTCGCCAGTAGTATTAATGTATTACTTTATAATACACATTGTTAATAATCAATGTACGCGCTTGTAATTTACTAGTTTGAATTCAAATGGATATAGTTTGATTTTAGGAATTAGTAAAAAGCTATTTCGTTATATTTTTTTTTTTATTTCCATAAGAATAAATTTATTCTTATGTAATTACTTTATAACAGAATAGTCTTTAGAAGAGTAGATTAACAATTATGTTTGTTTTAAATACTTATCTATTAAGAAAATTATTCCTAACAGTGTTCATTACAATTTGATTACAATTTGAGATTCATAAAAAATATTTTTATGTATGTACGCATGAATTAGTTGCACCGACAAGAGGAAATTCTTAAATGAAAAGAGAGATATATGAAAAAGTTGATTTATAAGAACATTAAAAAAAGTAATATTTTTAATAGGTATGCCCACATGTTCTTTAGATTTTGGAATACAGTTAATATTGATTTAGTAAAGAATTTAGTTCTGTAAGAGAAAAGATGATTATGCAAATGTCGGTGGGTATATGGATTGTACCGATTACTATCAATTCAGTTTAAAAATAATTTCTATACACACATTCTAAAATTTACTATAGAAATCGCTAACATTGTTAACACTTGGTGATTTAAAACGTAAATTATTGACAGAGGACCCCAATCATGCTTGGATGGTAAATAAAAACTCGTATAACATTCTACCCTTTCCTACACTTATAAATACTTTGCACTCTTTAAGACATTTAGAGATAGTTATAAAATATCTAATCTTAGGAAGGTAAAATTTCCCTATATTTTAATTACAGTATATAAACCCAATGCCATCTAGTGATAAAAATAAAATTTGTTTCAATTTTTAAAATAATTTATAGACAATTTCAGATAATATATTATATATATTTATATATAAAAAAAAAAATAACTACATATTACCAAAACGGTAAAATCATAACGACTCGTGTTTTGTGCACTTACAATGCATTATACCAAATTACCCTGTGGTATCCTTGACTAACCAGTTTTACATAATGAATTCACATATCAACCAGAATAACAACTTAATATTATTTATTAAAAATCATTTATATAACATTGCAGATTATAATTAGAATAGGTACATTACTTTCAATTACAGATCTCGTAGTGTGTATACAGATGGAATATATTTCGAAATATCAACATCTCATTACCAACATGTATATCGTAATTTCCAATTAGATATATAAGTTTAACTTAAATAGGTATACCGAATCGAAATCAGGAAATATTAATGTAAATTATTCTTAAATCTTAGTTTAAAAAGAGAACTCACTCTTTTCAAACCAAGTTTAGTTTTAATCCATGTCGAAACATCAAATGTAATATCTCTGTATACACACTAAGTGTTTGTAGCAAATAAATGACTAGAAATTGTTAAAAACTGCCGATATTATTGTAAAAAAAAAAATCGCCTAATGCACGCCAGAACTGGGAATTAAACATTCGATTAACATATAGAGTTATTGTATTTTTCATATTCTTCGTTAATAACTTCTTAAGTAAGGAATATAAAATTTAACAATGTATAGGTAAATGAAGCTTAAATAGAATATCTTTTTAATGGCAGTTTCCAAATCACTGTAAACAGGTTTAATTTCGAGATCGACTTATGCAAAAAGATTTAGCCAGTAATATTTTAATTATCTATTAAGAAAAAAATGTAAAAAAAGGTAAAACTGACTATTTTGTAAATCCAATCATAATGATTAAAGTAGTTAATGTAGAAGTAAACATACATTTAATGTTAATAATTATACGAATAAACAAAAATACACAATGAGTCGTCAATGAGCATTGAGACTAAGCGATAGCTGCCACAAGGTCGCGCCCGTTACGAAAGATTAAAGGGCAACGCATCATTAGAATTATCTGTATATATAACTATTGGAATTGTTGTGGTGACCTCCTTTTTACACAGTCACCATTGTTTCCAACGACACCCAACAAACGGCATCGAACAAACGAATAGAGCTTGTATTATGTTTTATTGTTTTTAAAGTCATAAAATGCCAGTGTTTGTTATTTCTTTGCATCTTAAGGATTAAATCAATTGTCATTGAATTTAGTATAGACGTAGTATTTAAAAAGTAGAAGGAATGAAACTACTTTTTATTCCGATTTATTAAGATCCTCTTTACGTAGACGCTGTCGGAGCTAAATTAGTTTATATTAATTGTCATATCCGAAATTGCCAATTAAAACAGATATTCTATATTAGCGATGTGAAGGTAGGTTTTGGAAGTCTAGCAAAATTATCTAGTCAGCACAGGAACAATTGAGCAATTCTTAAAAACCTAATTAGGAATAAATAAGTCTAGTGGATAACGTAATAATGAATGAACGGCTCGACCTAGAACGTGTGAACTATTGTAGATGTTTAGAAAACATGTTGTCTTAGATTAACACGAGACGATACATTGTACTAGCTACGCTAAAATGTATAACCAACTAATCTAAGGAAAAAATTCACATTGAGGTGTATAAAAGATCTCGCTGAAAAAACTGGATTCGTATAAGTATAGTTACAGTTATAAACTTTTCTAAAAACCCCAATATTTTATATAGGTACTCTAAAAATGGTTGGTTTGGTCTCGAGATTCTGAGATACGACTACGTACACTACAACAATACAATAAGTTTCAACAATATCTTACAAAATATACACACAATTCAAACATTTATTAGATATTTGGCTGGACGCGGTCACTTGCCGTCCACGAAAACATCACGCCCCTCGCATTTAAGTTATTAATGGTTAAAAGTGGTATCCTATCGTCACTGAAGGCTGGGGTCAATTCTGAAGCGCCATTCCTTATCTCTATCTCTAAAACCACAATTGCAGTTTGATATTACAGCAACATTGTAAGTATATATTAAATTTATAACAGAATTTATTTAGAACCAATTTAGGTTCAATTGTCATAGATCCGTATCATAAATACTTTCGATCTATCAAATGAAAATGTTTGAGATAAATTAGGTGAGGCAACTCAGAATCGACTCCACTGTCAAATTAAGAGCGTACATACGAATATGTGGCAACGTCTGTATTAGCAATTTTTAAAAGTAATTTAATTTTAATATTACATATTATGAAAACAGTGGCATTCTATTGCCTTAATACATTATCAAATAACAAAATATACATAACTACACGATATCAGTAATAATTTATAACTTTTAACATTTTATTTTTGAATAAAACTTTTTTTTAGTATCAGTTTTTTATTTAATATTTTTTTATCGTGATCGTTTTAAAAATATTTAATTTTTCGTTGATATAACAATATTTCAAAATTATTATTGAGGAATATTTTTTTTATTATTTGAACATAGACGTTGCCAATCGTGCAGTATGAACTCTCTTAATGATATTTTAATTAGATTTATAATTGTTAATGTTCTCGTCAGGTTTCCATTAAGATTAATTGCACATTTTCCTGCTTCAAATAAAATTAAATAATAATTTCATTATATTTAAATTCTATAAATATCAGATCTTTACAACGTTACGCTGTGGAGTATTTTGTAAATAATTGCCAATGAGTAATCAGACTTGATATTTACATTATGTGCGTCCAGTAAAATGTTCAATTGCACAGCATGGAATATACTGACAAAAGCTCAAGTCTTTAAATCTATAAATAAATATACAACCATCTCTCTATCTAGTTGGAGTAGGTACTCGACTGGGGGGCAAAGCCACAGAAAACGAATTTACAAAGGCATAAATTGTCACGAGTAGCGGACAATCGTCCCGTTGTCGCTCTACTGTGGCCTTGTGGTCGAGTTAGGATACAAAAATAGTTAGAGAGCTCAAATAATCGAGATTCAATAGGATAATCGGGCAGTCTTCATTGCGATTTTAGTTCGGGGAACAAGTGGCGGAGTATGGCTAGGTAGTGAACGGTGGCTGCGAGCGCGACGAATACGTGCCATATGGCGTGGGCGAACGGTATGCGGCCGTCTGACTTGAAGAAGAACACGCCGATGAGGTACAGCACCCCGCCTGTGATCAGGTCGCTCATGGCTGGGAACTGGTGCTGGAAACGATAGACAGATCACCCTTTATTTGATTGCTGCAAAACAGATGGCTATTTAAGTTTACAACCATCTAACAAATTACATTAGAGAAGTAACAGCTCATACAGTGTTTAAACGTAAGATTAAGGATTGGCTGTTATGTAATGGGTTTTATACCATTAATGAATATTTCGCTAAAAAAACAAATGCACTTCATAACCTACACTAGAGATACCATTGATGCTTCTGTTCTTATGCACTAATTAATATCACAGTTTGTTAAAATATTTTATTAATTTCGACAACTATTGTACAGGCTTTTATTTTCCGTTTACTGTAATAAATAATAATAATATATTGTATGACAAAGGAGAAGAAATATAATTTAGAATATATATATAAATTTCTTATATTGATAAAATTTGCACGCCGACATAGAGGCAGAATGTACACGGGAAATATAAACCTCTATCATCTAAAATTACCTACATTCTAGCAAAATAAATTCATTTCATTTCATATGACATAAATAAAACCATAACAGAATGTAAGTATGGAGTGCAGCCACACAAATGAGTTCTAGCTCAGCGGGAATATTCAGCAAATTTATTCAGGGAGCAAATCTAAAAAAGTGGTTGCAAAACTCGGTTATTTTTAATACAGGACAATGAATGGTCAAATTTATTGGTCACTATTTTCATTTCTAGAGATGTATCATTATCTCTCTTATTGTCAACTTTAATGGATTTAATGTGAATGAGACCTTAATGCAAAGTATCGAACTAAAAATAAAATTTATGTCCGAACGAATTAATTTGATAGCATTTCTTTCTTTATTTTAATCAAGTAATTATTTCGCTCGATTTCACAATTTCTAATAAAAAAATTATGTTAGGTAGCCTTTTTCAAAAGCTAGACTGCTGTTAAGACTAATTATTAAGAGCCATGTAGAAATATGTAGATTTTCTCTATTATTTAAAATATTGAATGAGCTGACGGCAGTAGTCGCCAATAGACATTGAGAAAATAACGGTCATTATAGAATACATTTCATGGATTGCCATTCCTGATTTAAACGTGCTGTACTTCTGAACTCAACAGTACAGTTCAGTAAGAAATAGGTGGTAGATAGACTTATGATCCACTATGGAACTGGCAGAGGAGTAACAAATGCTTAACCCTTAAAAGCCTGATTTTTTAAATTAAATTAAAAAATATAATATATAAGTGTACCCTTTACTGTGTTTACTAATGGGGAAAAATAGTAAAAAAATCAAAACAATATTTTTATATATTTCTTTTGAAAAATACATTTGGTATCATTTTTGATACTTTAGGCATTACGGTAATCAAAATATTTACATTTATTTACCAATGAAACAATGCAAACCCCGGTATCAAATTTGAAACTTCAGGTATTTAAGGGTTAAATCTCATCCACTTTACACATTTCTGATTTTAAGATAAAAAAAAATATGTAAGAAAACATATAACGTGACGTAACGCACTAAGGGAAAAATCACGTCTACCAAACGTGCTCAAACTAAAAATGTATTCAGATTATTAATTATCACTAGTTATATATTTTATATCGTTAATGAAATATAAATAATATATACTACTATTATCATAAATCATACCACCCGTTAACTGTCCACTGCTGAACATAGGCTTCCCCCTAGGGAATAGGGGGGTTTTGCTAACAGTTGCCACGCTTGGCAGGTCGATTGGCAACCGCAAATTGACTTTGGTGATGTTTTAAAAGGAACGTTGCCATTCCACGACCACTAAGTTCCCTTAGTCACCTCTCATGACATCTAAATTAGCATATATGATGTTTTAAATACTGATTGACACAGGTAAAGCCGTGAGAAATAGCTGGTCATTATTTTATCTATGGTTGTATGTACATATAAATCCTTCGATATATAGGTACTTTAACGCGCCTTCAGTTGCGTGTCTTGAAACCATTGGGACTGCTATTGGCCATCTAATTATTGGAGAAATACATCGGCGAATTGCGACTGGGACTTCTTTTGCAAATTGATGATATAAATTATGGAAAGTAATGAAATGTGGGAAGTCCATTTATTTGTCTGCCTTTACATTTACTACGGTTTTATAATTAAAAAAAAAATGCTAAACTGCGTCTAAAAAACTAAAGAAAAAAAAAAGAAACGGTTAAACAAGCAACTTAAATTGAGAATTCTTTTTTATTCTCTTGTATAGAATATACAATATTATTTTTACTCTCAAAACAAATAAATAGTCCGCCGAATAAATGATACGCTCGTAATGCTAAACATGATACTAAGTAATACAATATTCTTTTATATGTACGCTTTTTGGGCAAAAACGGCGATTTAATAATAAGAAAGGACAATGAACGACGAGATGATTCGTAGACATATAGCAGGTATATATAAATATTGTAATTAAAAACTCGTAACGTGTGTCTACAAGTAGGTACATTTTATAAAATAACAAATATAGTTTTCGGTAAACAGACTAAAGCGGCAGCTTCAATAATCACTAAATTACCTAATATGGGACCAATAGGGTTGGAGGGGGGGGGGGTTGTTAGCAATGCGGGCTACCAGTCCCATTGCTAGCCCTGTCAACCTCCATGTCCCCCCTTGGAAACCATCGTGCTGAATTCCAGGTGTATTAATCACGAAGGACTAATTGATCTGCCTTTTCATTCTCACTTATCATACTTCACTGGTGACCTGTCAGCCTATACTGGTAGCGCACGCGGAGTTACCATTTTATTATCATCCATAAAAAAAAAATATTAGACCTACAAGAATGGAAACCCTTACGATAGAGAATTTATCGAAATTGGTTGATAATCGAATTAACAACATAATCTTGTAAAAAAAGTAAAAAATAACTACTTTTTTTTATTAAATGTGTATGGAATTAACGAATGACAATGAATGTGAGAAAACCCTATCGATTATAAAAATAGGTTTAGAATTCTTTAAAGACATTGCGTAACGTACAAAAAAAAATACGGAAATCCTTCTCCTTTTGAAAATCACTAAAATAATCTTTAAAATTAATTCTTAAGATTTAGAACCTTCTTTTCGATATCGGTTAAAATACATTAAATTAACCGAACACATTATCCGTAGACATTAAAATATCGACTTATTTAGAAAAACAAATGTATCAAATAGAGCAGCCCTTTTGAGTCAACAATGTGAATACAATAGCAATATACATATTCAAGCGGTAATTATTGTCGGTTAGCCTAATTAGATATTAAATATTACTGCGTGTTGGTTGTTACACAACATGTAAATATACATGTAAGAAAACATTTAAGCGTTATCTATCGACATGACGGGGCAAACACATTTCGAAATCACGGAATTGTTCTGTATTTATCACAGCTTGGTTAAGACCAGTATACTCGTATATGATAAATATTTGTATGTGGAAAAGAAAAAGTATATTGAAAGTGATCTATGGTCCACCAATAGATAACGCTACGCTTGACAAGATTTTTAGAAAAAAAAATATCAAATCATATTTAACTAGCTTTTTGCCCGCTGCTTCGTACGTGTAGTTTCTGAAGTAGGAAAATCAATAGACTATTTTTAGATGGCGTATCAAGATTAAATTAAATCAGATTTTAAATTAGACCTTCAGTAACATAACTGTGAAAACCGCATCCGATTTAGTGTTGTAGTTTTTGCGTGATGCAAAGCAAACTATCAGACAAAATTTCTAATAATAATTGTTTTGGCTTCTATAAGTCATATATAAGACCTCTCATAATATTCTTAAATATATTCTGAGTACAGACATCGTCTAATTGTATTTTTTTTTATATCAGTAAGATTTCAGATATAGGAAGAGGAAGACAGATTTAATAAATAAAAAGCGTATATACGGTCTAATTAAGAAACCTCCTCCTTTTTTGAAGTCGGTTAAAAAAGATAATTTAATTTTATAAAAACCGTCTACGATGATGATTTTTTTTATATTCACGGATGACAAAAATATCTGCTAGATTTCCAGCTTGCCACTCATGTGATATATGCCATGTAATTCTATTATAATAATAAAAATATTATGCTAAGGAATAGTATCCTCGTCTTGCAAGCTCTAAGAGATTAATATTAACGTCTTATACCTACACGGTACATTACCATTGTAGTGGAAAATAAATAAATAATTTATAGTAGATGGTAGCAGCCGAGTCTAGTATTCCGATGTAATTTATTATTTACTACAAGCAGACCAAGGTAAACAACGTTATTTGGTGGCTTAAAATAAGAATAGAAAAAGCACATATAGGATTATCATTGAATTTTTATTCTTGTATCTATACCAAATTTGTTTTAGGGATATACGACGTATAAAGCCACATACCACACGGTAATTACAAATTAAAAATAAAACTTGATAATTTACATTCTTAAAATTTCAAAATAATAATTACTCTACCCTGACATTAATGCTCCTTTTCACTTTGGTTTTGCTGTAAGGGAACTCTTGCAGAGTTAAGCTCGTCGCATATTTTCTTTCCACTGACGTATTTCTTAATGTATTATTAGTCTATACAATAAAGTATAAATAAATAAATCCTGTTGGAATTCCTGTAGGAAAATGGAATTTTCCAATTTTCCTACAGGATCAGGGTATAATAAGATTTTGCTACTACCTACCTATAAACATAGTTATATCATGCGTATTGCGGAATGACCTGACATTTAAGTAATACCAACATAAGTATAATAACTGTCTGCCAATGTCATAACAATGCTTGCAGTGACGTCAATACAGACTGCGAAGAAAAATAACCATAGCTTAGTAACCAAATCTTATTTCAATTTAATTTCATATAAAGTTCTTTTTTTAAAATGTTAAGAAAAAAAGACCAGACGCTACATACAAGAGAAACAGATATCTAAACTCTTTTGTTTATGGAAATAGCATATAAAAAGCCGATTTACTGTATTAATAGGAGTAAGTAAGAGAGTAATTAGGTATTTATTATTTATCCCAAAGGGCGATAAGCTGTATAATTAATTGTAGTATTATACCTGTCAATGACAATTACTATTTGTTGTAGGTATATAAATATATGGATATTGTTAACAAGATTAAGATATTAAGAATGAAATGTTAATTACTGGTGATAAGATAAACGGAGACTGTCAGACCAAAATAGACTTCGGATATAAATTAAGATTACTCAAGTACATACATTTTTGATTGTATTGAAATATGTGTAAAATTTTAGTAAAAGGTTTTGTAAATTAAAAAAAAACAATAGTATTTATAAGTATTTACCTAATTGTTATAAAACTTATTTTTTTTTTATGCAACAGAATGACAAACAAGCTAACGGCCCACATAATGGAAAGTGGTAACCGTCGCCTATAAACATGAGCAGTATCATGGACATAACCCATACTCTCCATGCGTTGCCATTGCCTTACGTAATTCTAATGATATAGAAAATTCTAACTAATTACGTCATGCAAAATGGAGGTGTTAGTCGAAATCAGCAAATCCGAAGGATGTGTAAAATATACAGCTTACATTAAAAATGAATAAGTGATATAACTTAAAGAGTACGAATAGAAAACATTTCTACATGAACCATGAAAAAGGGAACATTAATTTCACTTATCGTGAAGTTTTATTCGCTGTTGTCTCCCATGCTGTAAGGTACATTGGATTTATGAGACACATAATCCAACCTTTTTTATTACTACTTATTCACGTACAATATATCAGTGAAAAAAAAAGCTGAAATTAAACCTAATACCAAGCTACTGATCAGCGTGGTAATGGTATAAAATTCTTCTATGCAGAGAGATCTATGAACCGGAATTAAAAGAAGATATTTTTGGAAATAGTCATTTTTTACTATAATGTAATGAATTCAGAGAAAAGTCAAGACTTTAAAACTAACGTACGCATGAAATGAGTTATAAAAGTGCAAGAAGCAAGAGATGTAAGGAAAGAAATATACTCCAGATAGGTTAGTATAACCTGAAAGCAATATATATTTATGTAAACAGAGGGCTTACCATGAAATGTTTTTCGAAATTTCGGAGCCAAACGAAACAGAAATTTGATCTTAAAATTACATAATACATGCCGTTTGTAAATATTAAAAATGTTAAAATATTGTTCCTTTGGACTTTCATGATAGGATGTAGGACGAACGAAATGTTAAACTCCATTTATTGGTCTGATTTTGGTATAAACAAAAACACGAAATTGAGTCCGAAATTTCGGAATTTCATTTCATGGTAGACCCGTAGATGTAGCGCCCCCAAAGATTTGAAAGCGCTTAAATACATAATAATAAAAAAAAGAAAAACACCGAAGTTAATACTAAAAAAAAAAAAAAAAGAATATATATAAAAACAAAACAGAATAGAAAAATATATAAGTGCTATTATTCCGCAGCATCGGTATAGTGGCGTGCATGTAGAAAAATACCATTACAGAACATGTTTTAACTGAAGCTACGATGTTGGTTACCAGTAAACATCGAGTACATTATGTTTTAAGTAGGATTGAATACTTTTTTACATACAAAACAACAACAAGCTCATGCAACACTAAGGTATAGTATTAAATCGGTGCTCTAGGACGTACATTTGATGTGAGTATGATCGCCGCGGGCCCTAGCCCCATGACCAAGTAGAGCAACAGTTCCAGCATCTTGTATCTCTCGTGGAAGATCTGCTGATAGGTGATGCCGAGGACCGCGAGCAGCCAGATCGCCCAGCGGAGCTCCCTTAGCATCCAGCAGGAGAGCGTGCCCACCGTCAGCCAGGGGAAATACGAGCTCGCGATGAATATGTAAATCATGGCGCGGTCGCAGCGGTGGAGGAAGTGTTTCATTTTACTGTAAAATTAGTACGTTTTTAGCACGGTATGCGTGTGTGACTGTTAAACAATATTAGTAAGCATTAAGTGGCAGGTGACGTTATAAATAGCAGTTTTTATTTTCACTTCTTTAATTTACTTATACATATAATATTAATTGTAAATCTAAAGTTAAATATAGAGTGAAATCGAAAGAGAATGTTCATCCAGTGAAACCAAACATTTTTCCTAAAGAAATATAAAAATTGTAATAAAAATTTCGAGCCTTGATTCTTCCATAGTGACACTATGCGTCCATCCGTCGTGTCCATATAGGAGACTTAAATTTTTTTGTTGTCATATTTCTTTGAGAAATGTTACAAAACATGTACAAAAAAAAACAAGTTCAATTATAACAAAACCAATTGTTGTAGTTAATTATGCTATATTGTTCATAAAGATAAATAAAGGAATATAATTATTTAATCTTAACATAGTTCACACACACATTCATACCATACACCCATACTTAACGCATACAAACATACTACACTACACGCCATCATTTTATAAGTATCAGTAAAAAGGAATTGGAAAGGGAACTACTGAACCGATTTGATAATATTTCCATAGAAATATCAAATCGTTTTAGTATAGTTTGGTCCCATAGGACCAATCTGTAAATATATTATTCCAAGTAAAAAAGATTTTTTTTCTTTTAAACAAAGAATTTTTAAGGTCAGTTGAAAAAGATGATCGATTAAAATTTTACTCTGTATATTATATGAACTCTAAAATTTCAATTTGTTATTTCAGCAAAATTATAATAATATTTTAAGAAGCAGTATCTACAAATAAGGTTAACAAGAGATTTGTGTCAAAGTTACCGTGAATTTAAACCTGTTTCGGAAATGTTTTAATCACGAAATAGCTAATTTCAATATGATTTTCATATTTTAATAAAGACTTTAAAAAATCTTGGTTGTCCGTAACATAATATAATCGTAAAACATAAATTAAAATTTTATTTTTATAGATACGTAGATTCTTTATAGACTTCAGAATCGATAAGTGGTAGTAACAAAAAAGCAGTTTTTTTTATCATACATAATTTAATAATACAAATTATTATTAAAAAAAAATAGTTTATGATAGCTATATTTATTTTATGCTGCCGTCATGAAGTCCACAATAAAGATGAATGTTATATTCCATTTATTACAGTGCATCAAGTCGTTCAGAATACACGTTGCGTCAAAGGTACCGCATACTCTGGAAACACATTGGCCTACTTTCTTTGGGTAAGAAATGAAGGTAACATAATATTTTATTGCTGAATAAAATTGAAGGGGTCTGGTATATTATATATTATATCCTAAGATTATATCTTAAAGTTTTTTTTAATATATTATTCTTTCTATCTTTAGAAGTGTCGTTTATTAATATACATATCACATGAATGGAGAAAATTTCAATAAAATATATACATAAATAAAGTTAATATTAATGTTTATATAATGTACATAGTTCAGTAGCAAAACCTTGGACAAATAGACAGATAAGAGCATTGAGCGACATTGTTTTATGCTACTTACAGAGAGCTTAATAAGAAATGATAAGATAGGTAGATTTAAATACATATAATCATCGACATCATCATATCAGCTTTTAACTGTTCATTGCAAAACATAAGTCTCCTTGGGGGGTCTAGTAGTTACCACGTTTGGCAGGCGGATTAGCAACCGCAGTCGGGCTTTAGAGATGTTTTAAGAGGGATGCTGCTGCCCATCTCTCGTCCTCTCTAAGTAGCCTCTTACAACACCTACAGGAAAGAAAGGGGTGGTCTATCTATGCCAGAATCACACGACCATACAAATATTATGCATTAAATACATGTAAATTTTTAGAAAAGTTGTTCAATTCCACAAATGTTATAATTGATTTTTGCATAGGTATTTTTTAACCACGACTTCGTCCATGTAACCGAGATCAAAAATAGCCTGTACTTTTCAACCGACTTAAAAAAAGAATGAGGTTCTCAACTCGATTGTATTTTTTATGTTTATTACCCCAGAACTTCGTCATTTATAAACCGATTTAGCAAATTCTTTTAAAATCTAAAAAGGACAAACTTTCAAAACAATCCTATGGAAATTTTACCAAAATCGATCCCGTAGGTTTTTAAATCAAAATTATTAGTTTTGGCACGATTAAAGTTAGCATTTTTTTGTGCATCGAAATTTATTATTTGTATGTGCATAAATACTATACAAAAAAGATCCGTAATAATACATAAGTAGAAGAACATAGTAAGTATCCTACCAAAATTAGTTCATTCAAATACGCAACAGTCTTGTCAAGGTAAATGATACTTTTAAGGTCGTCGGAGACAGGAACAAATGGGGGAACATTATTCGTAAGAAAATGATACCTGTTTGAGGTCACGACCTTCACTCTTAAGGATATTGATGCACGAAAAATGTATAGTAGAATTAATAAATGATCATAAACTATATTCGTATATTTTAAAGTAAGAAATTGAAAGATTATTATTAATTGTAATTAAATATAGAAGAAATTAGAGTATAGATCTATTATTGTCCCTCAGACAGGAAGGGAAAGAATTGTAGTGATGGACACTAACGGTTCTATTGCTAATTACATTAAATTAAATACGGGTATATACCCATCAAGTCGACCTCTATACGGTCCTCTCTGAAAACCATCTTGGTTAAATGTTGGAGAATTATTGACGATGGACCAAATAACTCGACTTCACTTTCACCTATCATCCCTCACTAGTACGCCGCCCGCGTATACCAATAGAGCAAACATAGTTAAGAATTCATTTTCGTTTATTAAAGCACCACACACACATACGTGTAGCA
Organism: Galleria mellonella; assembly: GCF_026898425.1. Lineage (NCBI taxonomy): Eukaryota > Metazoa > Arthropoda > Insecta > Lepidoptera > Pyralidae > Galleria > Galleria mellonella. The sequence goes on from NW_026442117.1 coordinate 3,099,220, forward strand.
AATAAATACATTAACGCTAAGTGCATGAGATGGAAAAAGACTGCAACGTTTTTAGCGTCTTATGCGAAAGCTAACGAAAACGCATCTACTAAAATTCTAGAAAAAATTACCACTTGTCTAGGGGAGCAGATTACATAATTAGTTTATAGATTTGTAATTGTGTATAATTACTAAAATATTTTTTTTTCAATACACAATTAGAACTTAACGCGATGCAAGTCCTGATTGTGTATTAAGAATATGTATAAACAATGCGAAACTTTAAAATTAACTACTAAAATGTTATAAATCCCCATCCAATGGAGGAGACCATGTGCTATGTGGCACTAAAAGATCACCAAAAGCCAAACTACAGTTGCCAATCCGCCTGCCAAGCGTGGCAACTACTTACAAAATCACTTTAATGGTAAACTGTTTTAAAGAAACGCTCCCGTTCCATATAATTTATGGGGGAAGCCTATGTTTACTAGTGGACAGATAACGATTGATACGATATGATACTAAAATGTTATTTAAAATAATATAATAATAATGGCGTGTAAATGGCGTTCCGTAAATAATAACAATAATTACAGTAATCGATGGTGGCATCAAAATATCATTACCACAAGATGTTATCATTAAAATGGGAAATAATAATGTACAGGAATGTTCAAGTGAAATTCAACATCTTTACTGAAGCTATAATAACACGTCGCGTTCTGCTGATAAATTAGTTTTTTTTTTTATGGATGATAATGGAATGGTAACCCCACCCGTGACGGGTGACTGGCGGGGCACCAGTGAAGGATGATAGGTAAATATGAAGCACGTCAATACGATAGGCTATATCGTGACGAATTCAACAAGAATTCTTCACGATGGTTTCCAGGGGGAACCACGTGGAGGTTGACCTAATAAGGCATATTGCTAGCAATGGGGCTGTCAAACTCCATTGCTAATAAATGGCTAACGATTTCGATTCCATCCTTATACAAAATAAGGACGGACCCTAAAACCTCCAGTCAATAAAACCCGATAGGAATCGTCCATTTCATTTATACCCGGGTCCAGCCTACCGTAAACGTTTCAGCTAGCCGAGGGTTTATTTTGCTCACTTTGTCCGTCCGATTGGGGACTACTGATTGGGTAATAACGCTTACTTACTCAATCGCGCCGGATATAAAGTAGATAATTGACGCGATACCGCTGTCCGTGCGACTGAATACGCTTCGTTTCGATAGGACCTGTAGCTCTACTATGAATTTGTACGGACAATTTCTACCGTGAAGCAATTGTGTTTGCATGGCTGTGTTTCGGTTTGAAGGGTGGGATATGGCGTGAATTTACAGGATACAGAGAAATAACATCTGAGTCCTTAGGAATGGGAAAGCATGGAGGGTATCATGGGCGAAACAGTATACTCTGTTATGTCCATGGTACTGCTCATGTCTAAAGGCGACGGTTACCACTATCCATCAGGTGGGCCGTCAGCTTGTTTGCCATTCTAAGTTGTATAAAAATAAAAACAATTTACGACAGTATATTACTGTTAAGTTTCTACATGAGGTAACTGTAGTATTCGACAATTTAGCGTAGAATATTAATCTACATCAACGAATACGCGACGTATTTAATACAGTTTACGAATACAGGCCACAGTTTATAATACGGGATGTTTGCAGTGTACTTTTTTTTATAATATAAAATAGATTAGAATTTAATGTGTAATAATAGTGGTTGGTGTCTACGTTTGTTCGTTTGCTACCTTTTGTCGTGTTAACAGCTCCGACAATCATTTTAAAATTTGGAATACATGTCTTATCTGAGTCGGATTAAGATATACGACCTTATTCATGAAAAGAAAAGTGTTTTGTTTTTTTTTTTCGGACTAAATTCTCAATTTGAATGAAAGTGACAAAACACTCAAATAGCTTTAAGTTTTTATGAATAAGAAGGATAAGTTACTTTTATTACAGTATTGTAGACAAGTCATAGGTAGTGTTATTAATTTATTATAATATTTGTTTTACCTAGAGATGCCTTGTAACATGATATGGTGTACGCGACGTCAGATACATAGATTAGTAAGATTGTGTTCTTAAAAAAAAAAAAAAATTTCAAATGCAACAAAACTAATTATTTTGATTTAAAAATGAAACAACTGAATCGATTTAATAAAATGTCTATAAAACCAATTTAGAAGTATATCCTTTAATATATAAATACTATATTAATATAATATGTATGATTATTTTATGAATATCTTTGTGTATGTAATTTACCACATTACTGAATATAAATATTTTTATTTTTTAAACCACCATCGAGTACGTCTGCAGATTCTAAAGGTTGATTGGTAGAGAATGCCTATAGCATTAAGTCCGCCTTTTGTACCACATTTTATTGGTCAATAAAGTTTAAATAAATAATGTACGAATAAATACCCACATATATTTTTAAATATTGTGTATTTAAGAGTTATTTCCTTTCTTAAACACGTCATATTATGTACCTACCTATATCTTTGTGCATAATTAAAAGTTACGTTTGCATCCTAGGGTCGGCACTAGATGATTATGAAAATGACATAACCCCAAATCATGGAATAAGCATGGCCCTCTGGCTCCCCTTTAAATAATCCTATGTTTTTAACGTAGTGTGGTATGAGTTGATATATCTACTTTATTGTCTATAGCCACAGATAATATACGAGTAACACTATACTAAATATAGTAGATTTAACGTAGTTGCGTAATATACTAGTAGTAAATCACTCTTTCGCATAAGATTATTTGTTAAAAATGAGTCAAATATTACTAATACAATAAGGATATATAATTACATTTAATCTAGAGTTACTAACAAAAGACAAAGTAATTATAATGCCTTTTAAGTAGCTGGTTTAGACTGATACCGGTCATTACAATAATAAGAGGATGTAATGACTACGTAACAGATACTAAAGTGATACATCAGTTTGCTCCTGTAATCTTTTTACTATCGTAAGATTCCGCTGATTATAGGAGCACTTTGTATTTTATTTATCAATGTTTCTATTTTTTGTATTTTTTTGATACCTATGTAAATGTACGGATTTGATATTTGTAATATAATAAAATATATACAGCTTAATATCCAAATAGTTTCATAGTTCCAAGACAAAATAACACATACATTTAATGTCATTATGTAAATTAATCTTATAAAATTATAACGATATCTTTACATGATTGATATTTAAGAAAAATGATATGAGGGGTCTTAACAAGAGTAATAGAAGCTATACACTGATTTTATCTGTCTGTCTGTTTGATCTGGGATCACACAAAAACAGCTGCACCAAATTGAATGCTGTTTTCAGTATTGTGTTCCTGAAAGTTTAATTTAAAATTTGGTATGCCTATATTTTATCTTAGTTTTCCGATTTCTAAGGTCCACGCGTACAAAAAACGGCAAAAATCTAGTATTAATTTAAAAAATATTAAACTGTAACAGCACAAAGACTTATATATCATATTTTATGTTTTTATTTCGTTTTACTAGATTCGTCATATTTCCTAGTGTGTGCTATGTTTATATTTATGTGTATGTATATGTAGTACATATTATTTGTTATAATAAGTAGTCTAATAAATAATATGTCTTTGATGTTTTTGTGCATTATACGTAAAAAATATTAATTCACTCTTGCGCCAATATATTCTTCTTTAACCAATGGTTGTCTGTAAGAGATTGCCCTAGCGATGAGACTGCCTTTTGTACCTTTATATGTATACTTTAACTTGTACTTCATGCTACTGTATTGTTGAATTGTATATATGTCATTGTTTATTTTTATGTTTTTGGTGCAATAAAGAATTAAATAAAAAAAAATATATCAGAAGGGTCATTTGCGAAATTGGATCAGAAGGGTTGTTCGTTAGTAACGAGTCACGTTATATAATTTCCCGTGTAGCCTCGCTCACCTAATGTGAAGCCTTAAGACGGATTACGTTTATTTTCGTACCATACAACCCTTTCGCGGCATTTACCTACTTATAACTCTTTAATATAGCTGTTACAAGTACCGGTATTATGATGTACAAACATTTAAAATACTATATAAAGAATTAACTAATATCCTTTATTCATAAAAAAAAAACAACTTATTTCTATAAGCCTATTTTAATTATTACATTGTTTTGTCACTGTCTTTCAAATTGAGAATTAAACAAAAAAAAGAGACAAAACAATTCAATAGCTATAATAATAGGTTTATGAGAGGTTTATCGTTTTTATGAACAAGAAGGTAATACGGCTGTGAAATAAGTATATATAAAAAATTACATGCTATACAAATTTAGATCTCATTACCTGTACAAAATAACACAACGATAACACAACAAGAGACCTTGGACATCTATTACAAATACACGATTTATAATCACAATAATTACATATATCTTGATTACATTTACAATAACAGAAAGATAACAGCAGTTTTGTGTATCTCGTGAGCGAAATTACCTCAGGCTTTTACTTTATTACCTACCTAGGTATCGACTTTATCAATGATCGTCTGTGATGATGCCATACTCCAAATCCTTATAATTCGACTATTATTGTATTTAAATAAAATGCAAAACATTTGGAAAATCTCAAGAAAACATAAGTAATTTGCATTTATAAATATTGCAAGGACTCGAGTTACAATCCATTCCAGTCCATTCTTTCTAATAAGAAAAAACTTTATCGAGGTGATATACTATATACGTGTAACGGAACGCGTATAAAATCATAATTCAGCCATTGTATTTTTAGATAGTAATATTTTATTAACTTTCCATACATAACGTGCAGCCACATGATCGATTCAGTATGATGGATTAAAAAATATTTGCATATTTCGCTTTCAAACCTAATGTATAACCTATTCCTTGGGAAAAGGTATAGATTTTTAAGAATACCTAGTACTATTGCTGGATTATCCTTTCCGTTACACGTTGTAAGAGTAGATATGTAAAATAAAACGACAATTTGGACAACGTTATTAAATTCAAGGTTCAATTCAACTTCAACTACTATCAAATATTATCCGATCAATCGAATTCTATACATTTTTAAAGCAAGTTTTCGAGTTGGTCGATTTGTTGATTTTAACACATGGTGGCCCTCACGAATATATAAATAGAAAAATCCAACTAACTATATTAGTGGAATTAAAACCATCAATATAATACTTCACATTTACTGTGATAAGACTAACTGGACAAAGAATTGTTTAGCTTATTTTAACTAGCTACTCGTAATTCGGTCAGGAGTTACATTTACAACTTTTCTCCTGTTGCATTGGGTGTATTATACGTTGACCCTAGTCGCCTCCTATTTTTTTTTAATGGATGATAATGGAATGGTAACCCCACCCGCGCTATCGGTATACACCGGCGGGGCACCAGTGAAGAATGATAGATGAGGATGAAGCAGGCCAGTTAGCCCATCGTGACGAATTCAACAAGAATTGTTCACAATAGTTTCCAGGGGGAACCACGTGGAGCTCGACCTAATAGGGCATATTGCTAGCAATGGGGCTGTCAAACTCCATTGTTAACGATCCCTTTCCAACCAGTCGCCTCCTATTAATATATTGGGGATGAGAACGTGCGATGACGCATTGTAATTTTACTCCGTCACGACATATAAATGGATCAGGCATATAAATTACATCATATCTAAGCTTTCTGATGTACAGTCAAAAATCAGTTTGTATTGAACACCCACGCCTAACGTTTATTAAACAAAAAGCATTGATTGGAGAATTACTGACCGTCAATGATAGAGCTTGACTCAACATTATCATTGTTGTAATATTTATATATTCGTTTGCTTGGGTACCTTTGTCCCATTCGTGTTTCAACCGTGAAGCGGTTGTGTTTGCATGGCTGTGTTTCGATTTGAAGGGTGGGATATGGCGTGAATTTACAGGGTACAGAGAAATAACACCTGAGTCCTCAGGAATGGCAACGCATGGGGGGTATCATGGGCGAAACAGTATACCTACTCTGTTATGTCCATGGTACTGCTCATGTCTATAGGCACCGGTTACCATTTTGCATCAAGTGGGCCGTCAGCTTGTTTACCATTCTAAGTTGTATAAAAAAAAGTAAGTAGAGAATTTTACAAAGATGAAAATCACTAAATCTGACCTAGCAGTCAAGAACAACACTAGTTTAAAATAAAGAAGAATATAGATAGATAGACAGATAGATACTCTTTATTGTTTCCTCCAAAAGATTACAATAGTGAACTTATTATAAATATAAATAATTACAAGAAATAATATAAACAATTACAATACATTACTTGGTTAAGCTCTTAAAAAGTCAACAGTTCATCTATTTATCTATTCTTCAATCATATTCATTTTAAATTCGAATTGAAACATGTATTATCATTTACGTGTGAATTTCGGTTCTCATTGGATAATGCTTGTTTCTGCACTGTTGCATATGTGTGTATGTATGTTCATTGAATGGAAAGGTGCTATTCGACTGAAGGTCAAAGGCACTACATAGCACAGAGTCATGAACGCAACCGTGCTTTAAGGAAACATAATAATATTAATATACTCTGTAAATAAGAGATTCTCTTTAGAAAAATTCTTGGTAAAAAAAAAATGGACGGAAATTCATCATGTTTATCTGTTCGTGTGACCATTTGTCCAAATGTTTGATATCTGCTTTTTTATTAACTACAGGTTAAAATATAAATAGGTATTATAATTTAAAATTTTGGTCACGACACACCTCTACTCAAGAGCTAGTTGAACTCGACTAGGTTAGATATATACTCATACAAGGTTAGGCGTTTCATTCAATATGTTTACATTATATGCCTACTCGTATATTGTGTTCCTGTTAATGGATCTAGACCTTTCCATGATATTTTTGGGGGATTATAGAAAAAAACGTATCTAAGCAGGTAAATACCTGCTTAAATAGATACCACTTTCCTTTTCAGTTAACATAAGTAAAGTTAACTGAAAAATGGTAGGCGAATTAATAATAATAATAATAATAATAAGAATAATAACTTTATTGTAGCTAAAAGTCGGGTATACAATTTCTTATACAGTGATTACTACACTAATTCCACGAAACATATGAATACACAATAATGAACACAACGACACCTCAAAATACACAAATCCTAACATGCCCAGAGTGCCGTCCTCCACGCGGTTCCTCGTGGAAACCATCGTGGTTATTTCTGGTCGAATTTGTAACGATGGGCCAATTGGCCAATTGATCTGATTTTATCCTCACCTATCATTTCTTACTGGTACCCCGTCAGCGTATACCAATAGCGCGGGCGAGGGAACCATTCCATTTTCATCCCATAAAATAGAATTGGTGTCGACTTATGACCAATCATCCAATATAAACGTTTTCTTTATCTGAATAATCACATACTACAAAGAAATTATTAAATACAGATAATCCATTGTCTAATTTTAATAAACGCAATTAAAACTAGATATGTACATGTATTTACATTTTTACATATTATATATTCATAAAACATCGTTGTATGCAGGGTCGTTATTGATCTCACATATTGTCTGTTACCTGCGTGGGAAGTTTCATTTATCCTCATATAAACGAGTTATATGTAAAATTTTCTCAAATATACCCAGCTATTTTTGAAAAGACTCGAAATAAGTATATGTAAATGTCGTTTACATTAAAACAATGTTCTTCATAAATTGAATTGTATTGAACGCATCAAAATTCTGAATAGTTACTTTCATATAAGAAGACTTAGTATCTACTTCTTTTAGGTGCGTTATCGCTTTACACATTTCAATCTTGTTTAATACAATTCATGTCATTGTCATGTATAATTTCACTCTTTTATCTTACATTGCTGTACTTAGATTACGCCATAGACTGACTGTCAATAATAAACGAGCCCAGGCTTGCATCTATCAAGCCTTTAAACATTTTTTCTTTTTCTTTTTTTGTTTCTTTTTTTTATTCAATTTAGAATGGCAAACAAGCTGAAGGCCCACTTGATAGAAAGTGGTGACCATCGCCTACATTATGATAAGTACTCACGTATCAGATTTGCAGCAGCACACCGAGTGGAATGTGGTGGAGACAGCAAACAGTAAACATAGCGCCAACCCATAGACCACCGCCGCTATTGCTTGGGGGGCGTTCATAGAACGTGTCAGCAGCTCGCGAGCCCCGAAAGACGCCGGTGCCACGCATAATGCGTGCGTACACACATTCGCTACATTCTCCACCTGTGTAATAGAATTTAGTATATTGAGTATTGCAAAATTTAGAAAAAAAAAAACATTGATGAAGGACATTAAACATTATTAGAGGGAGACTTAGTACAAGAGGCATGTTTTCTTAAAATGCATAGGTACCTCTGTCCCACTCGTGTTTCTGCTGTGAAGCAGATGTATGGCCGTGATATATATATATCGATTTGTAGAGTGGGATATGGCAGAGAGATTTCAGTTTACAGAGCCATAACACCTTCATTTCTTAAGAATGGCTACGCAGGGGCTAGAGCGTCATATTGCATTCTGTACTATTCATAGTACTTAGGTTAGTGTTGGGGATCTAACAACCCCATTGCTAGCAATATACCTTATCAGGTCGATATCCGCGCGATTCCCAATCAATAAACAACCTTGGTTAATTATCTATTAATTCGTTACTATGGACCAAGTGACCTGTTTCATCCTCACCTATTATCTTTCACTGGTGCCTCGCCAGCGATACGGATAGCAAAGACGGAGTTATTATTCTATTATCAACCATGAAAAAAGTACTATAAGCGTGTTTTTTTATGCAACTTAGAATGGCAAACAAGCTGACGACCCACCTGATTGAAAGTGAATAATACCCTGGACATAACAGAGTACACTGTTTCTCGCATATATTATAGCAATATACCCAACCAAGTCGACCTCCTCGTGGTTCCCCCTGGAAACTATCATGGTTAATTCTTGATGAATTCATCATGACGGGCTAACTGGCCTGTTTTCATTCTCATCGATCAGCCTTCACTGGTGCCCCGCCAGCGTATACCGTTAGCGCAGGCGGGCTTTCCATTCCATTTTCACCCATCAAAAAGCCTTCTTGTTAGCTATATTAAGTTGTATAAAAAAACCTAATATGTACAAAAGAACAGGTTAAACGTTGCTTAACCGTTGACCGACTAACAACTAGGTACAATTTGTGTAAGCGCTTTCGTTCGGTTTCGTGCGTGTTAGTAAACCGTTCATTACAGTTTTAACTACCGAGGTAACATAAAATTTGGGAGCAAAGTTCAGGAGCCCTAAATGGCTATTATTTGACCGACTGGGCCTCATGTCGATAATCAGAACCCACCGTCGTAAAAGGTCGGATTAAACGAAACGGGATAATTGATAGAAGGATAAATAAAGACGCATGATAAAAATAGCAACATTTTTTCTGATACAGTAACGTTATATATGAACGTCCATTGTGGAATTTGATAGGTTCATGGTTAGCAAATGATAAAAGAGGATGGATAAAACATAATATATAAAAAGAATTCGCCTTTTTAGTGACTTTTATTATAACTGTAGCGGGTGGTGTAATCCTATGAATATTAGAAATGCGAAAATTTGTAAACATGATGGGATGGATGGATGTTTGTTGCTCATTCATGCGAAAACTACTGAATGCATTTGAGTGAAATTTGGTACACGGATTTGGTATATCCCAATAATACAGCAAAATCACCAGATTAAATATTTATTTATATAGGTAGGATATGTTTTTCTTTATGGACTTAATTTTTATCTAAGAAAAACTGGCAAGGAACTCGACTATTGTTCTTTCTAAATCAGTTTAAGATAACAATACTATCTCTCTCCGGTCATCTTCAAAATCGTAGCTGAAAGCTAGCATTTTATTTATAATACTTAGAACCAGTAAACAAATAAGTTTACGGTCCACCTAATTGAATGTGGTAATATTCGATTTTTAAATGAAGTTACAAATGGATCTAAATTATGTTTGGTGAAAACACACACATACGGATATTTTCATAACATCTGATGCATGTGTGGGACAATATCGTACCTATTCAATTTTGAAGCGACTTAAAAAGATGAAGGTTTGAGGACATATATTATGTCAATTAGGTACCTCTTACTAGATTTTTATTTTTAAACCGTAGTTCATGCCTATAATGCTTATTATGCGCATTATGCGATAATACAACCCGCTCTATTTTCTCCCCATCATAATGTCGGTATTGGGCTCAGCACAGAACAGATTTTTGCAATTTTTTGGCAATGACTGTTATCATCAGACGGTCTATATAGTTGATTGCCATATAGTAGTATAAAAAATATATATACGCGAAAGATGGTCCTACATAGATCTTCTACTACATTGTGATTATGTTACCCTAATTTAGAAACATCAATGGTCATGAATTTGAATAACAGTACGACTGATATTATCAACTTTGTATCAATTTAAATTTCAGATTAATAATATGGCCGCACCAATGACTTTCTAGGCATCTATTTAAATATAATACTAACTTTTCGGTGTTAGAAATCTCTAATCAAACAAATTTAGTACATGGATACATCCACAATCCATATAGGTATATAGGTAATACTTGCCACAATAAATTTTAATATCTTCAAAAATATGCAAACAAATTGAGTTATGCCACATCAGCAACAAATGTCATCGATCAATCAACATTTGACTACTTTATATCACAATATAATTATACTTACCACTCCTTTAATAAGGTGAAATCTAAGTAAGTCCAATAGTACAGCACCCATTAAAATAAGGATATCAATGGACTGGTAAAGTAAAAAAAAAGAAATTGATGAATTCACATGAGAAAGAATGTGAATATATTCACTTTATGTCTATAATATTACACTATTAAATTTTGTTTTAATTTTATGAAATATTGTGATCTATTTACATGCATAACAAGAGTGTGCATCTATCTATACGGTAATATTTAATATAATTTTTAAGGAGGTGAGCACTCTAAGGAGGCAATTAGCACATAGTAAATTTGGTCATTTTACTAATATACATATTATAAAAAAGTTACATTAAAAATAAAAAGTGAAGGAGCTAGTATTAAAGCATACTGATTTACATGGATAAAGAAAATTTGAATTATTAAGTATCTTCAATTTTGAAATTAATCTGACCAAGTTTCTTTCCTACATTTATTAATATTTGTTATATAATACTTTCTATATTTTTCTTATTATCAAATAATGCTAAAAAAATTTAATCTAGGATAATTTAATACTCTAAGGCTACAGACTACATGTTTAATATATGTATAAAAGTTTTTAAAAATTTTATTTTACAATTATTCAGGTAAATCAATTTTATCCCCTTCAAAGTACTCCCCCTGTGACATAATGCACTTGTGCCAACACCGTTTCCACTGTGAGAAGGCTCCTTGAAAGTCCTCTGGTTGTAGGTTTCTCAGCTGCCCCGTCGTAGCTTTTTTTATCTCATTTATGTCCCCCAAATGCCGCCCCCGAAGTACCAATTTGGTTTTTGGGAACAAGAAGAAGTCACACGGGGCCAAATCCGGCGAATAGGGGGGTGTTCGGTCACCGTAATGGAATTTTTACTCAAAAACTCACGGACAACAAGAGAGGTGTGGGCAGGGGCATTGTCGTGGTGAAGAATCCAACGCCCCTCTCGCGCCAATTCTGGACGAACTCGTGCCACACGAGCTTTGAGGCGTCTGAGCACATCGACGTAGAATTTTCCATCAACTGTCTGGCCTGGAGGGACGAATTCTTGATGGACAATCCCCCGAACATCGAAAAAAACAATCAACATTGTCTTGACATTTGAGCGGGATTTTCTTGATTTTTTTGTTCGTGGTTCCCCGGATGTCTTCCACTCTTTGCTTTCACGGCCATTCTTGTCGAGTTTCGAGAGAAACTTGATTACGACGCGCTGCTCTTCAACGGAAGCGGGCTCCATGCCGACGGGGTTTCGTTAAGGGGTAACTTCACAGATGGCGTGACAAGCCAGTTCGCACCGCACGGCGGTCAGACCAGAACTGAAGCATTGTTAGGGACATAAGGAAGGGGTCCTGCGCTTACCTGGCCTCCCCACTCCTCTTTCTCGCATTCCAGAACACTTTTATACGAACTTTCCGGACAGACCTCGTATATGTAGATGTTTAATATGTATATTTACATATGACATATATAAAAATAACTATGCAATGAGTAGAAAATATGAACTTATAATAATTGTACATATCAATAAATTTGAAATGTAGGTGTTTAAACGATTATAAAAATTGTTTGTTTATTTTTTATTTTATTTATTTAATTTTAATTTATGTATAATAATACTAACCGCAGTTGGTACATATGCTCTGTTAGATGTGGCCCTCTCATTCATCCATTTCACCGCATTTAGCCTCTTCCAGGGAAGATCACAGTGGAAATAAATTTTACTCTCATTGAACTTAGATTTAAATTTCATTATTATCACAGAAAATAAGCTTACAACGTCACCCATTTGTCGCGCGTTATATCGCTTTGAGAGTTATATGTTAAATGGTCATGAGACCAACAACAATATGCATTTATTTGTAATGATGTTATCATTCATGTTATTAATTCAATTTACGTTTTTCTGATAGGGAACACATTTTTATGTTTTAATATTTCACAACCACCCTTGTCAATCTCACTTGCCAGAGTGAGGGAGACAAAACGGAAATAAAGAATGAGAACTCTGTCTCATTGATTGAACGAATGAATCAAATGAATGGAGTTGTCAAAACGTCAAGAAAATTATAAAGTCTCTATACACGATCAAGATACTTAATATTTAAATTTTTATGTAGAGCTTTATTCAATATTTCATTCTCTCGAAATAATTTATAATGTGTAAGTGTGTGTGTAATTATCACAATTGAAGCCGATTCTAAACCGCCACTTCTTTAAACTTATCTCGTAGTAATTTTTTTTAATTTAATAGTTTCGCGAAATTGTTGTCTTAAGAAGTAATAAATAATAAATAAATATAAATAAGAGTAATACTTAATTGTCTTATATTTATATTGGTCTTATAATAAAGATTTTTACTGTGATACCAAATTGAAATATTAATTTTAGAGATAGGTTTAGAGAAATAACGCCTTGGAATTGCTATCCTCTTCCCCTCCACGCTGTGTATGATTCCTTCCCCAACCAAAGGGAGGAGCTTTTAACTAACTACTTATATTACTAGCAGTTGTTTAGGGGGCATTAAGACCCCATATATATAAATATTTATATATTAAAAAATGCTGTGTGATCCTAGTATAGAATAGGCCACCCCTTCTTTTCCCGTGTGTGTAAGAAATTACTAACAGAGGGCGAGGGATAATCTATTAGGCCGAGCAGTGTCCCTTTTAAAACATCACTAAAACCTAATCATGGTTGCCAATCTGCCTGCCAAGCATGGCAATTACTGGCAAAACTCCCCCAGGGGGAGGTTTATGTTCACCAGTGGACAGTTTAAAACCGATATGATGATGATATTATATATATATATATATATATATATATATATATATATATATATATATATATATATATATATATAGCCTGGTTTGATTTGTTAATAAGAAAAAGGGGAAAAAACAAAATTTGGAGAGAGTAGATGAGGCTCTAACCCATCAAGAGCCAAAAAGTCTAGATGTATAGTAGTCTTCATTATATGTTCAATCTGGATGTAGATATTCATTTCATACTTATAATAAATAAATAGAGGAGGCTAATCTAATAAATATTTACAAACTTTATTAGTTACTTTATATTTACAGAGATCAATCATTACAGTTTATAATTACTTCTCTTGATTCAAAGGTTGCCTGGATGATATCGCTTTTAGCGATAAGGCCACCCATTGTTTTCTCACTGTGATTATTTCTTGTAATTGTTTGTATTTACAATAAGTTTACTATTGTAATCTTTTGGAGGAAACAATAAAGAGTATCTATCTACAGCTAATTATTCTAAAAGTTACTCTCAAATAATTGGAGAAGTCTCTTTATTTCTGCTATTCTGGCTGCTTGTGCTTGAACTGGTATCATAGCCTGTGACACTTCCTCACCTTTGGCTAATATTGTATACATACTCTTAATGTTGTTATCCATTGCATCACAAGTCTTTCCGACTGCTTCTTTATAAACTTCCATATTTTCTGCTGTCAATGAAGAATTGGAATGTAAAATACTTGATAGGTTTTCTATTAAATTATCAACAGATTGAGCAATCTTTTGAGCTTCATACTCAAGATCATTCAGGACAGTTATATCTATTTGACCAATCTGTGGTGCTAATATCTGTCTGTAGAGTTTACCAGATGGAGTACTTGATCGTGATGCACTGGAACTGCCAAATACTGGAGTTTCACCTCTTTTAGTAATGGGGCTAGACAATTTTATCTTAAATTCTAGATCATCAGCAACATAGTGTGTCATGTCTCCTTCATAACTAACATGTCCATCAAGATCTAACGGAAATTTTTCTTGCTTCCGATTCTCTGAAGGCAAATCATATGGTCTTGATGGACCAGTGGCTTTTGCCTGTTCTTCATTTGATTGACCATGATCAGAGTGGAATGATATCTCACTATAAGACGCGGTCATCCGTGCAGATATTTCATCATCCATGTCGACCTCGGCTTGTTGTTTACTTGATGTAGCTTCGGTAAGCTCCTTTTCTTCTGTTAATGGTGAAGTTGTAGAGTCCGTTTGAATATTTGAAATATTCGCCATTTTCTGTATGGAATAAAAATTAAAAATATTTACAAATATAATAAAATTAAGATTGTTTTTAGCTACAGAGAATATCAAAATTAATTTATCAAGACTCAAATATTTTAATAAAATATTAAACATATTTGTGTGCCATATTATATTTTATAGAAATAGAGGACGTTTTATACCTCTGTATTTAGAGTGAGGACAGTCCATATTTCAGAAATGAAATATAAATTTAGGGACTAAATGAACAAAAAGATGAAATGGGACCACTTCATTAAGAATTCCTATTTAAAATTGCAGTATTTTATTATTAGGTTTTAACCTTAACATTGTTAAGCCATTAAACACCAACAGGTAACTATTACGTTATTTACTAAATAAGCACAAAACAAATAGGACTGAGTTTTTCAAAAAAATTATAGAAATATGCAGTAGCTTTGACTATTATAATTGGTAATTTTAGACTTTAAAGTTAGGCAATACCTTTATGTAATAAGTATTTATCACAGTTAATTGATAGTCACTTATTTGTTTAAATAAATATATTTGTTTTAATATTAAGAAACAGTATATAAAAGAAAATAACTATGACAAATTACAGAGACTAGCTAAACTAGCTATGACAGGTAAGTAAACTATTTAAGAATCGATATTATTAATATACCTGAAAATCTGTGCAACCATTTAAAAGTACGACACAAGTAAATGAATATTCATAGATTTCTACACTTATGTGTAATATACCTCTGTACAAAATATCAAGATTGATGGGTATTACAAAAGTTGAAAGTAGAGTTAAAATTAATATGATATGGACAAGTATGCGCAGAGATGAAAAGCATATTTTAAGAAAAGTGCTAAGTATGAATATGGATATAAGGGTAAAAAAATCTAAAAAGACAGAAATCTAATCTCAAACAGAAATGACTGGAAATAGAGATGAACGAAACATATTGAATGTGAATGTGAAAAAGACTCTATTTTCCGCGCTTAGCCTCTCATTTGGGCCGTTGTGCGTGTGAGTCGTGGCTAGTACAGCTAACCTAGCTCCGCCCAGAAACACAGAAGCTTCCTGGGTTCTTCACAGGCTTCACGGAGCGACCTCACCGTTCCGAGGATTTCTAAACGTTGATGGGTCACAGCCTCACATTCCAGGATTACGTGAGTAACTGTTTCTTCGGCGTTGAAACAGCCTCGACATAGAGGGCTGTCTGTGGCTTCTATTGTGTATAAATGTTTGTTTAATGGACAATGGCCCATTATTGTCCCTATCATTATTTTGAGGTTTTTTCTATCTAGATGTAATAAACGTTTTGATAGTCGTTGATTCAACGTAGGTACGGCCAATTTTGATTGTCTGCAATCAGTAGCCTGTATCCATCATTGGTTTTGTATGTCAGCGGGTCTCTGACGAATCCATATTCGAAATTGCGAGAACGGAAGAGGAAGAAGTGGATACGGGCCTACCACCCTCGTTCCTGAGCCTCTTCTAGCCAGTTCGTCTGCGGCATCGTTACCATAAGATCCACTGTGCCCTTTTATCCATTGGAGGATAACTCGGTTATTGGAAGATATCCTATCCAGTGAATGGTGGCATTCAATTATCAATTTGTTGTTTGTCTTATTGCAAAACGTACATATTAACTAAACATATTACGCCGATCCTAAATAAATAATTATGATATGGGTAAAAAGATGAGGATGACGAGGTATCATAAAAAACTTGGCTACTTCATAATATATATTTTTTTAATTTAGTTAACTGGTTGCATAGATTTCACACAGGCGGACTTTTATCAAAGTGAGATAGGCCTGGGTATTACTCATACTTCAATCAATTTCATACAAAATTTCATAAATTTTTTGTCAATTTTTATTCTTCCTTGCCTCTACATAGAGTAGCTGCATTAGGATTCTTTTTCTTTTTAACTCTCTTGTCTACTTCGGTTCTGCTCGTAGACAGAGAATTTCGATAATATTTAACATTTGGTCTCTCAGAACAATCGGTAAATGTTTCTTATTATATATATTAGGGATTCAACTATTTATTAGTTTAATTTTACTTAACACCTACAACTAGTTTTTGATCATAAACAATAATAATTTGTAGGTATTAAAAAATGTCAAATTTGCGGGAATTTTTGACAGTTGTCATTGTCATCTTGTCAATAAAAACATTCGTGAATATGAATTCTTCTTGAATTCGGGCTATTATAATTTATCTTGTATGCTTATTTTTCTTCAGTGTAACGCCAGTTTTTGTTAATTAGTGCTATATAGAAATGCATGCTTTTGATCGGTGAGTTAAATGTTTCAAAAGTCGCTGAAGGCAGAACATGCATTGTCCGTTTAACATGGCGCTTCATAACGACATGTGCGGATGATAAAGTTGTTAAAATGTCGTGTTAGTTTAATTTACAATTGCTGAATACATATTTGTTGTTGTATTTTGAGTTCTGATAGATAGAAATTTCATTGTTCTATTACATAACGGGTTTGTAGTATTCTAAGTAAGATACCGAGACAAGTATTGCAATGGTGAAAACCCGTCGCAGTAATGGAGAGAATGGGGAGGTTGACGATGGGAATTATGCTGTAAACGACGTTGGCAGTGTATCTGATGAGAAGGTGAAATTTCGTTACAGATATTACGTATCTTTTAGACAGGTCTTGCGCCTTTGCTTTGTTTAGAGGTATTTTATGTGAGTCAACTTCCTGTCCCCATTTCCTAGTTGGTAAATGCTGCACGTAGTTGCATGCGCTTTTATTACAAGTGTAAATTCACGGTTTTCCATAACCAGCCTTGTTTTTTTTTGTTATGATGTAATAATTTAGTCTATTCCAATATTTTAATATCTTCAATGTGTATATGTCTAAACAAACAATCCATTACAATTTAATAACAATATTTATTATTCTTGGTAACATGTAGATGGAAGACAGTGCCCCCACTTAGTAAAAAATTTAAATCATATAGATAGGCTAATATGTGTTATTTGAAAGATACTTTTTGTGATTATTAATACATTATATTATTTAATGTTACATATAAGAAAATACATACATACATGACTGCTATATAGTATAGGTATATTAATATTTTATAGCTAACAAAGAATGTTGCTAATGGGATTAAATGATGCATTAATTTGTTTTCCATTTTCAGCTCTGATATGTTAAGAAATTGAGTCTGGGCTTAAGAGTAATTAAAACATGCACACTGTTAGTTTCTTATGGCAAATTCCACTATTAGTTATTATTAAAACCTGTGCAAGTAGTACAGGTGTTTTATTATTTATAAAAATAAATGTTAAAATTTGTTAAGATATTTGTTACTAGGTCATTATTTATTGATTTGAATAAATGTTGTACACAGATGATATCATTCTATCCTTTATGTGAATTTAGGATATCACTAGATTCATACAAAAGGATTTTTTTATATCTGTCATATAGGCAAAGCTGTAGGTAATAGCTACTATAATTATTTATATAAAAATTATATACAACAGAATGTAATAAAACTGCCACATGTGGCTAGTTACCAAAAACATATATATTTTATTGATATATTTAACTAAAATTTAGATTTTAGATATAAACAAATATGAATATTTCAATTAAAGTAAAATTATTTGTTATATGAATCATCTCTTAGTATAACTTTGGTTTATATGGAACTTTACAAATGCAATTAGTAAGTAGTAACTAATTACACTTTTCAATGATAATAATAGTGTTTTTAACAATATTAGTCATATACTCATATAAATAAGATAGGTCTTAGTACAAGAAACTATTTGACGAAGCAGTTATACCATACAGTGATAAGAAAAAATGTGATTTTAAAACAGAAGGACATATATACTTCCAAATGCTACATATAAATTACCTTTCAGATGTGATAACCCCTTAGAAAACCTGACTAAAACTATGATGTGGCCCTGTTTAATCATAATTTTTTAGCATATAGCACTGTTTCAATTAATAAAAACCATAAAACACATTAACTTGCGTTAAAGAAGGGGCACATACATTCATATACTTGAAAATATTTATCATCTTCCTACCCTTATCCCAATTATTATTTGGGGTCGGCGTAATATGGTTTTATCCATATTACAAAATGATTCGGCTTATAGTTTTACGACCGGCCGCCTGCCTGACATCAACCCTCTTTGGGAATACACTTGAAAATATTACCCTCTATTATTTGGTAGTTGGGCAATAAAAAGTATAAATCTTAATAAAATAAATATTGTATCAAAATCATTAGGTAGATAAGTGTATTTAAATTTGATTATCTTTTTATAGATATGTAGTTTTAGAATTATAGTTGTGGTGGGGTTGCCTGCTCTTTTTTATTTATATTAAATTATTTATATTAAATATTAAATTTTATACACTCAATGGATATTTGTTGAAAATCCTGTGTTATTTTATGTTTGGTTGTCCCTATGATATGCATGTTATTGCATTAATATACATTTTATTCAATATAAAACAAATGTATTTAAGATTAATAGTAGTTTTATTCATTATTTACAAGATATTAAAAATTGAAAATTGATTTGATGATTTATTGTATTTGTATTGTATTGTATTGTAAAAATCTTTATTGTACATAACTTAGATTTTATATATTTTATGTAATTATTAATTAATATATTTTATATACATTATTATTATATTGCAATAAATAAGTTCAGAATTTTTTTTTTTAAATTTTAGGCAAGCAATTGGTCCCAACGTGAGCTAAGGAGTAGTCAGTATAAAGTTACTAGAACAATCCAACGTTGGCCCACTAAATGTAAGTAGGGCATATATTGCAATCAATTCTGAAGTGCCATTTCTTAAAATTTATCTTTAATCTAATATTTTAATTTGATAGTTCTATGAAAAATAATTTCATTTTTATATAATTGTATTTTATGAATCACTCATCATAAACTAAACTGATAATAGTTCTATCATGAAACAATTTCAATGATTGAAAAATATTTCAGTAGTTATTGAAATATTCCAGAGGGAGACTTTATACAAAAGTCGATTGCTTGGGTACCTCTATCTCATTTGTGTTTCAAACGTGAAGCAGTTGTGTTTGCATGGCTGTGTTTCGGTTTGAAGGGTGGGATATGGCGTGAATTTACTGGGTACAGAGGAATAACACCTGAGTCCTCAGGAATGGTAACGCATGGGGGATATCACGGGCGAAACAGTATACTCTGTTATGACCATGGTACTGCTCATGTCTATAGGCGACGGTTACCACTTTCCATCAGGTGGGTCAGCTTGTTTGCCATTCTAAGTTGTAAACAAAAAAAAAAAAATTTCATATCTTAACTATTTCTAAAGTAAAAAAAAAGTTGCCATCCTTTATATATATGTATAGAGTTGACAATTAGAGCTGTTTTAATATCTACCAACCACATTATGGAAAGCAATAAGAAATATATTAGCCCTTAGAATAAATATTTTACTGTGATATCAAATTGAAGTTTTCATTTTAAAAATAGGTTTACAGAAATGGTGTTTCACAATGGAGTCATTGTCAGATTTTATAGAAATTTTATATTATTTATTAGAATATGATAAATATATTATTTTTTGTGAAATCATCATTAGATAGTCGCAGATGCCGTACCATCAAGATGCCTCGAATAGTATTCCCAGAAAGTGACACCGAACCTGAAAAATATTCTAGAAGGTATAGTCTTGATTGATGTATAATATATTCTGTTTTTAAAAAATATTCTTATTCATATTATACAAAATTATTGAATTATTATTATAATATTTTTTCTTAGATCCAGACAAGTAAGAGTGTTTTTTGCTGAAGATAATGAACCAACCAATAGTGTCCGACGTAGCCGTGGACCAAGGAAAAATTACGTCGAAGACAGTGAAGACAAACCTATACAAGAAAGTATGTGTTCCTTCGTCATACAGCATAAAGCTTATATAAAATCAAATTATGTGTCTAATTTGGTCATGTAATATGGCAATAAATGTGATCTGAAGATGTCTTATCTGTTATTAGATAAAGCAGTAGCAGATTAGTGCTAGTTACTTTTCTGTCTTAGGATTCTGAGATTAGACCAAATTTCAGAATTTTGTCCTTGTTTTAACTTTATATGTCAATTTCAGATGTAAGAAGAAGTTGTCGGAAGCGTAAACTCCTCCATCACAATTTCAATGAAAGTTGGATAACTAATGAATTGAAAGTCAAAGGATATCCAGATTTATATGGTTTCCCTGGTTCCAGTTCCTCCGATGAATCATACTCAGGCGATGAAACCAGAACCACACCAAAAAAAATGGTAAATCAAATTGTAATTGAATTTCTAAAATATATGTTAGTATGTGAAGTAGCATGAAACTATAATAAATTTTACAAGCTATGCCCAATGTTGTTTGTGGTGTTTTTCATATCTAAAAGTGACGATTACCACGTTAAAAATATAAAAAGGTTCATGTAACCATTGGGTAAATTCTCATTTTAGATAGAAAAAAAAAACAATTTTCATGTTCAAGTTAAGCTCGCCTGTTGTACATTTTTATTTAAAATAAATTATAAGAATGTAATTTTTGTGTACAATAAAGTATAAATAAGTAAATAAATGTTTATAGTCTAGCAGCCATGTTCCCGCTAATACAGATGAAGACACACAGCTATCGAGACAACGGCGAACGTCTGCACGATTTCACAACAAAAAATCTAATGTGAGTCACGTAGCATAATAATTTTTTGCCTATATTCTTACATTTACACTAGCTTTAATCCGCGGCTTCGCCCGCGTGATCGGGGTATGTTTACTGACTGGGATAAAAAGTATGCTATAACCTACTCCATTATAGTACGTGTATACTAAATTGCATAGTAATCGGTTAAGCCGTTAAGGCGCTAATAGGAACAAAAAACAAACAAACACTTTCACATTAACAATATTAATTGATTCAACTAATTAATTTGAGTATACAAAAAAGTAAAAGTTAATGTTAAAATATGTCAAAAATTTAACATCATAACTCATTATGATACTATTAGATAAAAAGAACGGTGAAGGACAAACCTGGTTCAAGTAGTCCCCTCGTGTGGATCTTTTTATACGCGTTCTTGTTTTACTCCAAATTATCCAACACTTATTGATTTGCTGATGTTTCACTTGATGATGCTCGGAGATCGCAGCTGATCTGAGTAGTACGCGACTGGCGGATTTTTTTTACATATCTTAACAGAACTTGATCTGCTCGCCGCACAGTTGGGCTACAGACTGATTTTGTAGCCATCTATCCCCAATATGATCCCAGATTTGATCGGGAATATGGATAGGTAAGGAGGGTAGAAGGATATTGCGGCATTACATTCGGATATGTTGTTCATTTATTCATTTATTCATTTATTTATTGCCATTACATGTTGTAACAAAATTGGAGTATATGTTGTTAACATTAATAAATCTTAATAAATGATAAATTTTTAGATTATATATATGTATCGTCGATTAGTATAAAAAAAAAAAAAAAAAAAAAAAATACAATGTGAAAAATGTAAACGATTAAATATGCTATTTTAAACTTTTTTTTAAATTTTGTTAACATAAAAATGATAAGATTATATTAACCAGATACAATGTAAATGTAAACATGCTCATGATTTACAATTATATCACCTAATGGGGTAGTCAGATGTGTTTGCCGACTGTCAACCATATTGATTATGGCTATTGATAAATAAATTCAATAAATGGTGGGAATATTGGTAAAATACAAGAAAAACATTATTTTTTAGGAGGCAACTGAAACAGATTCCGAAGATGAACAAAATCAAACAGTTATAGAAAAGAAGCCACTGACAGACAGTAAAAAGGAGGATGAGAAAATGGAAGTTCAACCCTGTGAGGAAGTGAAGGCTGAGAGTGAACCCAATGTCCAAACACAGGAAAGTGAAAGGTATTATTGTTACCTACTTATTGATCTACGTTAGCTGCGTAATATTTGAATTATGCGTAGACTAGGCCGTAATATTCATTTTATAATTATAGAAATCAGAAGGCTTAAAAAAATGTCTCAAATGTATAATGCATATTTATTATAATTTTTAGAGAGTTATGTCCATTTTTTAGTAATCAAGCACCAGCGAGATCGACCCGAAGCAGAGGGAGAGGTCGACCAAAGAAAGAGGATAGTCAAGAGACAGGTATCTTAAATTATGATAATAATAAATAGTTTTTACCAATAAGGGGGATAAGTGTATATATTTATCCCTCTTATTCACAAAAACTAAAACATCATACAAACCTACTTTAGCAGTTAGTGTTTTGTCACTTTCTTTCGAATTGGGAATTAAGCTAAAAAAAAAGGCAATTGGTTTGTGAGACGTTTGACATTTTTATGAATTAAGGATTAAGTTATAAAACAATGTAACACGAAGGACGCAATAGATGTAAGATCCAAGTATATTTAGGTGTTTATTAATTAAAGATTAGGTTAAAAAAAATCGATTTCGATAAAATTTCTATGACACCAATCTGTAAGTGTATCCTTTAGATAAAGAAAAAGTTTTCCAAATCGGTTTACAATTGACAAAGTTATGAATTTATGATGTAATAAACATAAAAAAAAATACAATAGAATTGAGAACCTTCTTCTTTTATAGTCTGTTAATAACTACAGTATTGTTTTCAGCATCCGAGACTTCATCGTCGGAATCTGGTAGCGAGCTGACAATGGGCCGACAGCCGCGACGGTCTAATCGTACTCGAAAAGCTAAGCCTGCTTTTGTACAAATCGCTCAAGGACAGACCCGTTCTAGAGGTACGTAATTTATTATTTGTTATTCACTGCTTTCGTGTTTATATCATTTTTTAAAATGTGCTAGCTTTATTTTTGAAATGAAAAAAATGACATGTTTTTAAGTACACTATCAATTAATCATTTTGCATATAAGCATATAATATTTTGCTATTAAGGAATTGGAAAAATTGAAATTAAAAATTATGCTTTACATGAATGCATCTCATAGATGATGCTTTCCCCCATAGAGGATAAATGCAATATTATTCTTGCTTATTTCTAGTTTCAGTGATATGACATTTAAATTTGAAGTAGTCAAAATATGTAATTTCTAAATTTAGATTATTTTATTTTATTTTTATATATTTTTAAAATTCTAGCAAATGTTTATTTATTAAAGATATATTGTGATAAAATCTCTATAATCCTATACAGGTTTGACATAAGTAACGTTATTTGATTAATTACACAAGTTTTACAGTTATACTGTTGTGTGTAAAAATACATTGTTCTGATGGTCATTTATATCATTTGTTTACAGCTAAAACATTTACAATAAGAAAGAAGCCATATTCTCTTAGGGAAAGAAAACCTAAAATTCTGCGTAGGAAGACGATCAGATGTGAGTATAAATTATAAACTCGTTGAATATTTTTCTTACGCATATTTAGCTTTAAAACAACATATATCTGTATTTTCTTATGTTTCCAATTAAGCTGATCTTTACAAGAAAATTAATATAGAAAAGCAATATTATGTATTTTGTATGTACTAAAATTAGAGTGAATTGTTAAACGTTGTAACAGAATTTTGTTCAATAATATACCTTCTGCTAAACTAGTTCAAACTTCTTATGGCACTGCATTGAATATTTTTATAATAGAAATATTAAAATATGAAAATTATATTCCAATAAATATTGTGTGATTGAAAAATTTCGGAACAGGTAAGATTTAAATCCGCTTCTTTTACATCACACCATGCTAAGGCCAAGTACTCTTATACTGTTGATTTTGAACAGGCCTCCAGTAGAGCAGTAACTCAACTGAGCGCTGTACTGGATGTCCGTTTGAAATCAACAGGTACTACTATAATTATTGTAATATAATTTATGGGTTAAACACTTTTACATATCGATAACCAATATAGGTAAACCCTAAGGGTTATTTCATACGACGCGGTTGATTTCATTGAGAGTGAAACACTTGTGGTCGTAGTAAAGCATGCATGGCTCGTTTGAGAAATCCAAATTTACATAATTCTGCTGCGGTGTCCATGTGGAAGGAAAGAGATTATTAATAATGTGTTCAAACAGCCGCATTGCTAGCAATAAACTTTATTAGTTCGACTTCCACACGGTTCCCCCTGGAAACCATCTTGGTAAACTTTTGCCCAATTCTTCACTTTGGGCCAACTGATCTGCCTTCATCCTCACTTATCATCCATCACTGGTGCCTGGCTAGCAATATACCGATAACGCAGGTGGGGTTACCATTCTATTTTCACGCATTAAAAAAAATAGCGGTATCTCATCGGTATTTTTATTTTTTTAAATATGTATTCAGTATTGTATTTATGTGGTAATGGCGATGATAATTTATTTTATAAATTGCTGTTCCCAGCACAATCCCCGTCCAGTACTAGCAGTAGTAGTACGTCGAGTTCGGATACAGAAGAAGATTTAAATGTTTCTATGAAAAATAAGACTAAGGGCAGGTAATTACCGCACGCCATTTTTATATATTTTGTTCTCGTAGTTATAGTGTTTTTATTTTTAATTATTACTGCAACTATCGTTATGTACTTTTTCGCATTTACAATGCTATAATTTTTTTTTTTACTTTTTTTTTAGGCAAAAGACAAAAGCAATGGATGACAAGAAAACAGATAGGGCATTGAGAGATATTCAACCTATCGAAGTTGATGGCAGTGTGAGATTTTCATCGGTGAGTATTTTGTATTATATAATGCAAATACTATCAAATAAAATTAATAATATTACTTTTTTTTTATTAATAAAAAAAAAATTAATAGTTTTAAGTTTCAGTAATCTTTACTACGCCTATAGCATGATATTTGCAATGAATAAAATGGATAATGTTTTATATTTGTGATAAATAATTTATTCACAGGTGGGCGGTCTCGAAGAACATATAAAATGCCTCAGAGAAATGGTTCTCTTTCCTCTGATGTATCCACACTTGTTTCAAAAGTTTAACACGAGGCCTGCAAAAGGAGTTTTATTCCATGGACCCCCAGGCACAGGCAAGACACTACTGGCCAGGGCTCTAGCTAACGAATGTAGTCTGGTTGGTGGACGAAAGGTTGCCTTCTTCATGAGAAAGGGAGCAGACTGTTTGAAGAAGTGGGTCGGTGAAAGTGAAAGGCACCTCAAGTTGTTGTTTCAACAGGTGGGAAAACCGTAAATTTTGTGATTTTAAAAGATGGACATTTGACGCTTTGATAGCGCCTCTAATGTCACAAGTGTTCATGGGCGACGTTAGTCACTTTTTACCAGGTAGACTGCCAATTCAATTGCCTTCTTAATAAAAAAAATACAATTTTGAGTAATTTCGACAGGTTATTATATATTTATTCGATTATTTTTGTTATACACCCGAAAGGAAAACAATGGAATTAAGGATTTGAATTTACAAAGTCATTTACATAATACAAAGTCATTTATTTTGCTGTGTCCATCGACAGGCGAATAAAATGAAACCGTCGATAATATTCTTCGACGAGATCGACGCACTGGCACCGGTGCGTAGCGTGCGGCAGGAGCAGGTGCATACCAGCGTGGTGGGCACGCTGCTCGCAGAGATGGACGGCCTCACTGACAGGTAAGGGTGGCCAGTATATGCCGAATATAGTTACAGTATCTATATAATGACCCAATAATGGATATATTAGATATCGGTTATCCGTTATATGGTACCGCAGTGAAGAACCTGATAAAAATCAATATAGGTAGTTGGCTGGTATGGGCAATATTTAAATGTGTTATCTTGATGATTATTTCATTCTATAGAATGTTAGTTTATTTCAAGTTATTTATAAACGTCTATGGGGTTTGTATTTGTAAGCATTATTGTTTACGAAAAAATGGAGCTGCGAATGCCTACTTGATTACAAATGTTCGTTGAAATAAATTCGTCTCTTTAGATCAGTATTTCTTGATAACGTAATTAGTATATTAGCATAAGTTATAGGCCAACTGATCTAATTTCATCCTCATATACCGTTACCTACCAATACCCCACCTGTGTATACTGATAGCTCTGGCGGTGTTCATCATCATACCAGCTTTTAACTGTCCACTGCTGAACATAAGCCTCCTCCTTGGGGGTTTTGCCATTAGTTGCTGTTCTAAGCAGACGGATTGGCAATCGCGATTAGGTTTTATAGATGTATTAAGGGGAACTTGTTACTTATTCTTCGTCCTCCCTTAGTCGCCTCTTACGACAACCACGCGAAAAGATGGGGTGGCCTATTCTGGCCGCGACCATATTGCAAATGGTGGCACACTGGTGGGGTTATTATTTTATGATTTTTCATATAAAAAATTTGTGACAGAGGCGAGGTGATCATAATAGGCGCTACTAACCGTCTGGACGCAGTAGACCCGGCGTTGAGACGCGCGGGCCGCTTCGATCGCGAGCTTTACTTCCCTCCACCGCATGCGGCCGCTAGAAAAGACATCTTGCACATATACACCAAAGACTGGGAACCATCTCTGAGCGAGAATGATCTAGAACAGATTGCGCAGCTCACCAATGGGTATGGAGGTTAGTATTTAGCAGATGTATTTCCAAATATTAATTTAAATACATTATTCTTCTGTAAGAATGGGCAGTGACAATGACAGGATAATCCTCATGTGATATATATATATATTTTGTTCCTAATTACTACACAAATTGGGGTCAAGGAATCTCAAATGTAATGAATATGCTATATGTTACATTTACTTTTAAATGATTTTATAATGATAAACCTGTTCTTTTGAAGTTCATGTATAAATTTTGTTACAGGTTCGGATTTGAAAGCGCTATGTTCAGAGGCTGTACTTAAAGCTTTAAGAAGAGTGTACCCTCAAGTTTACGAGAGTGAACATGCATTACTTATTGATCCGAAAAATGTTAGTAACTATAAATAACATCATTTATGAATTTAGATATGTTTCTAAAAAGTTAAACATTTTTAAAATAAAGTAAGTTTAGTTAATCCGGCTCGAAGGACCAACATATCTACTACACGATTTTGTTTCTAATATTAACCGAATGATAATGCAATAACCGTAAATAGTGTAGTAGGTACATGAAGTAAATTTTGAAATAATATAGAAATATTACCTTGAATCATACAAATGGACTAAATAAATGCATTGTAAAAAGATAACCTATAAGTCAGTTATGGGTATTTTTTACTTTGTGTTAAACTAGTCGGCTATATAAATTGGCTGACATATGTTGGTGTCGCTGTGGGTGTGTAGGTGGAGGTGACGGCGGGTGACCTAGTAGCAGCATTGGGGTCGCTGGTAGCGGCGGGCGCTAGGGTGGCGCCACCTGTTGCGCGTCGCCTGCCGCCGCGCGCCGGCCCGCTGCTGCAGGCGCAAGTCACCGCTGCCGCGCATGCGCTCACAGCCGCCACTGGGTGCGTAGTTTTTTTTTAATGAATGAAATTAGAATGTAAACCCCCTGGTAACCATAGCGCAATGTATTCATTGGTGAGTTACCAGCGAGGAGGATACGTGAAGATATTTATTTATTTACATTTTATAGTACCAATTAAAAATAATAAATATAGTAAATTTTAATTAAAAGTGATACAAAAGATATTAAGTCGTCTGGTTCATATTGGCAAAAGCTGCTAGGCTTTACAAAAGTCCTTTCCCCTGCTGATTGTGTGCCGTGTGTAAACCCATTTATACATAAAGGTGTCTGGCGTCCGACGTAGATTACAGGCTGATTTTTGACGCAACTGAACAGATATTAGTTGGACTAGTTGACGTGTATTCTTACACAAAGATTCTTTTTCTGGTTCCCATGGTTTTATTGGTATATTGAAGTCCGGGGGTGTGGTGGCGCAGGTGGTGCGCGGGCGAGGCAGCGGGCGCGTGCGAGGCGGCGGGCCCGAGCACGTTCCTGGTGACGGGCGAGTGCGCGGACACGCTGCTGGCGCCGGCGCTGCTGGCGCGGCTCGAGCGCGCCACCGTGCGCGAGCTCAGCCTCGCCGCGCTGCACGCCGCGCACGCCTTCACGCACGAGCAGGCGCTCATATCGGTCACTCTTGCAACACTAGTTCTTATCATTGCTTGGGTACCTCTGCCCCATTCGTGTTTCAACCGTGAAGCAGTTGTGTTTGCGTGGCTGTGTTTCGGTTTGAAGGGTGGGATATGGCGTGAATTTACTGGGTACAGAGGAATAACACCTGAGTCCTCAGGAATGGTAACGCATAGGGGAGCACCATGGGCGAAACAGTATACTCTGTTATGTCCATGGTACTGCTCATGTCTATAGGCGACGGTTACCACTTTCCATCAGGTGGGCCGTCAGCTTGTTTGCCATTCTAAGTTGTATAAGAAAAAAATATCATAAACATAAAACGTATTAACTTTGTACTTCTCTATCAGATTTGTGGCGTCTCATATAAACATATGGATACATACATATCCGTCACGCCTGTCTCCCATTACAGTAGGCAGAAACAATGGAATGAACAAATGAAATACATATTGTTAATAATATTACGTAAATAAACAAATATGTGTCTATCATATATAATTAGGTAGTAACTAGTGAAATATATAATTCGCAAACAAAAGAAATGTCAGAAAATGTTTTTAAAGTTGCCACATAATTATTTCAGAATTAACTCCCTTAATGACAAGAGTAGTGTGTTACATTGTTGTGTGTGCAAGGAAATGAGATCGTATAACAGAGACAGATGGTTGATTGTAAACAAGTAGTGGTCGTGGTCGTGGTGCAGGTGTTCGCGGAGTGCCGGCGCGCGGCGGGCGGCAGCGTGGTGGTGGTGCGCGACGCGGGCGCGCTGTGGGCGGCGCTGGGCGGCGCGCGCGGCGGCGGCGCGCTGCTGCTGCAGCTGTGGCGCGCGCGCGCCGCCGGCCGCCGCGCGCTGCTGCTGGCCACCGCCCCCGCCCCTCACCACGCGCTGCCCCCAGAGGTGCGCCTGCAGCTGGCCTAGCTCTTATACACCACACGCACACTTCCCTATCATCATCGTAATAATATAAGCCTTTATTAAAGTAGTAACATAATAAACAATTCAATGTCGTCCTCCGTGGCGCAGCGGTCAACACGCCTGCCTGCGACGTGGAGGCCCTGGGTTCGATCCCCGGCCAGGTCATGATGGAAAACGATCTTTTCCTGATTGTCCTGGGTCTTGGATGTTTATCTATATATGTATCTATTATAAATATAGTATCGTTGAGTTAGTATCCCATAACACAAGTCTCGAACTTACTTTGGGGCTAGCTCAATCTGTGTGATTTGTCCGTAAAAAAAAAAAAAAAATTCAATGTAATTAATATTCAATCAGTTACTGTTCTGTCACCTCTCGCTTGTCCAAAGACAAAGGCCTCCCTCCAGAGTCTTCCATTCTATTCTGTCTTTGGCTGTCCTTGTCCAAAATGCACCTGCTACTGCTATTATATCTGTAACCCATCGTGTCAATGGTCTTCCCTGTCTTCTTTGGCCTATTCTAGGGTACCAGTCTGTTATAGTTGTCCATTTTTGTGTTTTTTCTCGCATAATATATCCTGCTCGTCTCCATTTTTTTTTTGATTGTATAAATAACTTTATCATCATTGTATCAACCTTTAACTGTCCACTGCTGAACATAAACCCCCCAAAGGGATTGGGGGATTTTGCCAGTAGTTCCACGCTTGGCAGCCGGATTGGCAACCGCAATTAGACTTTGGAGATGTTTTAAAAGGGATGCTGCTGTCCATCCCTGGCTCTCTCTTAGTGGCATTTTACAACACCTACGGGAAAGGAAGGGATAGTCTATTATATCTCGGAACCACATGGGACTTCATTACTGGCTACTAATTTTAATAATGTAATATACTGTATGAATTTGGTTGTTTCAAAACATTAGAAATGTTTACAAACCTTCTGAACATCTGTAAAAATGATCATGTTTTAAAATTGTGTATTTTTTTGCAGCTGCAAGAACTATTTCCGTTGTACAAAGATTGCGTGTATAATGTTCGGGAACCGAACGTGTCTGAAGTAATAAGTTTTTGAAGCCACTGATAGCAGAAGCGCTGTTACCACCGCCACCCGTCGAGAGTAATGAACCACTACCTCAATTGCCTAGAGGTAAGTGAATAAACAATTGAAACTAATAAATATTTTTTTAAAAATGATATATTAGAGTCGGTATCATTTTCATCCGGCTCGAAGGACCACAATGTCTAATATTCGATTAGTATTTTTATAACATAAAAAGAAATTAAAAGTATTGTTGATATTGTCGTAATTGTAACATTGCAATCTGTTACGAACAAAATAAAATTATTTAAATTTGTTCATGAAATGTCAGTTTTATACACAATTTCGTTATTTTGACATAATATATTTGTCGCATAGCACCTCCACCGCCGCCACCGCGAGAGAGCGAGGAGGAGATAGCGCGCCGCAAACGCAAGGAGGACTATAAGTTGCGAGAACTGAGGATATTCCTGCGCGACATCTGTCGGAAACTTGCGTCGAATCGTCGTTTTTACAAGTTTACCAAGCCTGTCGATCTTGAAGAGGTAAGAATTTTTACCATATTGTGATAATTAATTTCAAGCAATATCTTTATATATAATTATATAATTATATATAATTATATAATTATATATAATTTATATATTTAATAAAAAAAAATGTATATGAAAATATACCTCATGGATATAAACCTTCATATTGTATGGGGATTTTCCACTTATCGGAAGCTAAATAATACAGGTAGCATAATTAATAAATACACAATTGTACTCACTTTAATGATTTGTGCATGATATTCAATACTATATTTTGTTATAAACATTTTAAATACATTTTATTAAATATTTTAAAAGTGAGTTTGTTTGCTTCGCTTTTACGTCTAAACTTCTGAATCGATTATTATAAATTTTGATATAGAGATAGATGGGACTGTTATAGACTATTTTTTCTCCTGGTCATTGAACATATCTCAGACACGCGGACGAAGTCACGGATAAAAGCTAGTACGTAAAAAACTAAGCCTTTGAACACAGTGGCGCGGCGCTACATCGTGTGTCAATCGCTTAATTTTATAATGCATGGAGGAGGCCTTTGCCGACTGTTAAACAGATCTGCACAAAAAATAAATAAAAATTCAAATAAAAGATTAGACTAAGATTTACATAAGTTATCCATGTATTGTTTTTTTTTTACGTAATTTTGATATGGGTCTGAATAAAAGGCTATGTTATTATTAATATTATGCTTCCCTCAGGTGACTGACTACTTAGATATAATAAAGCAACCAATGGACCTCGAGACTATGATGACGAAAGTGGACATGCATAAGTATAATTGCGCTAAAGAGTTCCTCGACGACATCGACCTTATATGCGCTAATGCGCTAGAATATAACCCCGACAGGTAACTTACATTCTATTAGAATTAACAAATAAGAATCATGTTCATTCATATACAAGAGAAGTTGTCTAATGGTCAAATACATAATTTTATTGTTATTATTATTGGGATTTCTAACCAATATTGTCTTTTACACTTTATATTAACAGTCTCTCACAAAATTGGTCTTCATATCAAATTGTACTTCAAGTTGTCACTTTATTCTACCTTTTGTGAAGAGAAAATAAACCATTCATTCATTCATTCATTCATTCAATAATAGTGATTTTTTAGAAATTGTACATTTCTATTATTATTGTAGATTTGTTTTTTTTTTTATGATTATCGTTTTATTACAATAGAAAAATAAATAGTTACGAATTAAAAAAAATTTAGGCAATCGAGCTTTTTATTCCTTGAAACAGATTTCTGAATTATTTTATATATTGTTTTTTTTTCTTTTGTTTCTGTTCTTATAATAATATAAAGCAGCGCCATCTAGCTTAAAACTATACAGAGATTTATTTTGGAATCTGGATAACTAATAGATATACATATATTTTTTTATACTCTATTATTTATTTCTCACTACCAACAATTAAGGAACTTACTATCTATAAAATATGGAACGTTTTAACAATAGTATTTGTAGAAGCTGGTGCCTGTACTAGGTGTTAAACCTGTGTTACAAGTCACCACAGTTATTATAGAAAGATATATTATTGAACCTTTTATATGATTAATATCTCCATTGCACCATTGGACAATTTCTCTTAAATCAAAAACATTCCGTAAAATCCATTTGATTAATT
The DNA here is from genome assembly GCF_026898425.1 of Galleria mellonella. Lineage (NCBI taxonomy): Eukaryota > Metazoa > Arthropoda > Insecta > Lepidoptera > Pyralidae > Galleria > Galleria mellonella. The sequence goes on from NW_026442117.1 coordinate 3,132,233, forward strand.
TATTTTATAACATGTGCATAATTTTTTTGTTCACATTCCCCCCGGTGCCAATCAAAGGGCTAGAGGGATGTATAGGTATGAGAAAACGCTTGTAACTATTGCATAGTATTTACTCAGTTTTGACCTGTAATGATTGCGGATTACATTGTATTATTTTATGTAATTGTATATTACATCCTCTAACCTTTTGTCCGTTCATATTTCGGACATTGTTTTTTTTATTGAAGTATCCCTATATTCAGCATGTCGTTAGAATTATAAGCATGGCTTAGATTAATAAGTAGTAACAGTAGGCAATTATTATTGTAAGCCAAATTTAAATGCGCTTGTGTGAAGTTGACTCTCTTGGCTTTGCGATATGTTCTCGTGATTGTAACATTCAAGTAATTGTTTCGCAGTTGAAGGGTAAGTGCACAAAGGTGTAAAAAAGTAATGAGCATTTAAAAAAATATTGCAATCCATTTTATATAATAAATTTTTAACTTAGCAGTTAATAGATTATCAACCAACTCAAAAAATGTGGAGGTTTGCAATTTGCTTGTATTTTATGTTTTTTACTTTATAACTCCGTTATTTTTAGACAGATTTGGAGAATTATTTTTTTTTTATCTGAAGGTATATACTTTCAGATTGGTTCCAAAGAAATTTTATCACAACTGTTTCATTAGTTTAGTTTTTTTAATCAAAATAACTGGTTTCGTCACGATTGAAGTCGATGTTTTTTTTTTTGTGAATAATCTTCATTGTAACTACATACAATTAAAATTTTCATTTTTCGACATTATGAGGCGGTTTATTACTAGTTTACCTTTATTTATATATCAAGAATATGTTTTTCAATCTACATTTATATACTATATATAAATGAAACATATGAAAAAATTCGTAATGATGGTACTCTATGGTATGTTCTTTTTTCCTTCTTCCAAATGCAATCACAATGTTTTGCGTAAACACACGGACAAACTTCAGGGCGCATTTAAGTTTTATGCGTTCTATATTCAAAATTGTCTCTTTTTCAAAATCGCTTATAATTTGTTTTTTTTTTCTTTATTTTAGTATGATGCCTGTCGTATTAAAATAGGAACAGAAATACTGATGCGTGTGAAGTTATGAACAGTTTGTTAACATAGTATTATTTCCTTGTGTCATCTAACAACTTATTTATTAATATCATCATTTATTGCTTTTTTTTTAACATGTATTATTTATTTTAATGTAATCAAATAGTAAGTTATTAATTGCATTTTATAAAAAGCTTTGAGTGATTATATTAGATATGTAATGTTAGTATTATTGTTTAGTGCGTGAGAGACGAGACTAGTAATGAAAGTGGATAAAGAGAGAGATGTATGTGATATAACAGAATGCAATGAAAAAAAATATGGATTTAGCACTCTGCATTTTTGCCAGACGCGAGGCAAGTTGATAGATTCAGTTGATACGTGAAAAAGTTATTTTAAGACATTAGCTTCTCTTTCATCGTTTCTAATTTAATTTAAATTTGGAACTGTTTTATATTATAGAATGAAGTCGAAATCATTAGTATTTTTAAAGGAGATTTCTAACAGTCATACTGAACTATGTGACCATATACTGGCATTGAGGATTTGTTTGTGAGGAAACGTTTTCAGTAGCGATCCGACTAGAGGAATATTATATTCCTTGGTCGAAATCTTGTTATTACTCACGCATTTTTAATTCCTTGGATTTTGGAGGGGCGTGCTATGTTTTCGTAGACAATCTATTCATACTTACTTTAAAGCTGGATTTGCTATGTTATAAAAATAAATAAAATAATCCCAGTATTCCAGGGAACATGGATTAATTTCGCACACTATACTATTGAAACTTTTTAGTAGTATTAGTAATATTTAATTTATAATATTATAAAACAATTGCCAGAGTGACGACACTTTGTATAAAACTCGTTTGCGTTGGTACCTTTGTCACATTCGTGATTCAATCGTGAAGTAGTCGTGGTTATTTATTTTATATTATACTATACTTAATGCTAAATAGTACATATATATGTGTACATGGCGGACTTAATGCTAAAAGCATTCTCTCCCAGTCAACCATAGGGAAGTGTCAGAATGTACATGTCTGTTTTTCAATTTGGCAGAAAAATTGCAGGATGCGAAAGCATAACGTTTTTGTCCATAATCCTAAATACATACTAGGTACTATGAGTATCACAAGGTATTCGTGCTGTCCATGGTACTTGTATATATTTATATTCGACGCTGATCATTTATTGTTTTTGAATAATAAATAAATATGTCACGGTGCGACAGGACGTCGTCGGACAAGCAGATCCGGCACGAGGCGTGCTCGCTGCGAGACCACGCGCACGCGCTCATCGACGTGGAGATGGACAGCGACTTCGAGCTCGACTGCCAGGACATCGCGCGCCGCCGCCGCGAGGCGCCCGCCGAGCCCGACCACGACCTGCCCGACTTTATATACACCGCCTCCAATCTGCGTAAGGCTTACGCTTTTAGAGCTAATCTTTTTTTTATATACAACTTAGAATGGCAAATAAGCTAACGGCCCACTTGATGGAAAGTGGTAACCGTCGCCTATAGACATGAGCAGTACCATGGACATAACAGAGTATACTGTTTCGCCCATGATACTCCTCAGGCGTTACCATTCCTGAGGACTTAGGTGTTATTCCTCTGTACCCTGTAAATTCACGCCATATCCCACCCTTCAAACCGAAAGCACAGCCATGCAAACACAACTGCTTTACGGTTGAAACACGAATGGAACAGAGGTACCCAAGCAAACGACTTCTGTACAAAGTCTCCCATTGGTCATTTGTGTGACAAACGGCGCCATTTGCGATCTAGTAGTACCGATAGATGGAACTATGACACTTAAACTGTTGAACGAATTTAAATGATATTTGTCAGACAGATAGTTTTAGATTAACATACCTATGTTTATCCTAATTTAAAACAGTAAGGCCGTGGCATACAGCTGATATTTCGATATTTTTTTTACAACATATTAAGCTGTGATTACATAATTGATATAGGGGAAAAGCATATGTAATAAATATACTTGCATCACTTTCAAAAGGAAAATGGTGCAAGTAATTAACAATTGTAATATTAATTGGATTAGGCCACGGTTTAGACTCGACGGCGAATGATAGCAAATCCGCGCAAACACCGCACAACGGCGAGAAGAGCGAAACGCAGTCGGCGAAACGCAAGCGTAGACGGATCAACGCGTGGTCCAAGGGGCTGGTTGTTAAACGGCAGAAAACCTCACACAAGGTAAAACATTATTTAAGTGTCTTGATTAGTTTAAATTTAATAATTTTGTAATAATCGTTCGTTGATTTTCGTTCAGGTATAAAATAACCTTTTTTTTAATCTTTTATTTGTTTTATATATATATATATATATATATATATATATATATATATATATATATATATATATATATATATATATATATATATATATATATATATATATATATATAGGTGCATCTACTCAATGAATTTTAAAATACTCTTATAATATCTTATGCCTTACTAACGACAAATGACATTTGTAAATTGATTGTAATGTTATTTTTGACAATTATTATTGGTTGTTTTGTTGCTTCATATTTTTTTGTTTTGTTATATTTTATGATATCTTCTTGTTACTTGTAAAAATATTTAACACAATGTAATATTGTAGCGAATAAAAATAAATTGACAATTGAAATTGTATTATAATATTGTAAAATAATATATTGTGTAAACAGACTAATGTAGTAGTTACATCTAATTAAAATTAATATAATTTAATGTTGCGATGATGGTTTTTGTACAACGATTGTGGTAAATAAACATGTGGTTTGCCTGATGGTAAGCACTTCGTTTTAAAAAAAATATATTCATGTTATTTACCATTCAATTATTGATATTCTAAAACAAACAATGTATATCTTATTGATAATGTGTACTCGTACCAAATGTTGAACCTTAAAAGTATTGTCGTAAATATTTTTAACCTCCTAACTCTTGGTTATGCATAACACATTAGCAAAAAAAAATTGTGGAATTAATGTTTTTTTTTTTGCATGGCAACTCAGTTTATGAACGCAACTCTTAGAAGAAAAAAAAAGTTCTTTACAGTTAATTTTTCCTATTTTCTTCCCATCATTTTATGCCCTTTTTTTTAGGTAGTTTACCAAGTTTTGTTCGAAATTCGAAAACAGTTTATACCTCCGAGAGTTAGGAGGTTAAATATTGTTATCTCCAACAATGATAAATATTAATATATAGAATTTGAAGGATACAAGCATGCCGATAACGGACGAGGAGTCGAAGGAGAACAAGCCGATCACGTCGACGCCGTTGCCAAACGGCGACGCGAGCTCGTCCGCGTCCGACGACGACGCACCGCTGCGGCCGCCTACCGACGAATTGTTACACATCACGACGCAGCCCGCCAACAATCATCTGCTTGAAAGGTGAGCTTCTTCTTCTTTCATCACTTGTAACTACAGTGATGAAAAGGACAAATGAAGGAGTACAAGTCTATCATGTAAGTGTCGTTGCCGAAAAGCAACGATGCGTCGCTGCGACCGTTCATTGGTGCATTATTCTATATTACAATGTAGCTTACAATCATATGTTTGAATACCCTTCAAGCATATAATTGCTAAAGCTTCTAAAATCGTTTACAGCGATAATGGTCTTCTATCTGTTCTCCTTTAACTAAAGGTTGTCTGTAAGAGATTGCCCTAGCGATAAAACCGCCATTTGTATCTTTATGTGTATATTTCAATCTGTATTTATGTTACTGTATTTCACTTGAATTATTCACTTGTCATTGTATATTTTTATTTATGGTGCAATAAAGAGTTAAATAAATAAATAAATAAATGATATCTAGAAAATAGAATCAAATCGTTTATATATACGGCGACTCACCTACGATTTGTTGTTCACCACTATGCAGCCATTTTTTTTAATGGGTGATAATGGAATGGTAACCCCGCCTGCGCTATCGGGATACGCTAGCGGGGCACCAGTGAAGCATGATAGGTGAGGATGAAGCAGGTCAGTGGGCCAATCGTGACGAATTTAACAAGAATTGTTCACGACGGTTTCCAGGGGGAACCACGTGGAAGTCGATCTAATAGGGCATATTGCTAGCAATGGGGCTGTCAAACTCCATTACTAACAATCCCTTTCCCCCCACTATGCAGCCATTTTACAACCTACATCTATTAGTCAGGGACGATATTTTTAACATTTGCGATTGACTATTTAGTTATCTACTAACTTCAGTTGTAGCGATTAAATTTATTTACCGTTTTGACGTTATTGTGTCGTTTATTAAAATATAGTATGTAGTATAATATATATATTTATAACAATATAAATAACGTCCACGGACCAATTTTAGTTTCGGAATGACTATATTACTGTTTATAATTACTGTTTTCTATCCAAAGGCTGCCTGGAAGTGATCGCTCTTAGCTATAAGGCCGACTATTGTTTTCTTATCGTAATATTTTCTTTCAATTGTTTGTATTTATAACAAGTTTACTATTGTAATCTTTAAGAGTGTTTATCTATTTATAATTGTGATTAACGAGTGTGCCAGTGTTATAAAAAATGATAAATATTAATAAACCATTTATATTTTTTACAGCCCAACAAAATCCACAGAGAAGGCAACCACAAAAACATCACCAAAGAAAAGAAATTCAGGACATGATACATCAAACGGAGGTATATATATTTTTTAATTATTAATTTAATAATTAGAATGATAAAAATGTATTTTTTTTTATTTTAATTTAAATCTGCGTAGTGAGAAATTTCATCAGATATATGCAAAGACGATATTTTAAAAATACAGTTTTTGGAAGGCGGGGAAGGGAAGTTAAACTCACATCTTTTACCCTTAGGCGCTCGAACCAGTTCTACGACCGATTCACTAGACGTCTATTTCGAAACTTGCGCCAATATGGGGAAGGGAACTTATGTATTACAATTTTTTTTGTGTATCTATTTCAGATGGCGATAAAGTACTGATAAACAAGACTGAGTTAGATAACGTTGTATATAAGAATGCGAAGGCGTTGAGGTCAATAGGTCTGGAGGCGCTGTTGGACCTAGACGCTCAACTCTCAGCGGTCATACGAGCTTACTCCACGAAGCACGATCGCACGAAACTGCCGCACGAACTTCACGCCATTGTCAATAGGTACCTGCAGTTAGCGAAGAAATGAAGGCGAATGCGACGGAGATAATGTGTTCAACGCTTACTGTAAGGACATCGAATTTTAGATAGAAAGGTTTGGTCCATGTTTTTAGAGTAAATTTGTTGGTGTATTTATTTGGATGACGTCGGCTATGTTGAGTGAATTCGATTGTTCGAGGTGTGTCGTAGAGATGTCGCCTGTTAGCGCGCATTTGCTGTCCACTTTGAATTTTTATCATAGTAGTATTAGTGAGATTGTTTGTGTGTGGGTGTTGTCAAATTATTGAAGTTTAGGTCATGTTGTTGAGGGAATCGACTGCTAACCAGTTGCTGATCAATTAGCAATCACGATTTAGTACAAGAATAGGCACGGCGTTAGGCATACTAAGGTAGTATGTGTAAACAAAGTCCTGAGAAACTAACTCAGTTTTTCAGTCGACAGATGAAAATGGATTATTCTAACATGTTCGGGACTGGGTGTTTTGTATTGGATATTCGTCGTCTACTTTCTCATAATACAGGGAATCCTATTTTGAGAAGCAGACAATTAGATGGTGTAACTGGCATGGCACTTAAAAATGTTTGTCTTTGCAGTTAAAATAATGTTTAGTCATGGATGTTGTGATGTGAGGAAACAGTTATGAATGTATGTGTTAATTGTTTACAATAAATTGTGTTCATTCAAAGTGGAGAGCCAGTATCAAAGACAAAGGTACATTATACTAATTTGATTTTAGAAAACATATTTTCCTTACATATTTTCTTTAAATTACTTGACAAGTGATTGAAGATATAAACGATTTTTTAGAATAGAAGCGTTCCTCGGAAGTATTGTTTCTTCTAAAAAAATACTGCCATAGATAAATTAAGATCGTAATTAAGACGATATCAGTTTGTTATATTTGATTGATCGATGAATGAAACAACTAAAATTGTTTGAGTATTATTATGTATAAAGAAAAAAAAAACTGCTTCGAAACACCTTTGTCAAATTACACAGGTATAATTAATTGAATGTAAACCATTCCTAATTAGCCAAATTGCGAGTGAGAAATATCAATAAATAAATATTGTGTCCGGTTATTTATAGGAAAGAAAGAAGTAAGAATAGGTGGTCGTACAAGATGGAGATAGAGCTATATAAACGACTATTTTTCCTCTCTTTCTTTGTACTATATCGCCGGTCACTAAACTAGGTTAGGTTAATCCGGTTGTTAAATTGCCCGCGGTCTGTGATATGTAGAGGAGGTTATATAGTGTGTACATAACATTTAATCAAATACTATTTATTTTTCACTCGTACGCTAAACAGTTTCATCTGTCGCGGTTCCACATGTTATGTGTAGAAAAATATATCCATAAAAGACTGAAAACAAGCCATTTGTGTACAATCAGCTTCGTAAAAATATTGCATAAGTTTCGGTTTTATCTCGATATTATCATCATCATTATATCAGTCGTTGACTGTCCATTTCTGAATATAGGTTGTTGTCACGCTTGGCTTGGCTAGGAGGGTTGACAACTCCAGTTTGGCGATATTTTAAGAGAGATGCTTCTACCAATTCCTCGACCATTCGATCATCGATCTATATGAAGCCGATTGTACAGATACGAAAGGCGTGACTGATTTATTTATATTTAAGTGCACGACGATATCAATTAGTTCAAATTTTTAATATTTTTTATAAGCTAATTTCTTTATAAAAATGTTTTTACGTATGTGCAAATTGTACTTCGATTGAGAGTAATTGTTGTTTGATTTGATCGGTTTATGGGCTCAGTGGACCGCGATGGGTGAATATATTTATATATTTTTATCATAACGACTTATATATGTATGTCTATGAATCAGTGCAAATATACAATTTGGCTTTTTAGGTGGGAAAAATTAAGCACTGATTTTATTAACTTATACCGATTACCAAATAAATTTAAATTAACCACAATGTTAATCGTAGTTTAAGATTATATGTGCTAACAATATTTTTTTTTAATAGTTAAATTATAGTGAGTTTCAAGAGTTCAATTCAAGTTTTTCGAGTTAGTATCTGATGTAGGTTAATACCTTGTGGACTCATATTTAATGACTTAGATTGGTAACCAATTTAAAAAAGGAGATTCGATATTGAACTATAATTAATTTATCGATTCATCGTCACATCAAATGAATTTATTTTAATAATAATTTTTAACTAGTATCGGTTCTATATTTATTTTTTGAAGTTTGAAGTTGCTTTGTTTATTTGAAATAATACATATATATTATTGCGCTGCCAGAAAAAAATTACAGAACATCTTTTTACTATTTTACAAAACCGAAATTATTTAGTGTTAAATAAATAAATTACAAAGATTAAAATCGAAAATATAAATACCTATACTTATTTATAATTTGTATTGTAGTTACACAATAATTATTTGATCTGATAACCATAGGTGTTCCCCTATAACAGTAGGATAAAGTTCATGTTTTACATGATGACATCCCATATTATCTCTCTTTGTCATTTGTAACCGAAGTTCTATGTAAGAAGAGAGAATATTTGGTAACTTGCGTCTACAAGGTATTAACCTAGCACGATGTCTGTTAAGTACTGTTGCCATATTGTGCGACGTTGTATTGTGAGAGCTAAGTATGTAGTTAAATTTATCGATAAGTCGGAGTGTAGTTTCGCAGAGTTTGGTCTGAATCGTGAAGCTTATAATGGAATAGAGGTGGCGCCGTGAATCCCAAAAGCCGATAAATTTGGACTCGTAATTTCTCGCTGTTTTCCATCTCGCTTACACTCTAATCGCTGTAATACAGTAGCTGAAAGAAGGATATGTTAATTAACATTGAAATATTTTCCATCTCACTTACGTTCAGCGGTGAAGTTGAGACAAGTAACTACGTCTTTTAAGGCCAAATTTATTAGGTTCTATTCTGTGTTCACTGTTCACGTTGCAATCTCTATCTGTTTTTATGGATATATTACGCTATCAAATATACATAAAAAATATATATAAAATTAGCTCTGATACAAGTATCTATGAGAGGTGAGCATAATATTCAGAATTTGACATACTTTAGCTACTAAAAATAATTAAAACAAAAATGAGAAATGAGAATTTATCAATTTACTAAGATTTTCGATACTGGTAAAAAGTTTTTCATTATCTTCTGTTGGTAAGGAACAACAAATGAGAGTAGTTGTATATTGCCACCATTCTATATTTATAATTTTAAAATATACCTATGATCAACGTATTTGACAGTGTAATATTTCCTTAAGCATTAGAACACATTACTCAAAATAAATATCTATACAGAAACTAATACTATAGTAATTACTACTACACGTGGATGTAGCGACCTCTAGTGGCTTGAATAAAGAAACATTAAAATGTTTCACGAATTGTGTTCTTAGATTCAGTTGAGGGCAAACTTTGTGAACTGTACTGAAGAATGGTTGTTGTCTAATAAAAGATGTCGATTTTTAAATGTGTAAGATCTGTTGATTAGAGTTACGTCTGTCGTGGTTCTGCACTGTGAGACTGTCCGAACGTTTCAATGCAACATGTCCGTTAACCAATCATAAGAATAAATATACAGGTAGAACTAACACTTCTGTAAATTCAATAATAATATTTATAGCTTGATTCGATAGAAATTAATGAAAAGGTTATTAATCTTGTTTTTCTTGAAAAGATTGCTCACAGCAATAAGACCGCCTTACTGTACTTATACAATTGTACCGTTGTGTTTGTAAATTGCCTTGCTTATTTCCTATATTGTATAATGCAAATAAAGTATACTCATTCATTCTTGGCTAAATAATGAAACATTCTTTAAATGAAAACAATTCGAGACATTGAATCATTTAATACATTTTTTATTTCTTTATCAGCAGACTGTTTTATAGTTGGGTTAATTATTAATTTGTTTACTTACTTTACCTTTAGTTTATTTACACGTTGGTAAAATATGAAAATATTTGTGACAACCCTCTGCAACTTATACGGGGATTGAAGGAAAAAAATAGTATATTTTTGCAGTTTATATTTAACTTATGTGTGATTTCTACCTACTCTGTTTATTCTTATGGACAAACGATAAACAATAGTTCCCCAATCAGTCCGAGCCAGAACTCTGTTCAACAAATAGTGGACAGGGTCGAGTGCAACCCAACTCGTACTTTAACTTATAACTGTTTAAGGTCTATATTTAAGGAAATTATTTATTGTTGACAATATAATGTAATGTATATAAGTACGCACTACTTTCAATTGACTTTGTACTTTAAATCTCACAGTTTAAAGTCTATAATGTACTGTATTGGAGTACACACTGCCGCTCGGACACATTGTACACATTTTCTTCAATTGTATGTCTAGTTTCTTTACACTATATTCATATCTCTATTTTTTTTTTTATTGTTTATCTAATTTCTTATAAATTGATTTCGTAATTATCGGCACGGTTTAGTTTACATAAATTTATAAAGCTTATTATAAATTATTACCTAGTTGATTTTTTTATATTTAAATCAAATAGTACTTCGTTATTCTTATGTTTTTTACTTCATGAAACTTACAGTTCTATAGTTCGTCAACTTTGTATGCGTCGCTCCTGCGGGGACGAAGTGTGCAGATAGTGCTGTTCTCTTGCTTGTTTTACCATCTGTGTCCCGTACATGTTTTACTTCGCCGCCTGCACACCCCATGCACTCGTTAAGGAAGCTACAAACTAAGTTGACGTGTTATAGTAGTCTATTTTTTCATTATATTTCAGATTATTTTTGTTAGAGGCGCTGTACGTATTTCCGTATAAATATTTAACGCATTTGTTACCACTTATCGCATTCGCCTCTGTAAACCCATGGAAAAAAAGCTGATACAATAATAATTGATAATGAGAGAGAAAATGTACTTAATTGTATTCAATTACTGTCCGATTTATTTTAATTTGCGAGGTCCAATGGAGGGATGAATATGAGTAAAATTTATACACAGGGTGAAACAGAATCAACCATATTGAATATTTCCATCAAATAAACGTGACTCTAAAATCGACAATTTACTTTTTCCTTTGTTCAAAACGTTCAGCTTTTAAGTATAAGAGATTCAAAAATTTTCTGTCGTTTTTTAATTTTTATTCACAAATTTTTTTGTCCTAACACGTTCGATAACATAAGTAGATTCTTAGTTCAACTTACCTCTAAAGATTTAGATTTCATCCTGTGTAAAGGTTGTACCGAAAAATTTATAAACAAGTTTCAAGTTGACAATTATTAAAGCTGCTTAATGTAAATTGTTGAAATCTAGCAATTTTTCCCCAAGAAACATGAGCTGTCTTCATCATCTTTGCAACGTATCCAATGTCCACTGAAATAAGGCACTTCATATTTCATAACAAAGTACGGCCATGAGCCTCCTACATCCATCATGTTTCTGAAACACTGAAGGCATTTCATGGGCTAAATTATAAAAATGAAAATAAATGTACCACGTGACCGCGCGGTTTGCGTGAACGTTTCGAAATCCCTCATATATTGACCCATGTTTCTTGGAAAAAGTTTGAAGGTACTCCAAAATATTATAAACAGGATAAATGGGAATAAAGATATTGCGAATATGGTATACCCATGGTAACGGTTTTCAATTTTAACCCATCATAATATTGTTGAATATTTTATAATGATATTTATTTTGTACATGCTTTTTTTTATTTATAAATTTACTTTTTAAATTCATATACGTATTAATACTTACTTGTTGTAACCACTCATTGTTTACAGCTGATGTTTTTATTTCCATTTTTAATTTAGGTATATGGGGGACATATTCCACTATCGAGTATATAGGAATGTATGAAGCATTCGCGAATTTTAAAATGGGCGAGTGAAGTCAATTATATATAATTATATATATACATACTCTTCATTGTATCCTCCATAAGATAATAGTAAATTTATTATAATTCCAAACAATTTATCATCTATGGAGCTGTTTAAGTGGTTTCTAATTTCTATTGCTTTTTATTCTGTGTATGGAATCTATTAACGTAGGTAGGATCACATGTGTTCCAGGTGTAATAGTAGTTGATGTTGGGATCATTTGGTGCGATCTGTTTTTATTTCTAATCTATATTTAAGATTCTTAATATATTAAAAATAAAGTATAAATTTAAACGCTATATTGGTACGATAGTGTAATAAGTCCCTTACGCTCTCCATACAGGACCATCAGTTTTTGTTGATTTAACACGATGGAAATAATAGTAATGTGTTATAAAGAGATTTATCAACAAAACAAACCCGTGTGATATTTATATAAGAAATGAAACACGTCAAGTGGATTATCAGTAGTTACCTACATCCAAAATGGAATCAAATTCTATGCCATAGAGTTCGCAATGTTGACATGTTTAATGTGTATTTTTCAATTAATCTGCTTGCAATTGCTCAATACGGAGTGTATGTCGGACATTTTGTAAACACTCACAATATCCACCGGTTAGTGTAATTTTGTAATAAAATTGTATTTAAATTAAACAAAATAAAAGGGTATGATTAATGTGATATCACATTTTGTGTTTTTTTTTTCAACAGACTTCTAAAAGAGGAGGTTCGATTCAAATATATATATATATATATATATATATTTCGCGAAATCATTGCGAATTGTGATACGATTTGAATGATACTTTTTTAAAAAAGATTTATTTATATTGGTACATTGCGAATTTTGTTCAAATTTAAATAGCTTTTTTTTTTTGATATAATCCAACAATTTTATTATGCCTTATTTAACTTTATGTCCTTAGTACCATATCATACAAGTCGTTAACTGTGCACTGCTGAACATAGGTCTCCCCCCACAAGAGTGGTTTTGAGAGTAGTTTCCACGCTTGGCAGCAGGCAGTTATAAGAGGAACGCTGCTTCCCATCCCTCCACCATTGGGTTCTCTTAGTCGCCTCTTACGGCTTCCACGGGAAAGGAAGGGGTGGCCCATTCTATGCCGAGACCATACGGCAATGTCCTCAGTAGTAGCTTATAAATTATCCTGTAAAGTCTTTTTTTATTGCTTTATAGTATTATTTTATTTATAAACAATCTTCAAAATCAAATTTTCTTATTTTCCTAAAAATTCGTCTCTCTAAGTATTTAGGAAAAAAAAATTACAAACATCATTTAGTAGTTTTTACCCGCGAGTTCATTTGCGTGACTGGGATATGTTTATTAAGATAAAAACTAAACTATATCATTCTGCATCCTAATAATACGTGTATATAAAATTTCATGGTAATTAACACGTTAGGGTGTTATAAGGTAACAAACAAACATACTTTCACATTATACTATTAGTAAGGATTACAGACATCGAGAAATATAAGCCAAACCGATCCAGATGTTCTGAAGTTACACTCTCACCAACAAACAGAATTTATTTTTATTTGTAAAGGTAGATTGTAATGAAACAAGATTATTTGATGAATAGTTATATTTCTATTACTACGCATTTCGACGTTCTAAATGAAATGAAATTCTAAGCGAGCTGCCGCGAAAAAAATACGAGTAAAATGAACAAGGCATTTATTAGGTTTTCTTGTTTGCAAACCGTAGCGCAATAGTTGGCATATTGCTTTATAAATAGTAAACATGGCCGTCGATTCGATTTCGGCCATTTCCAAGATTGAAAATTGTCTTAAAGGAGTTAAGGGTGTTCCGTGTATGGGAATGAAACCTCGCAGTGGTATTTCACATTTTTTATTTTTACACTTTACGTCGGTGACCGTAAACGAATTTTACTACATCGCTCCATCATTTCATTTCAATTACACGATAGAATGATACTAGAACATAAATATTTTTTTCGTATTATTTAAGATCAAATAGATAATCTTTTTTACACTCTAATGTAACGATATCATTTAATTTGTCATTATCATTAAGCAAAATACAACAAATTAAATTGTACAACTTATAATTAATTATACTCTTTATCGGAGAGAACAATCATTTAAGAGCTAAACCATTGTAATTATAATATATAAATACTCGTAACAAAAATGAAGGAACTAAATATTTGTATCTACTAAAGTAATAGAATCACATGTTTATTAACTAAAAAATAAGTACTCATTGTCTTATATATACTAACTATACTTTACGTCCTTAGATTTGGCTCCTGATGAAATTCATTTGTAATAATATCTACGCTTAATGAAAATAGTGCCGAGAAGCCAATTACGATTAGGTAGTTAGTCGGTAGTGCCTGTCACGTGTCACAGGTAGCGAGAATCGAGGAAGAAACTGGAAATAAAGCCCTGGGCGCACAGCGCAACTCAATCCGACCGTGGAATGAACACACCAAAGATTATTCCGCCTCAGCCGGCGAAATATCCAATAAAACTTATCAATATAATTATTTCATCAACCTTATTAACAAATAACAAACTTAATTAAAACGTTTCAATTAAAACTTTAACAAAATCACGCTAATACTGCTGAATTTGTACGAATTAGGTAATTGTCCGATAATATACAACGCAATATACAATCACATGTCACAACGTAATGGAAATAAGAGAAAACATATTCTAATATAAAGATTATAAGAGTGCGATTATAAAAAAGAGATATAGCGGCGGAGGCTTCTGAAGGCGTTGAAAAACACAAGTAGTTATCGTTACCGAAACATGGTGCTGATAATGAACATTCATTAATTTTTTTTGGCACATGTATTTTTATACAGACATCATTAATTACTCCATTGACCTTATTTATTTTACAATTAAGTAGGTACATGAGAATCATAAAGTCATGGAACATGCAGCTTTTCTATAACCGAATAAACACAAATAAGTGAAAGCAACAGGACTCTGATAAACTATAAGTAGTTAAATATTCAATAATACAATGTAATTAGTTTATATATAAAATCCCTGTAATGATAATATTGTTATATGTATGACGTGACACTAGGTGCTCTACTCTGTACTGTAGTGAGGCTCGCTGTCGCTCAGAGTTACTGTGTTCATTGTGCAATGTACAATAATTATATAAAATAGAATCGTAAATAGTGTTCAGTCTTCTGTTAAGAGTTTTTGCAGTTTATTAAAAATGTTACTTCGTTAATACTCTAATTAGGGATAATGGAATATTTTAAGTGAATCAGTGGGTGTAGCGGGTGTCGCGCGTTGAGATGTTTGTCGTACAAAAGTTACGACACAACAAACAAAATACTGTTAGTGTTTATGGGAATGTACATAGCATAGTTATAAAGGAAACATTAAATTTTCAACATACTTAAAAATCATTAATACCTATACAAATAATCGTATATACAATAAGTAAACCATTTACGTCTCTAGTCACTTGATATCACTAATCAATATGAAATCATTGTATACAATTATCTAAAGCCAGGTAGGATTGAACCTCGATTTATTCTAACTTTCATTATTATTCACTAAAATCTTGAAAGCTCCTTTTTATTTGAACATTGAGTGCAGATACTTTAATTTGTCTAACCTGACGCGCACTGTCCTTTGGTACATTGAACGGATTGTCTAGATGGGCTTATAAACCTCTGTACAGTAATCGTAATAGGATTTGCTTTCTACAATCCGCGCCGATGAAAATGTATTAGATTGTTAATATTACGCCCACAGTGTGAAAGGCCTACTGAACTCGGCGGGTTATATAAGACAAATCCTATTATAATCACTCTAAGGTGGGTTTTTTAACCCCCCAGTTCTTGGGAAAAGTAATAATAAACGCAATTCATACTGGATTATTATGTTATGTGTAAATTTTTGAACTATCTGATATAGAAAATTATTCAATTTTAATCATAAAATACTTAAATTTCACTGCCACTATAATGAATAAAATAAATATAAATAAAGAAATTAACCAGTGAAAATTAAGTACAAAATGATTATGACTACTAAAGAAGTTTTAAATTCATGGATATTTTAAAAATATCACTTCATATATGTTTTTTTATAGTACTGAGGTGGCAAATAAGCATACGGCCCAATTGATGGTAAGTGGTTACCATAGCCTATGAACGCTTGCAATACCAGAAGCATTACGCGCGAATTGCCGACCATGAAGAAATTTCTTTACCACTTTTTGAAGAACCTCAACTCTTAGAAAAATCTCGACAGGAAGCTCATTTTATAACCTGAGCGTTCATGGAAGGATCCATCTCTGTAATCGCGCTGTACACGATAATTCAGGCTCTAAGGTATGGAGGTGAACTCCCTGTCGGTGGTGAGTTGTACAATGGTAGAAAGTGATCGTGGATATCATGTTATAAAATTCCTCACAACACAGTCCATTGTACAAGCGGTAGAACACGCAGAGTGAGGCAAAATCTCTCCTAAGACTTTTAAGGGCTCGATACCCCTTGTAATCCTAGTTCATCGACAATTTTCATAGCTTTGCACTTAAATGAAGAACTCCATGTTGGGCTAGATTTACTACTTATAGAGCAGCAATCCTTGATTCGGCACGAAGTATTACTTCGCTTTAAATACACTGTTTTTGGATGCGAGATCGACTTTGTTTTCTAGCTGGCCACAGAACTGTACGTTAGCCAAAAATCCCAATGCTTCTAGAGATGATAAGGGACGTGCCTTGGCATTGTGGTGCCACAACAAATGGGGTTTTTAGTGGTGATAATCCCGCTAATACACAAGCTGCGCAAGCTTATGTTTTAGTGAAATTAAATTGGACTAAGTTTTGTTATCCCCAATCGGTGATCCTGGCTAGCGTTCTCTCGATTTGAGACATTTGTTCACGATTGTCCTCCACGATGGAATGAGGGATTTTATTACGACCCGTCATCCCCAGTGCTGTTATGACATGTTAACCTGAGGTGGCATAGTAATAAATGTCGCCTAAGGTTAACATCTTTGATATGCAGTAGAAATAGCGTTGGGGATAGCACTGAGCCTTGTGGGGTGCCAGAATTAATATCCATGCTATCGGAGCAGCTACCATCGACAATGATTTTTATGTGTTTGCCAGACATAAAGTTGGCAATCCGTTTATATAGGCTCTCGGGATATTTATAATAGGGTAATTTCAATAGAAGAATCCAGATACAAAATAATACAGTATGAGTTGTGATTACAGCTCCCGCTGAATTGTTTCAGCCTTCAACGAAGCCTTATAAGGGATCACATATTATAAAATAGATTTGTTATTTTACTGAATACCTTGACACTTTATGTTTTTGGTTGCGAAGTAATTTATTCAATTAATCGTCATGACCACTTCGATGGAAGTTAGCGTGTCTTGGTTTATGTTTTGTGTTAGTGTCAGATGTTTGACTAGTGCGTCGGACCGTCTGTGTCGTGTCTGCTTCCCTACCAGAACAGTTCACTGTTATTCACTTCACTAAATACTACAACAATTACAAATACACTACTATTTACCATTTTAGACACTTAATGTCTATAATAATGGTTAATTCTTTATATCCCCATCTCCCCATTAGATTTATCAATAACTATTTACATTTAAAATTGTTTATCATCGAATATAACTATTATTACGAAATATTTTACAAACTTTGGTGAAATGCAGAAGTGGAATCGCACATTTAACACATAATATCTACATTGGAATTATAACACAACGGGTCCGTCGTCTTATGAAGCGAAACTTATTTTGTACAGTAACTAAAATAGGCGGCTTGCGCCGCAAACGATATGGAGTCACCTACCAACTAATGTGGAATGTATGAATGGAATGTTAACAATAAAAATGTGTTCGGAAAATCTTAACGATAACAATCACAACACCTTTCATACTTATTGCACTCCTTCGGAATAAATTATCGCCTATCACTTACGCGATATAATATACATTTACAATATTAACACATGTTTAAATATAAATTTAACTAATTTTAAAGTGGACGCCGCTCGTCGCGAGCTACGGAGGTGTTTTACAAATACTCTCTAAAAATATTGTTACGCAGTTACTGGGGAAACACATTAGCAAAACTGAAACTTTTATAGTGTATTTCAAAGAGATCACAACTTATACACGTGTTCCAGCAAGTATTACACATCGTAACTAACGCACGCATACAGAACCCGGTGTCCTCATTATAGACGAAAAAAAAAATATTATAAAATATATTAAAAAATGTTTGTACCTCATATAAAAATACAGTAGGTTAAAGGTACTGAAAAGGATATACAAAAATAAGAAATACATATTTAGGTTTCTTTCAAAAAGGTAACTTGATTCTGTATACTTTGGTAATTCACTAACCAAATTCCAGTTTTACCTATATACTCAAGTGTTCCTCATTTGATACCTAATTTGTTTTAGTCCGTAATAGAGCGACCAGCTAATCCAATTAGGTCTTACTATAAGGTCCTCGTTTAGCAGCCGAAGGTATAGTGGGATTCAAAGACTTGTTAACAGATGGAAGACGGTGCAATTTTAGTCTTGCCCGTTGTGATGGAGGAGCGTGCGATTATCAGGTGGATGCGGCGGATGTGATGGCGCGCGGTAAGAGTCTCCTTCCTCATCTGCAGAGTTTTCCTTTGACCGGTCGCTCTTACAGTCCTCTTCTTTTGTCACACCCGAAAGAGAGTCCAAAGCCATTGGCATGGACTGATATAGCTCCCGCGCTTTGTCGTTTGGCGGGAGCAGATGCAGCATGTTCAGCGGCATCGGGAAGCCCGGAGTAAATTCAGGATAAAATCCTGGAGGGAATGGATTAAACATAGGATTTGAAGAGATATCCGGTTCGGAGCTCGCCGGTCTTTGGCTTGAGTTTTGATGATCGTCTTTATCGTGGTGTTTACTCGGGGGGTGATTGTTGTTGTTGTTGCCCGAGTTGAGGTTCAGCACGTCGAGAGGTCCGCCAATGCAGTCCTTCCGTAGCTGTTCCAGCTTTAAACTTTTGCCGTACTTTCCGCGTACGTACATCAATAGGGAATTGTAAGGTATACCAAAGATCCTTGACGCTTGACTCGTAGTCATTTTTTTGTTCCATACATGTTGTAGTGCTTCTGTCAGTTCGGCGTTCGTCCAGGATCTGGGTGGGCCGCCTCGTGGTGCGCTGTGCTGCCCTTTCGGTCTCCCTGTTAAAAAAATTGCAAATATTTAGTAAAAATACCAATATTTTCTGTCACATTATAGTGTAGTTAATTAGGTTATGCACAATATAAGTAGTTGTATGATTTACGGGCCAACAGAGTGCAGGCAGACGGCGCAAGGGGTCGGCACGACATGTGCCGTGTGCCGCGCGCCACCGCGGCATTACGCGAATGCACCACTATCTAATAACCGTGTTTTGGCTGAGCAATAACTCCGTGTACTGAAATGAGCGGGTTGCGCGACATTTTGTTGGCGGCGATTTGTCATTAATTTGTTACGAGCACGCGACTATTATGGCGAGTTTTGTCAAAAAGTAATGCGGACATGCATATGCCGGCGATGTCGCCCCACGTAACTTTATAGTTTTATAATTTCGGCGGAGCACGTTAACTCGATTCCGATCAGATAATTCGAAGAACGTTTCGGATTACCGGCGGAATGATGTTTTATTATGGAAATTAGTTTTTCTTTTAATAGTTGTCCCGGGTCACGCGACTTGCGCCGCGCTCGGGTTGAAATTAAAAGGATGTTTTTCATTTGTAGCTCGTTAGCATTTTATGAGGGAGCGAGGGCATGCATCAGCTCGTCTCGGACTGGGCGCTAATCGATCGGTGACTATTGTGTCGCCGCGTCGACGTGGATGCGACGCCCGACGTTCGGAGAGCTGCCGGCTCTCCTGTATCGCATTCAAAGCATACGTTAGAGTCGCCGCCGCTTGTTCTGTTCCCCTATGAGATACGTTATCAGATCGTCTTAATAAACATTGCTCGGAAACAATGGGCGTTTAACATTTGCGCGGAGCGATTGCGATACGAGTCTACGCGAGATGTGTGATGGGTTTGCAGAATGCCGATGCAGTTTGTACACTATTATTATTTCTCCCATTGTTACGTAAGGATCCAATAACCAGATATTTATTGTTTTTGAATACATTAATAAAAAATAAATAAATAATCTTGAGAATTTATTTCGATACAGGGGCTTTTTTTTTTCAGGATCTCCGTGAACCTAAGTTTTAGATTAGTACGTCGTAAATGGGGCACAATAATGATGTAAATATATATAGGAAGTTTGATTATGTACTTAGTTTTATATTTAGTTTAAATATATAGATTATTTATTAGCTGTGTTTTTATAGTATATTGTTATTTAGTTAAATTTATTTGATAGGTATATATCAGGAAATCTTTACAAATCTATTTATTTTAATTTTTAGTTATATAATTTTTTTTTCTAAGGAAAGTTTAAGACATTTATTTCTCTAAAGATTTACATAAATCACTTAAATGAGAAATTTAAAACTATGAGCATGCACTTAATATCTACTGTTAGCGAGCATAATTTATCAAACATCAACTAAAAATAAAACATAATGTGAAGCTACCTTCATTTTATAAAAATTATAAAACACAATGCGACTCAATACAACAAGTTGCTTATAATGTAAGGGTAAATCTACAATCTTCGGTTAACTGATGGTTAAATTACACTTATTGTACTATTATTTTATTTATTATTTGTCTCATTCTGTTATGTTATTATTATTAATTATTCAAAATAACTTTATATCCAAACTATGAAACCCCAACTCGTAACAATAGTATTTCTTAATAGATACGTCATTAAACCCCTTAAGAAAAGAGCATATTCTTTAGAATATTTTAAGTGATATCCATAATTTGGCAAATACAGTGTGACTTCAAAGTAGTTCAAGTTTCTTCACTACTTGTGTAAGTAATTCATATACATATGAGTATTATTTTTTCCAACGTATTTTCGTCTATTTCGTTGTTAGTTTAGTTACTTTAATATGGGGTATTTAAAAATACATGGTCATAAAAATTTAAAAGTCCGGCAACGCACATGCAACTCTCTCGTGTTATTTATAGACGTTCGTGGGCGACGGTAGCAGCTTTCCATGAGTTGGACCGTGTATTCGTTTGCCTCTTTTTTTTATACAACATAGAATGGCATGGCGGTTGACTGGTAGACAATGCCATCAGGCATTAAGTCCGCCCTGTGGACATTTTTCAATGTGTGCAAAAGTATAAATAAATAAATAAATCGCAAACAAGCTGACGGCCCATCAGATGGAAAGTGTTAACCGTCGCCTATAGACTTTCTAACAATAAAAAAATGGAAGGTAACTATTAGTATATACGTGTCTATCTTAATCGTTTATTGACTCAACTACGAGTTCCTCTTCGTAGTTGGTTCTTGTTTTGATAAACTTTACTTTTTTGTAACTGACAAGTCCTTTCCATTAAAATATATATATATATTTAATGTACCTAAGTTTAGAACTTTAACTTTATTTAATATACATTAGGATTTTTGATGATGCCCTATGTTACCCTTACATTATACAGATAGAGTGTCTCCATACAAATGCTTCGAGAAAAGCGGGTCAACTTTTCCATACAATTTTGCGTGATAAATAGTCATGAGTGTTTCCTTTATAACTTCTATATTTATTTTGCTTTATAGTTTTTGCATCTTTTTAATACGTAAAAACTCATTGTATTTATTATATAATTAAATACATGTAAAGATATATTATGTGCGTAAGTATATAGAAAACTGATAAGAACACGAGTCAGCTAATTTGATAGTTAGCTGACAAATAGTTGACCCGTTTTTGAGACTATAATAACATAATCTAAGTGGGGGTGGGGGGGGGGGAAGGTATTGTTAGTAATGGAGACTGAGAATCCCATTGCTAGCAATATACCCAATCAGGTCGACCTGCTCGCGGTTTCCCCTGGACACTATCATGGTTAATTCCTGATGAATTCATCATGATGGGCTAACTGACCTGTTTTCATTCTCATCTATCACCCTTCACTGGTGCTCCGCCAGCGTATCCCGTTAGCGTGAGTGGGGTTACCACACCATTTTTACCCAACAAAAAAAAATATAATCTAAGTATATAAAGTGACCTAAACTCACCAGGTGCAGTCTTAATGATTATAGCGTTAATACTAATAAAATAATAAAATACTTACATTTCTTTTTCACGTTGGTGAAGAGTTGTGTGTCTAGGGGCGGACCCCGGTGTTCCACGTCCATCAGTGGGTACATCTTGTGTTCCATGCCCGGCGGGAACAGTCCCAGGGGCGAGTCTAGCCCGAACACTGGGGACAATAGATTTGACTTAGAATATTTTGAAAAATATAGCTAAACATTTTTCCTCTTTTCCTTATTTTAAGCTATAGTCTTTTGACTTGTGCGACCGAAATTTGTTCTCTGTTTGAGAAAAAAAACTGTCTTTCTCCTTTCTAAGTATGTGTGTTGCAGCTAAAGTAATAAATCCGGATATCATATATACTATCCAACCATTACATGTAATATTTACAAAAATTAGACAAAGTGATAATTGACTTTGATTTAGTCAAATTAACTAGCTATTTTGAATAATATCTTGGAAGATTTTGATAAAGTAATAAAAAATATACTAAGTAAAGATTATAAAGTTTTATATCAATTTGCCTTAAGCATATTTATTTGCAGCAAGCAATAATATGCTGTTATTTTAAATAGTAATAATTATAATTTTTAAACAAATGAATACATGCACCGATCAAAAGACAGTCTGCTGATGTGCAAACTAATTTTATTTAAAGGATGTTTTTGTAATAATTTCGACAATACTCGTTTCATTACTTCTGTTAAATCAGACTAAACCTACGTTTGATATCTTTAGAAGGTATTGAACAATTTAAATTTTTCTCACCGCATAATTACATTTCTGTTTTGCCAAAGCTTGACCAGGAGAGGATGCTATATAGCATCAGGAATAAATAAGTAAAAACAAGCAACAAAGTTATTCAAACAATTAGCATATATTACAAAATATCATTCGTATAGCTAGTAATATTGACAAATAGATGGTAACAAAAGACTAATGATTGATTAAATCCTAAATATTGGAGCATGATATAGCCATACAAATTTAATATAGGTGTATCATTAATATGTATACCTAATCCAAATTATTATTTTCCATTTCAAATAAAAAATATATATATATTAAAATAAATTACTAAATTTAACATTTAAACTAAACAAATATATTAATATTTGGTTTATTCGTTATATTTTGCAGTTTAGTTCTACTACTCGATACTAGATGGCGCTAGTAGTTACGCTTCTACGTTGCTCGAGTTTGCACGAGCAAACTCGAATGTGTATGCACATAAACAATTTTTATAAGTAATCTATTTTTAAATACTTGGCGTAATTCGTAAATAAACTTGGTTATTTTAAAATAAGAGGACAAAGAATAGAGAATATTAAGAAAAATATTAGGTACATGTTTATCTAGTTGTATATTTTATGAATTATATCGGCAAAAATGTATATATGTATATTTATCGAAGTTATTATTATTTGTAATTGTTATAGAAGCAAACTAACTGACGGTTCACTAAATGGTATACGCCCAGTATAAAAAATAGACATCTAAGAACTATGCAATCTTGAAATATATTTAGTCATACCACTAGAGAGTTCTTTAGACTGTGACTACACGTAGATATACTTGCTAAATATGTCTAGTTGTTGTATAGTTGTCCATTGTGGATTCTATAAGATATAAAAGGCTAAGCGCTTTCTCGAAGAAGTGTTCACAGTCCGTTGAACCAAATGGGACAAATCGATATCTCGTGTCTTGCTTTATTGCGAAGTCTTACCTCGTCCTGCAGTCGCGGATTCATTTAAATATATATAGTATCTCAGATAAGTATATTCAGCTATCGATCACAGATTTATTTATGAGTATTTATTAAGTAAATAAATATAATATGATTATCTAATTTCATTCGTGTTTCAACCGTGAAGCAGTTGTGTTTGCATGGCTGTGTTTCGGTTTGAAGGGTGGGATATGGCGTGAATTTACTGGGTACAGAGCAATAACATCGGAGTCCTTAGGAATGGCAACGTATGGGGGTATCATGGGCGAAACAGTATACTCTGTTATGTCCATGTTACTGCTCATGTCTATAGGTGACGGTTACCACTTTCCATCAGGTGGGCCGTCAGCTTGTATGCCATATTCTAACTTGTATAAAAATATATATAAAAATATATATATATATATATATATATATATATATATATATATATATATATATATATATGTATGTATGTATGTATATTAATCTTGATCAAAACTCTCTCTCTCGAATGTTCCATACAATATTTCAAATAGATTTTGTTTAAATGAATCAACAGATTAATGTTATAATAATATAGTAAATAGGTGTAATTTGAATTAATTTTAAGAAGCAGATAACTTTACCAACCCTAAAGTATATAAAAAAAAATATTTAAAAATGTTTGTAAACAAGTCTATTTTAATAAAGATGATTTGAATTTAAGAATTTGAATTTGAATTATTCGTTTAATCCTGATTAATATGTTACATATGAAAGTATGATTGTTACTTCTGAGTATATTAGTAGCTAAGGCAGTCACTATGAATCTTGGTATACATAGGTATATGTACTTCATCGCATGGGATGAAGAAGGACATAGGGAACTTTTTATCCTGATCAGTGAATTTTTTTATACTTCTATAACAAACAAGTATACAGTCCATCTAATGGTAAATGGGGTTACCGTAGTCTATAGATGCCTGCAACATTAGGGATGTCACGCGTGCGTTGACGACCCTTAAAAATCCTTAATACGCCCTTTTCGAAGAACCTCGGTTATGTAAAGGAAGTCATTAATTAATAATAATACTAAGTGCCATATGGTGACACAAATTGTTTGGATCTCAGGCTAGGATACTCTAGTTGAGAGATACCAGATAACTAACATTTGAAGTCACTTTAAAAAGTACCTTTTCTAATTGGCAGGACCGTGAATTGAACCTGAGACTTCATTTACGCAATGCGGCGTTCTTACAAGTTAGTGTGTCGAAGTATAATAAGTTAATATTTGTTTAGACTACGCATATTACATAATTAATATGATTTTAAAAACTGTTTCTGTATAGTATTTATATACCTTAGTATGGTATGCAGGTTGTAGTGGATGTAAAGTCCAAAGCACTTGATATTATTGAATATTTATTATTTTAAAACTATATGTAAAGAGACGACATGTTATACGTGCTGTGTGGCGGGAGCGAGAGAGCTCGAACGAACGAGTCAGAATGAATGATTATTGAACAGTTTCGTTAAGAGTAATATTAAATAATTAAGTATATAGCGCTTAAAGTTGTGAGTTATTCATCAGACGTAATGTTAATATAATAAAATTAATAAATACATTGTATTAAAAATGTAATCTTTAAATGTAAATATTTATTTTTAAGAAAAATCTCTAGGAAAGATGAGTGAATGTACAATTATTTTTTTTCATTTTAGATTAGCTTTTATGTATGCGTGAATTTCAGATTCAGAACTAGTAAAATTAGCCGTGTAGTTCTGGCATAAAATAGACCCATTCTTTCTTATGTCGTGGGTGTGGGTGTCGTAAGAGCTGACTAAAGGAGGGCGAGGGGTGGGCAGCAACGTCCCTCTTAAAACATCTCTAATGCCTAACTGCGTTTGCCAATTCGCCTTCCAAGCATGACAACTATTGGCAAAACCCCACCAAGGGGGAGACTTGTGTTCACCAGTGGACAGTTAAAAGCTGATATGATGATGAGGAAAACTGATGAAATAGACTACTTTAGATGGCGTATCAAAATAAAACATACCCAATTTATAATATAACCTTCGTTTCAATAATACTCTCCAACTATTTTTCCCCTCTCACCGTACTGGTTTCGCTTCAAACTCTTTTCTCCTACATTCTTCACGACTCTGGAATGCGCTTCTTGATGCCATTAGGAGACTACCGACTAAACCGTCTATCAAAAAAAGCGTTCACGCTCACTTTTTTACTTTATCCGAGCAGTAAGTGCTTTATATTATTCTCAATTTCGTGTATAATATAGTATATGTGTAAGTATATTTGTTATTCATATATATTTAATCTTTTATATATGTAATTTTAGTATGTATGTATATCAATAATTACTAGTACCGTATTCGAGTATTCTGACACTTCGCTATGGTTGACTGGGAGAGAATGCTTTTAGCATTAAGTCCGTCATGTACACATATTTGTACTAATAAATAAATAAATAAATAAATTTTAAGTTAAACCTTCAGGCGATAAAGGGAACTTAATGGTAGAGAGATCGGCAACAACATCCCTCTTAAAATATCTCTAAAATCTTAACCGCCTGCCAAGCGTGGCAACTACTGGAAAAACTCTCCTTATGGGAAAGGCTTATGTTCAGCAGTGGACAGTGGACAGTGGACAGTTAAAATGAAGAAGCATATGTTTATTTCTCGTTGTCCGTATATTGTTTTATAATATCTTTGGTATACATCTACATTGGCTCTAAGCAAATACATTGAGTTGAGAGCATTCAAAACAAAAGACCGGTTCGGTGAACATCTGGGAGAGTATTTTCTTGAGCACGTTATTTAATACAAGTGGTCTACCCTGGCTTTGTACGAAAGAAAGATAAATTACTTAATTTATTCATACTTAATTGTACATACTAATAATACATAAAAATATGACAGAGGTAAGCAAATGTATAAAAGCGAGCTTAACTCTAAAATAGGTCTTAATACTTTATATTAGCTTTAAAAGGAAAGTTTTGATATTTTAGGTTATATTAGTGTAATTTTAGTAGGAATTCATAATTATTTTTATAATAATAAATAGCCTATATTTTTGGCTGATAACGTAACTTTTTATGGGTGAAAGAATTTTTAAATTCGATTGAGTAGTTTTTGAGTTTATCCATACACAAACAAACAATCAAATCCTTCCTCTTTATAATATTACTACAGATTACACACATTATTTCTTTATTAAAGTGGTTCAATAGCAACAAATTGCTTTTATATTAGTATTTTTGCTTTTTACAACGGTTTGATATATTTTGTGTGGTCACCATATTACGTGTATTGAAACCGCAGGCTGCAAGATTTGAGTTATACTTATGTATCGAAACGTAGTTAAGTCGAGGTATCACTGGAAGAGGTTATTTTAGTTGTTTGTGGCAAGGTTTTAAAATTTTTATATCTACTTATAAAAAAGCCAACATCAATCGTGACAAAATTAATGTGGGGCGAACACGGTATAAAAAGAATCATCGAATCTGGTCACAATTGGATATGATACTTTAATAACAATAACTTCGTTAATTATCCGTGGTAGCTTGTAATTAGTTTACGGGCTTTTGTAATTTATAAGTCTGATTGATAACCTAGTCTGAATAAAAAAATATTTTAACAGAATATTGGTTTAGAGATTGGGTTTTGTGTAATTCGTATGACATATTGTTTTAGGTGTATTTTAAAATAGAAAGGTTTTCGTAAGGACAAGGTGTATATTATCATCATTATCATGTTCAAATCATCACAGCATCATGTATCATCAGATAGGAACTGCCCTACATGTTGACCAAATATGTGATGTACTACTGCTGAGAAAGGTGAAAAGGGTATGCACCTATATATACGTATATTTGCAATCCAGTGTCAAAATTAGATTATTATTTGACAAAAAAACACAAAGTTACAAACACAAGATTCAATGGGCCCCACACTAGGCGAGCCTGTATCGTGGGCACCAGATGTCATGTCCATTGTTGAATATAGGCCTCTTCTAAAAGGGGGATTAAAAAGTAGTTGCCACGTTTGGCAGGCGGGTTGGCAATTAGGCTTTGGTGATGTTTCAAGAGAGATGCTGTTGCCCATGCCTTGACCATTAAGTTTTCTTAGTTTCCTCTTACGACAGCCACGGGAAAGAAAGTGGTGGAACATTCTTAGCTGGGATTACAAGGCACGACAAGGGGTATATTATTTCCTTTATTAGGTATTATTTTTATTCACTACTGCTACTAGTGGTCTGTTTTCAATGGTTAGCTGGTAGAAAGTGCTATAGATAGATAGATACTCTTTATTGTTTCCTCCAAAAGATTACAATAGTAAACTTATTCTAGATATAAACAATTACAAGAAATAATTACAATGAGAAAACAATGAGCGACCTTATCCCTAAGAGCGATCTTTTCCAGGCAACTTTTGGATGGAGAGGAGTAATTATAAACAATTTGGTAGGAGAAACGATGAAAAATTTTGTTAGTTCTGAATATGGGAGATGTGATACATATAATAATATAAATATTATCCCTACTCATTATTATTATAATATATATATATATATATATATATACATACATACATACATACTATAATGCATTGAGGTCGTCAGCAGTATACATATTTTACGTTTTTTTTTTTATAAAACTTAAAACACTGCTTATGCAAATAAATTGAAGACCTACCTGTTAGAAGGTGGTAACTGTAGTCTATAAGGAAGAGTACTGTGGACATCACGGGATATACTATGCCACCAATGGCATAAGATTACATTGCCATTCGTGAAAACTAATGTAATATATTTCTTAGGCCTACTAAAGTTATCCGTACAATTTAATATCACTAAGAAAGTTGTTCAAATTTATAAATGGAATTAAAGATAACGATGTTACATTTTAAGTGGATAGTAAAATTAGTATGAAATATGTAACTCGGACTCGGGAAACTGTTAACAAGCGATCTTTATACGATCTATATACGCGAATAAGTCGTATAATGCATGCATGCGCAGCTGATATAGCCCGGCTTAGGTTTTATTACAGTCGTCGGAATACGTAACGAACCGTTAATTCGTGTCACTCGTTTGCCCACTCGTTAGTCGGTCCGATACTAGTTATTTTGCATAATTACCGACAATCAATAAGTCCACATTCATATTGGTGGGGAGTACAAAAATAAAGTGGACAAATATAAGGTATAAGTATTTCAGTTTAGTCACCTTATTTCTTAATCTAAGTTTATCACAGTGATGTTTGAAAACTATATTACCTATGATGTGTATTAAATTTGTAGAGAATTTTTCTAAATTTGAATTTTGTATTATTTCAGCTTATTAGTGTTATGGTTTTGTAATTAGACTGTATCTAATTATTATGTGCTACGGTTTTATTTTCTTTTCAATCCTGGTTTGTTCCTTATTCAATATTAGTGACGAGGCTTTGGGAATTTACAAAAACGCTTTTTCAGTATATGCTTACTTTACTTACCTAAGTGATACTTAGTTGTATAATTTCAGATTTCTGATTTTCGAAGATCAATTATTATACTCATTACCTCTAAGTTGTAATATATTAGTTCATTCTTATAGTTGTTTAATGAAGAATTCCTAAAAAACGAAAATAATTTATTGAATATAAATTTCTTTCTTTTTCATATTTTTTTTTGTATTATTTATATTATTATCTCTTGAAAATATCATTTTAGCTGAGTATTCATACCAATATGAATACTCAGCTAGTCAATTTTCCAACTTTCTTCTCATAAAAATGTATTGTTTTAACAACTATTACAATAGACTGATATATAATTAAATAGCAATGAAAAATACACTTTTATTTTACAAAAATAGCGGAGAAACGTGATTGGGCCAAATAGATTTTATTACGTAATAATTTCTAGCAGAATAGCGTAAACCTTGCGGTCAATTAGTTGTATCGGCATCGACTCGCTTGACGCTTTCTAATTCTGCTCCGTCGGACCCCTTCAGAGAACTACTCGACCATAAACAAATGATTTACGAAACACACCCGCTATAACCAGACGCTGGCAACACGTTAACATTCGATTCGTTCCAACATTTTTTCCACAATTTTCGTAAGTTTGACAAATTTTCTTAAAATGTTTTTCGCAACATATCTACAAGTTTTTATTATCTGTGCAACCTTGCTATAGCCGTGTGGACGGTAAATCGAAACGGTCCCGAGAAAATGGAATACGTAACTAATCCGGCAACAAAGTTAGTTTACGATCGATCGCCATTCGCCCCATATGCAACACGCGTCGAAATCGAAAGCGTTCAGAAACTTAGTTCGCAACTCGGCTCAACCCTTTCGCGGGCATGTGTACACAACTTGTCAAACTTCACCCCATTCATTGAGAGAAAAGTTGCGAACGCTCTCCCTCCCACGCGGGTCACGCACATGTGTTGTTTTGTCTCACTCGCGTCACATGCGTGCGGTTCATGTAATCCGACGGAGGGAAATACGGCTTCCAACGTGCGTAAGGGTTAAAACACGGGGTGCACGTTTCTTTGATGGGGTTATACGGTTGCAGTAGTCACGTGGCGTTTACTGTCCCGGTAGGGGCCCATTGAGGCATTTCGAGCGTGCATGCGACGGGACGGGTCGACACACACGGCGCGGGCGGAGGGCGCGGTGACGGTGACGTATCGATGTTGTGTGGGAGTCACCGCGTGTTGTCTATGGTCAGGTCGCCGCGCGTGCTCGCCATTTATTTTGCAACGAGATTTATAACTATAACTGTAAATTACTTTATCGAGCGGACCCGAATCTAGGTCGTATGGAATCAGCATTAATTATCGCTTTAATCTAAGACCGATGTCGACTGTACGTACAATAGATCACATAATAGATAGCGGCTCACGCCAAGGATACGAAAGTAATAATATCGCGGGACGAGAATGCCATAACTATTATAGAATATGCCGCAATTGGGTTGATCTATTGTTTCAGTGAAATATTACGTCGGTGCCGATGTGGGGAATAGGTAATTAAAGTGGAAAGAAGTCTAGGTCGCATCTGTGATGGGGACGGTGTATCCTTGCATTGTCTTAGACGATCGCGTGTCCAATATAAGTCCCCATTACATAAACATTAGGTATGGGGTGTTCATAGATAGAATACTCATGAAGGCAAGTTAATCTTTATAAAACCTGTAAACCTTGAATCGAGGAATCGAGAGTAAATCTTGACAAGGTTGTTTAATATTATATTTGTTGTTGATCGTGATTTGTTTTTGTATAACAAGACTATATTATAAAATACATAATTTTAAATTAACAATAACATTTTAAATTTTTGAAGAAAAGTTTTTTATTTATAAAAAAATCCTAATGAAAAATGAGTTAATTTTTGACAAAATCAGAGCGGGACTAATAACATTTAGATTAAAACATCATTTTATGAGTATTTATATATTACCTTTACTCATAAAGGTTGAATTAAATTAAAACAACAAGAGCGTGTGTAGAACAGTGTAAGAAATAGAACAGAGGTAACATAAATAAGTTGTTCAAGATTACGTTTCAGCAACGAAAGAATGCCTCTAAAATGTTTATAATACTTTCTTTGCTCCTTTATACGACAATTGAAGGAACAACACTTAAATATAGCAAAAAAAAAAATAGGATTCAAATTCAAATTCGGAACGAAGAATTTTTAAGTCGGTTCAACCAAGAACAAACATTTTAAATTGACATGCGTATGGAATATAATTAAAACGATTTCACAACGATACCGTTTCCAAATTAGCGT
Organism: Galleria mellonella; assembly: GCF_026898425.1. NCBI lineage: Eukaryota > Metazoa > Arthropoda > Insecta > Lepidoptera > Pyralidae > Galleria > Galleria mellonella. Next base: position 3,164,024 of record NW_026442117.1, read on the forward strand.
TCGCAATTGGTATTGTAACAAGAACACATTAGGTGAATCATAATCACACACGCTCACACAATGAATTCTGGGAATATTCATACAAATGAATTACCTACTGGCGAAGCGTTAATTTCCTAAGCTCACCTCCAATTTGGCTTTTATCTATTGAAATGTATTTTCGTTAACTTTCCACGTGGATGTTCCGTGTGAAGTTGTGGGAGGCTTCGCTTTCTATTGTTTCCGAACGAACCAAAAATGAGCTCATTGTCAGCTGTGCGCTTGCTCCAAAAAACAGAAGATGGTGTTTTAATATCAGACATCAATGTTCTTGACGATTTATTGGGCACACGACATTCACGCATAGGCAAGTATCTACTGACGTGAAATTGTCTATTGTTGTCGATGATCTCTAATTTGTATTAATTCTACATTATCTACAGGGTGAAATTGGATTTATCGGCATTTTAAAAGAGCTACTTAAACAGTATTTTAGCAGTCTTTTAACGATATAGCATATTTTCTCAATGAAGTATTGGTAGAAAAATAAAAAAAATTTTGAGTCTTTTATACTTTTTTTAAAATTAAAATGCTTATTTGATATCACAGGGTAATCCTTATTGTAAGGACTAATATGGACTTTTTTTTAAATAGATTTAAGTCAAAATTATTATAATTTTAGTTTATGATGGTCTATAAAACAGTAATTTCGCGAAATTATCAAATTGAAATATTGAGTTAAGAGATAAGTTTAGAGTAATGACACCTCAGAATTGGCCCCAATGTTAAGATTCGTCTAGTTATCAAATTATTATGTCCTTTCTTGACTTATATTTGTCGAGGAAAAAGTGCAGTCTTACTGGTAAAATACTCTGTAAGAAAATTAATATTATAGACTTGAAAAGATTGTATATTAAGTTTTTTTTTGCAAAAACTGCTATTGTATAGTTAAAGATGAGATATATAACTAAAATAAACTATTTTTATTTATAAATTATTATCTATTTTTCTTGTCTATTTTGGTAATATGTAAAAATGGTGAATGGATTATCCATCACAACATAGAAACTGACGTATACTTTATCACAATTGGTATTTACCAATTATTAATAAGCTAAAGGAGTAAAAGGTACAGTTTTTATTTGTATTTTTTTACATTTGTATTTTTTTATTTACCCACTTTTTCTCGTTTTTACTGTAGTTTTTGTTTTGTACTTTTTAAATGTTAAGGCTCTAATAAATGCAGCTCTGGTGTTACGGTATCCGTGACGTCACCATGGGACTTGTTAGAATATCAGCGCAACGAACAGTGGGTAATGTGCCCGCTTTGTTAATATTTTTTTATTAGATATCCTTTGGTGATTTTTTTTCTCTTCTCTGATGATTGTATTTGTGAAATTATTTTATAGCTAATAAATGTTTTCTATTTTATTTTATTCAAATTCAGAAAGCTTTATTCCTCCACTATTGATGATAATATTTACAAATCTTTCAGATGGTATTAGTATCATAATTCAAAGTCGACTGTCATACGGGCGAAGTCACTGGTATAATTAGTTAAGAATAAGGCTGTATGGGTCTGAACTGTTGCCTTTCCGTTGTAGATAAATGAAACTCCTACGGTTCATGTAGACACTATTAGGTACTTTACCAGATTAGTGATTGTGTAAACTTATATCAAGAATACGAAACGAGGTTTAACCATTTAATTTATTACAAATACACCTACACACTTGAAAATGTTATTCAAATAGAATTGTTTCAAAGAATTAAAATTATAAATAATATTATTTATTTGAAAAATCAAGTAAAATGTTATGACGGCTGATGAGGACCAGTGAAAATGGAAAATGGGGTTTTTGGACAATTAGATGAAAATGAAATGAAAACTACGCTTGCAGTATTGGTTTATATCTAAAGCATAAACATATTTAGAGACCAATAAACAATATTATACTTATTTTTGAGGTTACTTACAATATTTTAATAGTTTGTGATAGATATTCGAATGAGACATATTCTAATATATCTAAAGTCAACAAAATTAACGGAGATTCGAATTTAGGAACATTTTTTTTAAAGCTACAAACTATTTTAATAACATAGTAACTATTTTAATTTACCTTCAAATCAATTCATTAGAATAATCTTTTAATGACTGACGTTTCATTCATGTTCAAACAATAATGTGGTTTTTTAAATACAGATATCTATATTGTTAGGTATCCATTGTGTGTTATATTTTCTCACAATAAAATTTTCTTTGTGGTCATATACACCTGCAGGTAATCGTTTGTTTCCTTAGTAATTTATCATGCAGTGAGGTATCCGAAAAGATTGTGGTGTGGCTGTATTTGTATCGATTTAAACGGGATTACACATTACAGTGTACGATTGGTGGGTACGTAACTACATTTTAGGGGTCAGCAACATGAATTTAGACGAGAGACAAGATTTTTTCACTGCAAAAAACGGAAATCGTTAATTTTCAGACGTGACACAATTAATATTGGCTAGTAATTTTGTTATTCTTATTTTAAAAATAATAGAACACAATAGACGGGTTGTTTCATAGATATGTTACATAAAATTATATTTTACATAATTTTGATAATTACATTCTGATTATTTTTGCTTCGCACTGAAAAATAACAGCTTCGTCGTTAATCGTTACAAAATTAATATGAAAATCAAGACTGAAGTAACTTTTATTTATTGTAAAAGTAATCGTTAAAATTGGTTCCAAATTGGTATTATAATTACGTAACGTAGACAAAAAAAGTCAGAATTAAGGACCTTTTCATTTTAAGAGAGAGAAGAACTTGAACATATAATCAGGCAGGTTTAGACTAAAAGGACAACGCAAGAACAAAGCGTGTTTAAAGAGTAAGTCAGAGAAGACAAGGTGGAGACCACGTGTGAAGACTTCTTTTCATCCTCAAGATATCATAAGCAGTGATTAAGGAAACGAAGTGCATAATGCCACTGTAAAAGAAGAAAATTTCAAAATAAAACTTTTTACTAAGCAAGAAAAGAAAGATAATGTGCAAAATTGTCGAGGAAAGTACGTTATTAGCCATCTTCTAACATGTACCCACTAAACAAAAACTGGAGTAGCAGGATAAGATGATTCACTGCCATGACCTAAATCCTAGATTTAGGTTATGTCAGTGAATCCACGTAATTGTTCATGTAATTGCACTACCTTTCCCAAGAGATAAAGTCAAAATTCTTTTTTTGACGTGGGAAAATCTGTCATGGAGATCCACACGTTGCGGAAAGATGAGTGGGTGCTGCCGGACTTCTACATACTCCCACGATGTTTCGCCTCTTTACTGGTTCGATTCTACATCTAACAATGTTATAAATGTGTTACTTTATAAAGTTATATTTAATTTTTCAACGTTTTACAAACAAAAACGATTATATATTTAGGCCACAATTTCTTTTTGGGATCGCCCTTTAATCTGTTTGTAAGAGATCGCCATTCGAGAATTTTTACATGTACTTATACATGTATGATAATGATACATATATGCCTACAAATGTAACTCTTTAAAATATTATGACAGTGCAGTAATCACCTTCACGAAGTTGTTCGACTTTCTTTAAATATTGAATACATCATAAAACATTGTCAGTAATTATGGAGAGGAAGTAATAAATTAATTAATGATCGATTGCAAACGGGACAATTAACATTTAAAGATTAAAGCAACGGGCAATGCAGCCTTTCATGCATCTATATATGTATAATACTAAAATAATATTATGCATAATCGTAGCTGATTGCATCCTTAAATGATATTGAAATCTGATAACAAACAGAATTGAAGATGAATTTAACTCTTGGCCTGACAGAAAATGGTATCAAAATATATATAGAAATATAAAGGGAGGGATACACTAGTATATAGATAAAAGTGGTCAGGAAGGAACTGATAGTATTGATATTGTATCGTTTACCGCTTTTGTTACTATTATGCTATATATTTCCATTGATATTTTTATTAGTAGCCTGCCAAAGACATTGGAAGTGATGCAGAAGTATTTGGAGTCAGGTTAAATACTAATAATTTTTATATGTCAACACTAGGGTTATAAACAGTGATTTGTTTTTTTTTAAATGTAATTTGTGAATTGTAAATCAATTATTGGTACTCGTATTCAAAACTTTAAATTTTAATTTGCATGCTTAATATTAACTGAATATGGATCTGTTTACTTATTTAATAAGAACTTTGTTATCATCTATTTAAAGCAAATAAAATATTGTATTCTATTATATGGTTAGTTATTTCAGGGAATAAATAAAATGAAGATAATTAAAATATTTGAAAAGGAAACCCTCATATCTTTGTACTGTGTAATACTTATGCAGTGTAGCATCACATATATGAGTTTACTAATAATATTCACATTAACAGTAAATAAATATTTCAATATGAATGACGACTCTCTTGTTAGATTATTAAGAATAGTAGACATACAATAAATGCATTTTGTTATCTTTGTAATAATTTACTTTATCTAGAATATTTAAGATTAGCGATCTGTCTTAGTATCGTACAGAAAGAATGATTTTTTTTTAATAAAATATTGTTCACGTTACTCGCAGATAATGCAGCTCTCTATAGGTGAAAGAATTTTTAAAATCGGTTGAGTATTTTTCGAGTTTATTCATTATAATACAAAAACAAAAACTTTCTGCTTCATAATATTAGTTTAGATTAAATATAAATTGATAATTATCAGCCAGTTATTACACATAAGGCTATATTTGTCAATTTTAATAACAGTGCAATGTAATTAGGTAGTGCAGTGACTAGAAAGTACCTAACGTCTGATTACGAGTTAACCGCCTTTTGTTACGTTAAATAACTATTATTTTTAATGTGCAAAAAATTATCTAATACAAACGCGTGAATCTGTTTACCGTGCACCGAAAGTGTATTGATATTAGATTGAAATAAAAAAAAAAAGTTAGATTGATACAAAATTGTTGTTTACGTGTGTGGTTTGGTTGGCCGCGCAAATGATTTCCTTTGCTTCCGAGCAGCGGCATTATTATGCCCGCCTCTTACTCATGTGTCTGAGTCATGCGTGCACAGATAATGTACTCTATAATTTGTAATGGAATTACTGGGAAACAACAATGATATTTAATATTTCCTAGTAAAGTTTTTAGTTAATACGACCAATTAAGTGCAAAATACGTTTAATTCAGTGTTGAATGAGTGGGATTGCTTATTCATTAAATTGAATATTTATTTGCTAGAGCTAATTAATAAACGCTTAGGTACGTATTACGTTGAAGAAATTAGTAAATAAAAACAACATTTAAATAATAATTGTAAGATATATTGTTAATTACATCGTTAAGTGAAAAAAAAGAAAAGATATTTTTTATGCTTCAGTTTTGGTGGTCACGTAACATTCAAAATGTTGTAAAAACTTATTAGAATTATTGATATGTTGTTATTACATCAACTGTATGTGGTAAAGAGAAGTCCTAACAACAAAATTGTGGTTTCCCGCGCACCGTTTCACCGCTGCCGAAACTTTATAATCGCAGGATTCATAATCAGATTTCGATTTCGAAGCTTTTTGCGGCGATAAAAAAAGTAAAGTCCACTTTCGGCTTCTAGTTCCCCTTTGTATCGTTTTTCGTAACGTTAAGTACACAAAGTTTCAGAAGTTGTTTATCAAGGTATTTTCCATGAATTAGGGAAAATAAAAATTTGTGGCATTAGAGGTGTAATAAATGTTGAGATTTTAATAGACTTTGAGAAGGATAACTCTCTTTGCTTTATTCTAAGCGTAACGGAGTCATTGTCGTCCAGTTCACGCGTTGTCATCGTCGTGGAACGAGTTTTTTGCCACGGTTATACTTCGTTCCTAGAATTATTTGAGGAATATCGTGCAGCCGATTGTACACAGAGCAAACATCTAAAAGATTCTTACACGAAGCACGACGTGTTCGACAATTTCATGTGTCGATCGCACTTTTTGGTCGCGTTCGTTTTCGTAGGCACAGATTTTAATTGCTTTCTAAAGTCCATTCGTCGCTCGATTCCCATGACGGTCGCTGTGAAATTGACTAGCACACGTAGATGCATGACATGTAGTTTTTTCGTTATATTTTTTGTGTTTATCAAGAGAGAGAGATCTGGCTGTATGCGTCGCGGTCATTGTGCTGCGCAGTGAGAGGCTCGCCGGAGCCCGACGCCGTTTTCGAACACACCACTCGTGATCTTATTTCGATATCCATTCACGAAGCACTCATTCAAATTTCGAATTTAACGGCTGGAATCAATTACGAATGTGTGACGACGACACATTGCTACTGTTAATAAATGCAAGTAATATACATCGAAGTGAAAGGAAATTAGTTTTTATCGTTTCATGTTTAGGGATGAATGGATTATGGAATATTAATTATTGCGGTCGGCCCTCACAGCGGGCAGATACGATCATGCATGCACATCAATCTTGATCCGAATTGTATGTCGGCACCTCTTTACCGGCAACAAAAAAGTCGAGCAATGCTTTTTCTCATGGCCATGAATCGCACAATGGGCAAGCTCGCATCTCACTTGTTATTAAATTCGTATAAAATTAAAACTAATGTGTGATTTCGGTTCCGTTTTAGTGATGGGAACTACGAGTAACAGTTATTTGTTCATAATATTCGCAATGGGTATGTGTTTTGTTAAATGTGTTTTCATGTAGACTTTGCTAAAGGGATTACAAAATCCTCAATTTAGACGAAGTCTAAATAATTCATTCAGAAATAAAACTATATTTAGAGAAAGTATTACATAGCTTTAAAATAGCCAATACAGAGATATTAGAATAAGTATGACAAGGTGGTAAGGTTGTATAGAAGACAAACAAGAGGTGTACCGGCGCCAATATTGTATTCTTTACTTAAATACCATAGTGACACATCAATTTATCGGCTCGCACGTGGTTTCCGTAGCGTATTAGTCATCAACACCCTAAAAGCATTGCAAAAAGCAGTCCAACAATTAATAAAATTTACTCATACTTATAAATTACTTGGTAATTAGTTTGCGTAATCACTATTTGAGTAAACATGTATGTAACATTATTTAATGATACCGGCTCGATAGATTGTAGGTGACGTTAAAATGTTGACACAAATTGTTTTGTATATAATGCATATTAAATGAATAATACACATATTCAACAATATTTGAAGTTTTAACGTTTCAAAAGGAATCCATAAGAGGATAAATAGATTGGTAGTACAATATTTCACGAAATAATTTATTCACGAATCTATATTCTGGTTTCGATGAGTTTCATTCTTAAAATGTTATGAAAAAAAATATGAATTTAATTATCTATTTTACAGATATAGTTTTAGTTTTAAATCTTTATATTTAAGGGCATTTTACATAAAAAAATTGTACATTGAAAAATTAATATGTGAAGCTGACTGCTCTTTAAGAAAAAAAAAACAACAATCTAATAAGATATAAAACGCGTATGGAAAATAGAGCTCATTGTGCCAGATTATACACTTTTTTTTTAACCAGCCAGCGTTGTTATCAAATGTAGTGGAAATGTAAAAAATTGTTTTTATCTTTTTAAATATAACTTTAATATTTTCGGATAACATTCGAATTTACTCGCAAATACTATTCTTAATCTATGCACTTATGTCTTTTCCTAAATCGACTGCTTTACAGTGAAATTACAGGATACGGGAGCATAACAATTTACTTCTTAGGAATCTATAGTTTATTATGGATATATGACAATATAAGTACGTTGTTCATGGTGTTGTTTATGTATAGTCAATAGATCACTTATTATCAAAAAGACCGTCAACTTGTTTACCATTCCCAAGTGTAAAAAAAAAATTAAATTATGTGTTTTTTTAATAGTGTATTAACAAACGAAAGTATAGAGTGATTCTATTAAACAGCTTTCAATACGCCATTATTGATAACTCGGTGCAGTCGTAAACTGGCATAATTTACCGCGCTGAGTTGTGGACATTAAAGAGGCTTGCGGCGTGTGCGCATTTTCTACCAATTAACCGGGGGTATTTGTCAGTGCGTGAGTAACGAGCCGCCATTGACTCCTGCTCTATGCTCTGTGGTATAGTCTATGGGCCTGATCTGTTGTATGCTCATACCGCCAAAGTTGAAATACAATTCAAGGTAATTTATGCAATAGTAGGTTAGGTGCTCGCAGGTACATTTTTGTTTTTTTTGTTTTTTTTTTCAATGAGAATGACATTACAGCAAAAAGTATTCCGTATAATGCTTGACATAACAAGTTATTAAAATACTAAATTTTATCGAAATTTTAAGTTATACGGTACGGAGGTATGAAGTATTAGTCCTCAGAATAGGCAATGCATGAACAGTATCATGGATGTCACATTGTGTTCTGTAATGATGATCCGTCGTCATTGGCGACGTTTACTAACTACATCGCGTCGGGGGAAAGGGATTAAATTAAAGTAATGGGGATTAGCAATCCAATTACTAGTTATATACCCAATCAGGTCAACCTCCTCGTGGTTCCTCCAGGAAACCATCGTGAACGATTCATCATTGAATTTGTTATGATGGGCTAACTGGCCTGTTTCATCTTCACTTATCATCCTTCATTGGTGCCAGTGTATATCGATAGCGTAGGCGTGGTTAGCATTACATTATCGTGCATAAAAAAAAAAAACTACATTGTATCTCCTCATTGTGACAAAGTCCTTGTTTATGCTTATTTAGTTTGAAGTGTCCAGTGATAGTCCTTACGCATAATAGTAAGTTTGTCGATGGAAATTTAATGACTTGTACAGGTTAGCTACTGGGAGCAGTGTCATGATATGAATAGGAGTTTTTTTTTTTATAGGTGAAAATGGTATGGTAACCCCGCCTGCGCTAACGAGATACGCTGGCGGAGCACCAGTGAAGGGTGATCGGTGAGAATGAAAACAGACCAGTTAGCCCATCATTATGAATTCATCAGGAATTAACCATGGGGTTTCCAGAGGGAACCACGAGGAGGTCGACCTGGTTGGGTATATTGCTAGCAATAGGATTCTCAGTCTCCATTACTAACAATCCTTTTCTCCCCAGTACGAATAGGAGTTATTATATTTTTTTCACACTTCGATTAGACCATTAAGTGTGTAAAAATTATAATAATATATTTAATGATTTCATCGCAAGGTTAATTGCGGAATTATTTAGATACTATTATTTGTCATTAGATTTCGATCAAACGTTAAACTGGTTTAATTGTACACGAGCTAATTTGGTATTTGATTTCCCTTTTTGCATAGAACGAATGGTAATTAAACGTTTCGTCCTAATAAATATTTTATGTGCTAATATAAAAGGGCCCTAATTAAAACATTAAGTAAATTCACCAGTAATTATTTTATTGCGGCCTAATTAACCTTATATGAAGTTAATCGTTTATGTATCTGTGTTATAGCCGATATATTACGCATAGAATGTTTTTGAAACCTCTTCTTAAGTAAATTTGAAGTTATGTACCTTAGCATTTTAATCTTGATTAGATACATTTATAATCGTAGCTCTTATATATTAGTTTAAATATTTGCTGGAATATAAATTGAAAAATGACTTTATACAAACACTTGGAACAAACACGACGTTAAAAAAAATTGTATTCATACTAACATACAACTAGTACCAATTTATAAGCAAATTTACATAATATCCAAATTCAAATTAAAAATATATTTATTTAAATAGACTTGTTTATAAGCACTTTTAAATTGTATTTTTTTTATCCACTGTAGGGTTCGGAAGATTGTTGTGTTGTCAGTTAAGAAGAGTCTGCAAGAAGTTCAACAATTATTCTTTTAAATTTCTGTTAACATATATTTATCATAATTATTTAAATGAACTATGTTTAAATATTAAAAAAAACCCGTATATATATATAAAGAGACCTGGATCAATGAACTTTATTTTGCCTGTATCAGGCTGTAATGTACAAAAATGCACAACCACGTTTTGATATCAACTATTAGGAAGCAGTATTTCCGAACCGATACGACATCGTAACCTTCAAGAAAAGAGCATATTCCTTTTTAATAGGCCGGCAGTACACCTGCAATTCCTCCAGTGTTGCACTTCAGGGCGACAGTAATCATTTACCATCAGATAAGCCGCGAGCTCGTTTGTCCTCTGTGTTACATATATAAAAAAAATTGCTACACAAACAACTTCATTTGTAAAATTAACAAGATAAATAGATAATATTGATAATGGTATTGTAAAAAAAGGACAGTAGGGCGACATGAACGCCATTTTTGAGTCGACAAAAACTGATTATTTGTGTTTTTAGAGATCCGTACCTCAAAAGTAAAAACACAATACTTATAGGATCACTTCGTTGTCCGTCTGTCAAGACCCTTTTCCTCAGGAAAGTATAGAGGTATCAAGCTGAAATTATTATCAAATACTTAAGTAAATTCCTTGAAGCTGTGAAAAAAAAAACTTTTAATTTATCACAATCAAAAGATACGGTTGTTTATTGCTTATATTAGTCTTAGAATACTGACGGATCTGACGAAGATTACATATAAAGATCCGTCAGTATTCTACGACTATGACGATATTATGACATTTGTATGGGTATCAAAATATCTAGAGTATTTAATTCCCGTTGGCCTAGAGTTATGAAATCAGGCTAGTGTTGTATAGTACTAGTAAAGGAAAAAAATCCGAAAACAGTAAATTTGTAACTGCTATCACAATGTTTTTTTTTTCAATTATAATTTGTACGGAACCCTCGGTGTACGAGTTCGATTCGCATTTGACCGGTTTTTTGTTACTTTACTGGAATATTGAAGTGATTTCTCAACAATGACGTGAAATTATTGATCTTTCAAAACAATCTTTAACAACCATAAATAAACATTGTTCAAAATCGAAAGGGAGTCTGAATTTGACTGCACTTTTGCATTTATTTTTATCCTGCGTAACGATTTTAATTGATTGGAGACTGATTTCAATGATTATTTTTTTAATTACTTTTTTTATGCATTTCAATATGAGTTGTCAATATTTTGTTTCTTATCATTGTTCTCGATCTAACATTTCAATTTCGACTATGAAAAAAGAGTAGAATTTGAAAATTCACAATACCTCTTGCTGCCTGTTGCATAAAGGAAGGGGGGGGGGGGAAGTGAGGATTGCTAGTAGTTGTCACGTCTTGAAGATGGATTGACGATTGAGTTAAGTTTTGGTGATATTGTAAGAAGGGCGCTGCTGCCTATTCTTCGACTATTAAGTTCCCTTAGTCGCCTCTTACGACACCCACGGGAAAGGAAGGGGTGGCCCATTCTATGCCGGACCACACGACAATCATAGAATATATTGCATATAAATCTACCATTAAAAATTCTGCACCAACTTAATGCATTGCTTCGGAATTATATAACTCTGATCTATCTAATATAAATTTCTATTATGAAACAGGGAAAGTTCACTTCTATGTCCTTAAATTTCCCGGCGGGCACACTAGCGGAACACTCGCTTTTATGGTAATGCGTTCATATAAAGGCGTGTGTGTTTGTTTGTTTCCGAGCACGACACAGCCAGCCCTCACCTTTCACGAGTCACCTGCTAAATAAATCAGCAGATAGAAATGTTCACATAAATTATTGTTACACTACTCCGCATATCGTTATACTAGGGTTGCCATCTCTATATCTCAGAAAACTATAGGATTTAAAGGAAATGTCAAAATATTTTGTTTTACAAACGAGATGTTGTATAACGGTAGTGTAATCATAACCATTGGTACTGAAGTAGCATCAAGAACGTTTTTTTAATGAGAATATCTTTAATTAAATGGAGCGACGATTTTAAATCAATTGTTGGGAATCAGGATCGTTCCTCATGGCAGACTATGCAGCGGACCTATGATTAATAATGTATAATTAAAACAGATGAAATGATTTTTATAGCAAATAAATTATGATGATAATTATTCAAGTTCAAATTTAATAATAAATGACAAAAGAAAAATGTACACTTTTACGAGCATTATCACAAAAACATTCTATGCTACCAAGAAATGCAGAACATGTCCTGGGGGATAAGGGCGATTGACAACCCTATAATATACTAACGCCCACTGCATTTCTTATGCCTATGCGGATCAAATGGACGTTATGTTTGAGTCTAATCCTTAGCTAACGTCGGCATTACCCGTTTAAAATTACAATTAACGGGTAATTTATATAGGTGAGTAAAGTAGACGTGCAAATAGTTCGCTTTCGCTGAACGCAGCCTTTTAATGTTTTCTCATATTCAACTAGATTTATTCTTGGTACGTAAGTATAATGCAAATTTTATCGTCTTATGTTTTTAATAAGCTTAGTAGACTAAATATTTACAACTACGTTTTTAATTTTTTTTTATCTAGAGTATTTGACAGTGCGACAGTACTTGCAATGTATTGACGTTGCCTTATTGGATTTGATACACGGTTGAGCCAATTCGAGAAGAGATCTTTTCTATATTAATAACTACCGTACCTGGAGATGCTCTAGTACTTTTAATTTTTTAAAATAATTTTTCAGTTATCCAATAAATATTTAAATACTTAAAAAAAATTAAAATGATTAACAATTAATATTTGTTTACATTATAACAATAAATAGATTTGTAAAGCAATTAAACTGGATTTATAAATATGTTATACAAAACGCATATAATGGATTTGGTTAAGATTAATGTCATTGATAAATAAATAAAATTTAAAAGTGGCTCGAAACGGAACGTAGCGTTGTTGAAGTTCACCATAAAAACACTAACAAGGGTTATAAAATGAATCGCCACATTACAATACCACGTCAATTATTCGTCACATAACATATCTGCGTGTCGGCTGTGTTAATTACTATTCTAATTCTAATCAGGTATTGTGTTGTACGTACTCTGGGACTGAATGCAAGTTGATAAAAAAACAAGGTAAGCGCGAATTGAAATTGTTCGAACGTTCCGTATCACGCATTATGTAATCTTTATAATGATGAAGTCGGAACGTTTTCAAAATTGTAAAAGTATTTCTTTTAAAGTTACGTACTGTAAAAGATAAATGTTTATAGGATCACTTTGACGTCTGTTTGACATTTAAAAGTTTTTTCCTAAACTGAAACTACAGGAGAGCTGTCACTTGAAGGTGTTAGTGAATACACGTTTTTTGTTGGAATCTTTATTATTTAGTGTTATATTGTGTTGAGAATCCTTATATTTATTTCATTTTGTCCTGTGTTTGTCCTATTTTCTTAGTGGTGTGTGGTAAGTAGTTTCTTATGTGTATATTCGCTCCACCTCCGTAATTATGGAGGTGAGCGGTGATGAGGATCCTCCCGATATAGGAGGTATACCTATAGAACCTATCGATGATGGCTTGGAGCCCTCTCAATCCCTGGTAGGTAATACAAGGAAAAGACGAGCGTCTTTGGATCTTGACAATAGGGATGGGAAAAAAACTAATCCACCCTCAGAATCAATACAATTTGTTTACACCAGACCAGGTTTTGAGAGTGACTCAAAAGCAAAGTATAATCCCCAGGATGCGGCTCCTTATTCCGTACATATAACAAGAATAGAACCCGATGTTTCAACTGGATTATCAATAAAACTATTAAGATTTGCGCAGTTCTTACACAAAAATAAAATCACAGGAATCAAGAAGGGGGGTATCAAAGCATTAGGTCGTAATAGGATATCTGTTGAATTTAAAAATCATTTAGAAGCCAACAATTTTGTTGAAAATCCACTCCTTACAGATAATAAATACTCTGCTAGCATCCCAAGATTCCAAATCTCCCGAATGGGGGTTGTTCGTAATATACCTAATGACTGGTCCCTTGAGGAACTGGTCCAAAATATCGATACTCCTCCTAATTGTGGACAAGTGATAAGAGCTAGACGATTAAATGTCAAATCTCATAAACCGGACAACTCAGTCACTTGGATACCCTCATCTTCAGTTGTATTGACTTTTGAAGGGCAGGTTCTTCCAGAAAAAGTTTATTGTTTTGATACCTCTCTCCCGGTTCTGCTATATAGGTTACCTCTTATTCAATGCAGAAATTGCTGTAGGTTTGGCCATATTCGCACTCAGTGTCGATCTAAACCTAGATGTTATTATTGTGGTGCTCAACATGCAGGTGATGCATGCGATAAAAGTAAGGAACAACCACATTGCATACTCTGTGACAGTGATAATCATGCAGCTACAGAGTCGGTGTGTCCCGAACATGCAAGACAAAAAAGTATAAAAATTGTAATGGCTGAAGAAAATATAAGCCACATGGAGGCATCTGTCCGATTTCCTTCTGTAAAGCGGTCATATGCTGATGTAACATCGACTCAACAAAATTTACACCAACCTCAAACCTCTCATCCTCTAAACTATCAATTCTCAGTTACATCATCTCCATCCTCATCACCCAGAAAATCATATCGTGAAACAGTCCTTTTAACTCCCCGACCTCGTCCCCCCATGGGTAAATCGTATGACATATCTGCACATAATAATATTACTCAGACACCCAAATCCTCTCAACCTAAAGGTTGTGCTGCTATAGGCCAACAAAAATATGAGGAAACAACTCCTCTCCCTACCCCAAATGACAATCTTGTGGAACTTCTTGTTTGTACCCTCATTAACATTATATCAAAATTTTCAGATGCATTACCGAACAATGTCCAACAATTACTGCAGCTCCTCCTCTCCTCCTTCTTAAAAAATGACCCTAAACCTCCTACAATGGAATACTAGGAGTATCTTAAATAAAAAACATGATCTTATATATTTACTCAATAAATTTAAACCAGTGGCATTTGCCATCTCGGAGACATGGTTAAGACCTGGCACTACATTCAGAGTGCCTGGCTACTCATGCCTCCGGGATGACAGAGCCGACGGATGGGCGGGTTCCGCTCTTCTGGTTACAAAATCTACTACATTCTCCCAAATCCCCATCCCCTCACACAGTCCAGAATTTCAAATAGTAGCAGTCAAAACCTTTGGTATTACCTTAGTCTCTATTTATATCCCTCATCCAAATCAATCCATACTCTCTGAACTTCAGTCACTCCTATCGACTCTCTGTCCTCCTTTTATTATCATGGGAGATTTTAACTGCCATCACACATTATGGGGCTCACAATCCACTGACACAGTTTCTACATACTTGTTAGATCTACTCGACGACATTGACCTCTGCGTGCTGAATGATGGATCTAGTACCCGTAGAGTATCCCCTCTTCAAAACCCCAGCTGTCCTGATTTAACACTTGCATCCCCTACCCTAGTCACTAAACTTACATGGCAAGTCCTACCTAATTCATATGGTAGTGACCATATTCCTATCTTAATTACATTCTATAATACTTATTCCAAACCTACGTCTGTCCCCAGTCCACTTCTAAAATATAAAACAGATAAAGCTGATTGGCATAAATTCTCCAGTCTTTTAGAAAATAAATTTTGTTCCCTCCCTGCCATAAGTATAAATAATTTTCATGAAACCTACAATAATTTTGTTACTTTTTTAACATCAGCAGCTAATGATTCGATCCCCCGTAAAAATTCTACTCTTAACAAACTCCCGTCCCCCCCTTGGTGGGACTCTGAGTGTACAAATAGTGTCAAGCTGCGAAAAGAGGCTGAAAGAACTTATTTATCAAACTTGACGATGGATAATTACCTCTCCTATCGTAAGATAGCTGCTCGCACAAAGAGACTACTCTCCAAGAAAAAATCTTCAGGATGGCATAGGTTTTGTGAATCCTTATCTCCAAGAGCCTCCCCCTCTCTTGTATGGAATAAAATCAATTCATTTCGCAATGGAACTATTAATCATAATTTAACATCGAATGATCCCTCGTTATGGGTAGATGCTTTTTTTGATAGGCTTGCTCCACCTTTTGTCCCCTCAGAAGATTCCCTTCCTTATGCAACTCCTCCAACTTCTAGTGGTGACAGAATGGATGAACCATTCTCGTTACCAGAATTGATTTGTGCCCTTGATCATCTCCATGACTCCTCTCCAGGAATTGACGGCATCCCATATTCTTTTATATGTAATCTACCCATGTCAGGTAAAAAATACTTTCTGGATATTATTAATTGTGTCTTCTTATCTGGAATAGTACCTGAATCTTGGAAATCCCAAATTATAGTTCCCATCTTAAAACCCCAAAAAGATCCTAACGATCCAAATTCTTACAGACCGATTGCCCTATCTTCGGCCTTGGCAAAAATTCTAGAAATTCTCATTAAACATAGACTTGAATGGATTTTAGAAAGTAAAGGTTTATTATCCAAATTACAATTTGGATTTAGACGTGGCATGGGTACTACAGATAGCCTTAGTGTCCTTATTTCGGAAATACGCCTTGCTTTCTCCTGCAATGAACACCTCATAGCAATTTTCCTTGATATCTCGTCTGCGTATGACAATGTCCAGCTTCCAATACTCAGGCAAAAGCTGCAAAATCTGAGTATTCCTGTGAGACTGACTACTATCATATGTAATCTCTTAATGGCTAGATCGATTTCCTTGCGTGTTAATGGCTCTCTTTTTCCTTCAAGACTGGTCTGGAAAGGTCTCCCACAGGGCTCTGTCCTTAGTCCCCTTTTATATAATATCTATACATCTGACCTTGAATCCTCTGTTACTTGTTTCTGCAAAATCCTACAATATGCGGATGACATTGCTATGTATATCGCCTCAGATTCCTTTTCTGACTCCTCTTCCCGCCTAAATTCCGCGTTATATTACCTCAATCAGTGGCTAGATGATCATGGGCTAACACTTTCTATACCAAAGTGCTCAGCGGTCGTTTTTAGCCGCAAGAGACAAATCCCCGTTATTGAACTCTCTCTAAATAATGAACCTATCTTAGTACAAGATAAAGTAAAATTTTTGGGTGTTATCCTGGACTCAAAATTAACAGGCCTGCATCATTTAAGCTACGTAGTAAATAAATGCGAAAGTAGTATTAATATCTTAAAAGCCCTTTCTGGTGTACGTTGGGGTTCTCATCCATATAGCCAAAAACTCTTATATAATGCTATTATCCGAAGTCACTTAGACTATGGCTCATTTCTGTTAGAACCTTGCAACAAAATTGCTCTAGCTAAATTTGACAGAGTTCAAACTAGGTGCTTACGTATAATTATTGGTGCAATGAAGTCATCTCCAGCAAACGCTCTGCAAGTCGAATGTCTAGATCCCCCTCTCCATCTACGTAGACAATATCTCTCAGACCGCTTTTACCTCAATATTGCCCAATATAACTCCCATCCTCTCCTTCCTATCTTAGAGTCTCTCTCAGAACAAATAAGCCTATCAAGTTACTGGACCCATAAAGAACCCCCTCCCATCCTTAAGAGCTTTACCAAGTACAAAAACCCGATCTCACTTATTAAAAAAATAGACCGTAACCCTCTTTTCGAATTTGATTATGATTCTCTAATTTATCGTCCTAATGTAATTCTAGATTTTGGATTAGTAAAACATTCACCTTTTGCTAATCAAAAGTTTAACGCTATTGTCGCGGAAACATGGCACGACTGGCTTCTGATGTTTACAGATGCTTCTAAAACTGACAAATCAGATCATGTTGGAGCCGCTGTATGGATCCCAAAATATAACGTTGTCCTCAACTTCAAATGTTCTCCTTCATCCTCAACATTTACTGGTGAATCCATAGCTATTATGGAAGCAGTGTCCTATGTAGAAACACATAAATTAAACAAAACCCTCATTCTTTCGGACTCCCTAAGCTGTTTACAAGATATTTTAAAACTACCTTTTAAATCCAAAGAAAACTTTTACATAACTTTGCAAACTAAACAAATTTTACATAGGTGCTATAAGTCCGGTATTAATGTTACCATTGCGTGGATTCCTAGTCATTCAGGAATTATTGGGAATGAAACAGTAGACTCTTGGGCCAAAAATGCTATCCAACATGGTAATAATTACAATTTTTATTTCACTCGAGATCTACGTTGTCAGGCTAATCCACACATGTTAGAGGCTTGGGATAACTTGTGGCAAAAAACTAGACAATCTAAAGGCAAGTATTATGGTAATATCCAGCCCTTCATCCCTATAAAACCATGGTTTGCTACTCAACGAAACTTAGATAAGTGGGTTACATCAGTTATATGCCGCCTACGTTTGGGACATGTCTGCACACCCGTATTTTTATACAAAATCCGAATCCAAGATCACTCTCTGTGCGAATGTGGCTTAGCGGAAGGAACGTTAGAGCACCTATTTTTTGAATGCCCCAAATTGACCCTTCCCCTCTATGACCTGTTGCCTCGTACCTTTCCACGTCCTGTAAATATTCCATTCCTTCTTACCTTAGTCCACTCTCCTTTGGTTAAGGTACTGGCCAAATTTATATGTACTAATAATATAAAAATTTAAAATATAAGTATATGTCACTCTTTACACTTCTCGTCTTTTCATTCCTTCCGCGTATTGTCTTTGCTATAATACACTCATACACACATATCATATTAAATTTATTTTTCCTTTGCATGTATATAACATATTTTGTGTTGTCCTCCTTTCCAGAGAACTCAACTGAACGATCATTACTGAAAAATGTCATAATATAAAATTCACGGAGTCTTCTCTAACCCTGACATTGGCAGAAAATCACCGTTGCTTCTACGGTGGAAGCCATATTTTAAAAAAGAAGAAGAAGAAACTACAGGATATATGGTGTTAAAATATGTAAATATATATGCAAATAACAGCTCATTCATAACTCAATAAAATTGCAGTCACCTATACGTCTGAAGTTATACGTATTTAATCTATTACTAGAATAAGGAAATGGGTTTCACTTTCTTATCGAGTAAAATTAGATCTGTGGTCGGTTGTGTTGTAAAATATTTTACTGTTTATTGATTATTACATTAGTAATATCGATTGAATCGGAAGTTATACTAGCTGTGCCTGCGACTTCATGTAAACAGTATAAATAATAATGTTATGTCCTTTTGTATCACAAATACTATATATTACATCTCATAACGATTAACTAATTAATAAATAATTGAAAAATTTCAACCAAACATTAGGGCACTGTTGTCTGGAAGAGATTCCTTAGCGATAAGGCCGATTTTTGTATCACTTCTCATTAAAAATTTACTGTATTTATTATTTTATAAGTGGTGCGATAAAGTGTAAATGCATAAATAAATATTGCCACAAGAAATTAATAAAGAAATAAGGTCACTCATATTCATAATATTAGAAAGATTTTTTATTTAATAATTGTATGAATGTAGCATATAAAATAAAAACATAATGCGGCATACAGCAAATTAAAAACTAGAAATTGTACACACACAATGTTATACAAGAACGGTTGTAGATGTTTATTGCTGATCCCTAATACGTAAGATGTTTTTACGGCGCCCATGTCCAGCACATGGGACTCGACACGTGTACCTACTTATTAATTACATTGAACAATTTAAATGAGCATAGATTTATATTTTTATCATAGTCATAATAACACATAAAGGTCATTATCTTTTTATATAAATCGTTACGAAACAAAGCGGTACATTGAATATTTAAAAAATGAAGTTTACGGGATTTGCAGTCTTTCAATACCGAAACGAAAAAAACATTAACTTTTAGACTTTCGCGTTACTTGTTTTATGGTTTATAATAGAATGAAATTAACATTATTATTTAGGTAAACTATGTTATTTTACCTGGGTTATCTCGATGTTTCGACCGGGTTACACCGACCTTGATCACGAGATATATTATTACAAATAAATAAATAATAAATAAATGTAAAGGTAAATTATCATAGTTTACCAAAATTATCGCATTGATTTCAGTCTCTTATAAAGCATTTTAAAAGTTTGTGTGTTTATCGATTTATCCATTTGTGTGGTAGTATTTTAAATAAAATCATCCCTACTGATTGTGATGAAATTTTTACAGTATATTAAGCTGCATATAGGTAGTTAAAAAAAATTAGATTGAAAGTTTAAAAAAATGTTCCCCAAATGGCAACGCATGAGGATAAAGCAAGCTAGGGTACTTAAAACCTAGACAGCCAACATTTGGAGCATAAACTACAAAACCCATATTTTAGACATGAGCCATCGTTGAAAAGTTTTTGTATAAATGTCTCAATTGAGATTCAAATTTGAGATATTATATGTCAAGCATCGTGTATACGCCAAGGAGGTTATAAAGTTTATAATAACGACTGTCTGAGTGACTTCCAATAGGAGGATATTTTAATTAACGCATATTTTTAACTTTTAGATTTTCGCACTGCATGTTTTAAGTCTCCGCTTACGAGACAGAAGTATTTTCTTCTACCCACTTATTGTCTCACGCCATACAAATTGTGTCACTATACTGAGGGTTCCTGCTTATAATACTGACCGGATCATTATTCTATGTATTTACTAACTGTACGCTATAGCGAGGTAATGTGTTTTGTATTACTGGGTTCCGGTAATAAATATGGGTATATTTTTGTGCGTATGTTAAGTAACATCTTAGTCATTTAGGTAATTTTGACAATTAGAATTTAACAAGACGCGATTTTGACAACTCATATTGTAATCAATACCGTGTTGGAATTAAATTAATTTTGTTAGAATTAAACGTAGTAACATTACGATGTCACCATGCTGTTCTTTTTTATAGGTAGAAATTATTCATATTTATACTTCTACCATAGTGCTTTTTTTATTTATTTGGCTTTGGCTAGAAGCCATCAGCCAAAAACTACATATGTTAAAAATTTTGTGCTAATAAGATTACTACCATAGTGTTTCTATATTTGAAATACAATTTCACGTTCTGAATTCAAATATTTCAAATCTATTGTTTCAAATCATCTCACTGTCTGTCGTTATGTTTTATTCGTTTTAAAATCAGAACAGGGAGATTACGATTAGCGTGTCAAAGTGAGTCAACATTAATTTTGTCACGATCTAAGTGATTTTTTTTGTGAAGCAAAATTTACTTGTATGTTTATTTATTTCGAAGAAATTAAATACAAGGCGTCCGTTATTAAATATATCTATAATTAAAATATTACATGTACGTAACTCATATCTAGATTAAAATTATAAATTCCCCTTCTATCAATAAATATTAATATAATTTAATAAATAAGTACTTTCTTACAAGTAATAAAAATTTTATAGGTTTTGAGGCTGTGAATAGATAATATTTATTAAAAATTCATTTAAAATAGTATGAGAAAATAGACCAATTAAAAGGATAAACACTCTGTATTATTAACAGTATGACGGCGTATTTATTAGGCACATAATAATTTTGCCACTACATCTAGTTGGTAGCATATTTCTAGAGCACTGGATCTAAGGATATTTCTTTAAAATATCATTGAGATTGAAGATATAAAAGTAGGTCGAATGGTCGGGTTTTATGAAAGTAGATACCTATTTATATTGTATACACGATACGCGACTACTTGTAGCTGTCATCCTTGTGTAGGTTCCACATGAAGACGTAAAAACGCGGGACATGGCCATAGACAATTAATTATATGATGAATGCCTGTTTTTATAACCTTTTGTTATCATATTTACACGTATAAACATATGCTGTTGACGTACTTGATTTATTATAATGTTGTCTATTAATAAAAAAAAAAATAGCAAAAAATATTAGAAAATCGATTACAGAACCGGTAATTGGAATTGCACTTTACATCAAAATATAAAAATAAATTTATATTCGATACAAATATCACGAGTTCATCGACTTCTTTTAAAAACACAACTGAGATTCAAGTGGGTGTTTCGAAAAGTTTCTTTTAATAGATATACCTATACTAAATTTGAATTAATATTATAAAAAGGAAAGTTTTGATTTTTTTGTATGTTTGTTTGTAACAGATAAACCTAAAAGTACTTAATCGATTTAAAAAAATCATTTATAGAAAGCTACATTATCAGTTATCAGCGACTACATGAGCTGCATTTTATTTACAAAAAAGCCATGAGAAGGCGGGATTGCTCGCTAGTATAGAAAAAAATGAAACTTGTTTTATTTTTGGTAATTATGGCTATAGTAGCCATAATAATATATTGACAAATAATATATAATAATATAATGACACAGTTAAGTTATAAAGTATTTTAATTGTAGAATACAGGAAAGGTTATTTTTCTGAAATAGCTGAATCTTTTCGTGGAATAACTGGTAGAAAAGGTACTTTTTACGTAGCTATATTTCGACTAATCACACCTAAAGTGTGTTTTATAAATAAGAAAATTACTTATGTATCGAGCTATGCGTAAATTATCTTCCGGCTGTTAAATTAAGCTGTATAAGTATGTCTTAATACAGGATATGCCAATTAGTTATTAGTATACACTTACTATTGAAACATCTACTAGTATAAGTGCTTATAAGGTCTCGTTATTTTGTTTACGAGAATTTTGTGCATTTGCAGATTGAATATTAAAGGAGAAGGATTAATGGATTTAAGTTCTACAGAAGTAATATTTTTAATAGATGTAAATGTTAATAATAGATTACTTAGTGTAATATATTAGGTGCCGTGTAGTCTCGGCATAGAAAAGGCAACCCTTTCCTTTCCCGTGTGTTTCGTAAGAGTCGATTAAGGGAGGGCGAGGGATGGGCAGCAGCGTCTCCCTTAAAACATTTTTAAAGCCTAATTCAAGTTGCCAAACGGCTTGTCAAGCGTTGCAATACTGGCAAAACCCCCCAATGGGGAGGCTTATGATAATAAAATTTAGCTATATACTGGAAATTATCATATATTCGATATATATCTTAAAGTATGTTACTTAATCATATAAAATGTTTAAAATTTTAGAGTAACTGGATTGTCAATTTAATAAATTATGACACCAACCGTCGTAAGTCGGGGAAAAGGATTGTTAGTAATGGAATCTAATGGGGACCATAGCTAGTTGTACACTCCATTAAGTCGACTTCCACGGGGTTCCTTCTGACAACAATGGGTCAATGGACCGGACCTACTTTCAGCATCTCTAACAATAGTGCAGGCGGGTTACCATTTCATTAACACTTATAAAAAAAAAACAGCTGTAAGTACTTATATATCAATTTGATTCTCTTTACTCTATAAAGAGATCATGGTTACGGATTTATTTAAGCTTGAGGGATAATTAATGCAACTGCTAACGTTTTCAAGCTACTTAGACGTCTCAATCTTAGACTTAGCTTAATGGCTTATCTAAGAGCAATAGTTGAGACATTTTAAAATGCATGCACTCCCTTTATCGATTACATTAAATAAATTTTGAATAAAACATTAGTAGTTCAAAGTTTCAAAGAATCAGTGGACAACTTTATATCTACTAAATTCGTCTATATATGGACCTTCGTTCCATTTGCCTTTTTACTGCTAAGCAACTATGCATTCATAGTGGTTCAGTTGGAAGGGTGGGATATAGCAGTGAAATTATGAATAGAGTATGGTAGCATAACTTAAACTGCAGAAATAGCACACATGAAGAGTACCTTGGGTATTAATGTCCGTGGTACTGTTATTGAATATAAACGATGATTAATACTTTTTATTGGGCAAACCGTCAGTTTATTTGTCATGTTTTATATTATTTTTTATGCAACTTGGAGTTATTCTGTTCAATGTTTATGACAAAAAACATTGGCATAAACATTGCTTACGGCTGAATCAATGCCGCAATGCCAAAGTTGAATCAAGAATAAAGTTAAGTATCAAAATAGATTAACTGTCACTTCAATGAACTATCGACTATCTTTGTAGAACAATGGATTGTATCGTAGCTCGTTTACATGTATTTTGTAACTTATTATTGTTTTTATATTTCATTGAATTAAACTAAACAGTGTCATAAATTGTGATGTATACTCGATACAAACTGGTAATGACACAATTGAAAGGAGTCGAAACAATTGTATCATTGATATAATAATAATATTAGATAACATACTATTTGAAGATAAAAAAAACAATGTGAAAAATATCAATTAGACGCGGCTGAAACGGCGCATAAGATCTTCCTTTGCGTGTGCGCACAGAATCTAGCTCTTCGTGCCAATGTCGTTGGTAGCGGTTTTCCCTTTTTTATGTCACCCTTGAAGGTCATGTGGCTGATGGTATACGGCCTCGCGTGTTCGAACACTATATGAACAATAGATCGCTACTTATACAGTTGCTACCAACAGGAATATTAACTATTCATTTAGATACATTTCTTTATTGTGATGACTGTATTACTTCTTTTGCTACTAATGACACGACATTTATTTTCACGTAATTACTAATTTTATTGTTTCTCTAGACAGTGACGTTATGTTCATGAATCAATAAATCATGAATACAGATTGGTTTATTATTATGGATAAAGATGACGGCATTGACTCGGTTTCACTTTAAATAATTTTAGAATTAATCTTCGTATGCTGCTTCATAAACTGTGGTAATTGAATGCTCCAATTCTTACATAACTGATAAACAATAGTAATTTTAAATTCACTTAGCGGTGCATTTCAATCTTTACAATATAATGAGAATTGTTAATACTATTATGAGAAAGTAGGATCCAACAAATAAGAAAATAGAATTTGGAATCGCTTGACAACTTCAAGTGAGCACAATAAGGAAGTTATCCCGACGTTCGTTCATTACCAGTAGTCTTCTAACCCCTCATTACATTTACGCACCATTATTAACCATAATCGTGCTCTCATCACACACGGAGATAGAGGAAACAATAAACTGAACACTTATAATAAACTTCGGTCAAGGCATCTAAAAATTCTTAATGCAAATAAAGTGGATCTTTTGAAAGCTTGGAAATGTGTAGAAAGGCAAAACTAAAAAAAAACAGGCATAAAATTAAACGAGGGTTAGGATTTGAGTTAGGCCAATTTAAAATATGATTTGAAAATGAAATGACAATTGTGGAAACGTCGAGAACTCCCCTAGTGTATTTATTTATTTAGTTCCCCCACGCACGTCTCACGAATGCGTGCAACCCTTCATTACAACCTACGACTATTATGGTGTAATCAAGCACTCGGCACATACGCGAAACTGAGGAAACAATAAAACGAAATTGATGTATAAAACCACTCCTTGAACTAATACCGAGCTGAGGCTTTAGGCCTGTTGTATAAAATACGTTTAGACCGTAATTTCCCAACGATCTGGTTTTGTTTTGAAATTGATTACATACGATGTCACGTTTTGGTTGGGAGAGTAGGTAATTTATTTCATGAGGTGATTATGTTTTTATTCGGTTCACATTAAAACATTTAGTTTTATTGATATTAGATACAGATATCTTTGCATTTATTTTTCTATTAATTAATATTTTTTATATCTTTAGAATCAATAATGGGTTATTTTATGATTATCCTGTATAAATATTTCTTTACATATTTTCATTGGATTTTTTTATTTGTATTTTTACGAAATTTTGTTGACCAATTTTATTTTTTGTTAGATAATGTAATATGACATGTTTATTTTATGTTCTCAAAGAATTTTATTTGAAATCTTTTCAGTAATTTAAAACGATTCTGAATTAAATTATAACTTTATCTTAAGTTTCTTTAAATTAGTCCATCAGAAGGCCAGTCGTTTCCTCTATAAACATGTCCACAAATCGAAAAGGGCTCGTAAAACAAGATGACTGCTGGAATTGCTTCCTCTTTCATGCGCGGAGATCCGCAAGCAATAATTATTGAGGTGTAAAATTTACACTGACACACGTTTATTGAGACGATACACTGGTAAGATGAAACGGGGTGCCACCGCCGCCATATAAAATAATATTTTACGGGGAACGTTTGCGACATGCTATGTTAATGGACTCGAAGTTAAAACCTTTCACGCGATAGAATAGATAATGCACCCGACGCATGAATAGGTGATCTTAATTTATCCGAGAGAGGTTCCGGTTAACATTGCGTATCGGTCGCTAATCGAATCCCATGCATGCGATTTATGGAATCGATAAGACTAAAACGATGACTATCTAACGGATCCTTTAATGACTTGCCGCGAGTCAGCTCGACTGTAATAACCAACAATAATTTTGTAATAGGCACCGATGTATGTTACGTACGATTATCATACGAATGTAATTAGAATAAATTAAACACGAATTAATGAATCAGGTAGTTTAAGAAATCTTGTAGCACAATTCGAGAAGTTGTACGTTGCGATTTAAAATCTGTGAGACGCATCTTAGAATTGAGTAAAATTAATTTGTGTCTATAATTTGACAATGAGTTATGAAGGCCAATTTTTTGTAGTAATTATTTGTTTACTTGGTAATTATTTATTGATCCACAACGACATTGATATCGACCTTTGTTTTTTTCAGTTAAAACTTGTGTAGTACTATGTTTGCGTACAATAAAGCAAGATCTACGTAACGTATGATGTATCTACTAGAATAATATTATTAGTATTTATTTGCATAAAATGAATTCAAGTCAAGTAGTCATGCTTCCTATGATGTCAGAACACATGCGACGTGTTGCTTCCTTATATTTTCTATTTATTCATTATATATACGCATAAGCATGACACATTAGTAACCCGTAATTATTTTATTAAATATATTGATTAACTTCTCATTAATTTAATTAATTTAGTGGAATATTTGCTTCTTGCTCATATTTAAGTTGTCAATGAAAATAAATTTAAAATGTCCACTGATAAGTGAGCATTTTGGAAACCGTACAATTCACATTGGTAATAAAATTTTTTTTTGACATCGATGCCTACCTACAATATTGAGATAAAATATAAATAAAGGTACTTACTGTGTGGTGGGGTCAGAGATAGAGCAGACACAGCAGCTGGTGGCACTGGTGGGAACATATCCTGATGTGGTGGAAACATTCGCGGTGGCGGTGGTACTTCCGCCTCTTGTTCATCACTTTGTTCTTGTTTTGGTGGCGACCTGGGCCTCGCCAAGCGCACCGCTTTCAGCCCACCGCTGGGGGATCGGCGCATCGACAAATTCTCTGGCGTATCTGATTCTCCTGAGCGGCGACGTGGACGAGCCTGCTTGCGTCGCGGCTGTGGGCTCGCTGGGCTCACTGGCGGGGACGGCGCTGGTGGTGTCGTCTGGACTGGGCTTCTCGCCAGCGGGGTAGGAGGAGGAGAACGCTCCTCACGATCCTGATCAGCCAGCCCTCGCACCTGTAGTGATTCTCCTGCTTTAATAACAGTTCCCAGCTGTTCCTGAGCTACAGAAACTTCTCCACGGTACATAAAGTCAACTACCGCTTGCACTTCCCATCCTTGGAAGTCTTTTAACACGATCACAGGATGCTTGCACGGATTCTCGCTGAATATTCGCCGAAATAGAGGGCTGCACGCGCCAAGAAGCACTTTGTGGGCCCGGACGCGGCGCTCGGCGCATACCAGGGTGACATCGACTAGAGTTTCCGCATGTAGAAGTGCTTCAAAGGAGCGTAGCAGATGTGCTTGGTGGTTGTTCCAGCGCAGGCTGTAGTGCTCCTCGCCGCCGACGGCGGTCGGCTTGTCGTCCATCGCGCGCGCCGGTATCAACGCGTGTGTCGGAGCCGCGGCGCGGCCTACTGGCGGGCGCTTGCGCGGCCTCGCGCCGCCCTCCGCCCGCTTCGCACCCCGCACTCCAACCCTTTCGTCGCTCAAAGAATCGCCTTCCCGCCGGACCGCAATCTTCGTATCGCACAACTCCACAAATTTTTCCCTATGTCTATTCGTGTCCAAAGGCACAGTGTCACAGATGAGTACAAGTTTTATAAGCACTGCACAGCACACTATGTTTAGTTGCCGCGTCGAGGGTAGCGACGGGTGCGCGAACGACGCGAACGTGTATCGCGGGCGGCTCACGAGCACGGAATGAACTGACGAGACAGGCGCGCGGGTCGGCGGTGTCGCGCGAATGCCGAATATCGGATCGGCAGTCAGCGTGCGGTCGGCGGGCAGTGGCCGCCCGCGCCGGTGTGGGGCCCGCCCCCGGCCCCGCCCCGGCCACACATACACGCGCCGCGCTGGGCCCCTCCGCCCCCTGCACCCCCCCTACAGCGTCACCCGTACCACACATGTGTCACATTACTCAAATACCTACATATGTGACGCCTCCTACGCAGTATGTAATTTTTGGATACCTACAGTTTGCTCTTTTATCTATCTATACAGTACAATGTTACCATAATTAGAGGCAAAAGTTCCATCAACAAGTTTGTATACAGTCTGATCAAGATTGACAATAATTTACTATAGGTAGCTATATACTTATTACTAGGTAGCGAGGACTTGAACTCCATCTTATTCGATATAGTCTCTGTCCTACATTTTATTGAGTCAAAATAGACAATGGCGCTCAGTGATACCTACTTGTTGTAACTTGTGTAAGTAATTGTGAACCTATAGGTAATACTTAGCTACACTGGTATTTTAAACTTAACTAACTTTAAATATCTGGTACCATTTTCACTATCTAAGCACTCCTTATTTTTAGTGGTAGAAAATAACTATCTAAAATTTGTATTGTTTTAGATTTATATTGTACGTACTTACCTAAGTATACTATTACGAGTAGTAGCAGTAAAACTAGTTTCCTTAATATTTTTTTTTTATACTTTTTTATATTTTAAGCAATCTTTTCAATGTTAAAACTGTCAATTTATTAATTTAAATACATAGTCGTTATTCTTCTAATATTTAAATATGCAAAGTAGTTATTGAAGTACAAAGATGTCGTTTATTTCATGAATGTACTAATTTGTATTCCGTTACTTTGTTATAAATAAATAAGTATAAATCGATTATGAATATTCTTTTTTAAAGAGTTGTATTTTGGTTAAAAAAAAAAAAACCTAAATAATGACATAAAATAAAATGTTTTGACACGTATTGGGATGTCTTAACAATATTCGCGTTAAGAAAAATGGTGAACGTGGAAGTCTTCGACAGCCAAGAAGACGGATGTCTTTGTGTGTGTGTTTTTTTTAATGCTACTTAGAATGGCAATAAACGGACGGGCCCCCTGGTGGGAAGCGGTAACCGTCGCTATACACACAAACGGCACTATGACGTCACAGAGTCCCACAGTCTCTCCAGCTGGTTCAGTATGGTGTAAATGATAATGAGCGCCTTTCAACAGTTTCAATGATTAATTAAAATTTTGCGACGCAAATTGATCTCCTTATACATAAAAAAACAAAACATTCTACAAATTTACTTTAACTATTACACTGTTTTGTCACTTTCTTTCAAATTGGGGACTTAGTGTAAAAGAACGAGACAAAAGAGTTCAATAGCTAATACGTTTATAAGAGGTTTGACGTTTTTATGAATAAGGCGGTAATAGGTTTTGAGACTAGTAAGTTTCAACTTCAATGGTTGGTTTATTAATGAAAACGTTAACGAAAGATTCGTAATCACCATATGTATGTAACGAAGAGAACTTGTAAAAGCTTAACAAAAATCTTTATTTCACAAAAATAAAAAAATAAATAAAAACACCGGCATCTATAGGCAAAATCTATTATTTTAATTTTAAAAGTAAACTACTAATTTTAATAAAATATAATTATTATATAATATATAAATAAATAAATTTAATAAAGTATAATAAGTTTTCAGTTAAAAATAAATTTCCGAATAGGTTTACAAATGACGGAGTTCTGTAGTAACAAACAAAGTAAAAGTACAATCGAATTGAGAATTTTTTTTAAGTCGGTTGAAAATATAGATGAAGCGCCTGCTTCTACATTTACCAGAGGGAGACTTTGTACAAAAGTCGATTGCTTGGGTACCTCTGTACCATTTCTGTTTCTACAGTGAAGCAGTTGTGTTTGCATGGCTGTGTTTCGGTTTGAAGGGTGGGATATGGCGTGAATTTACAGCATACAGAGGAATAACACCCGAGTCCTTAGGAATGGCAACGCATGGGGGGTATCATGGGCGAAACAGTATACTCTGTTATGTCCATGGTACTGCTCATGTCTATAGGCGACGGTTACCACTTTCCATCAGGTGGGCAGAAGTCAGCTTGTTTGTCATTCTAAGTTATATAAAAAAATATTTAAAGGTATACCTACGTTCACCTTTTAAATAACTTAATAACTTCTAGTTAACAACGGGAAATATGAGACAATCCCTGCGTTCAGATATCGCATATTCCTCATTGTTACTGGTAACCATAATCCATATACATAAAGAGAAAACATTCATTTTTAGTTTGTACTGAATAAAGTCATAAAATATCTAGATTTTAATGAATACATAACAAAAAAAGAAAGGTGTGTGCAAGTGCAATTTAAAGCAATAAAAATATTTAACAATGCGTAATGCGGCTTAAGACAGGTAGAGCTAGAAACAATCGACTGTCGCGGCGTAGTACAATACAGCCTCTGAATATTAGGTACCTGCTCGTTTGGGTGCGATGTGTGATTGTGTGTGAGATAATTCTTAAGAAACATAATACATAATACTTTTGTTTTGTCTTTTTACTTCTTACTCACACACACACTGCACACATTCCAGTTGTTAACTGTCCGCTGCTGAATAGCCTTTCCTATACCGGGAGTTTTGCAAGTAGTCAACCAAAGTTAGTTTTTTTTAATGGATGAAGATAAAAGGGTAACTCCGACTGCGCTATCGGTAGGTATACACTGGCGGGGCACCAGTGATAGGTGAGAATGAAGCAGGTCAGTTAGTCCATCGTGAGGAATTCATCAATATTACCACGATGGTTTCCAGGGGAAACCGCGTGGAGGTCGACCTTATAGGGTATATTGCTAGCAATGGGGCTGTTAGATCTTATTACTAACAATCCCTTTTTCCCCCGCAGTTAGGTTTTGGAGATATTTTAAGAGGGACGCTGCTGTTATCCCTCGCCCTCTCTTGGTCGGATCTTACGAAATCCACGGTAAAGACCTGTTCTATGCTAAAACCACACGGATGTATAGATACTATAAATATATTTCTATGTGCACTGTTCTAATAATTTTAATAATTATATATTTTAAGTATTCTTATGTTTGTTACTTGTATGTTTTTTTAATTGTTTTGTTGGTGTCAGTTTTGTTAATATGTAATCGATGACTTAAGAAAATGTTGTGTACATCTATAATTGGTGTAAATGTAAAATGTACGTTGTAAATGTATGTTTTGTAATGTACAAGCCCTGTATATGAATTAAAATCAATGTCTGTATTTACATTGTTGATGTACCTTTTAAAAATAAATAAATAAATATGCATATAAATACATTTTATTACGTTTCGTTTACATGATTTACAATTTGTACACACATATAAAACGAAACATACGCATTAGACAGTGACTCACATCTTTTATACCTGGGGCCCACTGAAAACCAGCGTCGCGGCTTTACTATGCAGGTCCTATACGTTGACCACCATTCTAAAATAAAGAGAATAAGTGAATACTGCACAGGCAGAATCACTCCTAGTTACTTTTGCTCTGTTTCTCTTTTCTTTTTTTGTATATACATATATACACATGTGTATGTATGTGTATGTACATATATGTATTACTATTTATTCATTTATTTATTCTTTATTGACCACATTACAAAAAAAATTCTGATACAAAAGGCGGACTTAATACTATATAGCATTTTCTCCCAGTCAACCTTTGGTAAAACAGAAATTTTATTATGCGGTGAAAAAAATTACAACATTAGTTATTAATACATATATATAGTTAGTAATACATATATGTACTACATATATAGTCTTGTTATCTGTGCTGTGTTTGTCATCCATATATGGTGTGTTAAAATAATAAACGTCAATCTATATATCTAAGATGTTTTTAAAATTATATATGCACTAGATTTTATCTGCGAACGGGATAAAAAGTAGCATATATTCTATATCCTTCATCCTATACCACTATAATATGTGCTTATTAAATTTCATAGTTACTGGTTAAGCCGTGAAGGCACTATGATGTAACAAATAAAGTCACTTTGTCATTTATAATATTAGTAAGATTTATTTGAATTTATATTTACCTATATAACATAATATAAATATTAATATAAATAATTATAAATAAAAATAAATTAATCGATTATAAATATTAATCAATCAATTTTTGATAAATTTCGATGGCTTTAGCGATAAGACCACCTTTTGTACTTCATAAGTGTATAATAATTATATAATTTGTATTATCAAGTGGTGCAATAAAGAGTAATAAATAATTCGTGACAGAAATAATATAAAAAAATACATTTTGGTCTCTTCTCAAAGAAAATGTTTATTTACGACACATTACGCTTATAAAATAAACGTAATAGTAAACAATAGAAAGAATGTATATTTTATAACAATAACTCGTCCATTAGCGAGTGTAAATGAACACGTGCTTACACTAATTAGTAGGAACGTAACAATTCATACAAGCATTTCACCTAATACTTAACTATAATTCGTGACGTAATAATGTAAAAAAAAAATATATATTTTGCTATCATAGAGAAAATATCATTACGACACATTACGCTAACAAAATAAACATTACACTAAACAATAGAAAGAATGTATATTTTATAATAATAACTCGTCCATTAGCGAGTGTAAATGAACACGTGCTTACACTAGTTAGTAGGAACGTAACAATTCACACAAGCATTTCACCTTATACTTGGTAAAGTTTAATTCATATTAATATGCAGCTAATAAGCGGATCGCGTGGAATTCGTTACACAATCAAATGGGCATTTAGCTGCTACATAAGTGGGCCGTTATGAGAGGCAGTTTGTTTATAAGGGGGAGCGTCTTTCCCGCTAGCTACGTGTATTGTTTTAGTGCGATTTATTCTTACTAAATTCTTACGAAATTAGTAGGTTTTTTTAGTAAGTAGTATAAATCTTTACTAATATCCTATTAATAAATAAGCCGCCAGATTTTAAGTTACATCTTCAGAATCACAATTTTAAAAACCGCATCCAATTTGTTAGAATAATTTTTGTGTGCTGCTGAAATAAACATACAGACATATAAAATTATATGTTAAATAAACATTTGAATATAGTTAATTAATTATTGATATACATATTAATTATATACAAAATTTTATATATATTATATACAAATATCTATGTAAAAAATAAAATCCATTTATTATATACAACTTACATTTTTTTTGATATTCATAGCACGTAGTGCTATGAATATCAAAAACAAGTCAAATTAGCGATAAAAATATTATTTTAAAGTAGGTTTAGAGAATGGCAGCTTAGAATCGACCCCACTTTTTATCGCACTGGCGAAGTTGCCAGTGGGAAATAATAAGTTATATTTAATAAACATCGACAGTCTGCTATCGGACTATTCTCGGATACTTCGATCATATTGCACGTCGACAGTCCGACAATCTGGACAAGCTAATGGTTGTAGGTAAGATAGAGGGGAAAAAGACCTTGCGGACGATCACCTAGTCGGTGGTCGGACCAAATAAGCGCCGTTACAGGTCTATCAATTGCAGCTGCCCAGCGAGAGGCATATTATGATATTTTAAATTATAAACAATATAAACCATTAATTATCATAAAATTAATATAAAACCAACACGGGACTAAACCTTTTCATAAGGCCAGCAGCAAAACTAATGCAATTGTTTTGAGTTTGTGGGTGCTCATGGGCGGTGATTGTCCCTTACCATCAAGGGAGCCGTATGCTCATTTGTCCAAATAAAAATACTCTATTAAATGCAAAAAGAATAGTAAAAATCTATCCAGAATTGGCAATACAATCACTGAACATACCCATAGCAAAAATTAAAACAAATAAAAAATCTTACACATATCATCGGACATTCTTAAACATCGGATATTCTTAATTCGTTGTCAAATAGGATTGTGTTCCATAAAAAAATCGACTCCAATTGTAGTTAAACAGTTAGTTTGATTTAAAAACTAAACTACGGAAAGGATTTAAAAAAAAATCCTGCACGTCCAATCTGTAAGTATATCCTTTCAGATAAAAAAAAATCCAAATCAGTTTACAACTGATGCAGTTATGAAGTAATAAACATAAAAAAAAAAAAACAATTGAATGGAGAACCTCCATTTCGAAGTCGCTTGAATAGGATAAAATATAAATGACAAATTAATGCACAAACGGTACAAAAGTTTCAGGCCGTTTTGCGTGCGCCATACATCACAACGAATTACCATTACGTGTGTTACATTAGTGTGTGACCATGCACGATAATATCTGAGCCCGGTAATAAAGTGCGGGGCACAGCGTCGCACACTTATAACGCAGGTTTGATTTATACCACAAAACGAGGGGTCAGTACTGTTCGATACACAAGTATTTGTTTATTTATTCTTAACTAGATCATCATCATCATCACCATATCAGCTGTTACACGTCCATTGTTGAACACAAGCATTTTTTTATTATTAATCGAACAAATAATTGATGCAATGTTAAGTATAATAACTTGTATCTAGCCAATAATGAATTTGCATGCTTTAGACTATTAGTACTTGACAATAAGTCAATATCTGTAAAAACAATGTTCTGGCAAATAAATCACTCTATCTATATATCAAGATTCCCTTTTGGGAGGTTTTGCTAGTAGTTACCATGATTGGCAGGCGGGTTGGTAACCGCAGTTAGGCTTTGGTGATGTTTTAAGAGAGATGCTGCTACCATTAAGTTAGTTGCCTTTAGAATTAGCTTGAGTTTCCTAATTCGTTCGTCCTAGGAATCACAATATGCTAAAAATAATAAAATTTAATTGCCGGACGCTTTCTAAATAACTTATTGTCATTCTGCGAAACTCGACAAGTTTACAAGTAATTATATCTAAGTCCGGATACTGGCTCCTGACACAATTGAGCCGAGTCAATGCTAATGGTTCTGTTATGCTAACTCTATACTTTTCAACAGAACATGGAAATATATCTATATTATAACCTCTGAATCTATGATGTACTCTGTAAAAACTTTCCATGCATGCGATGTTCATATCAGTTGCGGACTGCTGTTCACTGAAGGCTGAAACTGAAAAAAAGGCCACGTCGGCACTTGTCTGCGACTCGTAGCGGCACTTAGATTAGTTTGCAACTTCACTCACGTCTTGTACGAACTTCCCACTAGCTGTTCACGATCTTGGTAATAAAAAGTTTTCTTTTTAATTTGTCCATGCATACAATTTTTATTTAGGTAAACCATGTTATTGTATTGCAGTTAATATTATAAAAATATAACGTTGTAGGTTCAGAAAAAGAAAAGGATTTTAATATTGTTAAATAATTTAAAATCGATAGAGTAATTAAAACAATTTGTTATTAATATTATAAATATATAAGTGTGTTTGTTTGTTATGTAATGGCTGAATTAATCACATTGTTTGATATACACGTGCTATACGGAATAGAGAAAGATATAGGCTACTTTTTATGGATGAAGTCGCGAGTAAAAACTAGTTTCATTATATTAGTAAGATAATATTTGGAAACTAGGAGTGAAATTGAAATCACTGAGTGAAGCTGAACATTTTCCTTAAACTTTCCAAAAAAACATGGATAAAAAACATCCCATACTAACTTGAAAACAAGACACACCATATTCGTATGAGAGGCAGAATTTTTTTGTTGTTTTGCGATCTATATTTTGTTGGGGAAAAAAGTAAAATTTTGTAATAATAATAATAATAACGGTATACAGATGGTAGTAATAATAGGTTATGAACACGCGTGTTTTGTCAAATTAGTAGTAGAATATTGTTTAAAGAGAATGAGATTCGATTATGATTTATTCCTATAATCTATGGTAGCAGATTTAAGCTTCACCTACAATCGAAATACCATTAGGACAGTATAATTTTTTTATGGAATTTAGAATGGCAAATAAGCTGACGACCCACCTGATGGAAAGTGGTAACTGTGTATAGACATGAACAGTATCATGGATGTCAGAATAGATAGATAGATATATACTTTATTTGCATCACTTATAGCACACAAATAACATTAGCTTTTGGTACACACTTAAAAAGAAATGAAACAAAACATATAAAAAAAAAAGAAAGTATAAAAAAAGATGTTACAAAATTTCATGTGAGTGCACCACAGTTACACAAAATGGTCACAACTCAGTTTATTGCTTTGCCCTCAAAAGAGCAAAACTATTTATTCTGTGTACCCGAGGTAGACATATATAGAATATATACTGATCACACTGTAAATGATCCCTCATGTGTTGACATTCCTGATTCGCCGTGTAGGCTCCGGCATAGAATAGGCCACCCCTTCCTTTCCCGTGGGTGTCGTAAGGAGCAACTAAGGGAACTTATTGATAAACTACATCAAAAGCCTAACTGCGGTTGCCAATCCGCCTGCCAAGCGTGGTAACTACTGGCAAAACTCCTCTGGGGAAGGCTTATGTTCAGCAGTGGACAGTTATTGGCTGATATGATGATATGATGATGATGGTATTATGCCTCCATACCCTGTAATTTTATTGCTATATCCCACCTTTCACGGTAAAAATATGAGTGAGATAGTGGTACCCATGCATACGACTTTTATACATAGTTTACCAGAAGCAAATACATTTTATGATGTATTGTTAAACAGATCTTAATGTTGAAAATGTTACAAATTACATGTAGCCAAAGATAAGTATGAACATAAAAATGTCTAATGAAACGAAAATCAAAAATACCAAATCAGTGAAGTTTGAGCTGCAAAAAATCAGAGTCCGCAAACCTCAATAGACTTATTTAGATAGGCTTATTATAGCGAGACAGTTTCCAGACAATTTAAACGTAATCATTACTTGCTCTGTGGTCGCCACTGATCAATAACATCAATTCTAGAAAATTATTTATGTACACGCCAACTTAGATAAATTTTCACAACAAAATCGATTTCTTGTATATTTATACGTAACGAGAAAGAATTTATAGACAGCATTTTCATTATTGGCAACGATTCGCGCCGTTTGACTTTGAGATTGTAGTTTCCTAAATCATCTGTACGTGAATAACCTGTTTTATGTTTGTCTATGATAAAGATGGCCGCCACGGGTTGTCTGCGGTCAGGCCATAGAGAATATAGATCGCGGCAGAGTGTGGTAATGAATCAGATGTGTATCAGTGGACGTGTGAGAACATACGGCCAAAATACAAGCAGTAAATACAAGCTCGCGTGCGCTTAGAATCGATTTAGAACATATTAGAACTGGCCATTAAAAACATTTTCTATTTGACGATAAATTTATGGTTATTTTATCGTCGAAGTTGATTTCCGTTTAGGTTTATCTGTATTCTGTCTAGAATATAATGTGGCTGGAATTAACTTTAAATAAATTTTCATAATACTGTGTTTTCTAAGATGCTGAACATTTCGAAGCAATTTTTTTTGTATGTTTATGAAGACTTAATTTTCATCAATAAAACTACCAGTAATTTTATCAATACAACATTCTATGTTTCTCTTAAATGGTAATTAAATTAATAGCAAAGTATTATATAATTTATTTAAGCTTACTTTATAGACGTAGTATAATGTACTTGATTGATAATAATAGTAATAAACCGAACAATACAAACGTTTCGAGAATAAAGAGTGTGAGGTGTGGTTTCTAGAAATAGTCTTAAATAGTAACAGTGTTACACATTTTGCCTTATCAAATACATGCAAATTTTTGTCTTAGTACGTATTAGTGGCTAACAGTTTTCAAATATAATTTCAATAATTACATAAGTAGTAATTATAAACACATTAATATACCTATATTTATTATTACAATTAGTCATTATATTATTAATAATATCATATCAATCTATTCTTAGTCTATTCTACTTTTCTGGTTTACAAATATTTTTACTATGTAAAAATATTATTGTATTAGCCAATTTTTTATTTTTTTTTTTTCGAAAATTTCAAAGGGCATTTCACAAAATGATTGGGGTATATTATTTTAAAATTTATATATCTAAAATATAATCTATATAAATTATATATCTATAAAATAATTTTTACATGATTTTATAGGAGCTAATCCGCAAATAGCTCTAATGCATTTTTTTTTGGGCAATGAATACTTTGTTAATTGATTAATTCTTATTGGTTGCATTTTAATTTGGTGAAGATGAAAATAGCCGTTTTTCTTTGCGGAGCAAAAAATGCTCGGTACGGTATAAAAAACATAAAGTAAACGCGCAATATTTATAATGTGGGTATTTGTAAAATGTGACGTTGTTTATTGATGCGTTCACGATTGAAGGCGCTTGATTCTTGTTAGTTTGTATTTCAGTTTAAAATTTGCAATTTATTTTTAACAATCAGTCAGATTGTATTGAAATACTAATACAATTTCAGCGACAGTACAATATTATAGTACATCGAGGTGATCTGATGAAGGTAACCATAGATATTTGTGAACTACGAGTTATAAGTTAATTGTTTGAGCTCGTTTGATTTATCTAGACAAAGACTATAACCCTGTATACAATATATGTATGTATACAGTAATATGTATAAAATATTATTAAATAGACAAATTTGATATATATCTGTCCTGATCAAGTCTAAAACTTCGTAAGGCAACCGATACAAGCCACGCGGCGCCCGCCTCGGGCCCAAAATAAAAGTTAAAGCGTTGGGCCGATAAGCGCCGAAATTTTCAATGTTTCCCCTGCAGTTTTACGGGGTTAGACTTTCACGGATATATGTGGGCATGGAATAAGAAAAGAAGTGAATTGTTGGACTAGGTATGTTTCAAAGATATTACAAGTATATTAGCAAGCGAATGAATTTGTTTAAATGTGTTAATCTTTGGAACGTACAATTAGATTTGAATTTATCTCTTTGTATTTATTTCTTCTCTCTCAAACAAACTCTGAGCATGACTTTCTTTATGGCTCGTCCATGTTCATATCTCGGCAGCGTATGTCATTACTGGAAGCACGCATTAAGTGAAAACTTAACTTATTAAACATAAAGGCCGTCCATTGCTACCTCTTTATCTTGCTTTTATGTAATTTTTATATAATTAATTATTCATTATGTTTGTCTATATGGTGTTAATTTTAATAGTTTGTATCATTTTTGACGGGAACAATAAAATATTAAGGCTATCCAGATACTAGCAACACTACTATATTATCGGCAGAACGCAAGTGTGAAATGTATTCAAACTTCGTCCTTTCCTGTTAAGAGTCTTAAGGACATCTTCTAATGCATTTGTAAATAGTTTCAGGGCTATGACATCCACTTATCTCATTCCTCTATACAATTGGATAGGACTATATATATATATATATATATATATATATATATATATATATATATATATATATATATATATATATATATATATATATATATATATATATATATATATATATATATATATATATATATATATATATATATATATATCTCTATTTTGAGTTTTAATAAAGTATCAAATGTACAATTACATTTAAAATATTTTTAAGAGGCTTTAATTGATATGTGTGTAAATATATGCGAATATAAGTATTCACAAGTAACCTTGTCGAAAATACGAATTAGCTGAAAGATCTTGCAACAGAGTCATAAACACTTCCAAGAATAAAAGTGATACTACAGTCCAAGAACAAAGAATTTTTAAAATCCTTTAAGTATGTTTTGAGTTTGTCCATAACAAACAAAAAAAAAAGAAACAAATCCTTCCTCTTTATAGTATTATTTTAGTTTTTTGTCTTTTGTATTGCGTGAAGACAAATAGAATACAAGATAACTTATTTAAACGTCAGAATTGGAGTTATAGGTTTCGGTAATAATACCATAATCTTTAAGAATGGCAGCTAATAGGTGTAATACAATGGTTACCTCTTTTGATAAGATGGACCGTTAGATGGTTCATTACTTTAAATTGAATAAAAAGCTGATTCATACATCGAGGTACGAGGTGTGTAAATTGTATATACTATATATTTTAATGTACATATAGGCACTACATACTACCATATCTTACGTATGGCACGTAGTGAATAAACCCTGGCTTGTTCTAGGCTTGTTCACACGATATTCATGTTGGCACACCTACTGTTGGGTAGTGCAGTCCCTTTTTTTGTTTGTTGCCTTTTGCTATACTGTTTTGTTAGTTAGTTGTTTTGAGTGTTTGCGAGTTTTGAAAGTTCGTTCATGTAGGTGCAATTAGTCCGTCTCTAGTCGGTAGAGTTTTATTACACTTTCTGTTGCTTTTTTATTTGGTCTGTGATTGATCCACTGATGTTACGTAGTCTAAAGTTAATGCTTTTTAATATTTTTATAAGTTCATGTTTTTGTCTTTTGGGTAGGCAAATCTATTTGTTATATAACATAATTTGTTTTTATACTGTAATGATTATGTGTCTATCACGTATCTTTTAATGTAAATTTTTTATTTGTTAATTCACTTTTAGAAATATCTACAGTAATTACAAAGTTGAAGAAATCTCACAGTATGACAATATGTAGGTATAGGCAGGGTAGCTGTACCCGAATTTTTTTTTTGTTTTAATTTTTTCTTTTTCTTCTAAGAACAGTTAAGTATTTATGAGTCTTAGTATGAGGCGCTGTGACACACTAACAAAAAGGTTTGAAATATTTCTAAAGCTCATATACGTTTGCATGTATGAGTACTTGTAAACTGCTAAATCCCTTTCTTTGTCGTCGAAACCGAGAAACAATATTTATACCCTTACCTGGGTTTTTACTTCACACATATCGAACTTCCCGGAACACATTGTGAGGAATAGCCTAACAAAAGACATAATTGTCTATGTATTTTTTTTTTAAATGTCTTCGTAAACCTACCTTGTCATGCATGTCTCACTATAATAAACCGCATGCGGTTTGAGCCACGCTTACAAAACATGATTTTCGGAAGTTCAGATAAGGGCATTAATGGATTGGTTGACATAAATGTGACGTCACTCCACATATTTCAAACGTCGCATGTCGGGTGTGACCAGTGTATGTTGATCCGCGGTTTTATTAGGCATGCGTTCCTTTAGTTCCAGTTTCTTTAGTTGCAAGAGGGGAAGGGTATGTCTTCTAAAGCTGGTGGAGAAGCAAGGTGGGTTATCAGATAGTTCAAGGGTTACATTTAGTGAAGTATGCGTGGTCCGGCTCACGCGTTAAGGGCCAGATTACCATCGGACGCATTAGCATTTTTCGATAGTCGGCGCGGGTCGTGTGTCTTTGAGGTCATGTGTTAATGTTGGTGGGCGACACGCGATTTTTTACGACAAAGCATTGATAACGCGACCGGTGGCGCGTAAAGTATAGCATAAATACATATAATTTTACGTAACTTTCCATATAGTGTGAACTATTTATGGTCAAATTAGAAATTACTGTTATATAACGTGCAATATAATGTTACTTTAACTTAATGTAAACGTAATTTAACTATGCCGTGCGGTTCCGGCATAGAATAGGCCACCACTTCCTTTCCCGTAAGTGTCATAAGAGGGGATTAAGGGAGGTTGAGGGATGGGCAACAGCCCTTTTAAAACATCGCCAAAACCTAACTGCGGTTGCCAATCCGCCTGCCAAGCGTGGCAACTATTGGCAAAATCCCTTAAAAGGGAGGCTTTGTTCAGCAGTGGATAGTTAAAGGCCGATATGACGATAAATATAATGTTAAAATAATGACAATTATGTTATCACTTGTCTATATACTTAATATGTTATCTACCTTGACAATAGCAGCTCTATTTCTGTAAGAGCGGAAAAGTTCCAACGGTATGGTAGTGACTCAGCCGTTAAAACTAGGTGTGGATAATGTATAGCAATATCTATACCGGTATATAGATATTGTAGTTACAATATCTATATACCGGTCCAATAACAAATATGTTAAAAGTCTGTTATCCAAAAAATAATATTGGATAACAGACTTTTAATATGTTTGCAAATCCGACCGATATAGGCGATATCAAAATGGATACTGACCTTTTTCCGCCATTAATGTCCAGAGGATCCTAATATATAGATATCAGATCGGTATTCATTCGTATTCTTTTTTTTTAATGGGTGAAAATGGAACGGTAACTCCCCCGCGCTATCGGTATACACCGACGAGGCACCAGTGGAAGATGATAGGTGAGAATGACTGCAATCATTCTCAGTTGGCACACCATGATGAAGTCGACAAGAATTAAACATGATGGTTTCCAGGGGGAACACGTGGAGGTCGACCTGAGAGGGTATATTGCTAGCAATGGGGCTATTAGACCCTATTACTAATAATTCCTTTCTCCTCCATTCATTTGTATTCTCATCTTATATCTAAAGTCGTTGCGTAGTAATTCATAATAATATAATATTTTTCATAATTTACTATAGGTAACTATGATGGGTCAAAATAGAATGGTAACTCTGTCTGCGCTAAGAGTTTACTATAGCGTGGCACCAGTGAGCGATGATATATGGAGATGAAGTCAGGTTAGTAAGCTTATTTTGCCACCAGAACTTTATTATGATAGTTTCCAGAAAGATCCGTATTGAGATCGACCTGGTAGTGTATATCGCTAATAATGGGGCCGCTAGTCCCCGTTATTTCCGTTTCCCAGAATCCGTATCTAATTGTGCATGCATATTTGCTACAAAAGTAGCATTTCTGCGAATAACAATGTTGATATTTGCTCTTTTAATAATATCTTGAAACCAAATTCTCTACTTACTTATTCTTCATTAGGCTCCCTTCTTTCTTGTATTGTTTAAACTAATATTGATTTATTATATTTTTCATCAACTGTTTTATGTATTTATTTGAATATAAATATAATTCTGTATATATTACCAGAGGGAGACTTTGTACAAAAGTCGAATGCTTGGGTACCTCTATCCCATTCATGTTTCAACCGTGAAGCAGTTGTGTTTGCGTGGCTGTGTTTCGGTTTGAAGGGTGAGATATGGAGTAAATTTACTGGGTACAGAGGAATAACACCCGAGTCCTCAGGAATGGCAACGCATGGGGGGTATTATGGGCGAAACAGTATACTCTGTTATGTCCGTGGTACTGCTCATGTCTATAGGCGATGGTTACCACTTTCCATCA
Source organism: Galleria mellonella (assembly GCF_026898425.1). Lineage (NCBI taxonomy): Eukaryota > Metazoa > Arthropoda > Insecta > Lepidoptera > Pyralidae > Galleria > Galleria mellonella. The sequence continues at coordinate 3,207,171 of NW_026442117.1, forward strand.
GGTGGGCCGTCAGCTTGTTTCATATATATATATTTACTTATAAAGTTGTTTTCAATTATACTTGTATTTATTTATCTATATACATATTTTATTTAATATATACTTTATATTCAAAATTATCATCTCAGCCATTATCTGTCCACTGTTGAACATAAGCCTTCCCCATAGACTGCCATAAGGAGCGGTCCTGAACCATCTGCTTCCCATTGTAGGGAGTCAGTACTACTTGCAATGCAACTGAGGTCGTTACTCCATCTAGTGGGGGGTCGTCCCACACTGCGTTTCCCCGTATGGGGTCGCCACTTAGGAAGCTTTCTTCCCTACGTTGTCAGTTCTTCGAACTATGTATACAGTCTATATTTTACATTAGTACACGTGTTTTTATATAGTTTTACTTATATTTCAAAGTACTGCTACCAAATATTTCTGTTTGCCCCATGGTTGACTGGTAAAGAATGCCTTTAGGTTTACGTCCGCTATGTGTGCATTTGTTATGTACATGATAGTTAAATAAATAAATAATCACCAATCTTTTCGCTAAAGTTGGAAGATCTGTCGGCCATATAAAAAAACGAGGACGGCCTTCGAGAACCCTTTGTTACTCATAACTTTATAAAAAAAATTCCGTTACTAACAATACTCTCTCCCGATCTTTAGTTTGTTTATTATCAATATTTCAGCCGTTATCTGTCCATTGCTGAACATAAGCCTTCCCTATAAGCGAAGTTTTGCCAGTAGTTGCCACGCTTGGCAGGCGGGTTGGTAACCGCAGTTTGGCTTTTAGAAATGTTTTAAGAGGAACGCTGCTGCCTATCCCTCGTCCTCCCTTAGTCGCCTCTTACGACACCCACGGGAATGGAAGGGGTGGCTTATTCTATGCTGGGACCACACGGGCATTTAGCTATGTACATTGAATACATTCAATGTATGTATGAATGGTTTTTTTTCGTATACCGTACCATGCTACTATTATCCTTTATAAAAAATGCTAAGTTAGTTTTTTTACACGAACACTGTTATACATCAGAGTAAGGGCGAAATAATACTGTAGCTAATACTTTCAATTCATGATTTTTTTTATACAACTTAGAATGGCAAACAAGCTGACGGCCCACCTGATGAAAAGTGGTAACCGTCGTCTATAGACATGAGCAGTATAATTGACATAACAGAGTATACTGTTTCGCCCATGATACCCCCCATGCGTTGCCATTCCTGAGGACTCAGGTGTTATTCGTCTGTACCCTGTAAATTCACGTCATATTCCACCCTTCAAACCGAAACACAGCCGTGCAAATATAACTACTTCACGGTAGAAATACGAATGGAACATAGGTACCCAAGCAATCGACTTTTGTACAAAGTCTCCCTCTGGTATAAGAGGGTATCACGATGAATTGATGATGTACATACTATATGTATGTGATTGTATTATTTTCGTTTCCTTATTTATTATATCTATATAAGTAGTTGTATTTTTAAAGTTGTTGTTTCTTTATTGTATTAGTGTTATACAAAGTATTTTTCTTTCTTTTCAACCGACTTCAAAAAGAAGGAGGTTTTCAATTCAGCTGTATTTTTTTGCTTGTTAGTAGTTTTAACGTGATATCTTTTGCAAGTTATACACTAAATATGAATTACTCATCTGTTGGTTTTATATAAATTTTATTACTGATATTTATCTAATTTGACGTGTGGCATCGACATAGAATAGAGGTCCACCCCTTCATTTTTTCTGGGTGTTGTAAGAAACAATTTTTTTTATACAACTTAGAATGGCAAACAAGCTGACAGCCCACCTGATGGAAAGTGGTAACCATCGCCTATAGACATGAGCGGTACCATGGACATAGTATACTGTTAAAGGAACATAATGGTCGAGGGATGGTCAGCAACGTCACTCTTAAAACATCATCAAAGCCTAACTGCGGTTGTCAATTTGCCTATTAGGCGTGACAACTACTGGTAAAATCCCCTTAATGTGGATGCCTGTGTTAAGCTGTGGACAGTTATTGGATGACAGAATAATATTAAATAATAATAATTTATCTAATACTGTCTTGTCAGGTGGCTCATTTGTGCTTATCGAAAATAAATAAGAAAACACAGGTATAGGCAGACGAGTTTGCGAGACGTAACATGTATTACATATAAATTATACAATTACGTCAATCCCGTGTCCAAAAATTAAATGACTAGAATATAAACTAGGCAATATTCATAAAACAGTTCGACACGTAAAGGGGCGTTCACACTAATCATTAACAACGTCATGTTCGCTTTATATTAACACGAGATTGGTGGCGCGCGCCAATTAATGTGTAGGTGGCCCCTTAATTAAGTTGTTTGTTTTGTTCGTTTTTTGATTGTATTTATTTTTTTTTCTTGACAACTTTTTTGATGAAGTATTTTTTGTAACTGGCCATTTTGTTATTTGAATTAAATCGAAACTTTTTTGTGGTTGCTTTTTATTTATTTAATACTTTTTTGAAAGCACTAATTATACATAAAAATATGACAGAGGTAAGCAAATATACAAAGGCGAGCTTAACTTTAAAATAGTTCACTTCCAGCAAACCCAACGGGGAAAGGAGCAACAATGTTATTATTATTAATTATTTTAATGGTGTGACATAACAGACATAATTGCTTGCTATCAGGTCGACCGCCACGGTGTTTAGAAACCATTGTTGTTATTTTTTAATAATTTCATCACGTTTATTATAATAATGACGTACCTATAAAACGAGAATACCATACACTAGAATAAGCGAAGAAAAAGTCAAAATAGAATGCTTTTACACATGACTTTGTCCGGGTGATTGAAATATGTTTATTGACTGGGATAAAAAGTAGGTTATCTATATCTTTTTTCATACCATATATTAATATTATATTGTGTTTGGTAATGTTTGGTACACAGTGATTGGTAAAGCTTTTTTAGCGCTATAATATATCAAACAAACAAACTTACATTTACATTTGTAATATTATTAAGTGTAGTGAAGGTCATACGATACTTTTAGTTAGTCAGAGCATAGCTAGCACTTCATATTTTGCTTTGAAGTTTCAAAATTATTGTTAGTATTACGTATTTTATGTTGATAAACGTGCCGTTTTGAAATAAACGGCTTTTATGGAACATGTTCTGTCATGTTTTACAATGCCATCTAGTGTGTTAGGATAGGCAATAAAACTATTCGACAATAGAGCTATTCCCTTTATTACTATAATTATCTGTGAATACGTTCTAAACATATTTTTTTTGCATTTCTCTTACACTACAAAATTGTTTTACACACAATAATAACATAAGACTTGCCGCCAGTGTTAGTTTACATGTGTGCCGTAGATCTGTCCTACTCTATTTTCAACCTTAACACGTTGTAATAAGTTCATATCGTTATAATTGTTGTATTAGTATGTATTAACAAAAAAGATGTCATAACAATCAAGGACACAAAAGAGATACCTGTCTCTTTGTAGGCATATTTTTATGGGTATTATGTAGCAACAATTTTATGGTTTCCTACTTTGATGTATTGAAATGTTCATATTTTGTTTGAATGAAAACAGTTCGAGGTCCTCGCCGGAACAACAAAATTTGCCTATTATGGTAAGAATGATGTTTTAATTGATTTGTCGTTATTTTTAACTTGTTTTTTTTTTATACAACTTAGAATGGCAAACAAGCTGAAGTCCCACCTGATGGAAAGTGGTAACCGTCGCCTATATACATGAGCAGTACCATGGACATAACAGAGTATACTGTTTAGCCCATGATATGCGTTGCCATTCCTGAGGACTCAGGTGTTATTCCTCTGTACCCATAAATTATTACCCTTAAAACCGAAACACAGCCATGTAAACACAACTGCTTCACGGTAGAAATAGAAATAGAAATTTACGGATTCTAGTAGTACTCCTACTGGTAGCAATAAAATCTGTCAAGTCGACCTCCGCGTGGTCGAGTAATAATTACAATGGTCTGTAAAACTTGTGGGAGACTTTTTTTTATTGGATGAAAATGAACTACACTCCTCGCAAAAATTAAGGGAACATAAAAATTTTTGAAATTTTTGGGTGATTTTCAACAGGCTGTATTTCAGTGAAAAATAATCGTACAGGAAATTTAAAAAAAAAGCTTGAAAACTCTAGTTTTCAGATTTTTTGGTGAAAAAATTTTTTGAGCTCCGGTTTCCATGCAATTCTTAAACAAAGCTGAAAATAATTTTTTTCTAAATTTTCTAGGTTTCGTTTTTCACTCTATGGGCATGGAAAAATTTTTTCGAGCTACTCCATTATATAGGTCTCTTAGCGTGTTTATTCAGCTTCAAAAATCGCTTTGGATGGCTCAATTACGACCATTTGTCTCCGAGATATCGAACTTTGAATGCAAAAGCATCCTTTTCCATTCAACTGCTAATATCTCTGGAACTACTGGTCGCACAGCAAGCGGGTGCCGAGTTTCTTTATCTGCATACAATTTCCAATTAAGCACAGTCAAGAGTTAGTGAAGAAAAAATTTTTTTCCACCTCTAACATTGAATTGAAAAACGTGGAAAAAAGTGACTTTTTCTCCTTTTTTGGTTACTTGGCTGTATCTTCGCTAATATGGGCGGGAAAGCTAAGGTTTGAGGAAAATTTTACAGTCTATTGTTCCTTAAAGAACCCCCTAAATCCCTGGAGCGATCGGTTCAACGGTTTTTCCCGGACCAATTGATTGAAATTTTGGAAAAAATAAGGGACCAAGGTTTTTGTCCCTTAAACTCACCCTAATCCATTCAAAAATCAATAATTTCATTTGTTTTTCACTTTTTACTCAATTTTTTATTTTTTAAAAATTCATTATCAAAAAAAAATCGAAAAACATCAAGAAAATTTTTAAGAAATTTTTTTTTTGAAAAGTCGAAAAAAGTTTACAAAAATTTTTTTTTTTCGTTTTTAAGGAAATCAAAGTTTTTGTCAAAAACTTTGATTGATGATCGATTTACCGCCGGCATTAGCGTTACCCAAAGCATACCACGTGGAGGTTTCACGGTCGGATTTAAGTGCGTAAGCACAAAAGAAGCGTCGATCGATCGATCATCAAGTCAATCTTTGTTTAAGAATTGCATGGAAACCGGAGCTCAAAAAATTTTTTCACCAAAAAATCTGAAAACTAGAGTTTTCAAGCTTCAAAACCCTTTTTTTTAAATTTCCTGTACGATTATTTTTCACTGAAATACAGCCTGTTGAAAATCACCCAAAAATTTCAAAAATTTTTATGTTCCCTTAATTTTTGCGAGGAGTGTAGTAACCCCGTCTGCGCTAATGAGATACGCTGGAGGGGCACCAGTGAAGGGTGATCGATGAGGACGAAAACAGGCCAGTTAGCCCATCATGATGAATTCAACAGGAATTAATCATGATGATAGTTTCCAGTGGGAACCGCGAAGAGGTCGACCTGGTTGGATATATTGCTAGCAATGGGATTCTTCGTCTCCATTACTAACAATTCCTTTTCCCCCCACTTGTGGGAGACTGGGCCCTAAACTAGGTCAGAGATCTGTATCTCAGGAATCCAGGCCTCCAACTCAGACACCATGTACAGCTTGCATTAAGGCTAAAATTAGCGAAAACGAATATACAAAACAAAATAAAATGTGTGTGTGTGTGTGCGTGTGTGTAAGTGCGTGTGGGTATGTGCGTGTGTGTGTGGTTAATTACTGTTTTATTTCCATAATATTTTCCGTTTCTTGATAACTAAGGGAACTCAAATATTTTAAATATTACTTTCTCTTAATTTATAATTAAGAGAAAGTTATAATAAAAATAATAATTTATAATTAATAAGTAATATTAAAAATTAATATAAAGGTATTGGTCACGTGAATGAATTCGCAGGTAAAAACATATGTATGGTTATTATAAGTAGAAAAAGATTTAGCCAATACAAAGAACATGTAAGTGTCGTCGTGTGGCCCTGGCATAGAATGGGCTATCGCTTTTTTTTCCTGTAGGTGCCGTAAGAGGTAATTAAGGGAAATTAGTGGTCGAGGGATAGGCATATCCCTCTTAAAACAACACCAAAAGCCTAACTGCGGTTGCCAGGGGGGGAAAGGATTGTTAGTAATGGGGAGGTTAGTCCCCATTGTTATCAATATATTCTATCAGGTCGACCTCCACGCGGTTCCCCCTGGAAACTACCGTGACCAATTTATCATTAAATTCGTCACAATGGGCTAACTGACCTTTTCAGCGTCACCTATCACCTCTCATTGTTACCCCGTCAGTGTATACCGATAGCGCAGGCGAGGTTACCATACCATTTTAAGTTGCATAAAAAAACTGCGGTTGCCAACTCTCTCGTCAAGCGTGGTATCTACTGGCAAAATCTCCCTTCATAGGAGAGGATTATGTACAGCAGGGGATCGTTATCGGATGACGAATACAAGAAATATTTCAATCATTAATACTATTTCCTGTCAAACAAACAGCTTTTATTTTCTTATTTTTAATTAGCTATTATTTTCTTGGTCCCCACCAACTCATTATTTTTATTAATCATCGAAAGGTTAACTGAAAGAAATTCTTTTTATAGGATAAGTTCGCCATTATACTCATTATTTTTTTAAGGCTCCTGTATTCTATAATTTAAGCCTTTGTTATACAATAAAGTGTTAGAAACAAAACAAACAAGCGTATTGTGTGTGGATTGAATCCGCAATCATCGAGAGGCGAGGCATCCACTGCACCACTAAGGTAAATGACATTTAATACGGTATCATATCTACAAATTAATGTACAGTCGGCTGTCAAAATGTGGTATCGATCACACAAGTCGTTCGTATTAATGAGTGCGGGTTACGAAACTGTTCCGAGCTATGGGCTTGTGATTCATTAAGGGCGATATATCGTCCGCTCATACAGTCCCACAGACAGTTTCAGAACTTTTTCATAGACTAGATAATATTACAGATGGGATAATTACAATCTTACATCTTTATTTACCGTTTTAGTGTTCTATTATTCGCTGGTAAATACAGTTACTTTACTTCTTAAGACTGAAAAGGGACCGTTTTGAACCACGAGTACATCTTAATAAATATGAAATAAATATTTATTGATTTAAAAATGAATCAAGTTTTATTTATAAGTGTTTTTTTTTTTGATAGGTGAAAATTGTAACCATGGGATACGCTGGCGGAGCACCAGTGAAGGGTGATAGATGAGAATGAAAACTTATAGCCCATTTGATGAATTCATCAGGAATTAACCATGATAGTTTTCAGGGGGAACCGCGAGGAGGTCGACTTGGTTGGGTATATTGCTAGTAAAGGGATTCTCAGTCTCCATTACTAACAATCCCTTTCCCCCTATTTATGAGTGTTTGCCAAATAAGAGGGGCTAATGTTTTTTGGGTGTGGGTACGAATATATGTCTGAAATTTTGGGGCAATATTTATTTGGACTTTAATGAGGTATTATTAGATTCGTTGATTTTAATTATAGATGTATTATTGGTTACCTATCTATCGTATTTAAGAGCTGCACTCTTGTCGGTGGAGCTCTTGCCACTCACTACGATTTTCAGCGAGTCTCTTCACCTCTTGATACGACACGACACCAACTCCTTCCTTGATCTGCCTGATGTAACTATGTCTCGGTCTCCCTCTTCCCCTCCTTCCTTCTATCTTACCTTCTATTATAATGTTTATAAGTTCGTCGTTTTGTATCAAGTGTCCCAATATTTTTCCCCTTCTGTCCTCAATAGTTCTAATAATTTGTTTTTTTTCCTTAACCCTAAGCAGGACCTCCTCATTGCTAATTCGATTCCTCCAGCAAATTTTCTCCATATTGGTTACCATTATAAAATAAATATGGCGTCCATATCTTGTCAAAGTTTTGTGCACTGTCAGTTTTTTTGTGACATTGACATGTCCATTTGTATTGAAGGTACTTATTGTTCTTTGTTTTGCAGTAAAATAAAAAATGTTTACTTTTATGCCTATTTTCACTTCTGCCCTAATCATCGTGCGACTAAATACAGGATGTATAGCAATATTTTCGTAATACATTGCCGGCACGCGAGCCCGACACACGTGCGTCATCCACGACAAATGCAAATAAATGTGTTTTTATACTAAATACTTATAGGGTGTTTTAATTTTTTTAATAATTCACACGTAATTCTGAACATCAAACTTTTCTAAACATCAGGTATATTAATGAATGAACATGGGATGAATGATGATGCTTGGATGGGATGAAATAAAAAACAGTGCCAGTTAGTTATCTGTCCACCTGTTTTTTAATGGGTGAAAATGAAATGGTAACTCCGCCTGCGCTATCGGTATACGCTGGCGGGGCACCAGTGAGGGATGATAGGTGATGATGAAAGCAGGTCAGTTAGCCCATCGTGAGCAATTTCACTAGAATTCAGCAAGATGGTTTCCAGGTGGAACCGCATGGAGGTCGACCTGATAGAGTGTATTGCTAGCAATGGGTTCATTAGACCCCATTACTAACAATCCCTTTCCCCCATGGCCACCTATTATTACTTTATATCTGTTAATTATTATGCTGGTAGGTCTGCCATCACATAGTAATTGATTTTTATTCACATCAACTGAATTTAAAATACTTTTTCCAGACGAGTTCCTGTAGAGTGAAAGAAGGGTACAACAGCTCATACTAGAATAGTATTAAGTGAAAGTTTGAAAGATGTTTGAATGGTTTTTTTTTTTTACAAAATCGTATTAAATCGGCTGAATTGGTTTGAACAAAATATTTTTTATAGAAAACATTTTATCTTTGGACACTTGAGCAAAGATAGAATTGCAGCCAATAAATTAAAATTAGACTTATTTAAAAAAAGAATATCATGCGTTAAATGACAGTTACAAAAATGGTAAGCTCGTAAACAGTGGTATTCGAACTTTTATTCCACAATAAAGGTATAAAATTTCTAGATATTACTTTCAGAATAATTTATAAACATTTTCACAAATATTCAGATAATTTGCTTATTACATGTAACTCCAGTTTGCTATAAAAGAATATTTGTTTGATCGAATACCTTGAGTAATCAGTAATTTACATACTTGTGGAAGGTTAAGTAAGTTCGTTTCAAGAGCACAGTGCAAAGTCAATGGGGTCGTTACAGAGGGTTGCTAAGGTGGGAGAGGCCAATACACATAGCCTCAATTGATCGATTGAATATTTCTGGGAACGGCTTATAAGAAAATGTTTACAATTTGTTTGCAACTATTTTCAGCTTATGAGTATTTTGAATACCAATAATGGTGTATTTTACGTGAAATTGAGTGCAAAAATGTCGCAATGGGAAATAGTTCTCTGTTGAAATTGTGTTTTAACCAATGTTAAAAAAGAGGATCTGAATTCATGTGTAGATATTATTTTTGGAATTAGAAAAGAAATTGATTTTTTTTTTTTTTTATAGAGTTTATTTTCCTGATTTTGTCCGGGGACTGGGGAGGCTGTTAGCTTGTTTGTAGTTCTATTTTTTTTAATAATATATATACTTACATTTATTTTATAAATGTAGGTAATAAAGGGAGAATTAAAAAAGAAACATAATAAAATAACACTACCGCCAAGCAATTACGGTGTGCAAACAAAAAAAAAATGAAACACCATATAGTTAGTGTAAACGGCGTAAATTCGGGCAGAGTCGGTGCCAGGCCGCGCCGGGCGCACCCTGTATAATTGCCCGTCCGTCTACCACGTGTGAGCTATGTATGACTCGTTCATTTGCTTACAAAACTATAATTTCGTTTCCACTTAGGTAGAATTTCACGGTGGAATAGATCGGTTACTGTATTGATATCAGTATGCACGTGATTTGCTGATGCATATATTCCGATTGTTTTGTATTTTTTTTAATGGTTGATAATCCATTATCATCTATATCATAGTAACTCTGCCTTTATTAACGGTACATGCTGGCGGGGTATCCGAGAGGGAAGATAAATGAGGATGAAAAGCCAGATCAATTAGCTTATCGTGATTTTATTACACCTGGAATCCAATACCGTTTTTCAGGAGGAACCGTGATGTGGTCGACCTGGCAATATACCCATTGCTAGTTAAAGGGGATGGTAATTACTAACAATTCCTTTTTCCTTATGTTGTATTTAAGATATGATTATGGTATAAAAAGATTTGTTTGAGACGTTTGAATTATTGTGAAAGGATGAATGTTCAAAGTAGGTGGATATTCAAAGATGTCTTTAAGACAATACTTTTATTACTCGTATGAGAGATTCTTTGATATCAAGAGTTTTAGGCCCTCTTTCTACAGGAACGCCTCTGACGTGGTTTACTAGATGACTGCTTTATGGACCCTTCTAATATGGAGCAATCATTTGTAAAATAATCCAAACATGAACCATGAAAAATCCAAAGATTTAGTCTGGAATTTGATTTGTAACCACAGAATCACAGATACTTAAACGTTGTTCAGTTGATCTGTCACCGATCTGTAAACACGGCAACGATAGTAGGTAAGCAACAACTTCAATTAGCAATAGAGATATCACACGAATTGACACAGACTTTGCAGCAATCGACCGTCCTTCAAAATCGATTTGAACAGTTGATTATTTGGCAGCAACGATCAATAGGTCGTCGCGGAGTGGACACACGGGTCGCGGCGTGTCGCGCACACCGACCGCGACCGTGGGACTCACAGCTGCGTAAACGGAATGCAACTGTAACCAATCGATTACCAACAATCGATTTTTCAAAATAACGGTAGCCATAAGCGATTTACATCTCGATAGTTACGTAGCAATTTGTGAGCGTGATCGATGAAATTTCCTTTTGCGGGCAAACGTTTGCTCATTGAAGCTTCAACTGTCATTTCATAAGGCACGGCGACGCAACGGCACGAATGCGGCATACAATCGTAACGCGTCCAGTTTACCTGGACCTGTGTCCAGTGGTGAGTGTCCTCATATTAAATTTAATCGCAGTGCTGGCGTCGGGAATGAGCGGGTCTACTTAAGCCGGCTAAGTGACACATTGTCACCGGTCGCACGATTTCACTGTCCGGCCAGACGTGACGAGTTACGCGTGGTCGCCGTTTTTATTTCTGCCAATGACGGGTGCGAGGCGTGGTGCGGCCAGTGCGAATCCCCAACGCGGGTATGCCTCTGATTTAGTTCTTATTAGAGCGGCAAACAGTCTATTTTCTATTTCCCATTGGCACGTCTAAGTTGGTAGCAGTTTAACCGGTCGTAGTGGGAGTGATATGTATTTTTTTATGGTTTACACACGCCCACTGTCCGCGGCGAAATCGTCAATCGTGTAATCGTGTCTCAATTGCGTCGCGCAATTTCTAAATTGATTTTCGTTTTGTTGCAAGCGCAGTGTACGAGTCTTATTTAATCCAATTTGTGTTCATAAATTTCGTAATCACCATCTGGTTTTAATAATCTATGTACATTATATCTGAAACGTACTAAATACGTGCACCTAGTAGATTAATTTGTAGATAATGTGCATTTATGTATATGAGTACTAACGTTTTTAAACATAAAACACATTGGAACTTGCGTCAATTACATTAATAATATTAAAAATGTAAAAGAAAAAAATTTAAAAAATTTAGGTTGCAACATAATTAGATATTTTGTATAATTAATATCCAAGTGGCATTTGAATAGAATAGAGTAGGATAGAGTTAGCTAGAGTAGGGTAAAACAGGCTAAAGTAGAGTTGAACAGAATAGAAATAATCTTAATTCAATTAGTTTTTTTTAAAATCGCAATTTTTTATGATTATAATACTGGGTTCGGGATGTTATCTGGACACAACCATATACCATAGATCACAATATTATGAAAGTAGCTAAATTAAAAAAGTTTAGCTGTTGCAACATGATTTTGTCAATAGATACATTTCACTGCTGTATACATGAGATAGAATGAGATAGCAATATTTTATAATGTGCTTGTTGTATCGAAAACATATCTACCGATAGATTATTAGCCACTTGTCCAGCTGAGCTGTCCATTACTGGTCATGACTGTGTCCACCGAGACGTCGTTACTTAAAACATCACTTAACATCGACATTACAACAAAATGTAATCTATTGTCTCCAGTTCGATCTCTATTACATGAGTATCAAGTTCATTATTCTACCGAGGTATCGAGTTAACAGTAATATAATTGTAGTTAAAATTTGTAACGTAATCCGCTCGAGATATCTTTTAGATTCCGCTGTCTTTGATTCACCGTCGGCCATTGTGATTATGACATGACTGGCACATCTGTCTATGCGCACGCGCCGATCGCCTGCCAAAACGGGGGTCAATGAACGTCTTATCTGTCGTATACAATTTTTTGTGGTAGCTTAATGTTTGTTTACTTCTTCCTAGTAGTTTTGAATCAGCGTTTAGAAGAAATATGATTTGAAAAATCGTGTATTTGAGAATGAATTGAAATTGCGGTAAGTGGTTTTTTATGCAACTTAGAATTGCAAACAAGTAAATAAGCTATGATCAGTCTGATGGATGTCAGTCCTGATACCGTTATCTATGGACACAAACAGCATTATTGACGTGACACTGTGATGCTCATGGTACACTTAATGTGTTGCTGTTCCTGAAAATTCTGGAGATAAATTAATTATGGTGTAAAATTACAAAATCCCATACATTGTAATTTCATTGTCATATCTTATTTCAAATACTATTATACTATTATTAATTCGAAAGTTTGTGAGAATGGACAGATGTTTGTTACTCTTTCATACAAAAACTACAGAATGGAATTTAGTAAAATTTGGTACACTGATAAGTTATATCCTAATTTAAAACATAGGATATTTTATATAAAAATGCGTGTTAACAAATATATATATATAGATACACTAGTAAAAATTAAATTAAAAATGTAAATACATACAACCATGCAACATGCAAGAAATCTGTTAATTGTATTATCACGCTGAGAATGTATATCTACTTATTAAATATAATATTATTATATTTTTTTTTTATAAAGTAACACCCACAATATCGTAGAGAATTGCAGGTATGCTATCGGTCTTTTAAAAAGGATTATGCTCCTTTTTTAAAGGTTATGTTATCCTATCGGTTCGTAAATACTGCTGTTGGAAGTTGATTCCAAAGCGTAGTTGTGCGTAGAAGAAATGCTTTGAAAAATACACGGTGAAAGACCGCCACTCATTCAGATGGTTGCGTTGGAACATTAGCTTGTAGCGGGTTGTATGATAGTGAAACTCAGTAGCAGGTGTCAATGCGAATAATTACATATGATGCATTTGATAAAAGATGCGTAGATATGCAACGTCCTGCACAGTTTCAGTGGATCGGGTCGGTCGATTATGCATCTATTACCACGTTAATAGTCAGTTAGTTGGTCCTTCTTTTGCAGTATCTCTATATACTCGTACCTTACCAGTCGTTCCTCTTCTTTGACCTGGAATAAGTGACTTAGCACGGAGGTTAATAATGGAATTTGCATCGATTGTTTTCAATTTTAAAGATAAATTTATATTTCAGTTTAGGATATTAAAAAATTAAGAGGCTAATAGAATTATTTAATTAACAAGTACACTAATGTGAAGATAATTATTTAGATATTATCTTATATGACTATACGTATTTGTTGATAGCTTAAACATATCTAACAATATCCTAATTTGGACATAGAATATATAATAATACTCTAATATAATCCTAACATAATTAATTTTTTTTACAACGCAGGGGGCAAACAAGCATGCGGCTCATCTGATGGTAAGTGACTACCGCCGTCCATGATCACCCACAACACCAGCGGCATTGCAAGTGTGCTGCCGGCCTTTTAAAAAGGAATATAAAAAAAAGAAAATTAATATGTGCATATTATTTATATTTTATTCATATGAGACGATTACTATTTCTATTATAAGTCAAAAATGTCATATTTTTTTCTACCAAACAATTTCTTATAAGATGCCAATAAGAAAACAATAATCGCTAAGAAAATTAATTCTATATAATTATAATAAATGACAATTTTATTAACTGCGTAGTCCCGGCATAGAATAGGCCACCCCTTTTTTTCTCGTGGGTATCGAAAGAGGGCGAGGGATGGGCAGCAGCGTCCCACTTTAAACATCTCCAAATCGTAAATGCGGTTGTCAATCCGCCTGCCAAGCGTGGAAGCTATTGGCAACACGCCCCAAAGGTGGAGGGAGGCTTATGTTCAGCAGTGGATAATTAAAGGCTAATAGGATATGACAATTTTATAGGTAAAAAAAAAGTTTTTAAAAGTTTTAGTCGATTTTTTTACGGTTTATAATAAATTAACACAACAATTAAGTACTTTAGTGTAGTACCTACTTAAACTTTAATCTAACAACAATCGATTCATATATTACATAGCATAAAAGCATTGCACGATTCGGAATGATTCGGTTCCCAAGCCGAAGTAATGGGCAAGCTATCGACATGGCGTATCTCGATATATCGATAACATTCACACATAGCACACGCTCTAGTCGTCTTGCGTCAATAGCGCTGGGTTAGCGGGTGCTTTGTTGTACTATCGATTATCGACATCGGTTTTTCGACGGCCCGGCGGTCCTGTCACTCAAAGATTTTCGAGTTTTTGTCCGGCCGTCGATATATCGATGCTGCGGGATAAGTAGCTTTTATGGTTATTTGAATAATTTCCGGTTTGAGTTTTAAAATATGTAACCTACAGATGAAAGAAAAATAAAAAATATATTCTTATAAATATAATATAATAGTAACTAGATGATAGAATATCTGATGTATTTAATAGGATATAGGAAAAATATAAATGAGGAATTCTAATAAGAGCAATAGAAATAAAATTAAAACAGTAAATTAATTTTTATCACCTTTATTACTTCAATGACTGTGACCTATATGTATTTATATAATTTTCTCTTAGTAACATAGTTTTACTGTTTTCTATATGATACTAATCTAAAGATACGCTAGACATTAGGCTACATCTCTGTTTGAAACGCTTTGAGACTATTACTTTAGTTCGTTTTTTCAAGAGTTCTTTAAGAAAGTTAAAAAAGAGCGAAATTGTATTATTAATAGAAAGAAAATTAATACGTAATAAAATGATACACGTTCACGACTATATTCCTTAACGGGATTGTCAGATACATTTGTTGACAGTTGCCGTAATGGTGAACTCGATATGTTATTTTGCCAAGGATTTAAATCCAACATCGCAGAGGACAAGTTTATCGCTCCATCACCATAACTCCGGTTTCCGTCACCATTGAGCTTAAATATACTTTAGTATATTAGTAGTAGTAATATTTACAATGTTTGTGGTAATAGATATTGTTAAAAATTCCCTTATTGGTAGTTGCACTGCAACAGATGATAATATGTCGATAGTATTGCCAGTATTAAGTTGTGTAAAGACGTTCCATATCGCGCCAACCATCTGGAGCATAGATAGAGATTTTTTCAACGATGATGCCAGTGACAGCGCGCTCGACGTGTTTGAAACGTTTTTGACGCCCTTTATTCCCATGTGATAAAGACGAAAAATTATAAAAAAAATGTGCAAAATTAAATATGGATTCATATATACTCGTATGTAATTTTTACTATGATCATCATTTTATCTTACTAATACAGTAAAATTGTAAATTTATTAACATTGATATGAGGGATTACAGTGAGAGAAATAGAAGTCAAAGCAATAATTTTTAGAAATTTTGTCTGTCTGTATATATGTTTGTTCTGGCATCATGCAAAAACTACTACACTAAATTGGATGCGATTTTCACAGTATAATTTCTGAAGGTCTAACCTACATTCTGGTATACGAGTATGTTTTATCTTGATCTGCCATGTTGAATTCATTTATTTCATTATATATCCCACTTCTGAAATCCACGCGTATGAAAAAGGCGCAGCGAGAAAAAAGCTAGCCAGAAATGAAAATTAAAATAGTTTAATATTTTTTTTGTATATAACTATATACATATGTATTTAAAACTATGTATATAAAATCTTTTTTATGTGTCTAATGTAAATTATGTCCAATAAAAATTATATAACAACAACTACATGTATCAAACTTGATATGTTTAACATAACAATTTGTCAGGTAAGAGCGATATTTCTTCGCATGAACCTGATTGATTTATTATTTGCCTAATAATTTAATAATTATTTGCCTAATAATTATTAGACAAATAATTATAATTAATAGCGATCCTATTCTTTAACTTTGCCTGTTCGTATACAGTTTAAAATAGTTTTAATAAATTTATAACAATACGATGGCAGGAACACGAAGAAAAATATTGCAGTTTAAAAATAGAACAGCTAAATTGGATTACGCAACAGGGCTATTCATTGGCCACTCAGTTCAACGACCCGGCAATATTAAAAAGTTACGGACAATGGGAAAAGTAGGTAAATTTGAAAACAGAATGTCAATAGCCGGCGGCCGGCCGAACCTGCCCCACGCGCCCTTGACTTGCGGAGATAAAAAGGGGGAGATGACCGGCACTGCCCCCCCTCGCCCACTCTTGTACCCTCTGCTGCCCACGGTGGTTTATTGCTACTTTTATTGAGCCCCTAAATTTAGTTTGATGCAACTGGTTGCTTAGAAATAACAGGCTACATCAATCATTCTGTGGCAATATTTTTTTTTTATATTCGCAGTCGTGTGAAAGAAATATCTGATAATCATGATACTGATAGGTATATTTAATTTAATTTTAATAATATTTAATTAATTTAACAGGTCAATCTGTCATAGAATTATATTAATTTTTAAGAAGTTTGATTCTATTCGGTGCATTATATTACATTTAGTATTTAAAGAAATAATAGATTTTTATACGATTTGGTATTAATACATCATTGACATTTAAGATAATTTTTAATTTATGCTCGAACCATATAATCTACATTTTTATTACGAATATAAAGTGCCTTAATTACTTAAATTACCAGTCCGTACAACAATTATTTTTTTTATAATTATTAAGTGTTTTACTTGTCTGATAAAGCATTCTATTTTTAAATAATATCTATAAAAAAATATTGCTGCGGGCACAGGCAGTCACAGCTGATCGTAAAACTGTCCCCTCGGAGGGCGGCGACCTTGAACGCGCAACCCCACTATTGAAATTAAAAAGAAGCACCCGAGGTTACTGGAACTTTGCACTTTTAAAAATGGAATTACCAGTTACGCAACTGGAGGTTAATGGTCGCTGCTTTTTTTTATAATACTTTGAATTGCATAACTATATACATTATAGTAATCATTACCTACATTATTTTAAGAGTTGATATTGATCTTATAAGACAAAACTGTAAAATTAATACCTTCATGCAGATTACAGAATACACTATGACACCCTCATGCATTGGCTTTCCTGAGGTCTATGGAATTATGCCTATATATTCTGTAATTTTATTGTTACATAATTTACACCTTTCAAATCGAAATATTAATACAATAAGCAAGAAAAGATTAATAGATTCGACTTATATTATTTTTTATAGATATATCTTCCTCTGCTATAAAAAATATATATATTTAACATTCTTACAAAGGGGCAATAAGTAAAATAACCATGTCTTATTAGATTCGTTAACGATATTTTTAATCACTGTAGAATTGTCGAGAAATTAAAATGGACAAATTTTTGCTTGAGTAACATCAATATCATGACTTTATTAAAACGGATTAAGTAACTTTTACGAGAAAAGAAATCTATGATAAAAATAAAAGCGCGAAACGACAGAATTCTGGTATTTAGAATGTTGTTACTGATTTTTTTCTTTGAACAATAAGTATCTAATAGCTTGAAAATAATATAGTGATTTTGTTCGGTTTTTGGATTACAAAATCTTAGACAAGTATCTATTCATGTTTATCAATTGGTTTATGTCTTGTAGCTACTACCTATTCATAAACTCTCTCACGCTGCAGTTGGACGAGGCCACGAAAATAGAGGTGAATTTATTAACTTAAATATTATTATTATATACTTACAGATTATTTTTTGATTTGAAGAGGAGTTAATATAAATTATATTATTTATTTTAAGGGTGCGTTTTTCATTCAAGTAATTTGCTAATCAAATGTAAAAAAACCCTTGCCCTGCAGATAGGAAATATTCTGTATATATAATTTAAGATGATGCAAGAATTTAAAAGTACCTTTGTGTTATAATATTTCCTGAATGGAAACTCTTTTGTGTTCCTCTTAGAGAATAAATTTTATAATAGTATATAATATGAGACATGTAAATAGGTTAGACATAAAAGTTATATTAATGGAATCTATTTGTGTGTGCTGTACTTGCATGTGCATTCTGACTTTTTAAGTCAAGTTGAGACTTGGCAGTGAAATCACTAGTATAATACTTAAATTTTGAAGAATAGTGCCATATTAGGCATGCCTTAAGCATACTTTTATACTCTTTGTTAGTTGTTGTTCATACGAAACAGTTAAACATGAGGTGTGCTTCCATGCATGATATTTCGTGTGTATTCTTAAGAACTTAAGGTTTTGTGCTTCCATACTCTAAAATTTCACTCTCAAATAAAGTGAAACTTTTTAAACTGAAACACAGCCACGAATAGCAAGCTGTTTAGTGGTTAACAGAAGCAGAGGCAACAATGTAGAGTTTTATTTAAAGTTTCTCTCTGGTTAACACTCACTTATATATTTGTTTAATGGCCCAAAACTATTACAATCGGGGGCCAATGTCCACCGCGATCCATTGATTTGGCTTTCTTCAAGAAATCACGTCGAACGCCGGAAGACAATTCGACGCGCGCCACGTAGACCAGAACGCTCCTACTTTGTACACTGACCACTCGCTTACCCAATACAATGTAATCTCAACTTAAACTCTTTTAATTTAAAATATAATTTTGAAGTGGCAAGATTTTTATGAGATGAGAGATCGTTTTCAGTATTTTAATCTTTAACACTGTGCGTGTAAAGTCGATATTGTTTTTCAACGGTTGATTTAACAAGTATAGTGTGTCTTGAAGCATTTCCAATCTGTCGGCTCCTTCACGCGCGACTGCTACGGGTATGTTAACGCACAGTCACCATGGACAGATGCGTTCCGCCCTGATAGGTGGCTCTCCTCCCTATTGATTACAGTCGACACGTTAATAAACTTACCAGAGCCGGGATCGAGTGCGTGGCTTATCGTGCCCTTGAAATGTGTTTAATTTTACGCCGAACTAAACGACTCGACGTGACAAAGAAGTAAAAAACGTGACTACAATGATTTTATGTTATTATATAGATATTTTATATTTTAACAGAGATGTATTACATGGTCGCCATTATAACAGTTTCATAAATAAAACGTACTTAAACATAGATGTAACACGTGACATTCTTTTTGGTCATTCGATTCAAATTTACACTGTACAGGTGCAACAGACAAACATATATTATTAAATATTAACTAATAAGAGAAAACATATAAAAAACATAAGAAAATATTATTAAGAAATTATATTTATGAGATACATTGATTTATTCTTTACTTTATATTATGCAAGACTACGCATGTATGTAGCTGCGCACGCGCATGCTACGCGCTGCTACGTGACACGCGTTGATATCTTTTTATAGGCAACAACGTTATTGTTTTCAGCTGAAGTTTCAATCAACTTCAAAAAGAAGAATGTATTCAGCTATATTTTATAAACGTACGTAAAGATATATCTTGGTCAATTTTGAACTAAATTTGATTATTCTTTTTTTCAATCGACTAAGATTTCATTAAACCGTATTGTTTTCTTAGACAGATAATAATTTTGTCAAAAAATATAATTATTTTTTTTACATTAATTAGAATTCCAATCAAGTTGATAACCCATCCGATTTAAATTATTAAAAATTAGATAGATTATAGTCGTTTTCTATTCAGATCTTTTTCTCAAAAATATTTTGTAGAATTATATATATCATATATATCATATGTTTCGTGTCCAATCATACTTAAAAAAATAAATAAAAGAAATTACTTTAATTAAATTACATTCATGTCCTACAAAATACCTATTATTAGGAATGATTTTATTTATTTTCGTGTCTAACAAATGAAATTTATATTATATACTTATATAAGTAATATTTTTTTCAATTAAAAAGAAAAAAAAAAAAAACAATAATAACGCAGAGAACATGCAGAAAACCTTTTACGCTCCCCATCTCCCAGTAGAGTTCATTACACATCAACAACGAATACCAATCAAGCTTTCATTAGTCGCGAGCGGAACAATCAATATTCATATCCCATGCGAAATCTTCATAACGGGGCCTCCGTGTGGAGGCGAAAATAAAAAAAAAACATGATAGATGATCCCGCGACTGCGCCCGCAACGCAACGAAATTAAAAAGAACAAGTCATATCACTTAGCGCACACAGAAGCGAGGTTTTTATTAAAAATTCTACATATCTCGCGCGTCTTCACCGCTTTATTTAACCCCCCACCCCCCAACTGAACAGAGACGGTGGAAAAAATACAGTGAAAGAAAGGGACGGGCACGGATACGAAAATTATAATTGCCAAGTGTACGTAAATTAACACCGTAGATTCTGGGCATCTCGTTCACCAATGTGTCCGGCCATGTGTGTGAGAGGGACGGATTAGGTTTCAATGTACGGGATGAGTGATTTGCATACATGACTCACAAACACAACAATGGTCTCAGAAAATCGAAGGAAATACGATCGGTTTTCCGATACGCTTTATGCGCCGGTTGCACTCGCAGTGCGGGCCCTCTGCAAAATGGATGCATTCGGAGTTTTACTTGAAAACAATCCGTTGCGAATTAATGAACTCGACTACAGAATATATTATTTTAAATTTGAATGTAAATAAATAGTTTATGGTTTGTATTATTACACTATGGTAATATCACGATTATGTTTGTGTAAATGACGATTTAAAAGTTGAGTCTATTGCGAGTTCTTCTCAGCAAATAACATCACCACCCAGCTGTACAATCATATAAAATTGACTTATATTGAAAGATTATTCCTATTTTTTTATACGACTTAGAATGGAAAACAAGCTAACGGTCCACCTGATGGAAAGTGGTAACCGTCGCCTATAGGCATGAGCAGTACCATGGATATAACAGAGTATACTGTTTCGCCCATGATACCCCCCATGCGTTGCCATTCCTGAGGACTCAGATGTTATATAAGCCCACGCATGCCGCTTAAAAACCGATTATTGTCATTAATCATTTTAAAATTATCAATTAGCTAAGCTAAAATTAAGAGAAACACTAGGTGTCATGTCGTATAGGGAGGTCAAAGATATGGCCTGGGATAGAGCTGGCTGGAAGAAGATACATGAATTAGTTGCACCGATAAGAGAAAATCTTAAATGAAATAAACAAAATAAATAAGGAAGCTAAAATTATATATACCTAAATATTTTTTTATCATAAATTTTTTTCTTGTAGCCTAAACTAAAATTACTTTGTAGCGATATCTAAGGAAAAATCAGATAAATATCTCCTATTGGGATGAAAAATACTTTTACTTAGTTAAGAATGGATGATACCTTCGGACCTTTGGGGTACTATTTACAAAGTATTATTTTTTATTTTATTTATATAATTCTATTATATAAAGTATAAAACTGATTATTTATATAATAAGTAATAAATATAATGTCTAAAGCTAATTTGTCTAAATATATCATAATTTTGTAATCTGTCATTATTCCAATATATTGAATAATAAATTACATTTATCATTAATACATTATTGGTGATGAATGATATTCAATGTAAGTTTTATTATTTGTTATATTGATTACTTATTTAAATATAAATAGGGCTTGAAATATATTTTGTTTTAATTTGATAGGCATATTTTATTATTTTGACTATCAAAGACGATTAAGAACGTTATAGAAAATATTTAAAATCTTATTTAGAAATTTTATATCATCTAGTTTTTACTTGTGACTGTCTCCATGTTTATTGTCTCGGATAAAAGCCTACCCAATGAGCTTGGTAAATAGAAAGATAATATTCATTAGTTATTGAAAGAGTAACCATCTTATTCATAAAAATGTCAAACTTAAACTGTTTTGTCTCTTTCTTTTGAACTAATTTCTCAATTTAAAAGAAGGTGACAAAATACTCCTTTAGTTAAATTAAGTTTGAAGGAGGTTGTATATTTTATGAATAAGGTAAATATTATCATATCATATACATAAGATGATGTTATTTGATCATATTTTGTATTCTTTATTGTACTCAGTAATAGATAGATAATTTATTTACATTACTTACAGCACACAAATTACCATAAAAAAATACACATAATACACAGTAAAAGAGATAAAAGAATAAAAATAAAAAAGCACAAATAAGAATAACAAAAAAAAAAACAAAATATATAAACTAACAATCTCCTTTCTTTCCATGCCTTCATGCGTGATAGTCGTAATAATTAGAAATAATGTGAGCAAAGGTAAACTTATCTCTAAGAGAGGTTTCTTCCAGACAATCTTTCTTTAATGTAAATGGTTATTAATCTATTATGATGGCAAAAAAGCATACGGCCTGATCGATGGTAAACTGGATTACTGCAGTCTATAAACGCTTACAACACGTTGCTGATCCATAGGAAACCTTAAAACGCTCTTTTTAAAGCATCGGATGTTGTAGTCTCTAGGTGCAATAGGTTTCTTAACAAGGTTTACATTACTTCGCCACATACAAATATACAAAGTGAACTCGTGAGTATTCTTTTAAGAATGTACTTCTGTCTATAAAATTGGATGGTTTTCCCAAAGGAACACGGGCTAATAAATGATAAAATAATGTGAGACTACATGACGCATTCCGTGTTCTTAAGTTAGTAAGAGAGCCTTAAAATTTTTTGTTGTTTTTAAAGTAATGATTTGCAAAGTTTGTTTTTATGTTATATAAATATAATGTATTATGTAGATCTTAGACACCGACGTTATACAGTCGTAAATTCTATAACTTTTCATATTAGTCATCCATATTGTTTATCAAATATGCAAGTTAGTAAATCGCTGTTTAAATTAAGTTAGTAAAACTGACCGTTTGGCGTCAGACTGCGAATAAATAATAAATAATGTTATATATATATATATATATATATATATATATATATATATATATATATATATATATATATATATATATATATATATATATATATAACGGTTTTATAAACACCTAGTTCAATAAAACGTTTCAATGGTACAATCCTTTTGATAACGACAACGGTCGCTAAATTAAGCTATACTTTTAAATGCTATGCGATTTAAAAGAAGTTGTTATAGTGTAAAGAAGGTTTGGTAAACTGAATTAGTAGTTGGTACTATTTAAAAAAGGAAGCATCCTGTTGTGACATGTCCACAATCATCTAACAGCTCATCAAGATATACCTAAAGCGCGTACCGCCGCACGCACAAAACAATGGCGCGGCGACGGTTGACCTCGCGGCCGCGCCTCCCCATGTCTTGCCTCCCGCCCGGTAGCGCCGCGTGCAATTAATATGCTGAGGCGGCCGCGTTCACCGCGACACACATGTCTTGATCCTTTAATTTTTTTATATTAGGCTTATTATTACCTGTAATAATAATATGTAATTTCCTTTTATTGAATAATAAATGTCGATGTACAAATTTCACCGAATATCAACAATCGCCACTATTAACATACCATACATTACTCATTAAAGTTAACTGACTTTAATGACGTATTGAATTTCTTGTATCAGTAATTATCTATATTTAAATATTTATTCCGTTACCTAAAAGATTGAAATGGTTGCTTTCAGCAATAATGCTATCTTGTTGTTCCCAAATAATTAGCTTTAAAAATACGCACATATGTTTTATAATATACTCGTAGATCTGTTTTTACGATACAATTAGAGAAATAGTCATCATTACAAAATTTCTTCTCGTTAATATAAACGTACAGCCTGTTTCGTGGATTAAAATAGTTTTAATCTATATATCTAGATAGATATTTATTAAGACAATGAAATAATACTATTAATGGTTACATATATGTGTAATGTGAGTAGTTTTAAATGGATAAATTAAATAAATTTTATGTCATATATTATAGGTTCGTTTAATTAAACGCGAGATATTATCAGCATATAAGGATAATTAATGTATGTTTAAAATTAACAGAAATTAAGAACAATTTAAGATCTATAAAAGTCATATTATATGAGCAACATGCAGTAATAGTTAGTAAGCATAAAAGTCATAAATATGTAATTTTTTCATAAGTAAATACGATTGGTTATTTACAATTTGACGATTTAAAAGTGCATGTAAACAAGTCTACTTGAGTAAAGATGATTTGAATTTAAACTTGACTTTGTACAAATTTAGTTCTGATTTATAAAACGGTCTTTGAGTAAATATATATAATTTTTTTAATTAAAATATCTAATTACAATGATCAAGCTATAGCGGTTGACACATAACCCGTCCAAGTTTTCTTTTGCGAAAGAAGAGAGAGAATTTTTGATCAATAATTGTCACTGGGCGGCCCCCCTCACTCCGCTGGCTCTCGGGGGGGTGAGGCGGGCATCTGCGACGGGGGGTGACCAGGGAGGGGGTAATTACGAGTGCGTTTTGTTACCGAGATGATAGGCGCGAAAAATGGCTTGCGCGTGCCTTTACGTGTCTCCTCTAGTTTTGAATATTCAGTCGGCCTCTCGCCTGATGAAATATTGAATAGACGCCGTAATTTATTCTCCAAGGAGAGTTTTCGAACGGTCCGCGTTCCGTTCGGATATTGAAATTAGGCGCTGCTTTGCCTAAGAAAAGCGTTTGTTTGACGGGTGTCCTGAAGCGGCTCTATAAACGTCCAATGACGTCGAAATTATTCTTTCCGACTTTCATTTTCTTTTGCCAGTGCAAATAAAGATATATGAGAGCTTCTTCTTTATTATTCTTTAATTGCACACAATGAAAGTAACAAGTTTAACCTACATCAGAGGGAGACTTTGTACAGAAATCGTTTGCTTGGGTACCTCTGTCTCATTCGTGTTTCTACCGTAAAGTAGTTTTAATAGCTGTGTATCGGTTTGAAGAGTGGGATATGGCAGTGAATTTATAGGGTACAGAGGCATAACAACTTACTCCTCAGGAATGGCAACGCGTAGGGATATCGTGGGTGAAACAGTATATTCTGTTATGTTCATGGTACTGTTATTGTCTATAAGCGATGGTTACCACTTTCCATCACATGGGTTGTCCGCTTGTTTGCCATTCTATGTTGCATAAAAGGAAAGTTAATAGTGAAGTAGTGTGCGAGTTGGTAGTTTAACAAGAAGATCAGAGATTTTTAAGAGATTTTTTTAGCATACGGGTACCATAGAATGATGCCGTGTGGTCCTAGCACAAAATATGCCACTCCTTCATTTTTTGTGGGTATCGTAAGAGTCGAATAAGGAAACTTATTGGTCGGACGATGGGCATAAGCGTTTTTTTTTATACAACTTAGAATAGCAAACAAGCTGACGGCCCACCTGATGGAGAGTGGTAACCGTCGCCTATAGACATGAGCAGTAACATAGACATAAACAGAGTATACTGTTTCGTCCATGATATTTCCCATGCGTTGCCATTCCTGAGGACTCAGGTGTTATTCTTCTGTACTCTGTAAATTCACTCCCATATTTCACTCTTCAAACTGAAACACACCCATGCAAACACAACTGCTTTACGGTTGAAACACGAATGGGACAGAGGTACCCAAGCAAACGACCTTTGTACAAAGTCTCCATAATGACAAACCATTTTTATCCAATACTTTAATAAATATAAATAAATAATATTAAAATTATTTTAATAAATAATTTATTAATAATAAATACCTAATATTAGTTACGTTTTTATAATTCACTCTTGTATTACGTATATTAAAGTGAGTTTATTTGATTGTTTGGTGCTTTAATGGTTAAACTAATTCTAATAAAATGCATTCACTACTAAGTGAAACTTATACCACTAACAAAATACTAATTACAGATTGTGATGGTAAAGTATAGAGACCAATTTATATCCCATTCAATCAGGGATACGTTGATTGAATGGGCTGAAAAGTATTCAATTGTTGTTAAAAGTATAGATTTGAAATACTTGAGTTTAGAACGTCCGGCACTTAGCCTATTTAGATATCGCGTGCACGTGCACTTAACAGTGTCTAATTAAGGAGTCGCGAGCTAAGCATGAGGTGAAGTGGCGCCGAATATGAAGAACGTACAGAGTGCGTACAAACAAGCTATTGCACTTAGCGAGAGAAAATATGCAAATTCATGATTTGCGCCAGTAGTGAGTGTGCGTCATGTGGAGCACACGGCCGTCTGAGGAGTCGATGGAATAAATAATTTAAAAAAAGATTGTATCACCAAAAAAAAAATTTGCAATTAAATAAAATTAACGTATTAAAGCGATTTTGATAAAATCTCTATGGTACCAATATGAAAGTATATACTTTGCAAATAAATAAATAATTTTACGAATCGGTTTATATAACTGACGAAGGTATATATGTATATAACTGACGGCGTTGTGAGATAATAAACGTAAAAGTACAACTGTATTGAGAAATTCCTTTATTTTGAATTTAGTTAAAAAAATACATCAATTACAATTAAATTAATCAGCGAACGTAACATAAGTATCCAAGTTGTATAAAATCAGAACGAGAAGCGACCTATATATAGTCTATGGAAATCTCTTTCACGAAACAAGATTTGAAAATTGTGCCCCTACAAAAAAAGCTTCTATTATGGCAAAATCAATTACTGTGATTTAAAAATTAAAGAACTAAACCAATTTTCATAAAATTTATATGGAACCAATGCGTAAGTATATGCTTTTGGATAAAAAAGAATTCCCTAAATCGATTTAGATTTGACCGAGTAATGAGGTAAAAAACATAAAAAAAAACAACTGAATCAAGAACTTCCTAATTTTTGAAGTCGGTTAAAAAGTGAAAACAGTGTGAATAAACTAACTTAAATAAAGAAATATTTAATTGATCTCTACAGATTTTTATGTGCCAATGATAGCGCCGTAAGGAGAGGGTGGTTAATGAATAAAAAAATCCCGTTTTTTTCTTCATAGCTCAGTGATTAGTTACCCTCATAATGAGTAGTGTTCATGTGTGAGTATATACATATGTGTGTGCATGGGGGGATGTGGGGGATGTTTAAGTTTACGACAGTGATAAGGGTCGAAAGATTATGGCTTTTTTCGTTATCGATCGTGCCCTAAATAATGAAGGCAAGTGCATTATTTGCATACAGTTATATTTTGCTCTTATTTTGAATTTGTCAAGTTAATTTTTTAAGTGTCTTTCAAAATCGTTACATGGTTACTATAATATAAATTGTATGTAAAATGTTGTAAGTGTTAACTTTAGTGAGTAACTGTTTGTTATTACAAATAAATACCTAAATAGTAAGATTGTGTTCCACAAAAAAACTGACTTCAATCGTGGAATAACCAGTTATTTTGATTTAACTCAAATGAAAATAATTGGTTATTAATAATTGCAATTTTATTGGTGTATAAATATTATTTGTGTATATATTATATAACAGTAAATATTAGTTATAGATATGCTTTCGCTACCGCATGCATTAGATAGAAACGAGACAGCAATGTTATTTTTTCTCATACGGACGGAAATGAAAACATTTGTAGATAAAAACGTTTACTGCTTATCTAGGGAGGTTATATTTATGATTTTAAATCTATATTAGAAATTGAATGGTATTCTTAAGCATAAATGAAACTAATATGTAATATAATATATAATATAAAACAGAGTAAACTAAACTATGTCTGTATAGTAAAAGAATATGTAAATCTGAGTGGTAGAATAGACTAAGAGTCGACTTGTATGATACTATTGATAATATAATATGTAGATGCAATTTTAAAGTTTAACAACTATGTCATCTATTATGGAATATTTAAATATTACATAATTTACTAGAATTTCAATTGTCCAATTAAATTTAATAATAACTATGTATTTATGTGTTATTTATTATTTTTATTGGCAATAATTATGAAATGAATAATATGTGGAGTTTAAATAAATTTTAATAAGACCCGTTTGCTTGGGTACCTCTGTTCTATTCGTGTTTCAACCGTTAAGCAGTTCTGTTTGCATGACTGTGTTTTGGTTTGAAGGGTGAGATGTGGCGTGAATTTACAGGGTACAGAGGAATAACACCTGAGTCCTCAGGAATGGCAACGCATGGGGGTATCATGGACGAAACAGTATACTCTGTTATGTCCATGGTCATGTCTACTACTGCTCATGTCTATAGGCGACGGTTATCACTTTCCATCAGGTGGACCGTCAGCTTGTTTGCCATTCTAAGTTGTATAAAAAAAGAGGCGGTAGTAATGATTTTTAGAAGTTTTGTCTGTCTATTTGTATGCTTGTTCCGGTATCTAGTGTTCCAATTGGGGTCCGAATTTCGCAGTTGTATTTATGAAGGTCTTGTTTAAAACCTTGGATATATGTTATTTTAATACGCCATTTAGAAGTTCAAGTTCTCCTACATTTGAAATCCACGCGTACCAAGTAAAAAGCTATGTATTATGTACACATACTTTTTATAAGATGTACTGTTAGATTTTATTGCTTATTAATAATAGGAAAATTTGCACAGATACAATTACGGATTGTAATAAATGTGATAAATATACAAAAGCCTCAATCTAATTTTCTAATATCAGTATGGGAAGCTTTAGATTAAGAAGAAAATGCGTATAAAGCGAGAAAAGTTGAAATAGCCCAGTTTTTCCCACCCGCGTATAATGTTACCGCAAACGACGTGTCAAGGTGAGCCCAGAAATTGAGTATCATATATAAATATGATTCTGTACTAGTGATGGACAAAGTGTTATTAACTGTTATTCGGTAACAGGGTAACAGGGTAACAGTTATTTTTGTCACTGTGAATTAATAGCATTTTTATTATTACGTACACTTGTATATTTTTTATAATGTAATGCATTTTAAAAACTTGATTACAATTAAATATTATTTTTATTCTACAGTGATCTATTTTTTAAGCATTTTCATTCAAATATTTATATAAGACCATGTGGTCCCAGCATAGATTGGACCATCCCTTCCTTTACCGGTGTTTTAAGAGTCGACTAAGGGAAATCAATGGTCGAGGGATGGGCAGTAGCGACCCTCTTAAAGCATTATTAAAAATCCTAACTGCAGTTGCTAACACGCCTGCCAACCGTGGCAACTATTGTCAAAACTCCACTTACGGGGAAGGCTTATGTTCAGCAGTATCAGTTCAGATCTTTAATTTTTTAAGTATAATATATAGTCTGTAATGCTCGCTAATAATATAGTATAGTGTATGTGAATTTTTAAAATCGGAATTAGTAGTTTTCGAGTTACAAATAAACATACTAAAAATTAAATCATTCCTCTTTACAATATATAGATAAGTGATAATGATCCAAACGATGCATAAAAGAAATAATATTATAATGTTTTTTTTTTTATATTAGTATATAAGGTCAAGTATAATTTTAATTAAATATACTGTGGTGATCTCGGTAATATTTGTAATATTTCTTAAAGTTATATTATTAATGTCTGGGCTATAGCTACCATTTTCCAATCAGTAGGCCAACAGTTTCTTTGCCTTTCCAATTTATAATGAAAAAGGTATGAAAAATCGCGGTTATATGGTATAAATTGATGAAAGAACAGCACATATACTTGTGTATCAAGTGACACGAAGCATGTGACATCACTACTTCATACTGCCTTAAGGAATGGGGACTTTTTACTTTTCCCTCCCCATTCGGGACACGTGTCCGTTATATTTAGACCCTTACGATTACCTCTGGTGCCGAATTTGTTCCCTAAAATTGTATATAGAGGGCGGCACGGTAGCTCTGCATAGTCTAGTTCAGTCTCAAGTATCTAAGGATATAAGAGTGACTCAAGTTATATTAAGAATGTGGAGTTCGTACCGTTTTTTTTTACTTTTACACTCACTTTGTTTGTTGACTTCGACTTTTTTGACATTGTCGACTTTGTGTGCCCCCTCGCAAGTTTTTCTTTTTAATTCTTGAGGCGTCCGCGTGTATGTACCTGGCTTACACCTTCGAGCCGATGTATATTATGCGCCTTTATATTTTTTTACAGTGTATTAAGGGATTTTTGTTGAAGGAGAGCTACGTGTGCTTTTTGGATTACGATCTCTTTGAAGCCATGATTAAGGTTTTTAGGATGCGTTTTGTTTGTTTCGGCACAAGGGTTCCCCTAAAGTTTCATATTTAACTATACCAGGTATGCCTTCTGTAAGAATCTTAAGCTTTTTTTTTAAACTAGTCAGATCTCCGACTTCGTCTGTGTCTATGGAATATGGAGCTTATTGATCTTATACGTTTCAGATATACCATCTGCTAAATTGTATGCTAATTTGTTGGGCAGTTAACACGTTAAGACATAACAGAAAAACACTCCCATTACGTAAATACAAAATGTTATAAGATTCTTTATAAAGATGTTTTGTTATCAATGAAATGAAAATTATAAATAAAAAAAAAGCGTTTATTACCAAAGGAATCACAAAGACATAGAGCAGAAACATTTCTTTGAATTATATTATTATAAAGTTTGTATTTGACTTTTTATCTCTAGTATACTCGCAAAATAATACGGTTTTAATATTTTGCTAATATATCTATGAATAACAAATAATTAGGCTCGTTTTACAGAACCGTTGGTTTATGAAGAATTCTAACGGTTTTGTTTTTATTTTTAAACAATAAATAGCCGATGCCATTAACCCGGTCACAGCTACTTCTAGGAAAACATAGATCGCTGTTTGTCACAGTAAAAACCGAGGAATTAATTAAAAAAAGTACCGCTGAAAATGAGTAAGCGATTGGTGAATTTTGAAGGCAATTGAACAGTTTTCGACTTTATATGTAAAGATACAAGAGTCATATAGGTTGCATATAAACTTGTAAAATCTTAATAGTGACCATTGATTTCATCTAAATAGATGAAGTCAGATGGAGCGTATCGTGCAACAAACTGCTCAAGTCAAAAAATGAACAAAAAATTTTTGATGTACTAGGTGCACGTAAATTGGTATTAAGCAATGAGTTTGGAGCAAAGTCGGTAAAGTAGGTAGATCAATTACTGTAATTTTGTTTTTACAAATTAATAAAAAAAAAACCGTAGTGTAGTAAAATTGCATGGAATTTTATTTAAATGTTATCATTTCCAATTGCATATCATTAGTAGTTATTTACTATCAAGTATTCAGTTGAAAATAATTAACAGATTTATAGCTGTCTTTAACAAATAACTGTTTAGTGTAGAAACTGTTTCTGCTATGAATTGCATGCTCTACTGAGTCATGAGATTATAAGATACATTTATGTATATAATATTTTTATTTCAATTATTTTATTAATTATAAAACGATAGTCCTAATATTATCACTACTTCTGTGATCGTGCCGCTTTCCTAGATTACATCATTATACTGGAAAGCCTTTGACATGGTTTACAGAAGACAAATTTAAGTGCTAAAACGCAATCAGTCAAAGTACGAAGAAAGTGATAATCACTATTGATATACATATAATAAGTTTCATTTTTCTTTGTTCTTGTTTTTTATTATTTCAGTAGTACAGTATAAGTATATATAAAAAAGCTATGTCATACCATATTGTATTATCTGTGATAATAGACAATTTTAACTATATAAAATTAAGCAAAACTCGCATTAGAAATTCTAATTTTGTCACTTTATCTTAGAAATCAGTGAAATTTTGAAGAGGAAACGAAAAAGGCGGGAAGAAAAAAAAATAGTAGTGCATGTGTTTCGTATTCGCGGGTCGAGGCGCTCTGATAATGCAGAAATTTGTGCAAATACCTCTAGACGACGGAAGTCTCTTTGTGTCTGTGTTTCGTATCTGGGCCTTTACTACGTGATTTAGTAGTGGCCAGTGCAACGAAAAGAAAATTTTAAATTGTATTCTTATTTTTGTGTTCTAAATTTAAATTGTGGAATTCTGATATAGCGGTGGCAAAACATTTAAAACAGTTTTTTAAGCAGCTTTAAAAAAAGAGGATTTTATTGCCAATTCTAAACATAATTTCATAATTATTATTTAGAATAAAAAGTATATTAAATTATTGTAATCCTAAATACTTTCTATCGAATTATAAACCGCGATGCATCTTAAAGCGATCGTTAAGTTTACCTATCGGTTGAATGAATCCGATCACAAAAAGACCGTAATTTGCCACAAAATTGCGTACCCAGAAGTACGTAGGCAAGTAAACCGGATAAAAAACGAAAAACGGTGGTCGTCGGCCGACACATCGGCACGGAGAATCGGCCGCTAACCCCTCCGTTGTTTCAGGCCAATCACATCTGGCCACTCACGATGCGTTTTTTTTATTTCCCAGAAGTTTTTCGAGACACAAGGCCGGTAATTATCGTCTTTAATGTTATTTTTCTAATTTCACCTTTCACGGACGCTGCCGCGTCTTAGTTTTTGTAATCCGATCAGTTTTGGAAGTTTTTCTGCTATCGTTTTATTAGGATCCAGAAATAGCCTGTGTAATTATAAAACTTCTTAGATTTTCGCGGTTGTTGAATAATCGTGGTTAAGAACCCGTTAAATTATGTATATGTGTGTAGTGTTTATATTGTCATAATATATAATCTATTTATATTTAACTTGTATTTAGTTAATATTACATTTTGTAAACTACTACATACTATTACATTTTCGTACACATTTATTACAAAATTTTGTTTTTTCACTAATTCGACCGCGTGATTGAGGATTAGGAAAACTAATTAAATATACCACTTCTGTATGGTGTATCTAGGTAAAACATACATTTGTATTTATGTTAGATCTTTAGAAATAAAACAGTGAAAATTACATTCAATTTGGTGTAGCAGTTTTTGCCTAATGCTGGAACAAACATACTGACAGACAGATATACAGAGAAAATTGTAATAAACATTATTTTGGCTTCTGTTTCCCCTACTAAAGCCTTTTACATATATTTTTTAAATATTTTCTATATAAACATATAATCCAATTACAAATTTATTGGGTTACATTGTAATTTTTTTTTGTTATTTTATTTTTATCTACCCATACAAGGATTTCGAAGTTAACTTTTTACGAAGCAAAAGGTATCGATTGTTTTTCGTGGCAACCGTGTAGGGAACACTTCGAGTTGTCTAGCTGTCATAATTTGACTAGTTCATAATTCACAAACACACAAACCATCAGCAGGTCGTGAGGCTATTCCCTTTTCGACCGCAAATTTCCTGCCTTCCGCTGTGATTGCAGGAATCACGGTCCGCTCCACACACCTGCCTCTAGTAGATTGTGGATTTTAAACGAGTTCTATCCATTGACAACTATAGCGCTATAATATTAAATCCTCATCATGTAGATAGGCGTACCTTTGAAGGGATATCCTCTAGTCAATCTTGAGAACTCGAAAGGAGAAAGTATTTATAGAGTTTGTATATAAAGTATAATATATACCTCTAGTGCAATAATAATTTGATAAATACAAATAATAAGTTATATAATTAATAGATATGTACTTTGTATAATATAAAAAATAAATAAAATTAAAAAATAAACATGAATATATATGCGTAAAAATATACAGGGCAAACGAGCAAGCGGCTCACCTAATGATATGTGATTGACGCCGCTTATGAGCACCAACTCTTTTTTTGAAGGTTATTTTAAGGTTCAGAAATACTGCTGTTGGATGTTGATTCCAAAGATATATATATATATATATATATATATATATATATATATATATATATATATATATACATATTATATATATATATATATATATATATGTTTAATTACATTAAATATAATTACGAATGTAGGATATGTAGTCACAACATTAATAAAATAAATAAAGGTCTATAAGAAAAAAACATATCAATGTGTAAAAATATATCATTAAAAGTTATATTTGGTTATCAACTTATAAATATAAAAGAAAATAATCCTCTTTTCCCTATATCTGTAATTGTTCCATTTTAAATACACATACTTTGTGTAATCTTCTTAAAAATAAACCATGACACGTAATAATGGTTATTTACAAAAGGGAAAACGAAACTGATTCCGATAATCCTGTGGTCTTATATCCTAGGCGTACGTGTGAACCTCGCTACCGACTGTAACCACAAACAATTGTCCAAGACGTGATTATTTTTTTAATGGCAGCTTGTGTCTCTATTCTGAATAGTACGTGTGTACCAAATTTCATGATAATTTGTTGAGCTTTTTTTGTGCAACTTAAAATGACAAACAAGCTGACGGTCCATCTGATGGAAAATGGTAAACGTTGCCGTTAAAAATTATCAGTACCCTGGACATAACAGAATATACTGTTTCGCTCATAATACCCCTCACGCGTTGCCATTCTCTGAGGACTCAGATGTTATTCTTCTGTACCCTGTAAAATTCATTGTCATTGACTTATTAGACGGATAATTATAGAGTTAATTTGCATTACTTACAGCACACAAAAACAGGCATAGATAGACATATACAAAAAGCGAGATAAAAGATATACAAAAAATATACATAAAAGAGACTTTTAAGAAACTAAAAATGGATGTATTTGTTAAACTTACATCCATATCCTTACTAATATTATAAAATGTGAAAGTGAGTTTGTCTATTTGTTTGTTACATCTTGTCGCCTTAACGCTTTGGTTAACTAAGCACTTTAAAATTTTGCATACAGGTATTATATGGAATGGAGAGGGATATATGTAGGCTATTTTGGATTCCGGTCAGTGAACATAACCAGAGGGCCTGCCATGAAATGTTTTCCGAAATTTCGGAGCCAAACGAAACACAAATTTGATGTTAAAATTACATTATACATGCCGTTTGGAAATATTAAAAATGTTAAAATATTGTTCCTTTGGACTTTTATGATAGGATGTATGACGAACGAAATGTTAAACTCGATTTATTGATCCGATTTTGGTATAAACAAAATCACGAAATTGAGTCCGAAATTTCGGAATTTCATTTCATGGTAGACCCACAGGTTACGCGGACAAAGTTGCGGATAAAAGCTAGTTTGTAATTATGTTAGTAATATCAGTGGTATTAGTAAAGAATGATGGTATTCAATAAGAGGCGAGATAATAGAGAAGATATTTTCGTATTTGTTATTAAATAACAATTTTTAATTCACAAAATGTGAATTGATTGTTGTTCTATCTATACCTAAGATCTTTTTTAAAACTAAACTGTTTGAGTTTTACAAACGATATATAAATTTGGTCATATCGTCTATAAAAACTAAAATATGAGACTGATTGCATAGTTTTTTTTTTACCTTTCATTTTCACAAACTTTATTTTTATTGAAGTAAGTGATACGGGACCTTTATTACACCGTGTTTCCGCTCTAGAAAAAAGTAATATACGCGAACAAACGATTTAATTATACTTAAAAATAGTTTTGTCAACTCAATTCCGAGGCGAAACATGGCGCGTTATCGCTGCGATTTATCTGCAGTTTCAGGACGTGTGAACACGGTTGCTACGACCGCCTTTTTAACTGGATAGGATAATATCACGCGCCCTGTTCATTGTGTGCGACCACGGTGAATTAAACTCCTTCAAATTGCCCCCTATTCTGTATGGGGCTGGCTTGAAAATGTAGATAAATTAGAAAGTTAATAGTGATAGAAAATCGCCTATTATCGAAATGTACATATGCTTTGATTGTTCCTTTGTTTGTAATGGATAAATTAAAAAAAAAATACTTAAACGATTTAAAAAAAAAAATAACATATAGAAAGCTATATTATCAGCGAGTAATATAGTAACATAAATTGTTTTCGAAATTTCTATCTACATGGGCAAAGCCGGGTCTGATCATTAGTATATTATAATTATCTATTATAATATGCGTATATTAATATTGATTGAATATATTATATATAAAGCTTCTATGAATTTCATTGTCATATTTAATATTAACTGGAGTAGAGTAGGAGGAAATATAATATAGTAGAAATAGTTTGAGATGATTTTTTGCAATTGTATTGCTATACAAAATATAATTCATGCCATCCATATAGTACCCCGGTCATACACTTGTTTATAATATTCGTTTAATAAAAAAAGCACATCAATTGTCTTTCAATTTCTGAAGTTCTTTAATTAATAAATTTGCATAAACAAATCTACAATAAGCCTTTATTATTTAGAAGCCGATTAATGTACACGCGAAGATTGTGATTCGAATGAGATTCGGATTAAATCAAACGTGAAAAAGGTTTAGGTCATCAACATTAGCATTTCTTTAAAAAAGGGATGTTTCTTTAGGGTCGGCAACGCGCGCGTAAAGCCCCTGGTATTGCAGGCGTCCATAAGCTACGGTAACCGCTTACTATCAGGTGGGCCGTATGCTTGTACACCATCTGAGTTGTATAAGAAAAAAAAAACATTAGTATAGCCTAAAGCGAGTAGATTGCTAAAAGCTAATTTATTCATTTTTATATGTACGAACACGGAAATGCGTGCGTGCCGAATCGTAGCTTCCAAGACCCGACTATGAGATTGTATCGTATGCTTTCGTTATTAATTACACCCAAATAACGCTGGTAGAAGGGTTTGTGAGCATATTAACTAGTATAATTTATCGTTCACAAGCGATACGTGCTGATACGTATTTTGGTAATGCTCGGACTGATTTTTACGATGTAAGACACGCGAGCCTTGAAATACGTAACATGCTGTTGGGTATTGTTGAGATTGTAACAATAAATTGAGTAGATTTTATTATGCACGCACACATTAAATAATTACGCTGTCGTACACTAAATTATCTAATCTGTGCAGTGTTTAAGGTTACACTTCAAATATCGAACACAGTCTAGTATTCAAGAATGGCAACGTATGAGGGAGTATCATGGATATCAGAGTGTGTTCTCTGATGTACATAGTCCGGTTCATATTTATAAGCTGTGGTTATCACATTTCGTCAAGTGAATTGTCAGCTTGTTTGCCATTTTCAGTAATATAAAGAAGTAAAACTCTTTGGAAAGTACTCGAACTTTTTTTTTATTTTAGAACCTATCATGTGTATCATATCCAATTTTGTGCATTTTGATTATGGATTGTCTATGCTTTTACACACTATTTAATTTAATATTAACAGATATATTATTACTCGTTTAAAGAATAAATGTTAAACATATACTAAACAGCGAAACAAAAATCTGGTTATAAGTATCACTGTATAAACACAATTTATCGCATAGTACCTTATTTGGTGAATAGAAAGATTTTACAATTTTTTTTTACATTTTTATGAATTAATCTGATTTAACTATGTTAGAACTAACATATTATATTCTGTTTTTATATAATAAGATGATTAGAATTTGTTTGTTTTTAACACTATATTGTACTGTAAAGTCTTAAATTATAAATAGGTACCGAGGTCTTAAGAAAAGAATGAGTACAATGGCGGACTTATCCCATAAAATGGATTTCTTCTAGTCAACCTTTTAGTCTCTGATAGAAAACGTGAATTGGTGGAGAAAAATATAGCTAATTTAAAAAACAAATAGAAATATACTGGACAACATAACACAATGATACCTAATACATTTAAAATAATTATATCTTTATGTATAACACTTGTAAAGAAGTACATAAACCTCATGCTTAGTTTATAAATATAAGAATACAAACAAAAAGGAATTATTATAATACATATTTCTAAATACATAACCAAACATCCATACATACAAGTAAACTAAATTCCGACAACTGCAAAATATTGTTGTTATACTTAAAATATTATTATAACAACGGTATAGAAACTTTTAATGTGTAATTTTGCTGTCATTTTTACTATACACTTAGTTTGATAAATAAACTCGACTCTGGGGAGTAAATTCGAAACTGTACTTAGACAAATTCGGCTAATTGCTGGCCTGAAAGGTTATGAATAATTTGATTTAATGTTTTAATAAGTTTCAGGTGCTCATTTTGATTTAGGGCGTTGTATAATTTTGCTTAGAATTAAATAATATATTTAATAAGAATTATTTGTAAATGGCTTTTACCTACGACTTTATCCGTATGTTTGGGATATGTTCACTGATCGGGATAAAAGATAGTCTATATATATATATATATATATATATATATATATATATATATATATATATATATATATATATATATATATATATATATATATATTACCTTGGACCTACCTTGGTATATTGCAATACCAAGGTCTTCAATGGGGATATGGTTAGTGTATGGTGATTATATATACCTTTTAACGTACTTATTTATTATTTATGTTTTTTATTTATTTTTATATACAGTAATAATTAAATTACTGTCGAAGTTTATAATTGAATTTAATCATAATAAATCAAAATTGCAAAATATATACGTTTCATAATAATGATTAGACCGAGTGCAACCAAAAATTAGAATACATTTTCTTCAATGTTAAGCTGTACAGATGCTCTAAAAGAGATTAATACTTTACAACATTATGATTTCTGTTTCTATTTTATTCTATTCTAAAAATGATGGCGTAAAGGTCTAAACTTATATTATAAAGAGAATAGAGTTGATTTTTCTTTATAATGAATTAACTCAAAAATACTTAACCGATTTGAAAAATTATTTTATCTACAGACAGCTACATTGTTAAAGAATATCGTGGGTTATATTTTTTTAAACTGTGCTAAGGTAATTTAAAAGTATTTCATTGACGTCGGATATTTTAACAGTTATAGGAAATCTTCTTCTTATAGGGGTTGACCCACGTCCAGTATTGGGAACGTAGTAGGGTTACTATAATAATTAGAGAAAGATTACACGACACTGTACCGTCAGCAATATTCTAGTTACAAATTGCCCACAACTTTTGGTACAACAAATATTAATGACGTTTAAAATAGATTAACGCACATTTGAATAGTTTTACAACAAACGACCCGCCCACGAAAATACGTGATTTCAAAATTTATACCGACGTTGCGGTATACATATAGTTTTGTACTGCAGAAATTGTTATTTGTATTGTTATTGTTTAAATTAAACCTAATATTGAATGTAATAAAGGCGATAATTGAACAGAATTTTGGTAGTTTAGTGAGAAGGTGTAAATAAGAAAAGTTTTAGTATTATTTGTACGTGAGAGATATGTAAGCGTACAATTTTTGCAAGTACTAGATATATAATAATAACTTGATATTATGGGATTGAGGATTATTGTCTTTGACGAGGTTGATAGAGTATCGGTTTGTCAGTGAGGCAGTGGTACCTTTATTGTAGGTTCGATTCCTAAATAATATAAATATATATGATGTGATCATTAGTATAATAGTTATATTAATTTGGTTATTTTCCAAGAAAAAAAAAGAGGAGTTTTCAAATCAGTTGTAACTTCCTATGTTTGGTACCTAATAACTCCAATAGTTATAAAGCGTTTCCAATTTTTTTTTAGATTGAGTTCATAGAAATTTTATGAAAATCTGATCTGTAGTTTAGTTTTTAAATTTAAAGAACTGGTCTTGGTTTGTGGTATATATATATATATATATATATATATATATATATATATATATATATATATATATATATATATATATATATATATATATATATATATATATATATGTATATGTATATGTACTAGTTGACTGGGTAAACACTGTTTTACCATATACATTATTTCTAGAACTATACTCGTACATGAAAATTTATCGTACTACAATTATTATTTTCGATTACCATCCTGCAAACCTATTGCAGAATATAAAAATCGCGATTAAAAAATAGGAGTTGATCGTAAAAGGGTGAAAATTTGGAGTTATATGTATTTTTCTATGCTAAATCATAATAAAACAAAAGTAAAATATTTTGTTAAAAAAATAAAAAAAAATTTACGGGTGGGTCACCCTTATCATTGAGGGGTATGAGAAATAGATGTTGGCCGATTCTCAGACCTACCGGATATGCACACAAAATTTCATAAAAATCTGTAAAGCCGTTTTGGAGGAGTTTGGTAACAAACACCGCGACACGAGAATTTTATATATTAGATATATGATATAATCTTTTATTATATATTTTTATGGATAAAACATGTATTACAAGGACATATTATATACATATATACATGTATGTTCATTACAACGAATACAAAGTAAGACCTCTGACCATCCCCATTTGTATTCACGTTGTGAGCGTGTCTATTCTATATGTGTATATTTCAGAGAAGTATATAAATAGAGAAGAGGTTGGTATTCCTCCCTACCTCCATCTCATTATATGCAGATCAGTATAGAAAAACTGTCGATGGTCGATCGAGAAATTCACTTAATGCCATCGGACGATCGCTGAATAATTTAACCAATAACAATTCTACAGTTAATTTTAGAGCGTAGCGTGTGGAAAAACTCGACAATTGCGCATTTGACGGTTTCAATTTGCAATAGTAATATGTTTTTAGAGTATTTTAGAGTATAACCAATAAAACTTTATACCGAAATAAAGTGATGATAACAGTTTGTTTCATAGAAAGTTAGATAGATCCATTCAGTTCAGAATTGATGGAAGATATGTATATACTCGTATATAGATATGTTATAAACGAGTATATATATGTCTTTTGGCATATATTTAGTTAAACATCTATGTTGTAATGCCGTAAAAAATATTTCTGTTTGTTTCAACTGAAGTCTAGGTTATTAAGGAATGTAAGGCAGCAACGAAAAAATGTCCTGGCACGTTTACTCTAAAGTCGGTAGCATTTATATTATTTTTTTTGTCCGTTGGTCGTAAATGTACCTTAACATACAAAAAATAGAGACAATTTGCAGCCTTTCTACTTTTTAAAAAGGACTATTTTTAATTCGACATAAGGACATAATAGACATTCGACATAATAGGACACTATTTTAAAAAGGTGTAAAAAAGCATAAATATAATTAATTTATTTATAAATAACAGATTCACTGTATGTCATTGACATAATCTGCATCATCATCATCATCATATCGGTCTTTAACTGTCCACTGTTGAACATAAGCCCCCCCCCCCCTTGGGGGTTTTGTCAATAGTTGCCACGCTTGACAGGTGGATTGGCAACCGCAGTCAGGCTTTAGAGATGTTTAAAGAGGGACGCTGTTGTCCATCCCTCGCTCTTCTTAGTCCGCTTTTATGACACCCACGGCATAGGAAGAATATTATTTCATTATTGACTACTGTAAGAATATTGTTACGCATGTTGTTGTTGTTGTATTGTTTTTATTTTTCATTATTACACGACATCATAACCTTTAAGAAAAGAGCATATTTTTTATTAAAAAGCCAGCAGCATACCTGCAATGCCGTTGGTGTTGTGGGTGATGGGCGGCGGTAGTTACTTACTATCAGATGAGTCGCATGCTCTTTTGCCCCCTGTGATGTAAAAAAAACATTTTTACAAAAAAAACTCTCCTAACATAATAACTTTATAATATATATATATATATATATATTAAGTATATATATATATATATATATATATATATATATATATATATATATATATATATATATATATATATATATATATATATATATATATATATATATATATATATATATATAAATCTATTGTCTAATTGCATACACATCGTGAACACTATTTATAGCTTAACATAAATGTAATTTGTGTTGATTGTATCAGGCTTTATGTTTTCCTAAGAATAAATAAATAAATAAATAATATGTAGATATTGTTCATAAAAAAAATAGTTGCTCTTTATATTGTGTTCATATTATTATTTAGTCTAAGTTTTTTTGTCTATGTCAGCAAATATGTTATGGTTTACAGAAAAGAAAAAAAAATTGTGTTTAATATAATTGCAAATGGCGGCAATACATCCTTACCGTTCCTTCATTGTAAGATAATAAAAAAGTAATTTTCTTTATGTATTTTATTAATCATATACAAATATATAAATGTAACATTACGTTAATTACGAAACTGTAATTAAATAACGAGACAGTGCTTATTATGCGTTCTGTTCAAGAAACACTTTCGGTTTAGAGCGGATATCGTAAATTAAGGTTGTACATACCGGCGCATTAACCTGTCTCCTACATCAGACATGTTTCTTAATTAGTACCTAGGAGGACATTATCTGCGTTTGCTTGAGATATGGGTACAAACATGGAAATGTTTAGTTGCAGTAATTCAAAATTTTGATTCGAAAAAAAAAACAAAAACACCGACTTCAAACGTGGTCAAACCAGTTATTTTGATTTAAAAACTAAATTATTTATCTGATTTTGATAAAATTTTT
Source organism: Galleria mellonella (assembly GCF_026898425.1). Taxonomy (NCBI): domain Eukaryota; kingdom Metazoa; phylum Arthropoda; class Insecta; order Lepidoptera; family Pyralidae; genus Galleria; species Galleria mellonella. The sequence continues at coordinate 3,249,657 of NW_026442117.1, forward strand.
AGGGGACCAATCTGAAACTATATTCGTTTAATAAAAAAAAAAAATCTAATACCGTTTATAAATGACGGAAGACACGAGGTAATAAAAAAAAAACAATCGAATTGAGAACAATCAAGAAAATTAGTGATGTGCCTAGTCGAACTTTTTTAGTATATATTCAAGTATTTTAAGACTCATTAAAAAATAAACAAATCTTGATTTGAGTTTGTGGATTAGTCTAAATATTCGCGTACTTGGACGAGTTCATAAATCTTCTTCAATATTCTTCCACCAAACATGATAGAGACAAATTATTGTAAAATCAGATTTCCAATTATCTGTATTATAATTACTTGACTTTATTGACATCTGTATCATTTTTTTAGCCAATAAATACTTAATGAAGTTTTTTTTTCTGAATAATATTGCGAGCGAATCGTTATGCAACATTGCGACAGTCATTAGTAAATAGTGAACACATTTTAATTAGTGTCACTTTCCATAGATTATAAAGTCTACAAGAGCTGCTGACATGTCACCTGAATGGACGGTCGTATTCCTACTATTTACATATTTAATGACGTAAAACGTCTCTTGACGGTTCTTTAATGAGATACAGCATCGTGTTCAATGAATAGTTTTTGCTTTAATGTACAGAATATAAACTCATTTGTAAAGTGTTTACTTATAGTATTTTTTTTAATAATTTTCTACTTGAAAAACAGAAGCTGATAAACGAATTAAATTTTGAAATACAAAGGGAACAAATAAATTAGAGAATTATGTTATTGTATATTCTTACGCAAGTCCTTTACGGGATAGAAAGACATAGAGAGAACTACATAAGTATCAAAGCCTCTGTCTAAACACAAGCTTTGCTTTATTCATTTCAATATTTTATTATTTCTGGATACAAAATGTAATAAATACTGATAAGTCATAAGGTCGGTTGTTATTTTTTTATATAATATACTATGTTATCAAACAATATCTCTTCAAATATAGATAGAGACAACCGAGTGCCTACAACTGAAATGCATACATCTCATACCATAAATAGCATCAATCAGTAATAATGAATGTATTTTGAAGTCAAATACGACATTTTAACTTAGGTAATCGTTGACAGAATCGATTGTCTCCCTGTATAGGAGCAACATTAAACCAAACAGGTTACGTTCAATTTCCAATTCCCTATTATGCATACGAACATAATAACCGATATGAAAAGGCTATTCAAGTCCAGTTGCACACGCATGGCACCATAATGAGGGCACAGCGGGATTGCGCGCGATTGTCATTGGTGCGCTATTGTCCACTCTATATGGTGGCGCTACTGTGCATGCGGCCACTCGATTTGGACGTGTCTAAATAGGCACAGATCTATGTCCGCGGCTTCGCTTTTTACTGCTGCCAGTATTATTTGAACTCCGACGTTTTGTTGCGCTACCGTGACGGGCCGGCGAAACGGATTTATTATACGTTTTCAAAGGTCAATTTACATTGGCCAATGGCACGGGCTGTTACGTATGGAGAACATTGTCAAAGTTACAGCTTTCTTCTCTGTTGTTGACTTAATTAGTAAGTTGGATATGTGAATGGCAGGGCAATGCATTCTCCTACTTCTGAGTAAATCTAGGAACATCGTTATATTGAAAATATGGGTGGCGTGGATGTAATGTCGCTCGTTTTGCATGAAGACTCTGGTTTGTTAGGTTTCTCTTATTGTTTTACTTTCCGTTTGTTGTATCGAAGTTGTAATGTAAGTGGGTTCCATCAAACGCAAAAACAACATTGTGTACCTTTTATATTTTATTACTCTATTGTAATAAGTTTTTCATGTAAATTTTAACAATTGGCGTTTTGTAATTTAGAGTTTTTATATTTCCAAAGAATTTGGTCCCTCTTTCATATTTTACAGGGAAGTCAATGTGATAAAAAATAATTATTTACTAGTTTTTTGCCTGCTGCTTCATACGAATGGATTACAGAAGCACAAATACGTTTGTTAATTCTTACCTTGAATCGCATCGTAACAATGTGTAAATGGCCTTTCCCGTGATGTGTTTCCTTCATCCCATGACTTTGGATCTCTCAAACGTATTATGAAAAAACACTTAGTGAGGCGGCATAGTATGGTCAACCGTTGAGAGTGTAAATTCTCTTTTCGGTTGACCGTATTCTTGGAATATGTTGTCTGTTTTTGCTCAGGATAGTGTGGTTACATGTCGTGCTATAATAAAAAAAAATAGGACATCTAGATGTCGCATGAAAATAATTTTTATGTTAGACCTTCAGGAATACGACAATGAAAATCGTATTCATCTTGGTGCAGCAGTTTTTGTTTGATACCGGAATAAACATACATACAGACAGAATTTCTTAAAATTATTATTTTGGCTTCTATTGTTCCTATCCTAAAATCCCTTATATACATTTTTTTCCTTGAATAAAAGCCTAAAAAATTATATATGTTAATTTTATTACGATTCAACTAGCTATTTACTTGCTGAGCAAAATCTACTTGTTAAACGCGAATAGTTAATGAACTATTTGGTCGATAGTTAATTAGACGTTTAGAATATATGCTCAGTAGTTAATTAACGGCATCGCAGTTAGTAAAAGTTGCGCGCTCGGCTGCCACGCAACCTGAACTTTTACTAATAAACACACGTCGTCATATATATATGCTATATATAGGTATATATAGTAGTTTTATATATATATATATATATATATATATATATATATATATATATATATATATATATATAAACACGATTTTATTCATAGATGATAATGGAATGGTAACCTCGTCTGCGTCGTCCTCGTCTTGAACGAATATATATGAAATATACATATATATATATATATATATATATATATATATATATATATATATATTCGTTCATTCCAATAAATGAAGAACTCAATCCAAATGGATATTAATATCTGATTGGCATGAGCGATATATGTATATATGCCGTGTGGTCACAGAATAGAATGAACTACCCCTTTGTTTCCCATAAGTGTCGTAAGGGGCGACTGAGGGAACTTAATAGTCGAGAGATGATCAGCAGCGTCCCTCTTAAAACATTACCAAAGGCTAACTGCGGTTGCCAACCCATTTGTTAAACGTGGCAACTACTGACCCCCCCCCACTTATGGGGTGGCCAATATTCAGCAGTGGATAGTTAACGACAGACGATGATGTTTGTAAAGTTTTTGTTATGTGTTCACAATTTTATATTTTAATTAACAATTGAATGTAAATATGACCAATGTAAATAAACACTTGATATTGCGGTTTGACAAATGATTTCACCTGTTTAATTGTATTTTGGCAATTCAATATGTTGACTTACACGTAAGGACCAAAGTCGTACCTCATCAACCCCAGTAATCAACAGAAAACAAACGGAAATAAACATACATCAACCAATAACAATGGCTTTATATTAATTAAAGTCAACTTGCGTGCGCATAGACAATACGGGTGGTATTCTCGTAATAAAGAATCAATAAGACTAAAACCGTGTTAAATCAACATTGGGCGAAGGCAAGCAAAGACAAGAAACGAATCCGGCAATTTATGGTCGCGGCGGATAGAGTTCGGAAATGCTAGACACGGGAAAGCTATATTTTTTTGTCGTAAAATTATTAGTTCATGCGTTTACGTTTATAAAGTGTTAATAAAAAGAAATTATTTTTACAAATAATCAGTAGGTACTTTTTATGTTGTAATCTGGTTGTGGAGGTAGGCGGTTCTTTTTAATCTTTCAATCCGTAATGTTAGTCGTAACGGATCAAGTAGATACCTGAAAATAATAATGGACTATATAACAAACCACATAGCCTTCCAATCGATTTAGTGTGACATATATGTATAACAAGACAACTGATTTTATCTACATCTTTTTTTGTATTCTTTTAGATTGTAAGTAAAAAATGCTATTCGTTAATAATACATTTATAGTTGTCTCATTATACATTGTTATCACAACAAATATTATAATTATTTAGAGTTCTAAAATTTCCAAGCTCTATAACATCGAGCCTAATTTTATTAGGGACGCGCCCGCGCCCGAAAAAGGCGCGAAACACACGCGATATAAAAAATGGCGGCATGCGATTTGAATGCGTGAATTATTGTCTTTTGTGGAGAAATAATACACCTTCGGAAAATAATATAAAACATCCACTCGCAACACATAATGCGAGTGAAAAATGGAGATGGGAGAAAGCTATTGTTGTAATACTGAAAGTGGGTTCGATTGTAAATTTGCGTTGATATATTGTGTATTTTGACGGGATTTTTCCACAATTATATTAGTCAATAATATAATGTTGCCATAATATAAATGTTTGTAAAGGAAGCAATATATGACAACTCTGTAGTAGGTACTTTTAATAGAAGCTCCACTTAATAGGGGACCATATGGCACTTTGTGATATATTTAGTGTTATTTATTTATTTAATAAATTTATTATATATATATATATATATATATATATATATATATATATATATATATATATATATATATATATAAAAACACATATTTTAGGTATTTTACTGAACTAGGTGTTATTTTGCAGAAGTCCATATCACAGGTTAGTCGATTAGAATTATTTTGTTTAATTCCGCTAATTTGCTAGATTGCTAACAATGACTAATATGGAAGGTCGCAGAAGTTACTGGAATTAAACAAAATAAAACTAATAGATTAATATTTTAGGCTTATGATTAATATAATTTATATAAAGAAGGTACTTTTTATGTTAAATAATTATTTTGTTAGCAGCAGCAATTTCTAGAAGAAAATAATTAATTTATAAAATGATCTTATTAAACAGTGATACAGTAGGTACCATAAAATATGTTCGATTGTCTTGTTTTTTTTATTACATCTAGACTACTTTAGACTAAATCTTTTTGCATATCCTTGGTGGTTAGTGTTTCAGATGATTGCGTGATTTGATCGCCCTTTGTCGGCCGCTCATTATACGTAATGGGCAAAAGGAGGAAGGCATATAAATTAACTTAACTACACCTACCGACAGCAAAAAGTGTGATTGGGAAGTGAGTAATGTTTAGTGATGTGCCGAGTTGGTCTTTTTTGGTATTTGAATATTTTGGTACTCATTAAGGAAAGAATCGATGCCTGACTCGTGTCTGAACTCGGACGAGTACTCGAGTAATTGTATGACTATTAGAGTATTTCATCAGATTCCAATAATTTTTAATTTGAACTACTAATACTGAACCTTACTTTTGATGAAGATAGTAAATGGTTTGTTTATTGATAATTAATAAGGTATACCATATATACTCGATCCTGTTTTAGAATATTGTGTATCAGAATTTTATATATGAGTACTAGAGTATATGATTACCCAATGGTTAATCGAATCAACACTCGAGTCAACTTTACTCGGTACGTCACTAGTAATGTTTGAACGTTTGTTTACAACTTATGCGAGTACATAGCGGAAAGTGTGGTTAAATATCTATAGCGGATGTTTATTTTTGAAACTTATATTTACTTTATTTATATCTCAAAGGGAATTTAACGAAGGAAGCTTCCAGATGAAGGCAAACGTAAGTTCATTAATTCCCATTTTCCAGCTGTAGCGGATGATTTGTTGGGTCAAGTATTATTGTGTAATATTTTTATTCATGAATCAATAACTTTATTTCTGAATAACTTGGATTATTTCAAAGTATATTGACAATACTTCAATTTATTTAGAATCCATAATTAACTAAATACTATATACAATTGAGGTTTTTAAATTCGAAAGTTTTTAAGTATGTACGTATTTTTGTTACTCTTTCATGCAAAACTAGTGGATGAATTTGAATACTCCTAAATTTGGTACATGGGTAGATTATATCCTAACTTAGCATATAGGATTCTTTATATACTGACTTTAGCAGGAAGTGCCGCGTATTATAACTAGTCTAGAATATTTGACGTTATCAATAAATTACATCATTCCAGTAATGTCGGGCTTGACTGTAGACAACGTAGTGCTTTTCAACCGACTTTGAAAATAAGTAGCTTTTAAACTTTTATTTTTATACTAATTTCGTTTTTTCTGATTCGTCTGATTTTGAAAATTATTTTTTTCTAAAAGACATATGCTTATCTAATATTTGGGATAATCTCATAGAAATACTGAAATCGGTAAAGATTTGAAATCAAAATAATTGGTTTTATTTTTGTAGGACATAATTTTAAAATATTAAAAAAAATGTCCTTTCATGTATCTATATGCGAATGATATTTAACCTACTTCAAAAAGGAGGAGGTTCTATGTTCGACTGTATACATGTTATAAATGCTCGTCTTTATTTCAAATATTACGTAGGTAAGTACCGAAATCGCCGTGTGGTTCGAGCATAGTTTACTATTATATGGGCCATTATGGGTGTTGTAAGAAGTGACTAAGTGAACATAACGGTCGAGGAATGGGCAACAGCGTTCTACTTAAAACATCACTAAATCCTAACTGCGGTTGCTAAATCGCTTGCCAAGCGTGGCGACTACTGGTAAACGCCTCTTTTAGCGGAGGCTTATATTCAGCAGTGGATAGTTAACGGCTGATATGAGGACATGATGAAGTGTCGAGATATGACGATTGGTCGAGGTTTAAAAATACTAAACAAATTCACTTTCACATTACTTCGCTGACTCTTAATTTAATTTTTTTTGATACAACTTAGAATGGCAAACAAGCTGACGGTTCACCTGATGGAAAGTGGTAACCGTTGCCTATAGACATGAGCAGTACCATGGACATAATAGAGTATACTGTTTCGCCCATGATACCCCCCATGCGTTGGCATTCCTGAGGACTCATGTTATTCCTCTGTACCCTTGTAAATTCACGCCAAATCCCACCCTTCAAACCGAAACACAGCCATGCAAACACAGCTGCTTCACGGTTGAAACACGAATTGGACACAGGTACCCAACCAATCGACTTTTGTACAAAGTCTCCTTCTGGTAAATATATTTCATATTTACTATTTTATAAACCTACTGTTTGTATAAACATATGCATAAGTTAATCGATTTAGGAAATTGTTGTATTACCTTATTAGAACATTCCTCGATGCAATATTGACATGTCGAAGATACCGCGTGACGCTATCTCGGCTCGGTATGCATTTTCAATTAGCCAACAGTCAAGTTTTATATTGATTGCGATTCAATCAATCTAAAATAAATCGAGTGAGATCGCTCCGGTCGCTGTCGACCATATATAGCATAGGGCGGGAATAAATCTGCATATGTTCGTATCACTTTATTGATCTATTCGAACGTCCGCTAATCGTTTCGAGTTTTCGATCTTAATGAAAATCCATCGTGCCTGCGCTATCAACAGTTGAACGATTTTTATTATCGAATTTATTCGTTCATATTATTTAATGGATAATAATGGAATGGTAACTCTGCCTGCGTTGGCTGGGCACCAGTGAGTGATGATAAGCAAGATTGAAAGCAGGTCAGTTGGCCCATCACGACGAATTTTTTTTGTATTTTTTTTATACGACTTAGAATGGCAAACAAGCTGACAGCCCACCTGATGGAAAGTTGTAACCGTCGCTTATAGACATGAGCTGTACCATGGACATAACAGTACACACACATACTGTTTCGCCCATGATACCCCCCATGCATTGCCATTCCTGAGGATTCAGGTGTTATTCCTCTGTACCCTGTAACCAAACAAACCGGTTCGGTTCAAACCGAAACACAGCCATGCAAACACAACTGCTTCACGAAACATGAATGGATTCAACAGGAATTAAGAAAGATGATTTCCAGGGGGAACCGCGTGGAGACTGACCTAATAAAGTATATTGCTAGCAGTGGGGCTGTTAGACCTCATTACTGACTACTTTCCCTCGTATTTATACATATTGGAAAGCTAAATTATCGATGAGAATTATCGACTATATATAATTATTCATATTTTAAATAGAGATTCTTACAAAAATTGCATCAATTTAATTAAATGTATCAAAAACTTGTTTATTAAAATTGATATAAAATACTAATTTATCTTTTCTATCTACTTGTGTGAAATCAAGACTAAATAAATATTAGTGTTAAATATATAACAAACTAAAGTATTCGCATCCTTTTTAATAATGACTTTTTTACAACATAGGGGGCAAACGAGCATGCGGCTCAGCTGACGGTAAGTGACTACTGCCGCCCATGATCACCCACAACATCAACGGCTATGCTGTCAGCCTTTTAAATATGCTCTTTTCTTGAGGGTTATGATGTCGTATCGGTTCAGAAATACTGCTGCTGGAAGTTGATTCCAAAGAGTGGTAACCTTATTACCATCTCATTTCTAGGAACGTGTCTCTCTAAAGAGGATAACGCTGGTAAGTTTTTCCTTACAATACTAATAATAATTTCATTGTTATTGAAAGTGTATTACAATTATATTAAATGGCTTTACTTTGTATTACGTATTCCTTTCTATGATTAGATACACTTCATGTATACTTATAGATTAGACAGGTAGTAAAATAAGAAAAAGGCATTATTGTTGCTAGGTATTTGTAAACGTAGATTAGATATTTCCAATAGTCAGTTAGGTAAGTACTTATTTATTACAACCTAGTATTTTGTTCGCTACTTCGTGCTCGTTTATTTCAGAAGTAGGAAAACAATTAACTAATTTTAGATTTCGTATCAAAAAAAAAATATAATTCAGTTTCAAAATTAGACATTCAGGACCACAAGAGTGAAAATCAATAATTTACTTGTAATAGTTTTGGCACCATACCAGAACAAACATACGGACACAACATTTCTAGAAAATATTATTTTGACTTCTATTCCTCTTATTGAAATCACTTACATCGTGTTTTTTTTTAAATATCTTCCATGTACAGCTATCGTTCAGTTAGAATTTTATTATTTTAACAAGATAGTCTATCTAAACTAAGTACACAAAGAAACATTTAAATTGCTGTTTATTTTACTAAGTATCAAACAGAGTCTCAATTTACGCAATTCCATTCCTTAACAGACACACCAAAGAGGCATTCAAGCAATTTAATCCCATAAGCAAAATGGAAATTTCTCAATAAACGCAAAATATCTCACATGCAAATGAAACGATATACCAATAATCCGGCAAAACGGCCGATTTGTCAGACAAATATATGAAACTCACAGCTTATTACATCAACACAGTTTATGTGGCCAATAACGCTGTGTCGCTTAGTAATTCTAACATTCTACAAAATGCACTATCCACTGTAATGTATGTGTGATAAAATGAAATGGTGCACTCGACAGTAAGTTCCACTTATGTGACCATAATATCGCTTTCGCATATCGGAATTGCTAATAAAGGGAGTGAATGTGTGCCAGGCGGCGAGCGCGGTTTATTAGTGAATCGACGGTGGCGCCCTTCGGACAATCGCGGTGCTCTCGTGAACTAAATGGTGCAGTAGCCAATGGTTGACGACACCGTGTCGTAGGGATTATTACGCTGCTATATTTATTGTCATCATATGTTCCATATCATGTGGACTATATGTTGTTGTATCGTTAACAATCTACTGCTGAACTTGTTGTCCACTTGCTGCTGCTACAGATCTCTCCAATAAGGGGCGGGGGGGGGGGGGGGTTGCCAGTAGTTGCCACACTTGGTAGGCAGATTGACAGCCGCAGTTTGGCTTTTAGTGATGTTGTAAGAAAAACGCTGTTGCCCATCCCTCAACAATGAGCTCCCTTACTCGCCTCTTACGACACACACGGGAAAGGAAGGGTGGCCCATTCTATGTTGGGACCTACACGGCTAGTTTCATATGTGTGGTATAAAAATTATATTTCTATACATGTATAGAAATATAATTCTGTGAAATTACATACGTTTTGATATACATATTTATATATATACTTATCACCCAATATTTACGTTATCAGGATTGCTTTGGTACAGGTAGTTCTATTTACGACAGTGTGAAAGTGCCCTTATAATGTTATTTACCTTGTTACCGAATGTTATTCACTACTGAATAAGGGGGATCTTACGTTATCAGGATTGCTTTGATACAAGGAGCTCTCATATTCGAATAGCTGTATATGCATGAGAGCTTGTAACCGAGTCTGGATCATTTGGTACAAACATTTGGCAAACAATTAAATTAGTCCACTTTATATTATAGACAAATAGTAAACATATTTTAATATAAATAAATACCTAAGTCTTAGGTATTTATTTATTATTATATTTTTTATAACATTGATGCAAAGCAATTTCTAAAGCCTGTGTAAATAACAATAAAAATATCCTATAATCACGATTAATAATTGTTTGTATACCAAAATTCTTTGATATTCGTTCTCTTTTACAATTAATATTTTTTGTAAGTGATTTTCAAAGAGAATTCCATAAAATAAATTTAAAACAGTGAACAATTAATGAAAAAAAAAAACAAAAATTGTAAACGTTGCTACAAACGTTTACTATTAACTGTGTCAAACGTTGGCTTATTTGCAACCAACGATTAGCATATGCCCGTTTATAGATAAATGATGAAGATAGTATGAGATTTAAGAATATGCGATATAGTGGCCGCGCCCGGAGCGGGCCCTGTGTGTTGCTAATTTATAAGTGGTAGCGCTGAGTTTATCGCAACTAACGGCACAGGGGTGTATTTAGTAGGTTACACCGTACATTAAACTGGAATTAATATATAAGGAATGTTGATTGGTTATAATGTGCACCGAAGGTTGTCAACACCGAATTATAGATGAATTATCGTAAATGGTGGTAGACTTTTACTTTTTTTTATAAGGGGTTTCACATAATACTGAATCCTAGCTAGATCAATAAAGTTAGGCTTTGGAGATGTTTTTAGATGGACGCTGCTGCTTTATTTTGCTTGGGTACCTCTGTCCCACTTGTGTTTCAACCGTGAAGCAGTTTTGTTTGCATGGCTGTGTTTCGGTTTGAAGGGTGGGATATGGCGTGAATTTACAGGGTACAGAGGAATAACACCTGAGTCCTCAGGAATGGCAACGCTTGGGTATCATGGGCGAAACAGTATACTCTGTTATGTCCATGGTACTGCTCATGTCTATAGGCGACGATTACCACTTTCCATCAGGTGGTCCGTCAGCTTGTTTGCCATTCTAAGTTGTATAAAAAAAAATCTTACCATTAAGTTCCTTTATTCACCTCTTACTTAATTAACTTTTATTCAGTGACGATTAAAATGAAATTTTACATACTAATAATAACTAACATATGACCTTGATGTATTTACCACTATACTACAGAGCATAATTTTTTATGTCAATTCACACGGCCGTCGCTGGATACAATTTCTTTCATTACTATTAAAGGTTTAGTAATACATAAACAAATTTCAAAAAATATTTTACACAATTTTTCTAAATCTTTATTATTAGTATAATTTATACATTGTTTTATATTAGGTACTTGTTACATAATTCTTGAATTATATCATATTTATAAGTCACGGAAATGGCTTATAACGGTTCGGACGAAGCCGCGAGAAATAGCTTATTAAAAGATATACTATTTCCGTATAATATTTACTTGTATTGCTATGTTTGTTTTGTTACAGTTTCTTCTACTCCATTCTAGTAGTCCATGTAATGAGTCGAATCAAATATAATTACTATAATTTGAAAATAAAAAAGTAATTCCTATCATGTCAATATTAATATCATTATATCAGCCTTTAACTGTCCACTGCTGAATATACACTTCCCCCTTGGGGGGGGGGTGCCAAGTAGCCACGCTTGGCAGGCGTATTGGCAACCATAGCCGGTGCAGACGAAGCAGGCGGTCAGGCTTTAGAGATGTTTTAAGAGCGACTCTGCTGCCCATCCCACGCCCTCCCTTAGTCGACTTTTACGACACCTATGGGAAAGGAAGGGGTGGGCTATTTTATACCGGGACCACACGGCCGTATTAGTATATTTTGATTTAAAAAAGAAAATAGTTAATACTTTGATATATATTATATGAAATATATTAGAAAACAGAAATTATGTTAGTTTGTTTCGGTACTATTGAATTATATGTATGTAGACATGTTTAGATAAGTTTGTACAATAGTAATTAGAGTGCGCGGGCGCCGTTAGCGTAATCAATTTGTTACGAAACGAGATTTTAATTAAAATAGATTGCAGGTAAATGCGTTTACATGCTGACGATCATTGTCGCGTCCAAATGAATTTCCTTCAAGAAACAATCAATCTTTAATGGAATCTTCAGATGAGATTTTTTATCTTTAAGAAACGTATGATATATGATGTTTTTTTTTAATTGATGGAAATGGAATGTTTTTCCCTTCTGTATTAATATTTCACCTTAAATTAGTATTTGCGGTGATACAGTACCGGAGAGGGATTACTGGTGACGTTTAGTCACACAGATCAGTTGCATATCGTGACGAATCCATCAGGAACAGAACTGCGTGGAGGTCTACCTGATAGAACAGGTATATATTACTAGGGCTATTGTTCGCCATTAATAACAATTTTTTTCACCCTTCCTCCCCCTCACAAATATAAAAATTAATTATAGAAGGGTAATTGAAAACAATTTAGGTGCAAGTGTCTAATAATTAATTGGAAGCGAACATCTCAGTTCGTACAAAAAATACCATATTTTTCTTCTTATTTTTTAAGAGTTTCTTCCTGTCGGGGTAAATAATTCATGCATTCTCTTCCAGCCAGCTATATTCTAGGCCATATCTTTTACCTTCCTATACGACATGACACCTTCTGTTTCTTTTATCTGTCTCATGTAGTTATTTCTCGATCTTACCCTTTCTCTTTTGGCTTCTATTTTACTTTTTACTAAACTCTTATATATTTTTAGGAATAATAATTTTTACTTTTGAAATATGTGATACATTTATCCTTCTAACGATTATTATATACATGTATACTAACGATATTTGCCAACCATAATCGTCGCGCGTATCGTAATTTAAACTTTAATATATTTACCGACATATCAACAACGGGTTAAAGAGGGATTAAAGGTCTAATTATAGGCTAAAAAGAGGTAAATAGTGGACACGTACAGAGGGATATTGTGCAACGTGATATGACGACAATAAAGTGACGCGAAAGCAACAATCGAGCGATCTAGTCGTGACTCCCTGAGATAAGTGGACATGTGTGTTGTAAGTGCTGGTATGTGGGCACTAGAGTGACGGATACACTGGGACTCCTTTTGTTATGTAATCATTGATTTTTGTTTTTATTTTTTTTTTGTATTTTTCTTTTTTATACTCCCGTAGTATAAAATTAAATTAAAATTAAAAAATAATATTATTTTTGCAATCAATAGGGGTTTCTATTACGTTAGACCCATTTCTTTTTTTGGCAACTTAGAATGGCAAATAGCTGACGGCTCACCTGCTATAAAATAGTAACCGTGCGCTATAGACATGAATAATACTACAGATATCATAGAATATACGACGCCGATGAAAATTTTCATGCGTTAGCAACGTAATAGCAATACGTATAAAAACGGAAGCATAACACTATTGCCTTCAGAAATCTTAGGGCATTATAGGGTGTTATGCTTAGAATATTTTTTTTTGGCAACTGAGAATGACAAACGGAACCACTGCTTCCCCTATGGAGGTTTTGCCAGTAGGTGCCATACTTGGCAGACGGATTGGCGACCGCAGTTAGACTTTGGATATGTTATAAGAGGTATACTGCTGCCCGTCCCTCGTCCTCCCTTAGTTCACTCTTACGGCATTCACACATAGAATATACATATTATATATTAATTCACACAGGCAATGTCTTGGGATACAGCTAGTAATTAATTAATTATCTACTACTGTCCGCAGTTTTTCTCTATGGATAATAAATAGTAGTATCTAAACATTTTACTTCTTCTATACATTATGGTAAAATAAGACTAGCATTGCACATTAAATTTTGTCTTCTTAGTTATTACATCTCTTTATTTACATTATAATTTTACAGATAACCTAGTATAATATGGATAAGCACGATTTTCGAGCTACAAAACAAAAATGAAAGGGCCGACCATAATGTCATGTAAATGTAATATTAAAATGTAGATAGAACAGAAATCAGACTCGTGTTCCCGTGAACAACTATGGCGGCTGTTTGTCGGTGTTGCTATGAATGTGTTCAATTCTTGCATTGGCATAAATTATAAATTGGTCACGAATTTCACGACATGTCCTTTAAATGTAGTGTTACTTTATTTAGCAATATTTATTTACATTATAACTGTCTACTCGTACTTTCACGCCCTATATAGTAGGCGTGGGTAATATCGTCACCCTTCCGATATCTATGTACCTATAGCATATATTTCTTTCTCTGGCTATTGAATACAGAAAAATGATTAACAACCATTTCGATATTGCACATGTCGGTTGGATATCTATATTAATTTTGATCGGCTTCTTTATTATGATATTAAATATATTTTGGATAAACTATATTCAATATATCCGTTCTTGGATCAATATATAGATATTGTAATTATATATACTATATATCACCCACTTTTTTTTGGCGTGAATTTACAGGGTACAGAGGAACAACATCTGAGTATGGGGAGTATCATGGGCGAAACAGTATACTCAGTTAGGTCCATGGTACTGCTCATGTCTATAGGCGACGGTTACCACTTTCCATTAGGTGGGCCATCAGCTTGTTTACCATTCTAAGTTGTATAAAAAAAAAAAAATTATGAGCATCATATTGTATTATTAATATCCATGGTGCTATTCTTGTCTGTGGGCGAAAATTACCATTTTTCATCATCAAAGGAACATCTCAAATTTTATAAAAAAATCTCAACCAAACCGCATTACGCCAAACGTCTATGAATCTATCAGTCTAATATGTCTACAGCCTTATCGCTCAAGCATTACGGGTAACATGCACGTTACGTGGTTATGGACAATTTCGTGGCAGTTACGTGGTCATAATAAAATGGTTGGTATTTAGACAATGGTATCTGACTCGTAATTTTATCGTGCGATAAAAGAGCGACCACACGTGTCCGATAGTAATCGTATTAGTGTAATTAGTTGTATTTTGTATCCGCGGTGGGGCACACCGTATACACACTTTAAATGTAAAATATGAAGAGGGGGAGGACCGGGATTGTTGGGAACACAGAGGCAGGGGAAAGTAATGGGGACTAGTGATCTTATTTCTGGCGATACACTCTCAGGTCGATCTCTACATCATCCCGTTTGGAAACTATTTTTTTTATGGGTGAATATGGAATGGAAACTCCATCTGTGTTATGGGTATCCGCTGGCGGGGCATCAGTGAGAGATAAGAGGTGAAGCCGAGAGCAGGTCAGTTGGCTCATCGAAACGAATTCAATAATAACTAATTATGGTTGTTTTCAAGGAGAACCACATGGAAGGTATATTTTTGTAACCTGATAGGGTATATTTTATGCAACTTAGAATGGTAAGCAAATAAGCTACTTTTTATCTCGGTTAGTAAATATATTCCAGTCACGTGGACGAGGTTATGGTAAAGTTAAATATAAAAGTATGTGTGATCTTGTGCAGCTACTCGTGTTGAACATTGTACTAAACCATTTACGTGAGGGGGGGGGGATTGTTGGGAATGCAGATTACTAATCCCATTGCTAACAATATACCCTATCAGGTCGACCTCCCCGTCGTCCTCCCCTGGAAACCAGCGTGCTGAATTCCCAGTGGGCTAACTGACCTGATTTTTTCATTCTCATCTATCATCCCTTACTGGTGCCCCGTCAGCGTATACCGATAGTGCAGGCTAGGTTACCATTTCATTATCATCCATTAAAAAACCATTTACGTTTATAATTTGTCGATAGCGGACTAGTGCGGAGTCTCCTCAAAATAAGCATCGTATTTTAACTCTGATATAAATATGTTCCGTTAAATGTTAGAGCGACATTTTACAGTGTTTACGTATATGTGTAATGGACAGTTATGTAATCAGGCACATTGTTTTGTTGAGATACATCTAGATTGAAGTAGTGTATCTAGATTTGAATGTAAGTAGTTTAAGTACGTAATAAAAATAATAAAGTTACCTAAGTATAAAATTACGGTCATGTGCTGATCTTTACTGATATGTTTTAGGGTTCTGTGAATTTTTATTGGTATGAAAATTACATACTAAAGAATTTATTACCTTAAGCTATTTGACATACAGTTACATTTCGTATTACTCGCTGAGTATAATAGTTATCTTGTCTCAACTCCTTGCCGAGGTTTTCCCAAGAGACTACAGCATGGGGTTCTTCAAAAGGGGGGTAAAGAGGTTTCTTCAGGATCGGCATCGCACGCGTAATACTTCTGGTATTGCAAGTGTTCATAGGCTACGGTAACCACTTACCATCAGGTGGGCCATATGCTTGTTTGCCACCTCAGTGGTATAAAAAAAAGTCAGAGTATCAGTAATCATAAAATTATTCATATAATGATTTAAAAAAATGGGGATTTTTAATCACCTGTTTTTTGTCGTATAATCTATTTTTACCGATTTAAAAAAAAACATGTTCTCAATTCAATTCAGCTATTATTTTTATATGCTCGTTACCTTATACCTCAGTCATATAAACAGATTTGGAAAAGTCGGTTGTTATCTGAAATTATATACCTACTTAGTATTAGTTTCATAGAAATTTTATCAAAATCGGTTAAGGGGTTTAGTTTTTAAATTAAAATAAATCGTTATACCACAATTGATTTAATTTGTTTTATGAAACACAATCTTAAATTGTTTATTCTTGATATTATTTAGGAAATATCTATAAAGTTTAAACAAGTCTCCGTTCGTATCTTGGAATAGAATTGGCCACATTTTCCTTTCCCGTGGGTACCGTAAGAGGTGACTAAGGGAGCTTATGGTGAAGGGATGGGCAGCAGCGTCCCTCTTAAAACGTCTCTAAAAGCCTAATTGCGGTTGCCAACCCGCCTGCCGAGAGTGGTAACTACTGGCAAAACTTCCCTTATGGGGAAGTCCAGCAGTGGACAGATAACGGATGAAATAATAATAATAATATATATAAGTAAACAGGTATATCTTATAAACATTTGGTACGCAATTTGGCAGATTTTTATTATGATATATTTTGTACATCGATTGTGAATCGATTTTGATAAATATAATTTATACTTTCAAAAGGATAATTAAAGCATTAGAGAAAAAAATAATAACAGGAAATTAATTTACGTTTCATACTACATATTTTACTTGTTCATAACTCGCTACAAAACAGTGAGGTGGAGCCGCGTGCGCGCAGAGCGCACAATGTGAGATAATCAGGTGTTACCCAGTGCCCTATAAACGCGAAATAGAAACACCACGGGATTCGCATACAGGATGTGTGCATTACGTTATGTGTACTTATTGAAATTTAAAAAAGTAATTACATATACAACATTACGATTTTTCCCACTAAATAAGTGGTAAACGAAAAAGAATGATAAAGACAATATAAGAAGACGAAAATACACCAGATGCTGCTGTCTCGTTCTAGCATACGGTGGTAAAGATATATCTCTCCTTGTTTAAAATGACAGATGTCGTTTGCTATTTATTTATTTTTATTTTCTTTGACCACTTTATTCTTTATTATAATTATCATTTTAGGTGATAAATTGTCCCTTTCTAAATGTATCCTTGTTCTATAGTCAGTTATGATGAAGAATAGTCATTAGCTACCTGTACCAGAGTGAGACTTTGTACAAAAGTCGATTGCTTGGGTACCTCTGTCCCATTCGTGTTTCAACCGTGAAGCAGTTGTGTTTGCATGGCTGTATTTCGGTTTGAAGGGTGGGATATGACGTGAATTTACTGGGTACAGAGGAATAACACCTGAGTCCTTAGGAATGGCAACGCATGGGAGGTATCATGGGCGAAACAGTATACTCTGTTATGTCCATGGTACTGCTCATGTCTATAGGCGACGGTTACCACTTTCCATCAGGTGGGCCGTCAGCTTATTTGCCATTTTAAGATGTATAAAAAAAAGTCACGATTTCCAACAACACATTTTAGACTGTGACCACATCAGTCACTGCTCTTTTATCAATAGTTGTCGTTCATCAAACCGAATCACTGCAACGCACGTATTATTGCTTCATGGGGGAACTAATTGATGTTGGTGCAACTTCACAAGAGACATTATATTTTAGGTTTAGATTATTTAGATAGAGCATCGAGTCTCAAAAACGGGTCAACATTTTGTCAGCTAGTTGTCAAATTACTAGTTTTTTTTATCAGTGTTCTATATACTTACGCATACAATGTATCTTGACGTATTACTTTATAAATAAAATGAGTATTTACGTAGAAATTATAAGAATAAGTAAATATAGAAGTTATAAAGGAACCACTCATAACTATTTATCACACAAAATTGTATGAAAAAGTTGACCCGTATTTTACGAAGCAGTTGTATGGAGTCACTCTATCTATATAATCTTAGACTTAGGATTGGAAACGCATAAAGGACGCTATATTATCTGTATTAAGTGCTGATATCTATGGTGTTGTGATGCTGTCGTATGCTTATTTATTCAATAGTTTTTTTTTTAAATAATAGGTACAGGATTGTATGTATACAAATAAATACTTTTTTATATATTTAATTTGATGTCACTTTTTCAAAATCAGGTCAGGTCAACAGCCATTCAGATAAATAGGTTTTAAAATAAACGCCAATTTTAACAATAATAATGAAGTCTGTTGCTAAAATCCAAGCGTATAAGGAAGAAATTACTTTGCTACTCTCAACCTTTTTTATCATCTTGATGGATTTTAATAAATGAGGCGTGGTTAGATTAATCTCTATTGTGGAAGCACTAATATTACATGACGACAATGTAAAAATATAGAGGCTATAAACTGCTAAAAGTTGCGATAAATTGTCGAAACTTGAGAAACGCCTATTAATTACTTTATTTTTTATTTTAACCCCTCCCTCCTTAGCATTTGCTGACATAAAGTGGAAGTTATTTTACATCATATTTATTCTAAAAACAAATAAGTGATATTCTTCATCGAAGTTGATATGATATTTTAATTTTCTTACTGTAAATGAGTTTTGGAGAGATTTTGGAGAGCGGGGGGGGGGGGGGGGTTAGGCAAAATCTCTGTTTGAAGTACCTATAATTAATAGACGTTTTCTTAAGTAATTTTATTGAGTTAGTGTGTTTTCAATATATTTTCCGATATTTGACACATTTATTTATTTTTTCAATAGGTACATATTACAGTGAATTTATAATATTATCTACATTAATTTATCCCTATTATTTATGATTAAATATTTAACATTCTCGAAATAATTACGCGTAAAATAAACAAATAGACATATCAAAATGTTGTTATTTTAATTTGCTACATTTTATTCCAATATAGCTTCCTTTGTTTTAAGAAATGCATTTTGAGTATTTACAACAGAAAAACATTATTTACAATAATTCAATTAATTAATTAATAATAAAAATTAAAGACAATAAATCGCTTCTGCCACTTTGTTGTTTATGTTGTTTATACGCAACAACAAAACGAGATCACCCTTTACGATATGTTTCTCTTACGGTACATTGTCCTTCGGTACCGTGGGCGCTACCGCTCTCGCCCACGGGCGCCGTGCACCGGGCGCGCGCAGCACACACTGATACTCGCTAGCTTTATCTTATTAATAACAATGTTTTACTTTACGCCGTCAAACTGTTATTTTATGAGTGCCTAGTACCTACTTTGTACGCTCTCGTCGAGTTATCAAGGTTTATGCATGTACTTGTATGTTTAAAATAACGATCTCGCTGTGTGTAATGATTTGAAGTGACAGGAGATGTATAGAAGGATTTTTTATTTAAAAATTTAATTTTAGAATTTTAATATTTACCTATATCGAATATCAAAAATTCATAAATGCTGGTGAGAAACTCCTTTATATAAGTAAGCAATCAAATCTTATGGCTACTGTAGCGTAGTGGAGAAAGATTTTTGTAACTTTGATATCTGTTACTTTTCTTAGACTGATGCTCAATTCGGTTTATGCTCATTCATTTTTACTTGATATTGTACACATCTACAAAAAAATTTCAAATAAAGTTAAAAAGGTAAGTAAAGTAACTAAGATTTACCAGAGGGAGGCTTTGTACAAAAGTCGATTGCTTGGGTACCTCTGTCCCATTCGTGTTTCAACCGTGAAGCAGTTGTATTTGCACGGCTGTGTTTCGATTTGAAGGGTGGGATATGGCGTGAATTTACTGGGTACAGAGGAATAACACCTGAGTCCTCAGGAATGGCAACGCATGGGCGAAACAGTATACTCTGTTATGTCCATGGTACTGCTCATGTCTATAGGCGACGGTTACCACTTTCCATCAGGTGGGCCGTCAACTTGTTTGCCATTCTAAGTTGTATAAAAAAAAAAAAGATCTGGTGAACCAAAGTCTTCAAGATACAGAAAAACTAATTGAATCTTGTTCTTCTTAAAAGTCGATTAAATATTCGACAATGAAGATGTAAAGCATATATTTAACATGACAAGACTTACACAGATACCAGCACAAAATATTTCTGTACGTTTATGTAAATGCAGATTTACAGAGTCATCCATAGTGGAGCTAATACATAGTAAATTTTGTTCGGATCGAGCTACATAAATATTCTTTAATGTCGCAATGGAGAGACACACGGCAGCACGCGCATGTGCTCGCCAATTCATGTATTTATAGGAATTGAGGCTTTAAAATGTTGTCCATGGGATTTATTATACTGTAATATATATATAGGAGTATATTATATAGTCCAATCTATCAATATAATTAAGCTAACGTTCCATCAATAATAATAGTAAAAAGAATCTAATTACACGTAGGTAAGTAAGTAAATATAAAATGTGCTTACGAAACTTTTAATAATAAAACAGTAAAAATTCTATATTATCTCGTATATGAGTAATTTAGTTGATTCGATAGACGAGTGAGTTTTTTTATACAACTTAGAATAGCAAACAAGCTGACGGCCCACCTGATGGAAAGTGGTAACCGTCGCCTATAGACATGAGTAGTACCATGGACATAACAGAGTATACTGTTTCGCCCATGATACCCCTCATGCGTTGCCATGCTTGTTTGCCATTCTAAGTTGTATAAAAATATAAAAAAGATATTTTTTTAGAGGAGGAAAATTCCTCTAGTTATCAGATCTTTTTTTGGCAGTCCAGCATATAAAGTAGATTAAGGTATACTATAAAAGATTCTGTAAAACTATCTACTGTTTTTTTTTAAAGTGAGTCTTTAACGTAGTACTTCTATGTAGATGACATCCATATTATGACAGTGTAAGATGCTCTTAGGAATTGTAGCTTTGAATGCCATTTATGTAATTATGCAACTGTGTTTTGGCTGTTTTGTGATATCGACAAAGCATTTGATATCTAAGATGTATCTACAGTAATGTGGACTACCAATTCCATTGCTAGCAATATACCCTGTCAGGTCAACTTCCACGAAGGCCCCTCTGGAAACCATCGTGTTGAATTCCAGGTGTATTCATCACGATAGGCTAACCGATCTGCCTTTTCATTCTCACCTATCATCCCTCACTGGTACCCCGTTACCATTCCATTATCACCAATTAAAAAACAAAGGAAAAAATGCATGTTATAAATATGATAGTGAGTTTGTTTGATACTTGTTTCCACTTTATCGGCTTAACTAATCGTCATAATATTTGATTTACAGGTACCATAAAGAATGGAGAAGGACATAGGATATTTTACTGTCATAGTCACGTAGACGTAGTTGCCGGTAAAAGCTAGTAAGTTTATAATTCCAGAGAGTTAGATGTGTAAATTTAAAACCTGATGTATGGTACGTTAACTAGAACTAATACTAAGCTTGAATATTTTGTCTGTCTATGTTCTGTTATATATACCTAGTAAATTATTGAAAATGGTGATTTATTTATTTCTATTATTATTATTATATAAACTTTTTATAATGTCCAGCTTTTGTCCAGAGGCTTATGTCCAACAGTGGACGAATAATGGCTGAAAAGATGAAGATGATGATAAACCCTTTTATTCGTAAAAAGTAGAACCTTCTATAGATCTACTTTAACTATTACACTGTTTTCTCACTTTCTTTCAAATTGGAAATTTAGTGTAAAAGAAAGAGACAAGACAGTTCAATAGCTAAAATAATTATATTATTATACTATAATATTTATAGGTGGTTTCAAGTTTTTTTTATGAATAAAAGGTTAAGTATAGACGAGTAGATGTATTGTATAGAAGTTTCTGGGTAATAACATTTTACCTATTTAACATGCATACAAATAAGCAAATACGAACATGGGTGGCGATATTAAATAATTTCAATACATTTAGTAACATGTAAATACCTTTCTCGAGGTAATTCTAAGCTCAATTAACTACGCTATTAACACTATTTTACTTCGGAAAATGTGTACTAATAATGTCCATGTATTATAATAATATATGACCCGAGGCATATAATTCTACGTTTAAAGCTAGATAAGTTCACAATATTCATATTTAGATAATTATTTGTGTATTTAGATAGCTTATATGGTATGAATATTAAATACAGTAAGGTACCTATTTATTTTATCTGTGAAGCTTGTAAGTTTTAAATATTTTGTTGTATTTAAATTGTTATATGTGTAAAATTTTATGAAAATTTGATTAGCAATTTATGTATGACCAGCTGTATTTCACGGTTTCGTTCACGTGAGATATATTAACTACGTTATGTTCTAAGTTAAGCTATGCTTATCCGCCTATCAATTTGTAATTTCAATCAAATTCGTATAGTAGTTTTTGTGTGAAAAAGTAACAAACATCTATCCAACCTTACAAATAATTATAATAATTAATTAAGTATTTATAATAGTAACAGGATTGAATAACTAATATGCAAATATTATCACAATCAGAACATTGAGAGATATCAGTTATAAATATTGTCATAATTATTCCATTTATGAATAAAATAAATAATGAAAATATATATTATTTTAAAATTCTTAACTTAATTATTGCTCCTCCTAATGTCAATGTTGTTCAGAAAATATAGCTATGAATAATGGTTTTCTCTCTTTCTCTTTCTCTCTGGCACTGTTGAATATTATATATAAAAAGAGAATGTATACATTTGAAAATAGAATTTGACATTTACTTTTATACATTTTTATTTTTTTCTTTAAACTATTATTATTCAATTTTTAAATCCACGCAAATGAAATAAGCTCTAGATACTGTTTCAAACAGCTTTACTCTAGATGATAGTGGAAACAGAATAATAATATGATTTAAGACCGAGCTACATTTAAATTCAGACGTGTTGACGTATGTTTTGCAAAACTGATTAACAAGAAGGCAAATGGAAATAGTCCCCGCTGCGCATAGATAAAGAAGCGAGTGTTTGCTAAGGAGTGGTAAAGTTGTTTTAGTGGGTTGTTCAAAATGGTTGGTCAAAACGTTATTTCAACTAATCCTTCGTATATAGGCCTGTGTTCCGTGAGAAATTCATCAAGAAATTATTACAATAGTTTCAAGGGGTAATCGCGTTAAGGTTAACCTAAGGTATATTGCTAGCAATGGGCATATACCTCAGAGTGACGGCCATAGAATCGCTCCTACCATGTTATGATGACCCAATATGTTGAACTTAATATGATGTTAAAATTGTCGTGTTGTTTATAATATATAATTAATAAATATGGGTTGTCACTTATTTTGTAACTTATTCTCAATTGCATAAAAATAAATTAGTGTAAAATAGGATATTTATTAATCAAAGAAAGAGAGGGAAATGTCGTAAAATTACTATTTCCACAGGTGCCGACGCAAGCGCATGATTGCTGCATATACATTCGATTCGCATTGATACTGTATAAACTATGACTATCAATGCATGGCTCGTTTGCATATATTGTTATTTATTTATTATATATAAATTCTATTAACTTAGTTATTGCGGAACTAACTTTGAAACCACTGAATGAACTATGTATTTTTTTTAATATAATATAAAATTATTAATGAGCTCCCTGCCGAGGTTTTCCCAAGAGACTACAACATGGGGTTCTTCTAAAGGGGGGTAAAGAGGTTTCTTTAGGGTCGGCAACGCGCGCGTAATGCCTCTGGTATTGCAGGCGTTCATAGGCTGCGGTAACCGCTTACCATCAGGTGAGTCGTATGCTTGTTTGCCACCTCAGTTTATAAAAAAAAACTGTTATAAAATTTTTTTTTTCAGTTAGGGGTTGAGAGGATAAGGTTTTAATTATGATATGAAATGGATAAGATATATTATAAAAAATAATGAAATTGCCTTTTGACAACACAATAAAATGAAGCTAAAATTGTAAAATAGTAAACACAAGTGATTTTAATATCAATAGATGCTAAAACAATAATTATGATCTGTCTGTCTTTGTGTTTGTTCTGGCGTCATGCAAAAATACCAAATTAGATTTATTAGATCTTAATATTACATCCAGATTTGGTCTAATACTCGTATATTGTTTTCCTACACGATTGCTCGTATGCAAAAGCTTTAAATTAATCAGTGGGCTATGGAGAGGGCTATGCTCAGAGTCTCTTTCTGTGATAGAATTCAAAACGAGGATATCCGCAAAAGAACCAAAGTAACCGAAATAGCTCGAAGGATAAGCAAGCTGAAGTGGCAATAGGTTGGTCACATAACTCGAAGAATTGACAACCGATGGAGAAGAAATGTTCTTGAGAGCGACCCCGTACTTGATCGTACGGTGTGTAGGGTTTTTTTTTGATGGGTGGAAATGGTATGGTAACCCGGCCTGCGCTAGCGGGATACGCTGGCGGGGCACCAGTGAAGGGTGGTGATAGATGAGAATGAAAGCAGGCCAGTTAGCCCATCATGATGGATTCATCAGGAATTAACCATGATAGTTTCCAGAGGGAACCGCGAGGAGGTCGACCTGGTTGGGTTTATTGCTAGCAATGGGATTCTTAGTCTCCATTACTAACAATTCCTTTCCCCCCCGGTGTGTAGGATTATCCCTCACTATAAGAAGTGACGACCTCAAATGCGTTGCAGGGAGTCAGTGGATGCAAGTGGCTCAAGACTGTTTTTTATGGCGGTCTATGGGGGAGGCCTATGTCCAGCAGTGGACGGATGATGGCTGAAATTAGATGTTTTCCTAGTTCTGAAATCTGTACGAACGAAGTAGCAAGTAAAAAGCTAGAATAGAATAGTTTTATACACATTTCCTGTGTAAAGTGGCGTACCTCTTTTAACTTTTTATTAAGATTCTTTCTAGTAATGTAAAACTAAGAAAATACTTTACCAGATTTCTCATATTCGAATCCAACCTTTTGCATTATTTTCCTGTTCTTATGTATCTACCTTTTCAACCGACTTCAAAAAGAAGGAAGAAGACCTCATAACTCCGTCAGTTATAAACCGATTTAGAAAATTCTTTTTTTATTTGAAAGCATCTCCTTACAGATTGATCCACTAGAATTTTTTTTGTTTTATCAATATATGATTATTAGTTACACCCACATGTAGACCTATGGTGTAGCTTACTCGACGATGGTTTCACAACTGTGAAATATGAAATAATCGACAATATTTTTTTTTAAATGAATCATACATTATCTTAAACAATTCAGAGGTTAGATTTCGGGATTTTTAGGTCAATAGTTGGATATTATCGGTTGAGCACCATTTTGGAAAATGAGACGTAAGAATGTCTTTTTAAGACAATTAACTTACATGTACTAAAGTTTCCGGATGGTACCGAAACTAGTCATGCATTCTCGACTAAAATACACCTAATTTAATTTGAGTATCACATTATATCAGCTGTTAGGTGTCCACTGCTGAATATAGGCCTCTCCCTATTGTAGGGTTTTGACAGTAGTTGCTACGTTTGGCAAGCGGGGTGGCAGCAGCATTTAGCCTTTTGTAATGTTTTAAGAGGGAAGCTGCTGCCCATCCCTCGATCGTTAAGTTCCCTTAGTCACCTCTAACAACCCCCACGAGAACGGAAGAGATGGCCCATTCTATATTGGGACCATACGGAGAATTCGGCTATGTTTACATTATAACACATATAATGTGTATTAATGAAATTTTTAACAATAAGAATATTTATATAATAAATTAAGGTTTAATTTAGTACTGCAAAATTCCATGTTATTTTATATGGTGTTCAAACTACTGTTCATGTCTATAGGCGACGATTATCACTTTCCTTCAGGTGCACCGTCAGCTTGCTTGCCATTCTGTGTATCGTAAAAAAAAAAAAATAACCAGACCAGTAATGCTACACAAAAAATACATGCGGCCTGGGAAGTCGATCGGTACTGTATAATTTAGTTTCTATGCATCAATCAATTGCGGCTATGTTACTAACGAGTACGTTTTCCTTTGCACATATGCATAAAGAAACCATAATTTAGACATTGGCTCAGACTGTAACTCATAGTAGGCCCGTGGACAGGTTGATTTGATCTGTACACAAGTTGTACTAACCTACATACATATATATACAGTTCTTTAGTTTGAATGAATTTATTATTTAGTATTTACTAAATAATAAATTCCTTCAAAGTAAATCCTTAATAATCTTCTCAATATTTTAAAGTCTAATTAAATTAATACTATTTTAATTCACTGTATAATTTAAAATATTTGATGGAAAAAAAACTCTTATCTATTTTTTTATTGTTGACAACTTGTGTACAAAAATGTATAAATAAATAAATATATTACTGCTCAATAAATAACGATAAACGTATAATAAAAGACGGGAATTAACGCGATCATGTAGGCAAATTATGATATGATAGGCAATTTATTATAGTTTATATGATAATTTGTCTATCATATTATACTTATAATGTCATAAAATGATTTACCTTTTATCATCGCATCGCTCGCCATCGACAAGAAATTCATCCTCACATGCTCAAATCTAAATGGTCACGTATGGTACGGTTTCAGAGAAGTTTTCTCCCGGGAACACTCAGCCTGTGGAATAAGCTCCCTGTCGAGGTTTTCTTTAGAGACTACAGTATGGGGGTCTTAAAAAAAGGTATATTAAGGTTGAAGAAACGCCCATAGGCTATAGTGATTGTTTACCATCAAACGGGCTGTATTCTTGCTTGCCACTTTTGTGGTATAAATAAATTGTGTTAATTCACGTCCCTTATAAAACATAAAACGTGCAGCGTGATAGGTTAAAAATTAATATTGTAAATGTAGTTTGTAAAGATATACTTTTTTTTATACAACTTAGAATGACAAACAAGCTGACGGCCCACCAGATGGAAAGTGGTAACCGTCGCCTATAGACATGAGCAGTATCATGGACATAACAGAGTATATTGTTTCGCCCATGATAGCCCCCATGCGTTGCCATTCCTGAGGAATGCAACATATATATATATATATATAATATATTCCTTATATATTTAGTAGTTAACTAGTATAATCTCTGTTCAGTTTAAGACTAGACGTATTTAGTCGTCTTTAAAAAGATGTAAAGTTATATATTTTTTGGAGTACGCTCAACAAATAGAGGCAGATTTCAAGTTTCCCAGGCTCATCCAGGATGCGCAATGTCCCAATTACGATGCTACCTGGATAATTACGGTCTTATATTTATAGAGGTTATTTATATCTCTAGTAATTAGCAAGCATTGCGTTATTTACATGAACAGCTTTCACTAGCCTTAAAGTGCTAACATTAGTGATAATTATTCAAACTATTTGAATCAGTAATTGAGTGTTTAGACTACATTATTCATGATTAACCAATATGACACTTCATTATAAGTCCATAAATTACACATGCACAAACATGTGTTATATGCTGTCTGTCGGTACATAGAATACTAGCTATTTCCTACGGGTTTAACTGCGTGCATCTTTTCGTAAAGTATCCTATTTGCCAAGTTGAGGGTAACCTACCCGTGTACCAAATTTCATTAAAATTCTATTATTCTAAAGTAGTCATAGTCATAACTTACTAACAAAAATGGATCCAAGTTATCTAAAATAAATAAATTAATTAAATTAAAATTAAATTAATTATAGCGTAAAAGAGTAAAATGTTTGCATTTGTGATACTGAAATGTAGAATACTTATCATTCATCTCTGGATTTACAGGATTGTTTTCTTAAACATATATTATCTTAATAAATAATTAAATAAATACTGAAAATTTTATAATAAGTCAACTAGCCCCAAACTAAGCAGAAATTATATAACGGATAATAAGTAGATCGTAGGATATTTATGGTAAGTATCATGTCTCTCTAGTAATATAGGATTGTTCTTTTAAACATTATACCTATAAATAGCAGATAATTACCGGATGTACTTATATTTTTTTTGGTATATATATGGTATATGGTGTTCAAACAAAATACCCAAACATATTTTTTTATACTACCAAATTGTGAACCTTATTTTCGAAGTCGGTCGATTTGACAGTTGATTTTAGTAGTTTCTTATGCAATAACAAAACTAATTAGTCACGGGACGGATCCCGGCATCATTATACAGAAGGTCCCCTTTCTATATGTTAAGGACGTCTCTCATACCGTAAGCGCATAATATCTTAAAGGAAGTCCAACACGACCTCGTTCATTATAATACGACTTGTATATGCAAATCAATTCAGCCCCAGCATATACATGCCCGGCTGGACTATAAATAACAAAGTTTTGATTAGAGGAAACCTCTTAAAGCTGCATGCATTCGCATGGAAATTAATTAGGTCTCCGCGGACATGTGTAGAATGTTTTATCACGATCCATCGATAAATGCGGTGACCATCTTTGAACGAGTACCGCTCAGATCTGTTTATGCGATATGAGAGGTATTGCGTCCGCATTTTGTCTGATCTATGTTGATATGTTATTCTATAATATATAGACTGTGTTGGTATTTTAAATTAGCTAAATATTTGTACATAATCTGATGTTACAGTAAATTCTTTGATAGTCCTCAGAAACTTATTCGACCGTAATAAGACACTAATAATTATTATCGCCTAAGAACAATATTTTCACAAAGATTTTTCTGTTTCCTCGGCGGCCATGTTTATAATAACATAAATTGTATTTTAAATATGTATATATGTATATTTATATTTGTTAATTAATTTAACTGTAAAACTGCACATAAGACTAGATTATTTAGCCTGATGAACAATGATACGAAAAACTTATTAAAAGATACATTATAAATTTATAATAAGGGAAAAATGAAAATGTTATAAAAATTATGTATGTTTTTTTTTAATACAACTTAGAATGGCAATCAAGCTGACGGTCCACCTGATGGAAAGTGGTCACCGTCGCCTATAGACATGAGCAGTACCATGGACATAACAGAGTATACTGTTTCGTCCATGATACCCCCCCATGCGTTGCCATTCCTGAGGATTCAGGTGTTATTCCTCTGTACCCAGTAAATTCACGCCATATCCTACCCTTCAAACCGAAACACAGCTCTGCATGCAAACACAGCTGCTTCACGGTAGAAACACGAATGTAAGACTTTTGTATGTAGAATATATCGAATATATAATTTTATATATATAAAATCTCAGTGTAGTAAACGTGTACAAATGACAGACAATATTAATTTAACGTCCAATTATAATTAGTTTCCCATATGGAAGTCCATAATTGCAAATAATAAATCACTCACTCACCTGTGCGTAATGCGACTTACTTTATGAGTAACATTCGCTCAGAATAAGTGCATTGGTGCAATTAACAACTTCCGATACTGCAGTTGTATTTTAGTATGATTTTTTTTTTATCTTTTTATCATTATTTCGAATATGTACATGTTTAGGCTGTTTGTCCGCAAGTACCTAATAGTAATTATTAAATACTACTTTTTTTTTTATAAACTGATAAATCTGTTTCAGTTATGGAAGTACCTATTTACTTTCTTTTTTCGTAAAGGTAACTTTTTTTTTAATTCTTTATTCGAAAGATGATAATAAAAATGTAAGTAATAAAAATGTTGTAATAAAAATTATATAATACGTATAATATATGCTATGTATGTATTTATATATATAAAGTGTAAGGTTTAAGTATGCTATAGTTGATTTTTTCAAAAATCTGAACTCATTTTAGATTATTTATTTAAGTTTCAGTAAGAATTGCATGAATCTAACCCCTATATAACGTATATCCCTTAGCTCAAACCTCTTTTCAAGTACTCGCAAGGTTGCAAGGAAGAAATCTTTACATTTCTTTCTATCTCTCTATAAGCCGCTTGTCTACTTACTACGTCTTTATTTTATGAAGTAGAGAGAGTCCAGAGGGAGACTTTGTACAAAAGTCGTTTGCTTGCGTACCTCTGTCCCATTCGTGTTTCAACTGTAAAGCTGTTGTGTTTGCATGGCTGTGTTGCAGTTTGAAGGGTGGAATATGGCGTGAATTTACAGGGTACAGAGGAATAACACTTAAGTCCTCAGGAATGGCTACGCATGGGGGGTATTAAAGGGCGAAACAGTATATTCTGTTATGTCCATGGTACTGCTCATGTCTATAGGCGACGGTTACCACTTTCCATCAGGTGGGCCCTCAGCTTGTTTGCCATTCTAAGTTGTATTAAAAAAAGTACCAAATGTCGAGTAAACAAAAATAATTAAAATAAATTGAACTGAATAGAGAACTTCCTTATATATGGAGTCGATTGCTAAACGTACTTATTTATAGCTGATATTTATAAAATCTGGCAACTCTGTAACCGTCTTATAAAGTTAATGCAGTTTAAAAAAAATAAATTACATGTAAAACCACACGTTATATATATATATATATATATATATATATATATATATATATATATATATATATATATATATATATATATATATATATATATATATATATATATATGTTCTTGAATGATTTCTGCCGGAGAAGTGTGAGAAAGGATATGGTGAGGCGATTAATAAAGGTTAATGATGAAACTTTAGGCTTCAAACAGAGGATGTCCTCAGTTTGTTTTTTTTGTGTGGGCATATTACGACGTTACTTCGCACATTTTGTACCGAATGTAATTCTTTTTACAATTTATTGGGTTTATTTCCATTACACTTCCATATTAATTTGATCACCGTTATAATGATCAAAATTTGTTTCATAATTGGCCAAATATAGCGTTATTGCAAAAAGATTGAGGTTTTCAATTTGGTTCTATTTTGTTTTATCTTTTATTTATTTATTTTTTATATCTGTTATCTTATAACTTCGTTAGTTATGAACCGATTGGGAATTTTTTTTTATCTGAAAGTGTAGACTTATAGATTGGTCCTATAGAAATTTAATGAAAATTGAAGTCAGTTCATTTAATAAGTCAGATTGAATATATCTTAGAATTATTTGCGACTAGTCCGTATAATCTGGATATGTTAATTCCCAAGATAAAAAGAACCCTGTGTCTTTTTCCATCCCAAATTCAATTTGTTTATCAAGTTCTATGATGACTAATGGAGCTATTATGGTACCGAAAGGCAATAAATAAAGAAAGTCACATCTAGATAGAAAGCAAGAAAGAAAGAAAAAAGAAAGAAAAAAAGAAAGAAAGAAGGAAAGAAAGAAAGAAAAAAAGAATTTTTTTATTGAAGCACACTTATATTTAAGCATTTTTAAATAGTCATTTTTTTCATTACCGGTTATTCGGAACGCAATTTGAGCCAAAAAGAACACGCAAGAAACTCAACTGTTCCTTTTTCAAAAGGTTAATTATATAAATAATGAATTTGTGTGAATACAAACTACTAAGCAGTATTAGATCATATTTATAAAATACGCAATCAATTTTTCAACATTAGAATGTAATGTTTCACACTATGACAGTCCAATTACGCACTAATGTATATTTGCACGTTTGAAACTATCCATATATCGAGAATTGGACATTTAGAGATTTACAGCAAATAGTTTTGCATGTGTTAATTGCCGCATGATATGTGAACTCAACGCGTCCCGTTAGTAATCCAAGTTATATTACAGACAGATAGTTTATTACTGTGTTGACTTGCGGTTGCTTATATAATAAAGTGGTTATATCCTGCGGCTTTGCTTGTGTGAAAATTTTGTGTTATTACAAAATTACATATTTCTGATTTGACATATAATATAGTTATTATATGTATCAGTTATTAATTTCATCATTAATTTTATTGTTTACTATCTAAATATTTGTATTTAAATCCGACCAGTTGTTTAAAGCGCTATTCACACAGGTGTCAAAGGTGACCAGCAGAGTTTTTTTAATGGGATAAAAATGGTATAGCACACTGCATTAATAAAATTGTGATATAATGACCTGCTTATAGTATATAAGAGAATACCAAAACCAATAAGAGAATTGCCATTAAGTCACTTTAGACTACGGTTAAAAATGGTTGTTGGAAGGTAATTTTTATTTAATAAATAACTTTTTAAAATAATGAAATGTATAGTTTAATTAATAATATAAATATTTCAGACATTCTGTGTACAATTTATCATATTTAGTATTTTAATTTTGGCCTTGTCTTAGATATAATTTATTGACACAAGTATTTGTATAAATATTAATTTCAAACAATTTAATATAAGAATGTATGACAGGTCATTTATATTAAGATTATGTTTGACGAATATTACCTATACAGATACATATAAAGATTTACATGTTATTGAATATGGCAAAACACACTGAACATTAGAAAACAAAAAATTGTAACATCTTATTATGTAACATATGTTTTTGGCAAATAAATTATTATTATTACAATAAAATTGATTTAAATCTATTAGAAATGTAGTTGAATATTTGTACTTAGTATGAATAATTCACTGTAATATCAAATTAAAATAAATTTTGTGAATAATTTAAAGAAATAGCGAATCGACTTCAATCACACATTGTAATC
The DNA here is from genome assembly GCF_026898425.1 of Galleria mellonella. NCBI lineage: Eukaryota > Metazoa > Arthropoda > Insecta > Lepidoptera > Pyralidae > Galleria > Galleria mellonella. Next base: position 3,282,678 of record NW_026442117.1, read on the forward strand.
TCACTTCGTCGCTCTACGTTAATATATGTACGTACAGCGTTGTAAGTCTCTAGTAAAATAATACGGAATAGGTAGTTCCTGTCACGCCAGTATGAATATGTCATGTCAGAACGCGGTGAGTAGCCGTCGATGTTATCGATACATCGACAAGCGGAGAGTTACTGCGGCAGGTTTGGATGTGTTAATTAACATCAACCACGGTTGTGCACACATAAGTTTTAATTGGCGCCTTTTAAACGGGTTGCTGGAAGGACGTTCAATTGATCTTTTTTCGAATGATATAGAAAAGTTTATATACTTTTGGGGTATATTTTTAATTTTTTGTATGAGTGGCAAATATTATGTTTATGTTAGTTTCCGTATCAGACAGAACGAATTGTTAAATGTTGATGTCTCGTTCTATCTCATGCATATAGTAGCAACAAGGTGTCTGTCGATAGAAATATTTGACAGTTACGTGACAGTGGAGGGCCGAAGGAGGGGGGAGCGAAATCGGGTGTAAATCCTAAGATTGCTATAATTATTATCAAAATCGATTCGGACTTGGCCATTATATTGCATAACATATATATCTACATAAAAAATATAATTGAATGGATAATTCTCCTAAAACACCAGCTAATTATGGCCGATCTTAACTTTTTAATTGCATTAGTTTTTTTGTTGATTTCCCTAGTAGAGACTAGGAATGGATGATATGGATAACGTTCCGATATCTATATAATGGGTTTCTCTAGACATTGATGGCGGAAAAAAGGTCATCACCTATTTCGATATCGCCCATATCTGTTGGATATATATTTTTGAATATGTTAAAAGTCTAATATATTTTTTTTAAATAATAGACATTGATCATTTTTATTATTCGACCAGTATTAGTAATCATTGTGACTAGAATATATAGATATTGCTATATATTACCAGAGGGAGACTTTGTACAAAAGTCGATTGCTTGGGTACCTCTGTCCCAGTCGTATTTCAACCGTCAAAGCAGTTGTGTTTGCATGGCTGTGTTTTGGTTTGAAGGGTGAGATATGGCGTGAATTTACTGGGTACAGAGGAATAACACCTGAGTCTTCAGGAATGGCAACGCATGGGGGGTATAATGGGCGAAACAGTATACTCTGTTATGTCCATGGTACTGCAAATGTCTATAGGCGACGGTTACCACTTTCCATCAGGTGGTTCCGTCAGCTTCACTTTCCATCAGCTTGTTTGTCATTTTAAGTTGTTGAAAAAATATGGCTGGAGATTGTGGAAGAAGTAAATAAATTATAAAAGATATGAGCTAGTGGCTGTTTGTGATTTCAATCTACTATGAAACCCAATTATTTTACATCCCCAAAGCATTCGCTACTTGAGTTTAACGTTCGAGTTAGTCTCGGAATTGAATAATAGCTTTAGAGGCTTATTACACTGTCCAATATATTTATATATACATAGTTGTTTCCTGCGACTTTCCCCGCGTGCAATATTATATAAAGTTATCTATGTAAATTTAGAAGTTAGAATTCAATTTACTCATGTATCAAATTTCATTGACACTTAAGCGTGATTAACAAACATGCATGTAGCATGTAGCTTTATGTAATAATTAACGCGGGTAAACCCACATGATACTGCTAGTATAAAGATATATTTAGGAGCGAGTAGAGTGCAGGTAGGCGGTACCAATGACCAGTTTTCATGTCGCTGACTGCATCAGCTACCGTTATCCGCTAGTTTAGCCAGCTGACTTCAGGAAATAAAAGTATACATAATATGTTATTATGGTGAGAGGGAAATAATCTTTAGAGGCACTAACTTATAGATATCTTGATGTTAATGTGTCACTACACATTAATAGTTAATGACGTCATACGTAATCAACGGATGGTGCCAGATTAAATTGTTAAATTAAGGCCTTAGATTATATAGAAACAGTGTACCCATATAAATAATTCGAGAAAAACGGGTCAACTTTTTCATACAGTTTTGCGTGATAAATAGTTATCAGTGATTCCTTTACAATTTATATATTTATTTTATCTTATAATTTTTGCATTTTTTTAATGCGTAAATACTGATTTTATTTATTAAATAATACGTCAAGATAATGCGTATGCGTAAGTATATAGAACACAAATAAAAAAATGAGTCAGCTAATTTGAAAATTGGCTGACAAAAAGTGGACCCGTTTTTAAGACTCGATGCTCTATCTATATAATATAACAATAAGATTAATGCATAATTTGCCTATTCTGTAAATACAGCAGTTGTATTTTTTTATGGATTGGTAGATAGCTTGTTATTAGTATATGCTAATGAAAATGGAAAGGTAACTCCGTCTGCGTTATCGGTATACGCTGGCAGGGTACCAGTGAGGGATAATAAGTGAGGATGAAGCAGGTCAGTTAACCCATCGTGACGAATCCAACAATAAATCAATCATGATGGTTTCCAGGGGGAACCACAAGGAGGTCGACCTGACAGGGTATATTGCTAGCAGTGGGGCTTCTAGTCCTCATTACTAGCAATTCTTCTCCCCCCCGTCGGATGAGTTGGATCATCGGGACGAATTCACAAGGAATTAATTTCTAAGGGGGGATCGTGGATGCTACTCGATCTGATAGGGTATATTTTGACATCACATTATTAAGCTTAAGTAAAGTAGTTTATTTTTTGTAATTATATTTTTTTTTTAATAAATAAGTTTTCTTTATTCAGGTAAATATTTTTTAAACTATGTATTTATAATATAAATAAGTGCTTTCATTGTATTATATTACATAATGGAGTAACTTACAATAGTATTATTTAACAAGAAGTGTAAAGTTAGATAATAATCATTGAAAATATTCGTAGGGATTGTATCAATTGTTTATTAACACCTGAGTGGGGAACAATAAAATATATAGACACGATTTAATACTATTTATTTTGAGGTTATTTTTTTTCATGCAAAATATTAAATTTTATAGACTATATTTGTTACATTAATAAATTGCTTCTCAATGTTTTGTTATCTCTAGGTATGTATTAATAAAGTTTGAAATATTTATTAAGGTTTGAAGAAAAAAGTGCTTTATATTTTTTGTTTTTTTTTTTTTATTAACGACATGTTAAATTTTTATTAAATTAATAATTAAAGGATACAATATTAGTTATCCTCTCTATGCCATTAGCCTAGGAGTATTTAACAAAATAGATGTAGGTGATAGGTTACTCGCCAATTTATAGTCGTGTTGTTGGTTCGATTCCCGACGGGACACTGCATTGTGCGCCGGAGTATTCATATGCCAACACTCGATTTATGCTTTTGCAAATTAAACTTTACTGCGGTACGTATAAAAATTATATAAACACTCGACTTATCATTCAGTTGTTAAGGTTTATAATTGAATGCATATTGTTTCATATCAGAAAATTTTATTTGGTCGGATAATCAGATAGAATGGTGATGGCAATTCGTTTCTTCCATATTACGGCCACTGATTTATTACAGTAGCTCAGTTAATTATTTTGCTTTGAGTAATTTGTTCGCCTCGTAGTTATTTGCTATGGAAATTATAAAAATGTATTCACTCTACAGTGTAATTACTTTTATTTGAATAAAAAAGAAATGGAGTGAAATGGAATGCAAAAGATTAAGTATGTAGTTACATCTATGCAAAAGACAAACTATTTTAATCTTACCGGATTTTCGTACACTCATATTTTAGGCGTTATTGAATTAGAACCATGGCGTTATTGTGGGAATGTTATTTTTGGTAAAACAGGAACCTGAGTACAATTTTTGATTGTCAATTTAGAAAATAAATTTTTAGCAACCAAGTTCATTGGGAAAATTATGTCTTCTAGTTATTTTATCAGAGACTTATTTTATTAGATAGAAACAATAATGGTATTAGATTTTAATAGAAACAATAATGGTAGCCAAATTTGAACTAACAACCTTCTTTCGATTTATGTATAACTTATACCTACATAGGTAGGGACAATAAAGCTTTACCTTTTTTTTTCATGCAATTTAGAATGGCATACAAGCTGGCGGCTCACTTGATGTAAAGTAATAACAGTTCCCTATAGACACGAGCAGTACCTAGTATTGTAATCTAGAAAAATATATTGCAAGAAACAAATGCTCAAAACTTTCAAACTTATGAATGGATTTAAACGAAATTTGTAATGCGGATAGAGCGTATTCTAAATTATTATACATACATTTTTATTTCGATTTACGAAAGCGAAGACCTGAAATACATTTAAAATTATATGAGTAAAATTTGTGACGTGTATTTAAAAATAAGTGTATTTTTATTTTTAAAGTTAGTTAATGACAAATTGATATCCCTTTAACTAACTCAAAATAATCAGTAATTGATCTCCGGTAATATGATACGGCATTGTGTTGTCTGGACGTAATTAAGTGAAGGAGTTAAGTTCTCCAGTTAAGTGATAAACAGCTGACGTAAACACTTGATGTTTTCTCTTGATTCGAAAATATATTTTCAAACCAACTACGAAGAAGAAGATTACAATCTGGTATTATTTTTTGTATTTTTCATATAATGTTTTGTTTTTGTTTTTATTTATTGAATGAGTGTAGTGGTTGATTTAATTTTGATTGTTGAAGTTTGGAAAAAATGTTTTACAAAAAAAGAAAAAAAAAAACATTGAATTTATTAAATTATTTTAAAACCGTATTCATTATATCAGCCATTAATTGCCCACTGCTGTACATAAGTCTTCCCCATAAGGGAAGTTTTGCCAGTAGTTGCCACGTTTGGCAGGCGGGTTGGTAACCGTAATTAGGCTTTTAGTGATACTACTGCCTATTCTTCTACCATTAAGTTCCCTCTTACGACACCCACGTGAAAGAAAAAGGTCACCTATTCTATATCAAGATTACACAGCAGAAGACGAAAGACCGTCTTGAAGTAGATAAATAAAAAAATTAAAATAAAAAACAGTTCATAATAAGTGAAGACTGCACGCGAAATAACAAAGAAAGTCGACTTGTAAGGTAGCAAGTCGACTTTTTTATGTTGATCAATTTAAAAAAAAGAACATGTATTCTTTTTTTAAAGTTGATTACTTATACCGAATTATATAAGAGTCTAAAGGACAGTTTTCACTAACGCGACAGCGAAACGGGAGTGTCATACAAGCGTCGCTTGTTTGCTTATCTTGTAGGAGCTGTCCACATGCTCCACCGCTACAAATGACAGGTGCCACTAGTGTAGTCGTATATGCTATCGCTTGATATTTGTAACCGCAAATCGTTTCAATGCGAACGACCCTTAATTGTTTTTTAAATTATGGAATGATTTAAATGAAATCAATGATGATGAATGAATGATGATATAATGAATGAATTTAATCGCCCATTGTTTTCTCATTGTGATTATTTCTTGTAATTGTTTGTGTGTATAATTAGTTTACTATTGTAATCTTTTGGAGGAAACAATAAAGAGTATCTATCTATCTGTCTATATTTAACTATAAACAAATTAAACTTATACCTAAGTTTAATTTATTTATATAGTATACGTAGTGGCAGAGGAAATAAAAAAATGCAATAAAGATTACTTAAAAATACAAAACATTACTTTTCTGTTAACTATATATTCTTTTTCTGTATACAACCATAGATAAAATAATAATTTTCGTACTTGTTTTCTTTTTTCTATGATGCAATCCTATGATAAATATAAAAGTTTGTAAGGATGGATCTTAAAAAAAAAAAAAACAGAATGGAATTGAATGAAATTTGGTACATGAGTAAGTTATGTGTAAGTTACGAACTTAGTACAAACGATGCACTGTTTCACGCAGGCAAAGCTGCAGAAATTAGTAGAGAATAAATAAAGAAATAAAATATGTTTAGTAGTAACTTTATTTTATGAGTTTTTCTGTAGTTTTCATACGACGATGGTTAAATACTATATAATCTCAGTTCTTGACTTTTCCCTCTTTCTCTCAGCCATTTGTAACGCTGCAATAAAAAAAAAACTATAGTAAAAAAAAGTATGTTTAGATACTTGACAATTTACTAAATGATTGCGAATTGATATAGAAAAATTATTAATATGAAAATTATTTATCAATGTTTATTAAGTGAAAAATTTCGAAGCAAACTATCGATCGAACTATCGATCGCTTCGATATTTTTCAATCATTATAATTATTGGAATATGATTTTTATTTTTTAATAATATTTCTATAAATATAATAAGTAATAAATAACTACAATATAATATCTTAACCGGCAACTGCAACATTCCGAGAGAGAAATTTCTACCATATCCTAAAATCTCTCCCATAGACGAAAGCCATGTAAAGTAGGTAATGTATTCATGTAATACGTTTCTTGTACAAACGTTTCCTTTAAGCGTTACACTTTAAATCTACATATAAATCTACCGAACAGACCAACAGACACGCGAATGTGTGCAAACAAACACTTTCACCGGCACGCGAGCCGCGACCGGTCCTAGGTTCGATTCCCGATAACAGTACACACTTAATGAGAGTACTAGTTAATTGATTTATTAGACAGCGTTGATTGTGTTCTAGATATAGAAAAGTACTTGTAATACAAAATTATATTATTATATATTATATAAGATATTATAAAAGACATATCAGTATCTATTAGAAAGGTATAATGTTTTTTTTAATGGATGATAATGGAATGGTAACCCCACCTGCGCTTTCGGAATACGCCGATGTACCAGTGAAGGATGATAGGTGAGGATGAAGCAGGTCAGTTAGCCCATCGTGACAAATTTCACTAGAATTAATCACAATGGTTTTCAGAGGGAACCGCGTGGAGGTTGACCTAATAGGGCATATAGCTAGCAATAGGGCTATCAAACTTTATTGCTAACATCCCTTTGCCCCCGGTATAATAATGTTAAGCACATCGCCGTTCCGGTCCCGGCATAGAATGAATCACCCATTTCTTTTCCGTGGGTGTCGTAAGAGGCGACTAAGGGAGCTTATGGTGGAGGGATTATTAGTAGCGTCCCTCTTAAAACATCTGTAAAAGCCGTTGCAGTTGCAGTTAACTGCGGTTGCCAACCCGCCTGCCAAGCGTGGCAACTACTGACAAAACTCCCTTTATGGGGAGCTTTGCCCGTAGAAAGGCACAAGAACAGTGGATAGTTAACGGTTGAAATAATAAAGCACACTGTTTCATAAAACACGGTTTCCACTTTCCAGCAGGTGGGTAATAATTTATTTGAAGTTCTAAATTGCATAAAAAAACATAGGTCTCATCGGGATCTGAAAATAACTGGATCACGCGAACGAAGTAGTGGGTAAAAGTTAGTTATACAATAAATCAACGTTATCTTTACTCCCAATGATGTATTTGCACATATAATGACATGGTTACGAACTGGTACGATTAAGTTACAAGGCTATCGTAAAAATCAAACGGTGCCTCCGTGTACCCTCGCATTAAATACTTGAGCAACCAATAATCATACAATTACATTGAATATTGGTCATTAGGCTAATACGTGTGTAGATAGGAGAGAGTTAATTGACTACACGGGAATGACTTATTCTGACGCCTAGGCAAATAGGTTCGAAACAGGGATAAAGTCATCAAAAAACAAAGTCAAATAATTTTCTTTTTATATCTTTATCTACGTAAAATGTAATTTATTTATTTTTTGGAAAACGTACAGCTGAATTACAGTCAATACATAATCAAATTTGTATCTATGTTAAGCCATGAATCGTTTTCACATTTGCGTAATGATACAATTGATCGGTTTTTATATATGCAAAATATATACATACATACACATACACACATAAAGTAATTCTATAAAAAGGTATATAATGTAACTTATAAAAAGTAAAAAGTAAAAGCTTAATATTTTTTTTACATGCATGCGATTTTTACGTCCATTGTGAACTTAATTTCTTGTTTTTTTTTTTCAGTCGATAAGATTTCGTTTTATGTTCTTTGTTCCATGCTAGGGAGGAGACCCAGGTCAGACACCCGTTCTCCACAATTTTGTAGTTTCTATGATATTAGTTTAAGTGTCTGTTTGTAATCAGAAAGTTGTATGATAACTGAATAAATACATACGAGTACAAATAAATAAGTATATATCTATGTATATATTTATACAATTAGAATTGACTTTGTTAAAAATTATTTGAATAACGTAAGGTTTAGAAGCCCCTTAAATAACTTTTTTGTTTTTTATTTAACTTTTTTTTATGTTTAATTTTAATCACTTACTGTTTCAACTGAATGGCTTTGTTACAGTCGTATTTATTATTGGATCATGCTGTGTGCGCATGCTTTGGCAGGTTTACCTGAACAATACATTAATGTACTTGCATGTTATAGTTTAAGTTTGTATTTGTAAACTTGTGTTATGTGCGCTAAATAAATAAAATAAAATGAGTAAAATTGTATGACACTTATCGATCGAAAGTCTTATATTAAAAGGTTACTACAGTACATTATAATAGACCGTTTAAAGTTGTATGGATCGATCAACGACTCTATCGACGAAACTGCGGATAGGATTTGTCACAATATAATGTAAGTCCAGAATAAGGCAACCTGTAACACCGCGGCGTAACCGTATCACGCACCTAATGAAAACGCTCCCGGTCTACTCACTAGCAGAGCATTTGCATATTAGATAAAGGCTTCGAAAATCGTGGAGACGATGTGTGATGTAGAAATTTAATTTTCAAAGCCAAGGTTCATCTTTTTAGTAATTTTCAATGCATTTAGACCATTATCAGTCTCCACTGTTGGATATAAGCCGATTTTAATGTCTTCAAGTCAATAAAGCTTATCCCCACTATTAGTAATATACTCTGTTTGTATGGTCGACCTCCATGCGGTCTGTTTAATAATCATCGCGATTAATTCCTAGATAATTCGCCACGATGGACTGAATACTGTATTATTAATCTTCATTCTATTAATTTACATTTTTTTTTATACAACTTAGAATGGCAAAAAAGCTGTCGTCAAGTATGAAATATTAGTTATATAATAGTACTTTTAAATGATTTTTTTTACAACTTAGAATGGCAAACAAGCTGACGGTTCACCTGATGGAAAGTGGTAACCGTCGCCTATAAACATGAGCGGTACCGTGGACATAACAGAGTATACTGTTTCGCCCATAATACTCCCCATGCGTTGCCATTCCTGAGGACTCAGGTGTTATTCCTCTGTATCCTGTAAATTCACGCCATATCCCACCTTTTAAATCGAAACACAGCCATGCAAACACAACTGCTTCACGGTAGAAACATGAATGGGACAGAGGTACCCAAGCAATCGACTTTTGTACAAAGTCTCCCTCTGGTTTGGGACTAATGTTAACATAGGTGGGTCATATTCATCGAAAGACATAGATGGTTGTAAGTTATATATAATTATAGTTACATAAATAATTATATACTTCATCATCATTGTGTAAGCCGTTACGGTTAGGGTTTTTGCCAGTAGTTGCCACGCTTGGTAGGCGGGATGGCAACTGCAGTTAGGTTTTTATGATGCTTTAAGAGGGACGCTGCTGCCCATTCCTTCGCATTTAAGTTCCCTTAGTCACCTCTTACGACACCCACGAAAGGAAGGGGTTGCTCATTCTATGCTGGGACTACATGACGAGTTGGGGGGAAAGGGATTGTTAGTAATGGAGACTGAGAATCCCATTGCTAGCAATATACCCAACCAGGCCGACCTCCTCACGGTTCCCCCTGGAAACTATCATGATTAATTCCTGATGAATTCATCATGATGGGCTAACTGGCCTGTTTTCATTCTCATCTATCACCCTTCACTGGTGCTCCGCCAGCGTATCCCGTTAGTGCAAGCGGGGTTACCATACCATTTTCACCCATAAAAAAAAGCTACATGGCGAGTTTATATACTTAGGTAATGTAAGTAGATTAGGTGAAATGATGATTTTTATGCAGCTTGGAATGATGGTGCATCAATAAATAGGAACAGTACCAGCTAATCGTGTTCTTCATATTTTTCCTTTTCTGAAGATTGTTGTAATGCTTCCATAGTAACAACCCACTACTAGGCATAAGTCTCTTTTTATATATAGAAAGAAATAAGATATTGTTACGACGGCAAAGCGAGTTTTGAATTTTCCTTCTGTATATGGTACTGTTTTAATGAATGATAATGGAATGGTAACCTTGTCTGCGTTAACGGTCTACGTTGGCGGGGCACCAGTTAGGGGCGATAAGTGATAATAAAAAGTCAGATCAGTTAGCCTATCGTGCTGAATACACCTGGAATACAGCACGAAGGTTTCCAGGAGGGTCCACGTGGAGGTCAATTTGACAGGGTATTTTGCTAGAAATAAGACTGGTGGTCCGCATTACTAATCATCAGCCCTGTATATGGTACTGTACCTACAACGATTGCATTACCTACTTACCATTACTAGTAATGTAGGGTAAATTGCCAATAATGGTAGGTAGGTCAGATCTTATCGCGATTCTGTTTGGAAACCATCGTGCTTAAATCCAAATGAATCAATCACGATGGGCTAACTGACTTGCCTTTTCATCCTCATTTATCATGACTCACTGGTACTTTGCCAACGTATATACCGTTAGTGTATGTGGGACTATCATTCTATTATCACCCATTAAAAAAAACCTATCCTGTTATTTCACTACCGTAAGACACGACGGGATGGACAGACCTCATCAAAACGGCCACACAGCAGTCTATTGTGGAATGCTCTCGCTCGGCTGTGAGCAGAAGTAGATGGAGATGTATTGCGAGTACCTCAATCGCGAAGGAGGGCCTCATGGATGATCCACTGTCATCATAAAAACCGGGACCACTCTGTCAAGAGTGCACGACTGAAGAGAGAGAAGACATGATAAAACATATACATTTTTATATAAAAAAAACTTATATGAATTCTTTGTTATGAAACACCGAAATAGAATCAATGGAGGACGTGTTAAAGTGGATCACATTACGGCTTCCTCTTCAAAATATTTCTGTGAAATCACCAATTTCAAAATCGCAAATTACAACCAATTGTTTACACAGCCCTATTCTTAATTTAGCAATTTACATACCAAAGGGAAACAGAGATCGTTATGAAATCGAAACAATTGGTTGTTCTTTGAATAATTGTTGTTTTTACGAAGTTCACGGAGTCACTTTTACTTTTAACTTCTTAAATAACGAAGTCTTTTGTACTAATATTTTTTTCGTCCTACAGGAGTTTTTATTAATTCACGAAAGTTCAACTGTGAATGTAATTAGGTATACATATTATTAGGAATAATGTAGTGGATAAATTGATAGTAAAGTGGTATTGTTCACATTGATGACTAGTTATAGAGACCTTGGTCCCGGTATAGAATAGGCCATCCCTACCTTTCCTGTGGGTGTCGTAAGTGGCAAATAAGGGAGGGAGAGGGATGGACAGCAGCATCTCTCTTAAAACATCTCCAAAGGCTAACTGCGGTTGCCAATCCGCTTGTCAAGCGTGGCAACTACTGGCAAAACCCCTCTGGGAGAGGTTTGTGTTCAGCAGTGGACAGCTAAAATCTGATATGATGATGATGATAATGTTCCAGACCAGGGTCATCACTATATATACACAACGTGTACTTGTTTGTTTATAACAGTTTGTTGTCAAATCTTGTATTCTTCGTTTTACAGTTAATTTGTATGAAAATTTACAAAAGAATTACTAGTGTAGTAAATTAATTTAAATGGTAATTTAATAATACGTGAAAATGCGATATCAAATAATAACTCACTCTTTTACTGTATGTATGTATAATTTATGATTTTACTTCACGCGGGTTTCTAGTGAGGGATGACAGGTGAAGATGAAGTAAATCAATTGGCCCACCGTGATGAATTTATAAAAAATAATTATGGTGGCTTTCAAGGTATTTTATATTGCATTTTCATCCTTTTATGGACGAAATGCAATAGTAACTCCGCCTGTGCTAATGATTTAAACTGGAGTGGTGTCTGAGGGATGCCAGGTGAGAAAATCAGGTCTGTTGGTCTATTTGTGTTCAATAAATACATTAGGATTTAAACATGATGGTTTTTAGGCCATAGTTAACTGAAGGTATAACGTTAGTAACTAACAATCCCCTCCATTTTTCGTGAACTTGCTTGTTTTGGGAGAGGCGTCGTAAGTAATGAAGTAATGACCCTAAATATGAATGACGAGCAATCAATAACAGTGCTTTTTTGTGGTGGAAATGGTGACCCCGTCTTTGCTAACAGTATACGCTGGTAGAGCACCAGTGAGAGATGAAAATGTAGGTCAGTTAGCCCATCTTGATGAGCACACCTGGAATTCAGCACGATGGTTTCCAGTAGGGACCATGTGAAGATTGACCTGACAGGGTATATTGCTAGCAATAGTACTGGTAATCTGCATAACTAACAATTCCTCTCTTCAATCAATACAGAGTATATTATATCAGGTAGAAGACCGAAAATTAATCACGATATTCCAACTGATCTGCCTTTATCCTCAACGACCATCTTTCATTGCTGCCCCGTCTGTGTATACCGATAGTGCAGGGGGGCTTACTATACCAAATAAAAAAAAAAAAATATAAAGCTATTCTAAAGTTTTCTTAAACCAAGCACGCATGGGTGAAGTAGCGAATACAGCAACAACGATAATATTGATTTAATTCCCTTGTCATGTATTAGTTGGATATTGTGATAACTGCGCCGCTAGCCGTTCCAAATCAGATCTTATTAACATATTTTAATGGGTTACTGTTTTAAGCGAGATAAGTTATTGCGACTAGATTCACTTTTGCTTGTATCGTGGTCTCAACAATATTAATATTTCTATGATTGAGTACTTTACATAAGGAAGGTAAGATCATATGATCTACAATAGTTTATTATCATAGAATTGGAATTACTCCATACAAAGAGATAAACTTGACAGGGAATGATGAAATATTAATTTATAAAAACAATGCATTTTTGATAGTTTGTATAGTTATGGACATTTTTAATGGTGTAAAAATAATAAAAAATTTAAAGAAAGTGTTTATTTATTAATGTTATAAGGTCATTAAAGTTGTGTATTACGCAAAATTAAAAAAAAAAGAATTAATTGATGAAGATCGATGATTGAAGTATTAAGTAGTAGTAGTGAAGTAAGTAATATTGCACGTACTGGCCACTTATATTTTTCTATAGAAAAATATGATGCAATCAGTCTTTACAATTTTTAAAGAAAAGATGTTGGAAACACAATACATTTTTATTTATTTATTTATATATTTGTTTAGCCGCATTTGCATTGTAAATATCACAGTTTTCAACACTAGAGGTCGGTAGGAGTGGAACAATTTAAATAACATAATGGCGGTTATGAGTAAATCCGCCACTACCGTCAAACTTAAATCTAATAGTTGCTAAGAAATATTGTGTTTAATCATAAACAAAAGACCTTTAATGATAGAGTAAGTAGAAAGCTTTATGAAAACCATTGTAGCATCAGCTGTACGATATTCAATTGCGTATAATGTTGATCTGAGCCCGAGGGATACTTTCCACTGTATCTATCATGCAACTGTTACAATGCATGCACCTACAATTCATATAGAAAGTGTACCTACTGCAACCGCGTTACGACTTCGATATGTTGGGAGTTGTGTCTGTAAATAGCTTCTGTTATTATTTCGTGTAAACTAGCTATTAAAATTAAAAAAAAATACATAGAGAGCTGGATAATTTCAGATTATTTAAATTTAACCATTCTTTGTGGTACTAATTTTTACAAAAGAAAAAAATTATAAGTTTAAGTACCAATAGCTCATAGAGTAAATTTTTTTTTTAAAAGTAAATAAACTATATTTTGGCAAAGTTATTCGTAATATGGGTGCCGAAGTAAATTTTAATTTGTATATATGTTACACTATCTCTTCTTTTCGATGGAAGTTTCTTTTCTTGACAAAACACACAAAACATTTTATTCTCTACATTCTATATATACATACTACAAAAAGAATAAATGTATAAAGAATTGTTTTCGGCTCTAAAAACTTAGAATGAAATATAGAGTAAAACACAAAATGAAACAGCATTTTATACTCGGCTAATTTACAGTGTAATAAACTTGAATAATGTTACCGTTGTTTAATACAGTAATTATAAAATTCAATTACATATTGTATGTTACAATTGCTATATGGTCCCGGCATAGAATGGGCCACTTCCTTTTCCGTGGGTATCGTAAGAAGAGACTAAGGAACCTTAATGATTGAGGGATGGTTAGTGTTCTTCTTAAAACAGTACCAAAAGCTTAACTGCGGTTGCCAACCCGCCTGTCAAGAATGGTAACTAGCAAAACTCTCTCAATGGGGGAAGGCCTATGTTTAGTAGTGGATAGTTCAAGGTCAATATGACGACGTTACAATAATCAAAGGTTTTGTAGAGTCCAAGTAAATGATATAAGTGCCTATTTAGGATCATATCTAATATTTTGGTAAACTGTTGTATCCGGTAACGAATTTATATATTATATGTATAACAGAAACAAGATTTTCCTTATTTGCCATAAATGTTAATCATGTCAAATAAATCAGGATATTGTTATGACATCACAAAATTGGGACATGAATGATTTACATAAATTTATTCATTCGAATTCATTAAAATATTGACTGCACAATATTTTTTTTTTCAATTCTTTTTTATATATTATTTGGAAGTTCAGTCGATTGATGCGATTGATACAAATGCCAGATTACATACACTAACGATCTATTATAATAACACCTTAGTTCATGAACAGCGATGCAAGGGGCGTGTCATGTGCTCCATAGTTGTTATACTATATACATATTACATAATAAAAATACTGAATAGATTTTAATAAAATTTCTATATCGCATAGAAATTCGCGATCTGAAACTTTTGGATAAAAAAATAATTTTCCAAATAGGATCATAAAGGACAGAGTTATAAGGTAACAAACAAACATAAAAAATACAATTGAAAATATATTTTTTTTCTTGTTTTTTATAACACACATAACAACAGACATACACAGTAAAGAGATAAAATAATGTATACACAAAAAAGCTATATATATAAAGTAATTCAATTTGACTTCAAAAAATTGAGAACCTTCTTTTTTAAAGTCGATTTGAAAATATATATTTTAATGTCTTGTTTGTAATTAAAAATAAGATATGATCATAACTATGTGGATAATACATGGGATCAAATACTTCATAGTCTTATATTATATATATTTTGGTAATGAAACTTCACACATACGAAGTGGAAAAGTTTAAAAATGAAATCAATAATATATTTATTAATGTAGGTAGGTCAAAATGCACAATTATGATGTTGAGTAAAACATACTTAATCATTCTTAAATTCATTTTTTTTCCGATAACTAATATTAAGGACAAAAATATAATTTATTTGATTAATCCTAAATTTATTTATAAAAAATTCTACAGATAAATAAAAAGAAAGGCTGCAAAACAATTTAAGAAATATATAAGGTAGAGCGAAAAAATGCTGTGTTGTAAAAAAAAACACACAATTGAAAAACGATGTAAACAATTTTTTATTGTTTTGTATTTAAAAGCATATCATAAAAGTCTGTAACAAAAACATTTTTATATAAAAATAATGTACCGATTTCAATAAAGGTCCATTTTGTTTGTATTTTTTATCATTGTGTTATTTATGTCATTACTCTGTAGATTGTAAACCGAATTAGATTTTTTTATCATCGACTTTCATAGAGAGAGATTCCTTTTTTTTCTTCTTTTTTTATTTTACAAAAATAATCATCAAATACCAATGTAGGGGATACTTTTTTTTTTCAATTTGAGGTAAATTTTAATTTGAAAAATTAAATTTTATAAACTTTTGATAGACTAATTGGTCAATTAATTAGTCAAATTTTGATAGAACAATTTAAATTTTGAATCTATACTAATATTATAAGTGTGAAAGTGACTTTGTTTGTTTGCTACCATTTAGTGCCCTAAACACTTGACCAATCACTATGAAATTTTGTATATGCGTACCAAATGAGACGGAGAAGGATATACTTTTCATCTCAATCAGTGAATATATCTCGGTTACGCAAACGAAGCCGCGAGTAAAAGTTAGTATTATAAGAATTACAATATGTTAGTACCGGTGTGTGAAATATCAGATAGGTGGTTACTGTAACAGATATCCTGTACAATGATGAACACATCTAATAGCAAAATGGTGATCTTGCCTAAAGATACTTAATTGTGTTACGGTAAAACTATACGTTTTATGGTGTCAGTTCCGTTGTTTAATGGGTTAAAATGCAATTGAACCTATTTGTGATGGTAAAAACAAATAGAGAAGCATTAATTTGTGATCATGAATTAATTTTAGACATATATTATATATATGTGTGCGTTAACGAAGCTTTACATTTTATAGTTTCACAACAGTTACTGTAAACCATAGTGTCGAATTCCAGATTTATTCAAGGATAGGCTTTTTCTTTTTTTTAATTTACAGTTTCTAGCGGGACACCAGTGAAGGATGATGGTTAGGATGGATCACGTGGAGGTCGACATGGTTAGGTACATTGATAGCAATGGAGCTCTTGGTCTTCGTTATTAACAATTTAGTAATAAGGCCAGCTGTCCCCATTCCTAGCAATCCTGCAATCAATCTAGCTTCCATGAAATATTTGTATCGAGCGGGGATCGAACTCGTGACCGTCAGAAAGTGTGTTACACCGCTACGCAACAAATAAATAAATAAAACACAGGAAATAACAATTCAAGATCACAAACACTGATAAATGTACGTATGCAGACATTATAAACGCTCGTATGCAGTTGACATGTATGCAGATGTGTTACATCACTCACTGCCAGTCGGTGCGTCGCTAGTAATGGTCAGATCGCTCCTGTTGATACTACTGGTGGAGATCGAGTTGATTCGTGATAACCGTGATATGCAGAAAAGCCTGTTGAGATTGATGTTGTGTTGGTTTGAAGCGGGTAAACACTCGTATAATGAGTATTGAAAACGCTCTGCCTGTAATGTTTAGAGTTTCGATTTGATACGCGTTGATAGGTAAATTTCCTGATTTAACCGAATGAAGTAAAAGAAATTTGAAAAACATTTCAGGAAATATATATATTTTTTTATTCATTCAAGGGTATTGTTGTGATTATTGATGTTGTGTGTGTGTGTGTGTGTGTTTTTTTTATTTTTTAATTACTTTTGATATATTTACTTAGATTCGGGACGAGAAACTTGAAACCATTCATCTAATTTAAAGATAAAATAATATCTTGATAGAAACTATTTTACTAACAAACAATAAAGCATGTTATTCAGGGCGGTATATTATGTATATAAAAATATATATATATATATATATATATATATATATATATATATATATATATATATATATATATATATACACAAACATAACAATTAAAACAAAAACTTTCTGAAAATATAATTAGCCTGATCAGTATGCATATCAAATGAAAAAACATAAACCTACTAATATGAACGCATTCTTTCGTCAAGAAAAGAATAATTAAATCGGTTCAAAGATATATTTTAAAAATAATACACATAAATTGAGCGCCTCCTCTTTACTGAAGTGGGTTACCGATTCATCCACACGTCAATAGTCTCATAACATACTTAAACAAGCGACGTTGAAAAATGTCCTTTTCTCCATTGCAAATAACGAGCGGCGTCGCAATCAGGCCGTCGCGATCTATCGGCGGATCGATCGATGCGCTGCGCCCGCGCCTCCTTATTCCTTTTGCGCAATTATTTAAATCAGCTCTATGCGTATTGTCAATATAGTTATTGCCTTATACTACATGTAGTAAAAATATAAAACAGTATCATTTAGGATAAGATGCTTAGAAATGTATAATTGTAAAATAGTTATAGCATATAATTATTAATTATTTAATAATTATATGCTAGGTATTATTACCTAAATAAAAAAAAAAAAACTACTGCGTTCAAATTTCGCTCATTTCGAAATTTTTCAAGCAGTCAATAATTATTGAAATATAATTTTTATCATCATCATTTCAGCCATTATCTGTCCACTGCTGAATATAGGCCACCCCCATAGACTGCCATAAAGAACAGTCTTGAACCACTTGCATCCAGTGACTTCCTGCAACGTACTTAAGGTCGTCACTCCATCTAGTTTTCGTCCTACATTCTGTTTGTCCTTACGAGATCGCCACTTAAGAACATTTCTTTACCATCAGTTGTCATTTCTTCGAGCTATGTGACCAGTCCATTGCCATTTCAGCTTGCTCATTCTTCGGGTTATGTCGGCAACTTTGATTCTTTTGCGGATAACTTTATTTCGGATTCTATCATGCAAAGAAACTCAGAGTATAGCCCTCTCCATAGCTCGTTGAGTAATTTGAAGCTATTTGATGATTTTTATATTTTAACCTAATGATAAACAATGTTTAAATCCAAGAAATCGATCTGATATTAGTTTTGGGAGACGGCTACAGGATTGTCACCGTGTTTGAAATTTATACTCCGAATTTATTAATAAAACTCTATTTAAGTAATAATAATCGTAATACATACGCTTTAATTCAGTAAATAACATACACGACCTTAATATAATGTTGTCGTTTATAAATTGCACGGGATCCTAAAAGGTACTTAAGCGGTAAAATGCCTCGTCAGCGTGCCTGTATCAGATCGCACGTACTTGTGGCGCACGCGCAGCTCAGCTACCAATAATGTTTGCTAGGGCTCCCAACTCGAATACTGAGTTAATTAATTAGTAAAAAAAATATTGATTCAGTGTTTCACTTACAGTAATATTACATTGGACACTAAATATTTCATAGTAATAAGAAAAATATCCGAAATAAGGATATCCTCAAAAGAATCAAAGACACTGATAAACCCTGAAGTAGAAGCAAGCTGAAGCGCCAATGGAATGTAACTATTCTAATAGCTCGTAGAACCGACAACCCCATCGGTTGTTGGTTCTCCACTCATCTTTTCCATGGAAGAATGGTTCATGAGTGATGACTCCGTATGGGAAAACGCAGTGTAGGACGGCCTCTCACTAGATGGAGTGACGACCTCACATGCATTGCAGGGATACAGGTGGCTCAGGGCCGTTATTTATGGTTATGGAGGAGGCTTATGTCCAGCAGTGGATGGATAATGGCTGAGATGATGATGAATTTAAAAGGCATTTGAACGTTTATCAAAATTGGTTTGTTTCAGAATTTAATGATAAAGCAAATCACCATCAAATAATTTATATTTAAATAATGTTAATTCTTTATTTATAATATAATTAATAATTACTTTAGTAGATGACAACCCTGACGTCAGAATATACAGCACTTATATAAGGATGTTGATTTTAATTTTGTTTGTTATACTTGACCACGTACTAATAAGTTCTAGTGTTTTTCAACTTTCAAATGAACCAACAATGAGAGATGGATAATCAAATTTATTATATTAGTCCATATGGTGAACAACAAGACAAGCATATCGTTGTATATACTGTGACGTTTATTACTCCTTTAATCTATTGCTACTGCTAAGTACCTTGGTATTTATCTGTGCTAAAATACTAAATTAAAATTTCAAGTTTATACAGAAGTTTAAGTTAAAGGATTATAGAATTTTCAAAGCTAATCCAGATGGCTGTATAGATTTGGCATAGAATAGGCCACCTGTTTTTTTTCTGTTGGTGTTGTAAGAGACAATGAGGGGAACATAATGGTCGAGTGATGGGTAGTAGCGTCCCTTTTAAAACAGCATTAAAGCCTGCCAAGCGTGCCAACTATTGGCAAAACCATGAAATAGGCTTAAACCCGTTCCTTATAGCTGTCTATGTGGGAAGTTAACGCTGATATGATGATAATGTTGACGAATGCAGAAAGCCTCCTGTGTCAATTTCCTATGAAAGGTTTTCTTCGAAGAAATGATAGATGGTAGGATATTAATCTTTACGTGCACGTGTAGATGAATACAAATATTACAGGTATGTGTATCGAATTATTACATTTGAGTACATTCCATGTTAAAATGTAATACAAATATTTAATATACCATAAAATATTAAATATAGTCAGATGTCTGAAATGTATGGCATAAAGTACAACAGACTGTAATGGCGCACATGCGCGTGCGCAGCCCGTGCCGCTAATATCATTTGCAGCCGTATATCGCGTCACAGAAGCTATTCTAACCTGATACATACTATCTACACTTCCGACCAATAAAACATATTCAGTGATATATAATAATAATAATAAAAAAAGTAACGACGAGCGTGTATGACAAGATTGATGAATGTGGAAGAAGCGAAAGAGGTTTGTTTGAATCGAAGCATTTGGCGTTCCATTGTTTCTGCCTACCCTAATGGGAGACAGGCGTGACAGATATGTATGTATGTATGTAATAAAAAAAGATGTAATTATTAGTTCATATAAATAAAATCATAAACACTTAATAGGTATTGAAGTTTTTGTATGAAAATGAAAAAAGAAAAGACGGTTTTGTATGAAAACAATTTACAGCGTTGGTCACGTGTTATAAAAATAGTTTTGAAATTATATGTCGATATCGACATATATTTATTATGGATTATTCTAATATATTTAATGACATTAAAAATACAATGAATTAAATTGATTATTTGTTTTATTTTTTTATTACCACGAGTATACTTTTTTTACTACCATAGAGTATACGAGAATGGATTTATTTTAAAAAATTAACAAATCGTAGCCTGTTCATCTGCAATTATTACTCAATAATGTAGTTTCGAAAATTATAATATTTTGAATAATTTGGATTTAATATTATATATGAAATATATAATATTATAACCAAATTATATTAATTTGGATGCAATAAATCCGATTGTTAATGACTCTGTATGAACAACCAATGCGAACATAATACGACCACACAGGTTATTACAATATGAGAAATATTTGAATCCATTCACTTTAAAATTACGCCAGACGCGTACTTTAATTTGACTGTCAGTGTATGCATTTATCTGCATGCGTTACAGTTATAGTTATAAATAAGGCTGCTCGCGAAGTCTAAAACATTACTCATGATCTGCGCTCACGCCGGCGCCGTAACGTCATATATCGCTGCGTGGACTGAATTCCACTTATATTATAGTGTACACTTATTTATGGAAGTGTTTGTATATTCATTGGAATGTATTAGATGTGATGTAAGGTGAAGCAAATGCTATTGGGATCGAGTGGGCTGCGATCTTTATTGACCCAGTGGCGAGTTAGTTTTGTTGCTGTTCGTGTAAGCATTGGAAGGCAATTTGTTAGATAAAGCAGGGCACAATAAGGTTTATATTACACATAAGTGAAATATGAAATGTTTTGTATTTATAGGAATTGGAATAATGGATATTTGGGTAAAGGTTCTCGGAAACAAGATTTATGTGAACTTTATTTCAATCCAATTTTTCTAATTTGACTAATGGGAATCAAATACAGGATTTGTTTAAATCAATGTTTCTTTAGCAATATTATTATTATATATTACTCGATAAATATTAGTTAATACAGTATCGTCATTTTTGTTGTTATTTTCTTATATATCCGGTTCGAAGGATCAGTTGTTCGGATATCGGATTTAAGGATGACAAAGAAATTATTTTGACCCAAAATGCTATAAATTTTGTGTTTAATTGTATAGATAATGAGACACTTAATTTTATAAGGTATAACTGATACAGAGTTTTATTTTATAATATAGGAGCATTTTGTGTGAGGCCGTTTTATTGCTGTTTGGAAATTATTACCTATATTTATCGAGTCCCTATATATTTTTTTAATTCAAGATACATATTAACAATTATGCAAAGGAAGTGAAAAGCAATTGCATTTGTTTCATTAACATATCCTATTTTGATCACAGAGCATACTGTATCAGGTATGTTATTTCTCATTACAGTTATTTCATAAAGATTATGCTAGTAATATCACACACCTCATTAACACATAAAATATAGAAAATGAATAGCTTAAAACATAGCGATACTAATATAAGCAGTTTAATAGACTTCCTGGAAAGCTGTACTGTTCGAAATCACAAAATACTTGTTAATTCAACAATTTTATGTACGCAGTCACTCTTTAAGCTTAACGTCACGTTATTTTTGCCTTAATAACGTTCAATATCTAGACACCATTTACATAAGTTATGGAGATACGTTTAGGTTTCATTGCATATGCAATAGGGTGAGAGTAAGTTTCCTGTGACTATCACAGTTTCTGTTTTCTGGTCGGCGAAGCGGTTATGGTAAAATAATGGTTTTATACTCGATATAGAAATAGAATATTGTATTAGTTATAGAATTATTACTTCTTTTATTACGAAGCTTGACCACGGTGATGTATCTAGTGGTAGGTAAACTTATGTCAATTATAAAGAAAATTAAATTTTCCACGTTGCCTCGGGTTTAGGTGTATTGAGTTATATTCCCAGATTAGGGAACAACCAATTAATGTGAATATGTAGAACTCATTTATTATGATTATTATTTTATGAACAAATAATCAACGAATGTAATTTCAGATGATTACATTTAAAGAAGGCATTTTGTCTATTGGATAGTTTTTTAATATGGTCAATACTAACTTTTCTCGGTATCATATATGATAGCCAAAAACTACAGCTATTGGCTTACGATATGTTTAATAAAGAGGCATAGTAGTCACCGAAATTATAAATTATATATTAATACTAGCCTTTCATAGTTTATCTACATTGAAGGAATTAAAATGACAAACAAGCCGACGAACTGCATGCATAAAACATCATAACCATCGTCTATAGGCATGCCATTGTTATATTCATATTTAATTTTGTCATTCCAGAGGTCTAACTTAGTGTTTCTTGTGTGAATTCTGCATTACCTTACCCTTCATGAACATATGTTAAATCACTTCTGCATTCATAAAAAAATCCTACGTCCATAGCATCGTTCTCAAATTTGCAATTTTTTTAATTTGAATTTAATTGGTCAAGGGGTTTTTGGAATTTGTTGTTTATGATTTGTGATTGAGTGACATTTCGCTTCACATCATGTACCTACATAGCAATGCAAGAATTGTACCACCGTTTTATAGTCGCAAACATATCAAGATCATAAACTTTCCTAGGATTATTGTCTGAAACATAATCGACACCGCGGGAATTCTCTACAATGGTTTTGCAATATTATATCCAAGTTTTCATATGAAGCTCCTTAAATTCCTTTCTCCGTAAATATTCTCAAAGATTTGTATTCTGACCCCCTGTTGACTCTTATATCACCTAACAACAATCGATGCTTTGTGATCTAAACAAATATGGGAAGTTTGTTAGCGTTATTCAAATAGCTTGATACTTATTCTAAGTATCATAATGTTGCCTATTTCTGAATTTCAATCTCTAAATTGAATACTGTGTTCTGTATTTTAAAACACATTAGATTTATATTATCATTTCGTAATAACCTAAATAACCTCATAATTATCATAATTTATACATCATGACCTCATTACAATAGATGAAGCATTTTCCTGCAATGAGATATGTAGCTTTATCAGCAATCACAGCAAAAAGTATATCTTTCTCATCTACGTATTCTAAATCTATAATTAACCTATTGCCTTTATTATGTATATTACTAAACATTTGTAAGCCAAAAACATTTGGTATTTCACGATTTACATATTCTGTAATTAGAAGATAATTAATTAAGGACAATATATTTATCTTGTAACTAATGCTTGTTATATTCTTAATAGATAGAAACCATTGACCGGTCTCATACATTGCAATAAATACCAGGAGTTCATGGGCTTTATGAAGTTTAATTGTGTCTAAGGTATAATCGACGCCACGGGATCCCGTAGGCAGACTAGTGATTGTCGATGTATAGTAGCTGACACGCAACCTGTATGTTCCCGACATATGCTGCCTAGACTTGCAAATTATTATAACTGACCAATGTATTATTAAACTTTACAACGTATAAACGTCTTGTAAGATGTTACATTTATCGTGACGCATGTGGAGATAATAAGAAAGTTCGATAGAAATTCTAATAGTTCGTAGAATCTTTAAGCAAATGCGCAATTAGTTAGAAGAATTTGGTGTGTTAGAGAGAAAACGATTTTAATAATGATCTAATACAGACAAGTGCAGTGGATAAAGTGTACATAGATGGACTGGCAATATTGAAAAGGCTTCTGTAGGAAGTCGATGCAGGAATCAATGTAACTTTTACACTAATTAAATCATATCAGAAGTGTTAAATTATTATTGTCTAAATGTACTAACTGTAATACAACATTCAGTATTAATTTTGGTATTTTTGATTAAAGTTCTCATGGAAACTAAAGAAAAATTGCATACAAACCTCGGCTGAAATAGGTATGAATTAATTATAAACACGTACAATTTACGGCACGAAAGCTTTGTAGTGCGAAATCACACATTACTGGCATGATAGAATACTAATTTAAAAAAATCACTAATTAACAATTTGAAAATCGAACCGTCCATTTCTGGTCGTTTAGAAGCTTTACTCTGAGAATGCGGCAGGCTACACCCAATCAGACAATGCTTGATTTAGCTACCGGCCGTTACGCCGTCCTACGCACCTTGCAGCCTCTGTCGCCTGTCGCCCGCCGAGATATTGCCAGCGCACGATATGTTAAATTGGACACACGCCTCTTTACATTAACGTGGCTTGTGAGCAGGTACTGTTATAATATTGTTGGTTAATACAACGGTATTTTCTAGAATAATTTCGCATTCGAGGTTATTTTAGAATAATTATCAAATATAAACAAAAGAAACAGTTTAGATTCAGTCTTGTGCTTGTTATAAAAAGGAACTTATTGTTCTTATAGAAGTACAAAAATTGCACGGAAATGCCATGTTTGAACGCAGCGATAAGTACAAGTATATTATAATACTCTAATGTCTATTTTCACTTTTTAATATCATTTGAATAATATGTACTATAATATTTTTTATTTTATTCTTGTACGTAGTTTCCTTTTCTGAGTATTTTATGTTATATACAGTTTTGAAATGAGATGATATAAAATCGATTTATATTCCATCAACTATATTTGTAACTTTATCAAAGATTATAGACCTATTTTCTTTAACTGAATTTAAAAGATTTAGGCTAAAATTTGATAAAAATCGACTTCTTTCCTTACAAAAGTTATAAATGCAAAAGTGAGTTTGTTTGTTTATTACCTTTTAATGACTTACCGGTTAAACCAATCACTATGAAATTTGGTATACACGTAGGTATTTAATGTGATGGAGAAGCACATAGGTTCCTTTTATGTTAGTGAATATATCCAGATCAAGCAGACTAAGTCACATTTGAAAACTAATAGTAAACATTTGAGTTAGTTCTAAAATAATAGACACTGTAATTACAAAGTCTAACGAAAACATAACCGGATTATTCCATATAAGCGTTTTCATTAAAAACAAGGAAGTATAGAGGCGTGGTGTACACCAACTGATTAAATCGACATTATGAAATCCGACGTTAACAACGCACGGTGGGACAAACAACGCTCTATCGTGTATCTCTCTCGTGCGCCGATAGCTGTTCGCGGACTAATTCCTTAATTAAGTGTGTACGTGAATTGTTTGGTGGTAGTGCGTTCATAAGCTGTGTAATGTCTGCACTGGTTTACGCCGGTTTAGGGTTGTCTAATTTTTAAATTCGTTCGGCAGACAACAAAAATATCAATTGTCATAAAATTAATTCGAGACGGGATTTTTGATCCTGAAATTAATGGTGTGTGACTATTAGATGCAAAAAGAAATTGTCAAAATCAATTTTGAATTAATTATTGTGAATTGATATAATTTAAAATATTTAAAATAAATACAGGCTAACTTATGCAAACTTTTTACAGGGTTGTGCAAGATTATAAGTTTTCAATTTTTCTAAACGACCATAAGACTGTCAAATAAGCGCCGATTGATATTATATAGAAAAGTAATGTAATGTAGTAAGTACTTTCAGGGACATTACATTTTTTCAACTTCGTTTATGTTTATTATTTTTATTAACAAAACTATTGCACGCCTTGGAAGAGACACCAGTAGTGATGAGCTTGTAAATACCAGTAAAGAATTTTATCTTCATTTGCTTTTAGGCAACGACAATTTGAATTTGGAAGTTCATAATGTGAGTCCACGCAATTGTTTTGACTACTCCATACCTGTGGTAATTCTTATCTTCTTACTTCATATAGAGTTATCAGTTAAGGAATATTTCTCCTGATGAAAACTTAAGCCTAAAAACAGTTGTGCAGTTCCTTGTTGAATTTTCTTAACAGATACAGCATGAAGTTATCCAAAATAAGCACGAAAGATCTGTTGAAAGTTAGCAACTTACATTGTACAATGAATGATTGAATGAATTGAATGGGCCATCCCTTCCTTTCCCGTGGATGTCGTAAGAGGCAAATAAGGGAATTTAATGGTCGAGAGATGAGGGAGCAGTGTTCCTTTTAAACAGCACTAAAGCCTAACTGCGATTGCCAATCCGCCTACCTAGCGTAGAAAGTACTGTCAAATCTTCCTTTTTGGGGGATGTTTATATTTAGGAGTGGACAGTTAACGAGTGATGATGATGACGATGTTAATTATATACATTTATAGTGCAGTAATCGTTTATTATTCTGCGGTAGTGGTCAGCTTCTTTATTATAAACTAGTAGCCCGTCCCGGCATCGCACGAGTGGACAATTTTACACTTTAAAAAGTGGCCCTTAAGGCTGCATATGCGACGGAAATTTAAAAATGGAGTAACCTCCCGTTTTCCCAACTTTTCCCTTCACTGCTCTGCTCCTATTGATCGTAGCGTCATGTAAAGTAAACTATATCCTGCCCAGAAGTATGAAGAATAATTGTACCAAGTTTCGTTAAAATCCGTCGAATAGTTTTTGTTTCTAAAACAAACATACAGACAGACAGACAAAAATTTTACTGATTGCATTTTTGGCATCAGTATCGATCACTAATCATCCCCTGATAGTTATTTTGGAAATATATTTCATGTACAGAATTGACCTCTTTATAGATTTATTATAAGTATAGATATTAATGCAAATACAGTTAAAACTAAATTTGAATTTAGAACACATTCAGCATTAACTTACCACAATAAAGGATCACTCAGTGTTTACATAAATATAGTTCGACAACCCTTGTTAATAATACTCAATCTTAGTACACAGTCACCCGCATGATACGTTTCACTATTTGATTGTGGAATATTTGCTTTACGCCATGATAATTACTATATATACCTAGTAATAAAGTTTTGTACAATTCTTCTAGGTATTCCATCACATTTTCTACTGTGGACCAGCATTGGGTACTTATTTGGAACATAGTATAACACAGGTTATTTTATTAACCTATTTAGGAGCCCAGTTCTAAAACCATAATATTGTATCCATTTTAAATTATAATAATATTAATATTAGTATTGTAAACTCAAGAAACTACAGTTATGTTTTTTACGAATTTTATTAAAGAACGGTAAAATTGTAATCATTATAACTGCCTCTATCATGTCTAGATATTATTTACAATGTACCCTTTTTTATTTTCCAAGAAATTTTTTTTTACACAACTTAGAATGGCAAACAAGCTGACGGCCCACCTGATGGAAAGTGGTAACCGTCGCCTGTAGACATGAGCAGTGCCATGGACATAACAGAGTGTAATGTTTCGCCCATGATACCCCCCATGTTGCCATTCCTGAGGACTCCGGTGTTATTCCTCTGTACCCTGTAAAACGCCAAACTAGATAAACCATTATATAGAAAAGTTTATTTCCTTATTTACTTAGATTGGGTTCCAAAAACTTAGGCTTTTATTTTGTTACGTAACTGGACAATAGGAATTTAATAAACGTACGGTATTCTTGATATCATCCGGAAGGTTTGTTTAGGGTAAATACTTATATGCAACTTTTCTAAGAGAGCTGACGGCATACCTGATGGAAAGCATTAATCGATTTCTGTAGACATAAGTAGGTAGTATGATGCTTCAATCGGAGCGTTTGTAAGAAATATAAGTTTAAAAATAACCTAGGCTATAAAGCAACGTATTTGCGATTGTCAACAGATTTCAAGTTTGACTTGAATTTAGAGTATAGTGATGTAATTTATTTTATACTACTATGATGGCAAACAAGCATACGGCCCGTCTGTAGCGTAGTTTATAGACACCTGTGATACCAGGGTTGACACGCGCGTGTTACCGATCCTTAAGAAACTTTAATACGCTATTTTTGAAGAACTCTATGCTGTAGTCTTTAGGGGAAGTCTCGAATTTCGATATGTTTTCATATTAAGATTTTTTATTTATTCTAATGAAGTAATGAGTAAGGATTTTAAAATTGCTTTTTTTTTAAATAGAAATTTAGCGTATTCTTGGAAATTACAAGAATATAATAGGGAATTTCTTCTTTAAAGTAGGTGGATAAGGTATCTGGGATATGGGATAGCGCTGTGGTAACTTAGGTATTACCCTGTCTCAATAATAATGCAGAACCTATCTTGTACCTCGGGGTATTGATTTTCAAATAACAATATATTGGTTCTAAGATAGATATATCCAGTGGACTACAGATTTGTGACTTCATTCCGACACAGAGTTATGTGAACGTCTGTGACGGTTGAGATGTGACGCGGGCACACGCTAAAGGTGATAATGGGGATGGCACACTTGACTTTGAGATTTGATTTGATATTGGATTTTAGTTCGGATAAGATAGTATAAATATGTAATATATTTAGAACCATTCCTGCCATATTTGAAAAAAAAATAAAAAAAAAATTAAGAAAACTTGGACTCAAATTATTTTATTTTCTATTTATTTATACTTTATTGTATACAAAGATTACATTGTTATAATTAATTTTGAAAAAAGATGTACAACATGCGAGTTTAACTCTGTAAGAGTTCTCTTCCAGTAAACCCAGAATACAAAGGAGCATCAATTACCAGCGGCCAATATATATAAATTTCATTTTTAATTATGATAATGAATTTTCTTAGCTGTTATCATTAAAGTTTTTGACCTTGACTTGACCTCTTGTCACTGAAAACAGCTTTTATACTTGAAGAAAGATCTAGCACAATTGTGGTGATCATAATCGGTATTGATATGAATAGCATCATGGTTATTATAGAAATAGTGTCATAACGCCATTGCTTGGGAACAATGTTGAGGACTCATTCTTGAGATAAAGTAATATGGTATTATATCCTATTTATATTATAAACGGGAAAGTTTATAATGATGAATGGATATTTGTTATTTTTTACCAGAGGGAGACTTTGTACAAAAGTCGATTGCTTGGGTACCTCTGTCCCATTCGTGTTTCTAACGTGAAGCAGTTGTGTTTGCACGGCTGTGTTTCGGTTTGAAGGGTGGGATATGGCGTGAATTTACAGGGTACAGAGGAATAACATCTGAGTCCTCAGGAATGGTAACGCATGGGGGTATCATGGGCGAAACAGTATACTCTGTTATGTCCATGGTACTGCTCATGTCTATAGGCGACGGTTACCACTTTCCATCAGGTGAGCCGTCAGCTTGTTTGCCATTCTAAGTTGTATGAAAAAAAAAACAAACTGCTAAACAAATTTGAATGAAATTCGGTACATAAGTAGGTTATATCCTAACTTAGCAGATAGTATATTATAAATATTTTTGTGTATTAGTACACGCATATAAAGCAGCGGAACATAGCTAGTTCAGAATAAAACTATTTACAAACATTTATTAATTTCAAATTACAATCTTTGGTACGGTCGATCTGTACACTCTTTTACAATGTAAACACAGAAGTCGTCATATCAAATTGAACTTTACCTCACAGCTGTAAAGTACATTTTTAATTGCACACAAAAATAGGTTCACTCGGTCCGTCCGTCTGTCTGTTTCAAGTTGATGTGTGGCCGGTGCGTGTTGCAGACTCCATTAGAGAGGCGAATTATGGTTTGCTGTCGTGTTGAGGTATGCTTAGGGAATGTTGTGGCGACCACCGATGTTTTTACATATTCAAATGGATTGTAGGTGTGTTCATGCGCTGTTATTAACTAGATACGGTGCGGGTTAGCCCTAGAAGGTGTTATTTAACGTTCCTATATGCATGAATGCTTGAATTTATGTACAGTTTTATTCATTTGCAACTGTATGTCTAATCTAGTTAGGTATATTTTGATATGATTAGAAGTGACATGAATGGTATTAGTATTGCTATATTTGTAATGTAGTTAGTATGTCGACTATATATTAGTTAATTGTGTAATTCAAAGTTTGTATTAGAATTATGCGATTCAAATTCATTTACCTTCCTAATGCTCCTCAAATATTGCGTCTAAATTGAGCCCACCAAGTACCCTCTTGTATAGGCATTTCGTCACCCGTATCCAATAGCGAGGACGGGATGCCTTAAATACTGTACCGCAAACTATAAAAAAAAATATATCAGATTTGGGTTAAAGAAAAACTTGTTATTCTGAAAATATTTAAGATCAATATATTTTACGTAGTCTGAATGATTTAAAGTTTATAGTTTCAAGACAAGTCGAGTAGCAAGATCTCTCTCTCTCTCTTTATTATATGACTCACTTGGAACATTAGTTATTAATTACTATTTACATGTTGCTTCTTATTCTATACAAATAATGTGTCTTTTTTAAATTCTTCTTAATCTGAGACATGTAACACTGTAATTTTGTGATATCTATGGCATTATTCATATCTATAGACGTCAGTACCACTTTCCATCAGGTTGGTATCATAATCAGTGGCATAAATAAAATGTACATAGCAATAATAAGTAAAAAGTCCTTAACAATGTTTTTAATTACATGCACATTTGTGTTTTGCATAATAATATTACAAATGTGTGATTTAATAAATAAGTGATAAATAAGTGATTTATAAAGCTGTTTTCTTTACTAATAAAATATGTTGGTACCTATGTTATCAATAAAGAAAACAAACATCTTATCAATAAGGCGAACTTTAGAGCACCAATACTGTTTACAAATTATAATGCATTATTTTATGGTAAAGACTTGGTTTTTTAAGAATGAGACTTATCGAGGATTTTCCAAGAGACTATAGTATTGAGTTTTTAAAAAAAAAGGGGTAAAAAAGTTTCTACAGGGTCAGCAATACGCGCGTAATATTGCAGGTGTTCATAATCTACCTTAATTACTTGATGGTGGGCCGTATGCTTGTTTGCTAACTCAGTAGTATAAAAATATATAAAAAAGATAAATAAATTAGATGAAGACGAATGAAAATATTTTAGATTAGAATGTAGATTTCAGTGGGGTTGACTATTATATATATAATAGTCCACCCCACTTATTTATTATTTATTTGTTAATATAATGTATAATTAACAAATAAATAAAATGTCATAAGTTATACAATGGAAAGGGTATTTATGAATGAGAATCTGGCCCATCTGATGGAAAATAGTAACTATCGCTTATAGACATGAACAGTACCATGGACAACTTAGAATGCACTGTATTTCCCATGGTAGCCCTTATTTGTTGCCATTTTTGAAAAATATGGTGTTATGCCTCTGATTTATTGAATCAGAGGCATAAAGCATGTATTAACTATATAAATATATATGAAATAGTGGAAGACAAGTCGTTTCTGTTCCATTAATGTTTTTGCCATCAAAAGGTGGTGCTTGCATAGCTATGTTTCGGTTTGAAGGATGTTATAGGGTAGTGAAATTGTTGGTTATGGAGGCATACCACCTTAGGTCTCAGAGTGACAACGTACGTGGACACCACAGTAACAAAGTAATAAGATCGCCTTTTATACTACACTGTACTTATTGAAAATTTTTCAACAAGTCCTGTAATATTGGTGCAATAAAGTGTTAAGTAAATAATTAAATAATCTGTAATATTAGGTGCAGTCCATGTCTATAAGTAATGGTTGCCACTATCAATAAATTAGTTCAGCAGCTTGTTTGCCATTCTAATTATCATAAAAAAAATCAAGTTCTATGGACAAAGACACTTTAAAAAACAGCCATCGATCTTTATCTGTAATAATTTTATATAATACGTTTCGTATACTTAGAACCTAGATTTAGTTTAGCCCATAAAATTTCTAGGTATTTAGGGCACTGTTTTATTGTAGACTGTCGCAACTACACAAGTGCAATAGTATTTATGATTGTAATTTTGTGATTAATGCCACATGGACATTAGTAACGTTATAAACTTATATTATTTCGTTTTCTACAAGCCTGCAGATTTTATGCTGCTTTTACTATTAGCAATATAGTGTTGAAAGTTTATTGATACGCCTTAACCATCAGTCTGTCAATTGAATGTTTTCTGTGAGCAAGTGTACTTGAATGTGATTAACCCAATAATTAATGTATCGTATTTCAAGCAAATAAAGATATAAGCATAAATTTAAAAATATGTTATATACATATTGTTGAAAATAATAAGCTCAGTTGGATGAATAATAAAAATGTATGTATTATGTGAAGTTTAGAAGAGAACAGCAAACTGTCATAAATTATTATATTGTTATATTTTTGTATTTAATATTTTGATTATAGAACATTATTAAAAACGACTATAGAGTTTTTACAACATATCCTCCCGTAATCAAAATATATATATAACAAAAATATTACTTAACAAAAATACTGGTACAAAAATAACAAGATAAAAGGTTACCCAATGCCCATATTCGTCATACATCGTAAATGCTTAACATGACCTAAAGGTTTTGTCAAAACATCCGCTGGTAGTGAATCAGTGGGCATATACCTTAATTCTATAATTTTGTCATTTACTTTTTCTCTAATAAAATGAAACTTTACGTCTATATGTTTAGTTCTATTGTGATGGACTGGATTCAACGCAAGTTTCTGGGCACTCTGACTATCAGAAAAAATTACAACATTTAGAGTTTTACCTGTTATTTCTGCCATAAAACGTTTTAAGAAACAACCTTCCTTAGCAGCTGCTGATAGCGCCATGTATTCGGATTCCGCAGAGGACAATGCGACTGTAGGCTGTTTTCTTGATTCCCAAGAAATAGGGCCTTTTGCGAGTTCGAAGTAAAATCCTGTATATGAGCGACGACTAACAGGACAGTTTGCGAAGTCAGCATCTGAGTAACCACGCAGTGTAGAGGAGTCTTCAGTTTTTCTGTATGAAATACCAACATGCTTAGTTGCACTTAAATATCGAAGACATCGCTTAGCAGCATTCCAATGAGATTGATCATTATTGGAGTTAAATTGGCTTAAGTAACTTACTGCGTAAGCTATATCAGGCCTTGTATTTACTGCCAAATACATAAGACAGCCAATTAATGCTTGATAAGAATCGTTAAGACTCACCTGTACTAGGTTCCAGTTTCTTTTGAGCAAGGGGTGTTGAAACCGATTTACAGTTTTGCATTTCAAACCTTTTTAACAAAGTTTCAATATACGTACTTTGACATATTTTAATAATATTCTCTCGGCAAGATATATTTATGCCTGTGAAATAATTAATAATACCAAGATCTTTAAGTGAAAAATAATTTTCCAACTCACATTTGAAGTTGTCAAATGTTACTTCATTTTTATACATAATTAAAAGATCATCAACATATATGGCTATAACCAAGGAGTCTGTATTCGAAATATTTTTAGTAAACACACAAGGTTCAGATGGTGTTTGAGTAAATCCAATAGTTGACAAAGTTTGTTTTAACTTTATATTCCAAGCTCTCGGAGCTTGTTTCAAACCATATAAGGCCTTTTTCAATAAACATACCTTATTTTCATCTTCCTTTCTCTGAACAATCCCTTCTGGCTGATCCATATAGACTTCTTCTTCCAAATCACCATATAAAAAGGCAGTGTCTACATCCATATGACGTATTTTGTATCCTTCCTGTACTGCTAGTGCTAACAGCGTTCGCAATGATGAGAAGCGTACAACGGGAGAAAAAGTCGCATAATAATCTACACCTTCTATTTGTGTAAAACCTTTAGCTACTAAACGAGCTTTATACTTGACTATATTTCCTTCAGCATCTCTTTTCAATTTGTAAACCCACTTAGACGGAATACAAGATTTAAAGCTTTTCCACCAATACCCAAGTTTTCCTCTTTAATAAAGCATCATACTCATTATTCATCGCAGTGATCCAGTCATTTTTATCATCTCTCGTAATGGCGTCACGATAAGTAATCACCGCACAGCGGATCATCGCTTAGAGTATTATAAGAAAAATAGTTTGGAGGTATACGTACTCTTTCAGGGTATCTTCTTCCAGATCTATCATCATTGGAGTTATTTGAAGAATCCGATGACGGAGATGAAGAATTAATTATATTACCTGAATGTACAGTTTCCATTTCTCGATTGCGTACCTCTTCAGTACTAACTGAATTGTCATCTTGTTCCTCAATTGCTATATCACCACCTCCGCCAATTGAAGGAGAAGATAATGAAGCTTCTTCTGAGGATGAGGTCTTTGAAAATAAGTAACTTGCATCACAGTTTACATCGTCTGCCTTTTCAATTGCCAATCCAGTAAATTTATCTTCAAAAAAAGTTACATCTCTCGATTTTACTAACTTTCTAGGTGTTTTCGCACTTCGGAAGTAGTAACTTCTAGGATCATCTGAATATCCTATAAAAATATGTTCAGTTGCTTTCATATCTAGCTTAGTTCTTTGGCAAGAAGGAACATGAACTAAAGCTCTGCATCCGAAGACTTTAAGATGAGATAAGTTTGGTTTAGATCCGTACCATATCTCAAAAGGAGTTTTCTTATTAAGAGCACGATGTGGCGACCTATTTTTTAAATATACACTAGTCGCTACAGCATCTTGCCAATAAGCTTTCGCAAGTGAACAATGAGACAACATACAACGGGCTTTCTCCATAATGCTACGATTGCATCGTTCACTCACTCCATTTTGCTGAGGGCTATAGGGCATCGTAGTTTGGTGCTTGATACCATTTGAAGCCAAATAATCAGCAAATTCATTGTTGACGTACTCAGATCCATTATCAGATCGCACTATTTTTATTTTTGAGCCAGTTTCACGTTCAACAAGAGATTGAAAAATAGAAAACTTTGATTTGACTTCTGTCTTAGAAGATATAAAATAAATAAATTTAAACCTGGTAAAATCGTCTATAAAAGTAATAAAGTATTTATTACCTTGAAAAGAGGTTGTTTGAAATGGTCCACATAAATCTGTGTGAATTAATTCTAGAACTGACGTAGCTTTCTTACTTTTCAACCGTTTAAAAGGTTTTCTTGCTTGCTTACCCTCCACGCAGGGTATGCATGGTTCCTTGTCAACCTCCTTGTACTCCACTCCAACTGCTAGACCTTTTCTAAGTAGATCCATACCTATGCGACAGAGATGTCCTAATCTCTTATGCCAAATTTTAAATGAGAGTTCAGAGTGCACATTATAGGCTGAAACATTTTGTGGCAAGTTAATAGAACAATCTAAATTATACATTCCACCACTAAAAGAACCGTGCAAAATAGGGTTATTAGCAAAAGATACATCACAAGATTTATAAAAGTTATAACCATTTTTATCAAAAACAACAGAAAAATCTTTTTCGACAACTTTCTTTACGGAAAGTAAATTACATTTTAAACTAGGAACATAAATAACATTACTTATTTTTGATACTACAGAGTTGCTATTTATTGATACCTCACCAATACCCACAGCTGGCAATTTTTGTCCGTTTGCTACAGTTATGCTTCCACTATCTATAGAACGATAATTTTTTAGCCATTCACCGTGTGAAGTCATATGTCCCGATGCTCCAGAGTCGATTATCCATTTATCGGAGTTCTGGTTATTTAGGGATGACATAGCCACTTCTGACAAGCAATCTGTTGTATCTTCTACGTTTTGTTCAATTTTCGACATATTTACCTTTTTTACCTTTTTAATAGGGCAATCAGGGCTCTTATGTTCAGGTTTTCTACATTTAAAACATATAATCGGTTTCTTCGTCTTCGCTTTTAATTGTGAAGTACGAAACGCTGCAACATTATCATTCTGAGCTATCTTTGACATTTCACTCAATAACTTCGTCTTAACCATTTCTGATGTTACTTCGACGTTTGAATGTTCTAGAGCCATTACTAGAGGATCATAACGAGATGTTAGTCCGCCTAATAAAATCGCAGCAAGAGAGCTATCTTCGATTGTTTTACCAATATCTGCCAAATTCTGGGCAGTTGTCATGACTGCATTAATGTACGACTCAATATCGGTAAAATCTGATAGGGAGTACCTGTACAGCTGTCGCTCCAATGACAACTTCCGACCAAGACTTTGGTCTTCATATGCCTTTTGTAATGCATACCATGCCTCTTTCGCTGTCTTTGCTGTCCTCACATGCATCATTGCCGCACCATCCACAGAAAGACAGATTTTTGACAATGCTTTCTGATCATTACGTGCTTTTACATGGAAAGGTGTATCGTCAGACAATTCATAACCATCTATTGTATTCCACAACTCTTCGTGCACCAACAGCATTCTCATTTTGAATTTCCATGCTGTATAATCTTCACGTTTCACCAACATTTTTATACAATTCAAATTCATCCCAGCCATTATGAATTAGTAGAATTTCTTTTAAATAAATTCCTTACCTCGTGCTGATAACGAAATAATAAGCTCAGTTGGATGAATAATAAAAATGTATGTATTATGTGAAGTTTAGAAGAGAACAGCAAACTGTCATAAATTATTATATTGTTATATTTTTGTATTTAATATTTTGATTATAGAACATTATTAAAAACGACTATAGAGTTTTTACAACACATATATATATATATATATATATATATATATATATATATATATATATATATATATATATATATATATATATTATACGTGTCAGTTTTTCTTTGAGTTAGGTAAATAATCTTAAAAGAGTATATTTGGACTACGGTTAAATATCAATTAAAGATTTATTCATGATTTTTATGATGTACCATACCCTTTCAAAAATAGCAGGTGGTAGTGAATTTACAGGGTACAGAGGCATAACACCTTCTCTTCAGGAATGGCAACACATGGAAGGTATCATGGGCAATGGTTATATCTTTAGGAATCTAAAAATATATTATACTTTTAGATTCTTTCTAATCAACCTAACATAGTGGCA